>NC_089842.1:3048036-3648036 GCF_035609145.1 Eleutherodactylus coqui | reverse complement strand
CAGGGGGGCGGGCATTCAGATACTGCCTCCCTGCTGATTGGACCAGTGACAGTGCAGTGCAATGTGGAAAATAAAGGCAAGGAGGTCAGGGCAGTGAACTACTGGCAGAATGCTAGGCTTGCTACATGCCCCTCCCTGATAGTGGATTGCAAACAGCAGAGCGACAGAAAAATGGGAAGAGCACCTGAAAATCAGAACCCACAGACCTGAAAGCTTGTTGAAAGCTCAGGTACCCTTTAGGCATCTCTAGCAGCACATCTAGATCGGCCACATGTCATGGTCATTATTTAGTCATCTGTGGATTGCATTCTGTGACTATAATGTGTCCTCTGCTCCCAGAGGTTAAATATGGTGAATTATCGCCCACTTCCACTACCGCGCCGACTTTCTGTACGGATCATTTAGATTCTTTCTGGTTTTCTATATTACAGGGACTTGAAAACTGTTACAGTGCACTCCGGAATAAGCTGGCTGCATCCGGCCTCTTGGAAGAAGAACCAGGTGAGCCAGAGGCTTGTAAAGAGTTAAAACAACTTCTGACATGTCCAAAGATTTGATTAGTGGGAGCCTGGAAGCTGAGACCCCCCACTGATTGCTGAAATGAAGGGGCTGCAGCACACACCCGAGCGCTGTGCCCCGTCAGCTGTCAGTGCCTGTCGGCAGCTGAAGACAATCTATAGACATCTATGCATCCGTCTTCAGGAGCCTCCGAGCAGCAATCACAGCTGGTGGGGAGCAGCGCTTGCCTGAGCGTTCCTTGTCCCTTCATTTCAGCAATCAGCGGGGGTCTTGGTACCCGGATCCCCACTTTTGACTTGTCTCTGACATAGTTTTTTTTTTAAGTGCAGTTACTTTAAACCTTAATTTTGTTTACCAAGGTGCTTTATGTGCTGGTAAAGGGAACCTGTCAGACCCCCGAGCTGCCCATGCGGAGGGCGACATGGCCCAGGGACCGGTACGCTGACTTCACCATCAGTTTAGTTTAGTAAAACTTACTTTTACAGTTTGCCGCACTTGACCTGATAAGAGTAAAGGCCCATTTACACGGAGCGATGATCGCTCACACGACAGTCTGAGTGACGGCTTTGAGCGATCATTTTGCATAAACTAATAAGTGGCTACTCAGCTACTTAATAGCAATTTAGCGTGCAAATGAGGCCTTTAGCTGAAGGCAGGTAATAGCCGGAGGGCTCTTATCTCCATTCTGCTCCTTTGTTCTCCGACAGGTAACAATGTTATCCGTAATACCCGCGGAGAGCTCAGCGTGCGGTCCTGATAAGACCACAGGACGATTTTTAGGTTGGACTGAATTTAACAATCAACTAGCAGTGCACGATGGCCGCGCGTTTAGACACAACGATTATCCCTCAAACAATCGCCTTTTAGCGATTTTTGAGCGATCATCGCTCCGTGTAAATGCGCCTTTAGATGCTGCTCATTAGTATTCATGTGTGCCCACTGCCCCTCCCCCTCAAGCACTGATTGACAGATTCTTTGTATGGGCAGAAGGACCTGTCAATCAGCATCTGGCGGGCGGGGGAGGTGCATATATGAATATATTATGTCCCCATTATGGGATCCGGCAGGTTCACTCCATCACCCCTGTTCACATGTAGTTTCTGCTGCACCACAAATTTTATGATAAGGTTTCCCAAACTTTTTAGCATTCAGAGGGCCAAGGGAAAAAATACTCAGGGGACCCTAAAGAGCGAAAAAGGGTCTAGAAATAAGTTATAGGCGGTGCAGAAAAATTCAGTATCGAAATGTTTAACAGACCGCCGGGCGCCTGGGGCGGGTGCAGACCGCCGGGCGCCTGGGGCGGGTGCAGACCGCCGGGCGCCTGGGGCGGGTGCAGACCGCCGGGCGCCTGGGGCGGGTGCAGACCGCCGGGCGCCTGGGGCGGGTGCAGACCGCCGGGCGCCTGGGGCGGGTGCAGACCGCCGGGCGCCTGGGGCGGGTGCAGACCGCCGGGCGCCTGGGGCGGGTGCCGACCGCCGGGCGCCTGGGGCGGGTGCCGACCGCCGGGCGCCTGGGGCGGGTGCAGACCGCCGGGCGCCTGGGGCGGGTGCAGACCGCCGGGCGCCCGGGGCGGGTGCAGACCGCCGGGCGCCCGGGGCGGGTGCAGACCGCCGGGCGCCCGGGGCGGGTGCAGACCGCCGGGCGCCCCTGGCGGGTGCAGACCGCCGGGCGCCCCTGGCGGGTGCAGACCGCCGTTCTCCATGAGCGGGTGCAGACCGCCGGACGCCCCTGGCGGGTGCAGACCGCCGTTCTCCATGAGCGGGTGCAGACCGCCGGGCGCCCGGGGCGGGTGCAGACCGCCGGGCGCCCCGAGCAAGCGCAGACCTCCGTTCTCCATGAGCAGGTGCAGACCGCCGGACGCCCTGAGCGAGTACAAACTGCCGGACGCTGCTTTTTGGGTGGATTTCCCCCCATTCATTGGAGACGCGTGTACAGTAGATGTAGCGCTGGCGGCGACGGGCTTTAGTTGATGTTCTCTGCAGCCGCGCGTTTCTGCCTGACGCTAACAGAATGTAATTACTGTGCACCAAACTTAGTAGGCAGTTAACATCTATGACAGACGGTTCACCATTCAGGGGCTCCTTATGTGGCCCCCAACCCCACAGCCCCAGAAGACCACAGAATAGATGTTGTTCGTGTATTGTCGTGTGCGCTGACCACATCTGTCCGTGGGCGACGTTCCCCGTGTAACATATATTTAGTTGTTCTGAAGCCGTCGGTGACTCATATGTAGAAATCTGAATTTATCGGGTGGCTTCCTTCAGCTGCACAACAAGCGGCTAATAAGCCGTGTATTACATGATGCGGGGGGGGTTATCACTGCCTGCAGGGGGACCTCCTGGCGAATACGCCAAACATGTCTGCGGGCTCCATTCCCTGGATGGATGGACTGTCCTCTCGATCTCCTTTGGGCCAGTATACACCACAGTGGTTGCCTATTAGCACATGTCTGATGCTCGCATGGTGGGATGTGCTGCAGCCTTCCATCCGCAGGGTCCCCATTCGCTAGGTGTTTTCCTCGATCGCACCATTCTTGGTATACTCTCCGCACCGTTAGATGAGAAACACACACACCCGCGGTTGGTGGTGAGGCCCGGCTAGTCTAGTATCGATGACGGGCCTCGCTGGAAGTCGCTCCGATCGCTGGATTGTCCCACTTGAGTCACAGAAAACTTTTCACTTGATTTCATGCTTCACTCCGGGGTCACGGGGAGAATTACCGTACAGGGGGCGCCAGTCGTGAGGCCCGGGGGCTCTAATGAAGGGGCCATTATATATCACTTTACCCCATTAGTAATGCAGCTTGTATTTATTTAAGGGGAGCCTGTCATTGGGTTCATGCAGCCTAACCAGAGCTGCAAGGGGTGCCTGAGAAGATCCCTCCGTGGTTCAGGCGGTATGAACCCAATGACAGGTTGTTTGGTGCGGGGGCTTTGGACAGGGTTCGGGGGTATTTGGGTTTTCATAGGGTTTGTTTTTTTTTGTAAATCTTCTTAACGCCAGTGTGTTGCCCCTGATGCTCGGTACAGCCCCAATTACAGAAGATGACATCCCTGATGCTAGTTGTGGTAGTCTTGGCTGTGCAGGGACTAACTAGTTTTGATAGTCGTGGCTGTGGTTGGACTAACTAGTTGTGATAGTCGTGGCTGTGCTGGGACTAACTAGTTGTGATAGTCGTGGCTGTGCTGGGACTAACTAGTTGTGATAGTCGTGGCTGTGCTGGGACTAACTAGTAGTCGAGGCTGTGCTTGGACTAACTAGTTGTGATAGTCATGGCTGTGCTGGGACTAACTAGTAGTCGTGGCTGTGCTGGGACTAACTAGTAGTCGTGGCTGTGCTGGGACTAACTAGTAGTCGTGGCTGTGCTGGGACTAACTAGTAGTCGTGGCTGTGCTGGGACTAACTAGTAGTCGTGGCTGTGCTGGGACTAACTAGTAGTCGAGGCTGTGCTTGGACTAACAAGTTGTGATAGTCGTGGCTGTGCTGGGACTTTTTGTCGGTTGTCCTCGTTGTTTTCTTTCCTGGCTGCATTCAGTCGTTCCGCAGCGAGCTCTGTGAGGGCCGCGGGTTTGTTGCGGGACGCGCTGTGGTTGTTTATTATACCGTTTTGGGGTATATACCGCTTTTTTAAACACTTTATTGCGGCGTTTTAGTAGGTGAAATGAATAAAGAAATGCAATTTTTTAGCCTTTTTTATAGCGTTTGTCCTGCAGGATAAAAAGTGCGTTCATCTGTCGGACGGACGCAGCGATGACAAACGTGGGGTTTTAAACAAAGAGGAGAAAGTGCGCAAAATGATTTTGATCTGTTTTTGTTTTTTACACATTTCTTATGCCAAACCCAAGGAGCGTCACCGTCCATCACAGCAGCGCCGTCCTGGCGGGTCTTTGTGTAGCTCATGCTGCCGCCATGCTGGGGGTACCGAGGCTCGCCTGTAAGTAATCCTCTGCTTCTTCCTTCCTCCGCAGACATCGCCATGCTCCCCACCGACAAGGGTTGAGGATGAGGCCGTCTGAGCTCTGGTCCAGGAGATTCCAGCTCGCTGGAGGGATCTTGCCTGCAGCCCACTACCGAATCCCAGCACCATCTCTTCTAGACCTCGGGGCAAACCCTGCAGACCTCTTCAGTCCGGCCTTCCCCGATCCTCCGACAACCTCACTGTAGGCTTAGAAGCAATGATTAAGCAGGTCGAGAAAACGTCGCGTCTCTGTAAACCGCAGCCTTGATCCCGATACCTCGGCGAGAGATGAGCTTTAACGGGTCTCTTCCCGCTCACCCCATGGGCACCTTGGATGTCACAACGAGAAGCGGCAGACGCGTTCGTGCCATGAAAAAGTTTCATTGAAAAAAAATCTGTTTTCGTCTTTCTAAGAGGAAAGCAGTAATTGCCATAAATAAATGACGGGCAAACACCAGATGGTGTTTAGATGCTTAAACTCCAGAAACACGAGTGCAGGTTGCCAAAACACTACTGAGCTAGCGCGCCGGGGGCAGGCACCAGAAAAGCAAATACTATTTAGGGCCAGTAATAAGGTTGCCTGCGTGCCTGCCTCCGTATTTGCACTGACAGTGCTAAGATCTTTTTATCCTCCGCTCTCCCCGTCCCCCCAAGAAAGGACCAGAGCTTCGCAGTCTCGGCAGATTTTTTTTTTTTTTGACCGCTCCTGCCAAGTTTCCAGCGACACTGCCACCGAGACTGCCAGAACGCTCCTCCGAAGACGGTCCTCAGACTTCCTGCCTGACCAAAGTGGGAAGAGAGAAGAGTGCATTCTAGTCGCCCCATCGCTACGAATCAGTGTTCTGCCTTGCCAATTACTAACAGATTGTTGCTGCTCTACACAAGATGTCCCTGCGGAGGTCGTCTGTTCTCCTCGTCTTCTACCACGCGGGTCTTGTATCCCATGTAGACAATCGCTCAGATCTGGTGCGGCGGGTCCAGAATCGTTATATATTTATATATAATACATACTATGCGAGCTGCAATCACTACGTCAGTTTTGTATTTGGACTCCTCAATCTGATAGATTAGCACCAGCTGAAAGGAACAAAAAGTTTTGATGTGTTACTTTCCAGGCACTGAGATCTCCACCAGCCCATCTGCTCTGCATTGTTAGCCAATGAGCCCAGTCCGAGCAGAGATCACGGAAGTCACCGTCTGTAGTCGGCTTAATCTGCCCGGTTTGTCGCCCCCTCCTCCTCTGCGGACGCTGCTGGATTAGGAGATCAGCCGTCTAGGGACGCGCCTTTGCACTTTTAGGACAGGTTATTCGCAGCGCTGCCGCTGTGATTCCCAGTTAAAGGGAGTTTTCTGCATCCTTTCTGTAATGTATATGTATTTAAAGAGAAATCTTCCAGATATATTCCTATTGTACATGAGATGCGCTTCAGACAAGCTGTGGGAGTAGTATTTTTGCGGAAGGCCATATTAACATTCATACTCCTTCTGTTTCTTGTGGACGGGTGTCTTCTCTCATTGCCCCCCTTTGGGACATAGTTATTTTATGACTTATAGCGGATACATTGTGCCATTCTGGAATGCCATGTCTCTCAGAGATGAATGCATGGAAGCGCGGGTGGGAGACCGGGACCACCAGTAATATGCTGACATTAAATGAGCTTGTGGAAAGACGAGTCGCACGCGGTTTCCTGGCTGTTTTTCTAGAGCGGTAAAGACTGAAAACCTGTAAAGAAATGATCATTCAGACGAGTAAAACCTCCCTGGCAGCAGCCGTAGTCACCTACATACTAACGCACCTCAAAGTGAACCACACTGGACCGACCCCCCGCCTCCCCGGCATCTAAAGCCAGACGGCCTACAGCAAAGTGCCAATAAATGCAAAGTATTAGTCAATATTTTGGCCAAAATACCTAAACTTGCGAGCCCACATCAAAGGTCCTCGTTGTCATGCAAGTCCCTACACTACATTTGCAAACCTATCACTGCAGACGAGTAAAAGCGCTTTCAAGCGGCATCATCAGTCTCAGTGTAAAGTATTGATTATGTATTTAGAGATTTTTTTCCAACAAGCAATAAAAGAACTTCTCTGTATACATCATATTTCAGCGAGAAGAAGAATTTGCGATCGGCACACCGGCGGCAGCACTTGGGTCTGCTAATACATTTTCTGGTAAAGCGGGGCTGGAGATAAGTTTGTGTTCATGTTTGCGCCCAGTTTACTGCACAAGAACTTTGCAATCCTGTAGCAATCCTAAATTATAATTCACCTGATCGCCTATCATAATGGTCCTTTTACACCATCCAATTCTCTTCTGATGAGTGATGTTCAACCAGATCGGTGTGAGGAAGCAATAGAAAGGATGGAGCAACCCTGTCACGATGCCCGGAGTAGTGAAGAGCAATTATTGGGGTTGGGAGTGATCAGACTGATTTTTCAAAAATTATCATGAATGACAACTAGAGATGAGCGAATGTACTCGGTTCGGGTGTTTTTGGACCCGAGCACCGCTTTTTCCGGGTAACTGACTACTCGGACGAAAAGATTCGGGGGTGCGCGGGGGGTTGCAGAGGGGAGTGGGGGGGAGAGAGAGAGAGCTCCCCCCTGTTCCCCACTGCTACCCCCCGCTCCACCACGCCGCCCCCCCCCCCCCCCCCCCCCCGGCGCCCCACCATCAAAAACACCCGAACCGAGTATGTTCGCTCATCTCTAATGAAAACCCATTAAAGTCAAGGGGTGTAAAAATCTGGTTCACTAATTTTGAAGGTTTCTAATGCAGCCAAATACCCCAGATTACATGGGAATACAGCCACACATCTTGGGATAGTGGTGGCTTTTCCATGCATGTGGCTCAGCGGTTAGCACTGTTGCCTTACAGTCTGGAGCGGTGGGTTCAAATCCCATCATGAATAACGTCTGTATGAACTCTGAAAAATTACATACAGATATTGCCTTTGTCTGATTTGAACCTAGAACTCCAACATTGCAGCAGTGCTAACAACTAAGGCACATTCAGAGGAGGAGAACATATAAACTGCCTTCTTCCTCTTCCCCCTACTCCTTGTCGTCTTCCTCTTACCCCTTCTACTTGCCGCCTTCTGCTTCCCCCGATTCCTAGCCTTCTTCTGCTTCCCCCTAGTCCTTCCGTTCTTCTGCTTCCCCCTTCTTCTTCCTCTTCAACCCCTTCTCCTTGGCTTCTTCCTCTCCCTCTTTCTCCTTACCTTCTTCCTCTTCCACCTACTCCTTGGCTTCTTCCTCATCCCCCTACTCCTTGGCTTCTTCATCTCCCCCTTCTCCTTGGCTTCTTCCTCTCCCTCTTTCTCCTTACCTTCTTCCTCTTCCACCTACTCCTTGGCTTCTTCCTCATCCCCCTACTCCTTGGCTTCTTCCTCATCCCCCTACTCCTTGGCTTCTTCATCTCCCCCTTCTCCTTGGCTTCTTCATCTCTCCCTTCTCCTTGGCTTCTTCCTCTTCCCCCTTCTCCTTGGCTTCTTCCTCTTCCACTTACTCCTTGGCTTCTTCCTCTTCCACTTACCCCTTGTCTTCTTCCTCTTACCCCTTCTCCTTGTCTTCCTCCTATTCCTTGCCATTTTCTGCTTCCCCTTCTCCTTTTTCCGCTTCCCCCTTCTCCTTGCCTTCTTTTTCCTCTTTCCCCCTTCTCCTTGCCGCCTTCTTCCTCTTTCCCCCTTCTCCTTGCCGCCTTCTTCCTCTTCCCCCCTTCTCCTTGCCGCCTTCTTCCTCTTCCCCCATTCTCCTTGCCGCCTTTTTCCTCTTCCCCCTCGTTCTCCTTGCCGCCTTTTTCCTCCCCCCCCCCCCGTTCTCCTTGCCGCCTTCTTCCTCTTCCCCCCGTTCTCCTTGCCGCCTTTTTCCTCTTCCCCCCCCCCCCGTTCTCCTTGCCGCCTTCTTCCTCTTCCCCCCTTCTCCTTGCCGCCTTCTTCCTCTTCCCACCCTTCTCCTTGCAGCCTTCTTCCTCTTCCCACCCTTCTCCTTGCAGCCTTCTTCCTCTTCCCACCCTTCTCCTTGCCGCCTTCTTCCTCTTCCCCCCTTCTCCTTGCCGCCTTCTTCCTCTCCCCCCCCCTCCTTGCCGCCTTCTTCCTCTCCCCCACCCTTCCCCTTTTCCTTGGCTTCTTCCTCTCCTCCCCCCCCTTCTTCTTGCCTTCTTTTTCCTCTCCCCTGCCTTCTCCTTGGCGTCTTTCTCTTCCCCCCCTTCTCCTTGCCGCCTTCTTCCTCTTCCCCCCTTCTCCTTGCCGCCTTCTTCCTCTTCCCACCCTTCTCCTTGCAGCCTTCTTCCTCTTCCCACCCTTCTCCTTGCAGCCTTCTTCCTCTTCCCACCCTTCTCCTTGCCGCCTTCTTCCTCTTCCCCCCTTCTCCTTGCCGCCTTCTTCCTCTCCCCCCCCCTCCTTGCCGCCTTCTTCCTCTCCCCCACCCTTCCCCTTTTCCTTGGCTTCTTCCTCTCCTCCCCCCCCTTCTTCTTGCCTTCTTTTTCCTCTCCCCTGCCTTCTCCTTGGCGTCTTTCTCTTCCCCCCCTTCTCCTTGCCTTCTTCTTCCTCTTCCCTCCCTTCTCCTTGCCTTTTTCTTCCTCTCCCCCCCCCTTCTCCTTGCCTTTTTCTTCCTCCCCCCCTTCTCCTTGCCTTTTTCTTCCTCCCCCCCCTTCTCCTTGGTCTCATCTTCCTCTTCCACCCCATTCTCCTTGCCTTCTTCTTCCTCTTTCCTTGGCTGCTTCTTCCTCTCCCCCCCCCCCCTTCTCCTTGGTCTCGTCTTCCTCTTCCACCCCATTCTCCTTGCCTTCTTCTTCCTCTTTCCTTGGCTGCTTCTTCCTCTTCCCCTTCTCCATGCTCTTTTACTTTTCCCCCTATTCCTTGCCCTCTTCTACTGACCAGGGGAGAATCAGGAAGTGGAATAGCAGTGCAGCTCTCCCATTGATTTCAATGAGGGTAAAGCTGGTGCTCCCACTTTCTCCCCTGGCTCCTGATGACAAGGTCCATCCCATGCACTGATGTAGCAGTATGATCAGCTGATGAGAAGGGTCCTGACCGGCGGACCCCCATCCATCAACTACTGATGACCTATCCAGAGCATAGGCCAGCAGCTAAAAGAAGAGGCCAGAAATCCCCTCTAAATCAGACTTGACTTCACAATTCTGCAGCCCTCAGAACTACAATCTCCCAGCATCCCTTATGCCTTAATATTTGCATTCTGGGAAGTGTGGCCTTTCCATCAAACACTGTTCATAAAGCTGTAGCATGCATCACCTGAGGTCTGCACTCTAAGCATACATTTCATGAGGGGTTGATGCAGTCCAGGAGCCGAGCTCAGCGCTGCAATGTCCAACAGCAATATTAAGACAGCTAGTCAATGTGCTAACGACTGCTGTCTGTCTGTCTGTGCGTGATGTGTGACTTGCATGCAGAGCCTGCCAGCACCGGTGATGTCAGTTACCGCTCTTAGCTCCGCCCTGATCACATGACTGTGACATCACAGGTCCTTTAGCCGCCTTCTGCACTGAAAGAGGGATTGTGGGTGGATTACATCCCCCTCAAACCACTGCAGCCTCAGTTGCTATAGATACAGCAGTACTCAGTCTGGGAGTTTGTACCTGGTTGTTGCACACCTGGGTGGAGACTCCAATTAATGCCACCTCACAAATGTCCACCTCCATTGCTGGCGGTGCATACTGACCAACAACACTGAAGCATCGTCCTTCACCGCTGTACATAATACTAATAACTAGCTGAACTGTAAAAGAGACGGTATATGAGAAGCATCTAGCCGCTGGTCCACTGGAGGTTGTGTGGCCGGTGCAAACTCTAAAAGTGGTTTCCCAAGCCGGACGTAGACATGACAAATGTAGCGCGCTCCATCAGATGGATGAGAAGGATACATAGCATCACATCAGCTGCAGCATGTCGGAGAGCTGGAGCTAGCGCTGCGACTCCACGACACATGAAGAGGGAGGTAGACTCTATGCCAGAGCAGATATAATATACAGCGGACCATAAGCCTTCAGATAAGTGGGCGAACCAACTGCTTTATACTGGTTGAGCAGGAGAAGCGAAAAGGACAGCAGGCTGCGAATGGGGAAGTAGAGTTGTCCAACCCCATCCACCGGCTGCTGTCTTTGGGGTCCGTCATCCTCCCGCTCATCCAGTCTAAACCTCTTGGTTTTACCCTCATATGGTCTTGGATGCACCTGATGAAGGCTCCCATCCGGAGCAGAAATGTTGCTCTTTGTTGTATAACTATGTTCCAAGTTTCTACCTTCCATTCTTGTGTCATAGAGTTCAAGTTCAGCGCTATTTCCACGCTATGCTGACAAATGTACGATCCCTTTGGAAAAGGAACCAAATCTGACAGTGTAGCCGGCAGCTCCGGGCTCATCCCCACGCGTCCACTTCTCCTACTCGTGCCTGGAGTTTTGCTGCGCTGCACAACAGGTGAGCCATTCTGATTGTCACACTCTTAGTCGTGGTGGTACTACTGCACCCAGAAGGCGCCACTTTCTTCCTTACACTCTTTTTCAAGATGGAGTTTGGCTGCTGCAGAACACGGCGCATAAACCAGAAGGCACTTGATGTGTTGGGTTGTTTGTGGTTGTAGTGGGGGTATTCAGACGCAGCAGTCCCGTTCGTTGGACTGCAGCAATCTTGGCAAATGAATTTCTGCAAGCGCCGCTGGGACCCATGAGAGAGTAGCAGAAGCACGTGACTTCACCCGTAGGGCGCCTTCACACATGGCGGGCTTTGGTGCAGATTCATCCTTTTAATTGAAGGGGTAAAGTTTGCGGTGGATCCTCCTCAAATCCTCCACACGTTCGTAGGGCGCCGCCTTAAGATTACTCGTTTTGCCACAATCGGTTTGCCCTTTCCACAGCTTTTCACTGAGTGAACCATAAATATCGCAGCACGTTATCGCTCACTTTGGCTCCATACTGAACAGCTGGATATGGCCGATCACGACTTACAATTTCATCCAAAATATTTTGCAGGGATGGTAAAGAGAGGAAAAAACTGGTTTCTGGATAAATTGTAGCTGATATATCACATGACCCCCTTCCCATTTCAAAAACCTGAGCCGAATTTAATATGGCGGAGCTCGAAGTGGCGTCCAAAAAGTCTCCATCAAAAAACTGCAGCCGTCGCACTTAATACTTTCACACATCGGAAGTCAATTTTCTCATTATTGCCCCAGTTAAATGGCTGTGTCCACACTTTTGCCTCACCCTGTCCTCCTTCCTGCTGGATCTACTTCTTGCTTTGGTCCAAAAAATTGCAAGTGCGTTTTTCAAGAAAATGCCGTGTGAAGCCGCCCTTACAATCTGTCTTTGTAGCTCCTTGTAGCCCGCTCAAGAGAGAGGGGATGAATTACTAGCAGATGGGTTCCTCTCCGCATGCCCAGAACAGCTCAAGCATCGGAGACCTCGTGTCGGACTAACCGGGTCCTTTGGGTTTCGCTGCAGCCTTTTCTAAGCCGATTACATTGTAAATAACTCATTAACTCGCATTTAAGCTCGTGGAACTTGAGAAGAATGTCATTGTGGAGAGCGCTAACTTCCATCTAGTTCCCACTAACAAGTGTTTATTACAGCCCACTCTGTGCGCATCACTGATATTCCTCCCCACGTCCATGAAAGCGCTTGCATTAAGGAGAGATTAGCGGCTTCTTTGTTGAAGGTGAAAAAGGCCTTCAAGTGGCCGCCGCTTTAACAATCAGCAAACGCTTTCAGATTCAAGAGGAGGAATTACAATGCGCTAGGAGGAAGATAAGTGAAGTCTTCACTGCATTGTTTATTACACAGCGGCTCAATAACTGCACATACAGATGACCTGCGGGGCCGGGAAGGGAGGCTGGAACCCCGCCGGCCGCCCGGCAATCACCTAGTTTTGCTGGAAACCTCCTCCTCCCCCCCCCCCCTCTTCCCCTTTAAAAGAAGAGCATCAACAAATGTGGCCTCAGAGGGTGCTGCAATACTGATGAGGAAGTGTGCGATGAATGGCGACCCGTCTCTGCCAACCCACATGCCTATTCTTTACGGTACCGTTACACGGGCCAACCGTTGGACACACCATTGCCCGACATTCATCCCAGCAACTGTCACTCTTGTGCTTTCAGGAGCGATAGCCTGCAGTGAATGGAAGCAGAGCGTCGGAGATCTCTGCCGACCTCCATTCACAGTGAACAGGCAGTCGTTAAGAGATTGAAGGACTCCTGTTTAAACAGAGCAAAAAGTTCCCTGCCAGCCGCTTCGTATTAGTGAGCCGAAACAAAGTGACTACTGAGTAGCGTCTCGCTCGCTGCCCTGCTGCTGGCCGTGTTACACAGTACGACTATCGCCGCAAATAGATCTATGAAGCGATTATTCAGGCGCCAACGCCCCGTGTAACGGTACAACGTTTACTTAAATGTCAAGTCAGCTGGGTGCCCAATGCCCATGCACCTCAAACAGCTGGCAGATCCCACCAAATCTGTGTTAAGCCAACATTCCCCAATATGACCAATGTCAGTCTGAAGTAACCCTAACAAAGGCTGGCTTAACAGTTGGGTCCGGTGCCAGCCTCAGGTTAGATGGCATCTTGCGCTAAAATATTGTTGGACCTCCCTTTCCCCCCGCATCACAAGAAAAAAATATATATTGCACAGATAAACGGTCTACCCAAATTCTGCCTGGGCAGAAAGTAGCATGAGAACAGCATATCCAGACCAGAAGAGCTCATGACCTAGATACAGGTAAAGTACATCGATACAATACTAGAACCAAGCTCCGTACACAAATACAGCACCAGAACCAAGCTCCGTACACAAATACAGCACCAGAACCAAGCTCCGTACACAAATACAGCACCAGAACCAAGCTCCGTACACAAATACAGCACCAGAACTATCTCAGAACATAGATGTAGCACCAGCACCAAGTCAGTACATAGATACAATACCAGAACCGAGCTTGTGACATAAATACAGTAGCAGAATTAAGCAATTGTGTTTAAAAGATACAAATAGCTGGCAGTGGTGCCTCAGAACATCAGAGAGGAAGAGACAGAACAAGTAGGGTTCATGTAGGTCTATAAGCTGCTGCTGCAGATCATCATATGGCTAGGCAAACCTAAGGAGTATCATTACCCCAAGCCTACATGGTGGGCGCACAGGTTCCACATATTTAAGGTCGGCCGTGGTTGGGTACTGGGCATAAAAGGAAATTCTGGCCTGACTCTACACCATAACGCCCCATGAGTGATGATCAGTTGTACACTGCAGTCCCGGGATTGGATTTACTATTACACAAGGCAATTTATCAGAAATGTATAATTTGCAAAACATATTTTTGAGATTTTCCATCAGCAGATTCTGCCGTTACTTCATCAAAAGAGACCTTTTTGGCTAACTGCGCCTTGATCTACATTTTAGCGCATCTGTCCTTTGTCCTCCACGCTGCTGTTGTGTCTAAAGAAGAGAACTGGAAGCGCAGAGGAGAAAACCGGTGATAAATGCGGATCTGGTGTCATCCGTCACTTGGCGGCTTATTCTGGAAGCGGGCGCGCTTTAACTCTTTGCTTACTGAACTGATTTATTGTGACTGATACGACTTCCCTTCTGTTCTCACAGACACATCCGCACGCAGCGCGGCGCCGTGGTCCGCACACGCGGGAAGCCGTGAATTATGGCGCCGCTCGTGACCACAGTTTTTCTAGGAAGCTCAATGTCCAAAGATTTACTGCTCTTTGTTAAATGTTTGTAAAACCGCATTCGTCCTCCTTCACTCTCTTTTACGTCTTTCTGGGCCGAGTTCGCCTAATGGTTAAACCGCCCGACCGCGTCCATTCTGTGCCGCCACGCACTATTTCTGTGGAGTAATACGAGTTGCGAACGCCGGGCTGCTGCTGCTGCACGTTGCAAGAAAGTCTAGTTAAACCTTTTATCCTGCAGTATTGATCCAACGGAAGCAAAAATATCCTCTATGGAGCAGAAGCTAATTGTCCTCATCGCAGGGATGATAGATTTCCTATTCCTGCTTCCAATATGGCAGACTGAACAGCTCTCCCGGCCGCGGCCCCGCCCCCAGCGCCTCTTACTGATTAGTGCAGCAAAGACATCAAGAAGCTAATTGTAAAATAATTTAATGAATCAACCATCACAATCCCCTGGGACATAGAGAGCAATAATCTCACGCAGGGGCCCTGTAGCAAAACACAGAATTGGGCCCAATCCCCCCCCCCCCGCCAAAAAAAATTAAAAAATACTATATAACTTGGTGGCTCGGCTCTGGGATACCACAAATTCATACAGTCACCACATAAATGACCAGCTCTGCCCAGTGATGGTGATTACAGCGCTGTGATCACAGGTGACGTCTCCTCTAATTGGTAATCTCAATTTTCATGTTTGTTCTTTATCGGGGCCCAGACCACCATGAAGCCTTCCTCCAAGTGTGATTTTCACACCAGTCCGCTGCTATTCCCAAGGAACCTCTGCGGCCTCGTAGTGCTGGCATCGCTCCGGTAGCCCCCCATAGTACTGATGTAGCCCTCGTGTCTCTCCTGTAGCCCCCAATAGTACTGTTGTCTCTCTGGTGTCCTTCCTGTACCCATAGTACTGATGTCCCCTGGTGTCCCTTCTGCACCCCTCCCCCATAGTACTGATGTCCCCTGGCGTCCCTCCTGTAGCCCCCCCCCCCCCCATAGTACTGATGTCCCCTGGTGTCCCTTCTGCACCCCTCCCCCATAGTACTGATGTCCCCTGGCGTCCCTCCTGTAGCCCCCCCATAGTACTGATGTCCGCCTGGCATCCCTCCTGTAGCCCCCCATAGTACTGATGGCTCTCTAGCGTCCCTCTTCAAGCCCCTCATAGTACTGATGTCCCCTTGGCGTCCCTCCTGTAGCCCCCCATAGTACTGATGTCCCCCTGGATTCCTCCTGTAGCCCCCCATAGTGCTGATTTACCCCTGGCGTCCCTCCTGTAGCCCCCCATAGTACTGATGTCCCCCTGGCGTCCCTCCTGTAGCCCCCCATAGTACTGATGTCCCCCTGGATTCCTCCTGTAGCCCCCCATAGTGCTGATTTACCCCTGGCGTCCCTCCTGTAGCCCCCCATAGTACTGATGTCCCCCTGGCGTCCCTCCTGTAGCTCCCCGTAGTACTAATGTTCCCCTGGCATCCCTCCTGTAGCCCTCCATAGTGATGATGTAACCTTGGCATCCCTCCTGTAGCCCCGGATAGTACTGATGTCCCCCTGGCGTCCCTCCTGTAGCCCCCAATAGTACTCATGTCCCTCCTGTAGCGCCTCATAGTACTGATGTCCCCTTGGCATCTCTCCTGTAGCCCCCAATAGTACTGATGTCCCCCTGGCGTCCCTCTTGTAGCCCCTCCATAGTACTGATGTCCCTCCTGTAGCCCCCCATAGTACTGATGTCCCCCTGGCGTCACTCCTGTAGCCCACCCTTAGTACTGATGTCCCCCTGGTGTCCCTCCCGTAGCCCCCAATAGTACTGATGTCCCCCTGGCATCCCTCCTGTAGCCCCCCATAGTACTGATGTCCCCCTGGCGTCTCTCCTGTAGCTCCCCCATAGTACTAATGTCCCCCTGGTGTCCCTGCTGTAGCCCACCAATGTACTGATGTGCCTTCTGTAGCCCCCCATAGCACTGATGTTCCCCTGGCGTCTCTCCTGTAGCCCCCCATAGTACTGATGTCCCCTTAGCGTCCCTTCGGTAGCCCCGCATAGGACTGATGTCCCCCTGGTGTCCCTCCTGTAGCCCCCCATAGTACTGATGTTCCTCCTGTAGCCCCTCATAGTACTGATGTCCCCCTGGCATCCCTCCTGTAACCCCCCATAGTACTGATGTCCCCTCTGGTGTCCTTTCTGTAGCCCTCCATAGTAGTAATGTCCCCCTGGCGTCCCTCCTGCAGCCCCCCCCCCCATAGTACTGCTGTCCCCTTTGTGTCCCTTCTGTAGCCCCCAATAGTACTGATGTCCCCTTGGTGCCCCTCATGTAGCCCCCAATAATACTGATGTCCCTCTTGTAGAACCAATAGTACTGATGTCCCCCTAGCATCCTGCCTTAGCCACCCATAGCACTGATGTCCCTCTGGCGTCCCTCCTGTAGCCCCCCATAGTACTAATGTCTCTCTTGCGTCCCTCCTGTAGCCCCCCATAGTACTAATGTCTCTCTTGCGTCCCTCCTGTAGCCCTCCATAGTACTGATGTCCCCCTGGCGTCCCTCCTGAAGTCCTGCATAGTACTGATGTTTCTTCTGGCATCCCTCCTGTAGCCCCCCCCCCCCCCCCCCCCCGTAGTACTGATGTCCCCCCGGTGTCCCTCCTTTAGCCCTCCATAGTACTAATATACCGTGTTTCCCTGAAAGTAAGACAGTGTCTTACTTTCTTTTTATCCCCAAAAGCCCCACTATGTCTTACTTTCGGGGTATGTCTTATATTGGAGTGACAATATAAGACACTCCAATACTGGAGTGACAAGTGCAGGGGACGGCGCGGTGACGCCGGCAGTGACAAGTGCAGGGGACGGCGCGGTGACGTATGGAGAGGGGGGCGGCGCTCATTTGGATCAGACAAAGGCCGCCTGCACACGAGCGGAAATCCCGCCGCGGGATTTCCCGCGGGATTTCCGCCGCTGAAAGTTTGCATAGGAGTGCATTAAAATACGCACTGCTATGCAGACGGCCGCGGTTTGGCCGCGCGAAATCTCGCGCGGCAAACAAACCGCGGCATGTCCTAATTTTCTGCGGGGCACGCACTCACTCGGCCGCCGGCTCCGGTCTGCGCATGCGCCGGCTGAGCGGCAGCCGGCACATGAAAGAGTCGGGGCCGCCAGGTGCGGGTGAGTACGCGCTCGTCCCTGCAGGCGCTCGGGTCGGATCGCGCGGCGAGAATTCTCGCTGCCGGATCCGACCCGCTCGTCTGCAGGCGGCCAAAGGCGGCAGACGCGGTGACGTATGGAGGGGGGGACGGCGCGGAAGTGGGCAGGAGGCGGCGCTCATTAAGATCAGAGGGAGGTGGCAGACATGGCGACGTATGGAGAGGGGGACGGTGCGGACGTGGGCAGGAGGCGGCGCGCAGCTAGATGAGAGGGAGGCGGCAATACCCCCGTGTTTCCCCGAAAGTAAGACATATGTCTTACTTTCGGGGTACGGCTTACATTGGCCGACCCCCCTGAAACCCCCGATACGTCTTACAATCGGGGGTGTCTTACTATCGGGGAAACACGGTATCCCCCTGGCGTCCCTTTTGTAGCCCCCCTAGACTGTAGCTCCTCCCCCTCCCTGCGTTTACACAGAATGTTATCGTTCAGAACATTTTTTAAACGAGCAAAACTGACTGCTAATCCTTCCGTTCAGCAGCATGTGACGGCTGAGCGACGGGGATCGTGCATTTCTCCTACACCCCTGAGAGTCAGCCGACATATAAGTCGGGGCTCATGCGGTTTAACTCCTAAAATACCTGACACTTTTAGGGATTTTACCCAGACATCGAACACACAGCTCCGCTACATCCATCCTGATCCCCACACATCACACACACAGCTCCACTACATCTATCCTGATCCTTAGACATCACACACATGGCTCTACTACATGATCCTGATCACCACACATCACACACACACAGCTCTGCTGCGTCCATCCTGACCCCCAAACATCATACACACAGCTCTGCTACATCCATCCTGATCCGCACACACATCACACACACAGCTCTGCTACATCCATCCTGACCCCCAAACATCACACACAGCTCCACTACATCCATCCTGATCCCCACACATCACACACAGCTCCACTACATCCATCCTGATCCCCACACATCACACACACAGCTTCGCTGCATCCATCCTGACTCCCAAACATCATGCACACTGCTCTGCTACATCCATCATGATCCCCACACAGCTCTGCTACATCCATCCTGACCTCTAAACATCACACACAGCTCCACTACATCCATTCTGAACCCCAAACCTCACACACACAGCTCTGCTACATCCATCCTGACCCCCAAACATCACACACACAGCTCTGCTACATCCATCCTGACCCACACAACTCCAACACACACACACACACACACACAGAACAGAGCAAAGTCCTGCATCCACTGATCTCCCCTATGGTCATATGATCTCTGACTCCTCCCACACAGGGTATCCCATGGCGGGACATCACCACAGGTCCTGGAAGTTGCCAACTCTGCAGGTCTGTATGTTCCCTCGTGTCAGTACTAGGGGGCAGTGCAGGCTCTGTAAGGGACTTCTGGCAGACTGGGCTGTACGGAGAAGCTTCTCTGCGACCAGTCAGTCACACGTGGTCCCGGGTAGAGCGCACACAGGGAGGCCGGCAGGCGCTGCTTCTCCTGCAGCAGCTCTAATAGTAACTCCTCTACCTCCCGCCTCTACCAGAGCTGACTGGCTGAGCTGTCACCACCCTCACTGACAGCACCTGGGGGCAGCCGCCCCTGCCCCTGCTACACCACTAAGCCAGCAGTCACATGATCATCAGGTCGAGCGCTATGTAGCCTGCAAGAGAGAAGCAGAAGAGGTTAAAAATCCCTTCTGCCCTCTTCTCCGGGTCCTTGGCTGCGACTAAAGACCTCTTTAGACGCAGCAATTTTCGCTCAAAACTTGCTCAAAGCCATCTTTTGAGCGATAATCGTTGTTTCTAACTGCACTGACATCCTGCAGTCTTCGTTAAGCATGCTGAAAGATCAATGATCAGTTATCAGCGGGATACAGCTGATACTATTGTTTCAGCTGTATCCCGCTTTCTGAACACAGGCGGGGTATGAAGAACACAGCGGTCCAGATGTTATTCATCCCCCGCTCGGAGCGCTCGGCTATATAACAGCCGGGAACAGCTGGATGTAAAAGATGAAGCCCCTGCAGACTGTTTGGGCCATCTGGAAGAATGATTGTCCGGAGAAGATGGCGGGCGCTACCATGAGTCCTTGTCATGTCAACAGTAAAGCACCCTGAGACCCTTCATGGGTGGAGGTCTTCTCATCCCAGGGAGCGGCTCACTCACAGCCGAAGACCACCGCCATGAATAAAGAATGGGATCTAAACCTCATCCAAGAGCAAAGTCTCCCAACCCTCCGGGAGCATCTGGTGATGAACAATGCTTCCTCCAGCATGATGGAGCCACGTGTCACAAGGCAGAAGGGGTAACTAAGTGGCTCGGGGAACAAAACATTGATATTTTGGGTCCGTGGCCAGGAAACTCCCGAGATCTCAACCCCATGGAGAACTTATGATCAATCCTCAAAAAGTGGGCGGACAAACAAAAATACAGAAACTGTGATCAACTCCAAACACGGAATAGGTAGAATGCTGATATCCAGCCTGTCGGGGCGAAGTGCAGAAGTCTTGTAGGGGCAACACTGTAAACATGGGGGCTCGGCCTAAACTTGATGTATTTGTCAAACAAAGTGTAAAAACTTATGAATGCTTCTACTTATACTTCAGTAACCATAGAAACAGACGACTAACAGAGCTAAGACACTGAAGCAGAAAACTATGAAAACCCACATTTTTATCAGCTTCTAAGCTTTTGGCCACAACTGTAACATCCCAGGCAGCGATGAGCAGCGGCGACCGTCACCTCAGCCGGGGGCAGCATACCTCCCAATGTGGAAGCAGTTGTCGGGCCGCGCCGGATGGAAGAGAGAAGCGAAACGTGCAGAATTATGGAGCTGTTAAATAGAAGACCTGGAAACTAGAAGTGACCTCCAGTGATGGCCTCTTCCTTGGAGCTCCCATGTAGGAGCGTACGGGATCTCCTCTGGGAATACCGATACTTGTGGATGGATTATCGTCGTTCTGAAGGCCAAACTGCGCCAAAAAACACATGGCCCAAACCACTAACTCCACCAGCTGCCAGGAAGGGGTCAGCGATTCATGCTGCTTGTGCAAAATTCTGCCCCCCCATCAGCAACAGAAATCTGCATCCATCTGACCAGGAGATGTTTCTCCGCTGCTCAGTGATACAAGTTGTGTGCTCTTTTGCCCGCTGGCAGTGAGACCCCGGCTAGTCTAGCACTGATGACCGGCCTTGGTGGAAGTCGCTCCGATCGCTGGATTTTCGCATCTAATGTGGATTCACACTGAAACTGATCCACGGAAAACTTGTCACGTGATTTTATGCTCCGGGATCACAGGGAGAACTACCGTACAGGGGAGCGCCAATTGTGAGGGCCGGGGCTCTGATAAAGGACCAGGGGTCTGATTAAGGGCTGTGGGCTCTCATAAAGGGGTCAATCCGTGTATATTTTGTGGCCCATCTGAAATTGCATACCTAAAGGACCTGTCTGAGGCTTTGTGGACGGGGATGTTATAATAGATGTCCTGGACGTCGTGATGCAGTCGGAATACATGAGATTTACGGCGGCTGAAATTTTCTCCATCATGAATTTCTTGCACTTGACAAACTAGCAGAGTTTGACCTTCCCAACCAAGATCTCCGGAGAGAGAAAATAACCGTGTTGTCATGCTGGGACCGGAGAAAGAACCTGTTCTGGCAACAAAGTCCTTATTTCTGACTCGCAGAGCATGTATTCATTTCTAGAGGCGACTCGGTGGGTGGCGCTATTGCTGCTCTGTGGCCACGGACCATCTATCTACATGCAGCGTATCTTCTATACTGTGGGCTCTCCTTCTACTCTGGTTACCTACCAAACAAACATCGGACAAAGCCTCAAAGGATAAAGTGGCTCCTTGTGAACTTTTCTCTGGGCTGTACATAAGATGAGACGCTAGCTTGTGATTCCCACGGTGAACCAGACGCTGCAGAGCACAGCGGCACTATACAACCACATAAAGGAAACCGCGGGAACCGGAGCCCCGACTTCAGGATGCTCAGAGGTAACTTCTAGAATCGATGTAAATTCACCCTCTAGACACATCATTACTATCTACACCCAGGGGCGCCCCGAGCCTACATGCTGCCTGAGGCAAAGTGTGAAATGCCACCCCCCCCCCCCAAAAGCCACTCATTATCCCAACTCATATAAAAAGTATTGAATATTGCCTGAAGTGACAGAGTAATAGTGTCTCCAGTATTAATAGCGATCCCCTTGGTGGCCCCAGTAGTAATAATGTCCATGTACAAACTAGATGGTCTACATCGTGGGTCCCACCTTGCAGTTGGACACAGGATCCTGGCAGCTCTCCCGAGCATCCATCGGGATATAAGGAACGGTGGGTACACCTCTGTTACATTGGTTATAAGCCAACCAGGATGTGGAGGTGTTAGTGGAGTTCTCTCCCAGGAGCCCCACTAAGCACCGGGCAAGTCCTGATTTACCCATCTATATTTCCATCAATTTGCCTATTTTGCCAGGTGGAGCGCTGTCCTAACATTACCTAGTAGTACTAATAATCACATTAATCACCCCAGTAGTAATAGTGTTCCCCATAGTTGCCCCAGTAGTAAGTGAACCCCATAAGTGACCCCAGTAGTAATAGTCCCCCCTGCAGTTTATGTCCAGCTGAGCAACAACCCAGAAGTATTCAAGTCAGTGTCCCCATTACTCCCAGTAGCAGTGATGGCTGTAATGTGAGTGTGACCCCCAACGTCTCTGCCCGGCGTCTGCCTGCAGGTCAAGGGTCATACTACAATGGGGATAATGGGGTCAGTCAGTTGAATGCTTGTTGAGTTGCTGCCTGGCCGGCTCAGGTCACCTCACGATAGGGGCACCCATGTGTACCCCACCTCACAGAAAACACCATAGCAGGAAGGTTTTGCCACAACGCTATACAGTTTTCAGGATGTGTTCAGAGAAAACAAGTTGTGCAACCTAAAGCCATTTTGGGCCAATCATGATGAAAGGGGGAAACCAGTCTGTGCAGCTCTCCGGTGACACCACGGCCACAGAAGCGGCTTTGTGTTGGTTTTTGTATCGGGATAAAGAGTAAAGATGCCTCTAAGATACCGATGAGAAGGGTTTCATCCTACAGGTGAGTTTACTGAAGGTGTCATCGTAGAGTGATGGACAGCTGGTTGATCTTTAGTTGTAGAATGACACTCAATGGGATGCCACAACCACGGGTCAAATCTGGAGACTGGTGTCAGTAGAACTGAATGTGCATCATCATAATGAGACTGGAGCCCTGAGATGAGCGTCACAACGCACAGATAGACACATTTGACGTCATTGAGTAGCGGCTCCACAGTCCGCAAATGGCGACACTCTCAGAGTTTATGGATAGAGTCGAATGCTCCAATATCAATGTAGGGGCCCAGAACGTCTATTCCTGGCCCCTCCATAAATGTCATACGTGTCATGTCTTTTGTGTAGATGCACTGTGCAAACTGTCTCCTGTTATGTGTATTGCACAGCTACAGCAAGTGAGGGGTTAATGTCTGCATGTGACTGGGAGATGTCTGCAGATGTATCAATGAATGCCCTGTCATCTGGTATGTTAGAGTCTGTAAGTATGAGTGGTGTGGTAGTGCAGTCCATCATCTTCTGGGTTACTGAGAGAGAGTGCCGGCCACATGGGGGTACCTTCAACTCTCGTGTGGTGAAGAGATGGAGGAAGAGGAGAGCTATCCTGAGGACCCCAAGGCCAGGAACCAGTAGAGAGTGAGGAGAAAGAGAGACTGAGAGAGAGCGTGAGAAAGAAGTCCAAGACCACCGTGCAGAGGAACTGTGTTTCAAGAGTGTCTGTGAAGTGACCCTACCCCTATCCTCCACTGGGAGAGTTCCCCTTCCAGGAGCGGTACCTGACAGATAACGCAGGTGTGCAGGATCAGTGTCATCCTGAGTTTCTTCCCTGACCTCCAACCGTTTGTTCTTACCTGCACTGGTGTGTTCCTGATGTGTGTGACAATTAAGTTTTCAAGTAAAGTTTTGCCCGGCCCTGACCATTCCCAGGGACTGAAGTACTTCAGCCTTACGTTGTGTGTGAATTCTCTTTATTACCGCCAAGGGTCACAAAGCGGATATCAGCTGGCAGCTCTGCAAGGTGTCCACGACCTCCAGACCTCTCTCCAATGGAGGATCTACTGGACATCATTGGACATGGAGTGGTCGCTCTCCAACAGCCTGGTAATGAAGAACTGTGGATGACGGTCAATACCACACGGTCAGCTCCACCCTAGAACAGGATTCCAGCACTCCTTGAATCGCTGCCACGCCACATTAGTGACCGTAACGCCCAACGTGCAGTATTAGGGAAAAAGGCTTACCAGCAGCACATAACTGTACCCAAATCAGGTGTGACTGAGGTCATGCAATATCCACCGAGGAACTTGAACCACCGGTCCCCTTAACAAATCCAAAATAAGAAGAGTGCCAGCATATATGGGTGCAGAATACGTCAGCTCAGCAAGGACCCACAGGGTCGAAACGTAGCTGTTTATCTTTGGCATGGAAGAATAAAGTTGCGTACTATTCTGCACCCATTTATGCTGCCACTCTTCGTCATTTGTATCGCCCAACATGGCACCCCACTAGAGATGAGCGAGCATTGTCCTTAGCGAGTATCTGCCCGCTCGAAAGAAAAGGTTCGGGTGCCGGCGCGGGTGAGCGGAGAGTTGCAGGAGTGAGCAGGGGGGAAAGATGGAAAGAGAGATCTCCCCTCCATTCCCCCCTGCACTCCCCCGCCGCTCCGCGCCCCCCCCCCCCCCCCCGCCGGCACCCGAGCCTTTTCTTCCGAGCGGGCACGTATTCACTAAGGACAATGCTCGCTCATCTCTACACCCCACTATTTACTAATTATCCCGGTTATTGGGGTTCAGGAGATGTGAAATTGGTTGGAATTAAAATCGATTGTTCAGGACTTAATTCTCTGTGTGTTGAGCTTCAGCTCATTCTGAGCATTAGTGGTGACTCCTCTGTGAGGCCGTGTATTGGGGTGACCCTTGTATCGGTGTTATCCTTGTATTGGCGTTATCCTTGTATTGGTGTTATCCTTGTATCGGCGTTATCCTTGTATCGGCGTTATCCTTGTATCGGCGTTATCCTTGTGTTGGCGTTATCCCTGTATTGGCGTTATCCCTGTATTGGCGTTATCCTTGTATTGGCGTTATCCTTGTATCGGCGTTATCCTTGTATCGGCGTTATCCTTGTATCGGCGTTATCCTTGTATCGGCGTTATCCTTGTGTCGGCGTTATCCCTGTATTGGCGTTATCCCTGTATTGGCGTTATCCTTGTATTGGCGTTATCCTTGTATTGGCGTTATCCTTGTATTGGCGTTATCCTTGTATTGGCGTTATCCTTGTATTGGCGTTATCTTTGTATTGGCGTTATCATTGTATTGGCGTTATCCTTGTATCGGCGTTATCCCTGTATCGGCGTTATCCCTGTATCGGCGTTATCCCTGTATTGGCGTTATCCTTGTATTGGCGTTATCTTTGTATCGGCGTTACCCTTGTATTGGTGTTATCCTTGTATTGGCGTTATCCTTGTATCGGCGTTATCCCTGTATCGGCGTTATCCTTGTATCGGCGTTATCCTTGTATCGGCGTTATCCTTGTATCAGCGTTATCCTTGTATCGGCGTTATCCTTGTATTGGCGTTATCCTTGTATTGGCGTTATCCTTGTATTGGCGTTACCCCTGTATTGACGTTATCCTTGTATTGGCGTTATCCCTGTATCGGCGTTATCCTTGTATTGGCGTTATCCTTGTATTGGCGTTATCTTTGTATCGGCGTTATCTTTGTATCGGCGTTACCCTTGTATCGGCGTTACCCTTGTATCGGCGTTATCCCTGTATCGGCGTTATCCTTGTATCGGCGTTATCCTTGTATTGGCGTTATCCTTGTATTGGCGTTATCCCTGTATTAGCGTTATCCCTGTGTTGGCGTTATCCTTGTATCGGCGTTATCCCTGTATTGGCGTTATCCCTGTATTAGCGTTATCCCTGTATTGGCGTTATCCTTGTATTGGCGTTATCCTTGTATCGGCGTTATCCCTGTATTGGCGTTATACTTGTACTGTCGTTATCCTTGTATTGGTGTTATCCTTGTATCGGCGTTATCCTTGTATCGGCGTTATCCTTGTATCGGCGTTATCCTTGTATTGGGGTTATCCCTGTATTGGCGTTATCCCTGTATTGGCGTTATCCTTGTATTGGCGTTATCCCTGTATTGGCGTTATCCTTGTGTCGGCGTTATCCCTGTATTGGCGTTATCCTTGTATTGGCGTTATCCCTGTATCGGTGTTATCCCTGTATTGGCGTTATCCCTGTATTGGGGTTATCCCTGTATTGGCGTTATCCTTGTATTGGCGTTATCCCTGTATTGGCGTTATCCCTGTATTGGCGTTATCCCTGTATCGGCGTTATCCCTGTATTGGCGTTATCCTTGTATCGGCATTATCCTTGTATCGGCGTTATCCCTGTATCGGCGTTATCCCTGTATCGGCGTTATCCTTGTATCGGCGTTATCCTTGTAATGGCGTTATCCTTGTATTGGTGTTATCCTTGTATCGGCGTTATCCCTGTATTGGCGTTATCCTTGTATTGGTGTTATCCTTGTATTGGCGTTATCCTTGTATTGGTGTTATCCCTGTATTGGCGTTATCCCTGTATTGGCGTTATCCTTGTATTGGTGTTATCCCTGTATTGGCGTTATCCTTGTATTGGCGTTATCCCTGTATTGGCGTTATCCCTGTATTGGCGTTATCCCTGTATTGGCGTTATCCTTGTATCAGCATTATCCTTGTATCGGCGTTATCCCTGTATCGGCGTTATCCCTGTATCGGCGTTATCCTTGTATCGGTGTTATCCTTGTATTGGTGTTATCCTTGTATTGGTGTTATCCTTGTATTGGTGTTATCCTTGTATTGGCGTTATCCTTGTACTGTCGTTATCCTTGTATCGGCGTTATCCCTGTATCGGCGTTATCCCTGTATCGGCGTTATCCCTGTATCGGCGTTATCCTTGTATCGGTGTTATCCTTGTATTGGTGTTATCCTTGTATTGGCGTTATCCTTGTATTGGCGTTATCCTTGTATTGGTGTTATCCTTGTATTGGCGTTATCCCTGTATTGGCGTTATCCCTGTATTAGCGTTATCCCTGTATTGGCGTTATCCTTGTATTGGCGTTATCCTTGTATCGGCGTTATCCTTGTATTGGCGTTATCCTTGTATTGGCGTTATCCTTGTATTGGCGTTATCCTTGTATTGGCGTTATCCCTGTATTGGCGTTATCCTTGTACTGTCGTTATCCTTGTATTGGGGTTATCCCTGTATTGGCGTTATCCTTGAATTGGCGTTATCCTTGTGTCGGCGTTATCCCTGTATTGGCGTTATCCTTGTATTGGCGTTATCCCTGTATTGGCGTTATCCCTGTATCGGCGTTATCCCTGTATCGGCGTTATCCCTGTATCGGCGTTATCCCTGTATCGGCGTTATCCCTGTATCGGCGTTATCCCTGTATCGGCGTTATCCCTGTATCGGCGTTATCCTTGTATCGGCGTTATCCTTGTATTGGCGTTATCCTTGTATTGGCGTTATCCTTGTATTGGCGCTATCCTTGTATTGGCGTTATCCTTGTATTGGTGTTATCCCTGTATCGGCGTTATCCTTGTATTGGTGTTATCCTTGTATTGGCGTTAACCCTGTATTGGCGTTATCCCTGTATCGGTGTTATCCCTGTATCGGCGTTATCCTTGTATTAGCGTTATCCTTGTATTGGCGTTATCCCTGTATCGGCGTTATCCTTGTATCGGCGTTATCCTTGTATTGGTGTTATCCTTGTATTGGTGTTATCCTTGTATTGGCGTTATCCTTGTATTGGCGCTATCCTTGTATTAGCGTTATCCTTGTATCGGCGTTATCCTTGTATTGGTGTTATCCTTGTATTGGCGTTATCCTTGTATTGGCGTTATCCTTGTATCGGCGTTATCCTTGTATCGGCGTTATCCTTGTATCGGTGTTATCCTTGTATCGGCGTTATCCTTGTATCGGCGTTATCCTTGTATTGGCGTTATCCCTGTATCGGTGTTATCCTTGTATTGGCGTTATCCTTGTATCGGCGTTATCCCTGTATCGGCGTTATCCTTGTATTGGCGTTATCCCTGTATCGGCGTTATCCTTGTATCGGCGTTATCCTTGTATTGGCGTTATCCCTGTATTGGCGTTATCCTCGTATCGGCGTTATCCTTGTATCGGCGTTATCCTTGTATCAGCGTTATCCCTGTATTCGCGTTATCTTTGTATTGGTGTTATCCTTGTATTGGTGTTATCCTTGTATTAGCGTTATCCTTGTATTAGCGTTATCCTTGTATTGGCGTTATCCTTGTATTAGCGTTATCCTTGTATCGGCGTTATCCTTGTATCGGCGTTATCCCTGTATTAGCGTTATCCCTGTATCGGCGTTATCCCTGTATCGGCGTTATCCTTGTACTGTCGTTATCCTTGTATTGGCGTTATCCCTGTATTGGCGTTATCCTTGTATCGGCGTTATCCCTGTATTGGTGTTATCCTTGTATTGGCGTTATCCCTGTATTGGCGTTATCCCTGTCTCGGCGTTATCCCTGTATTGTCGTTATCCTTGTATTGGCGTTATCCCTGTATTGGCGTTATCCTTGTATTGGCGTTATCCATGTATTGGCGCTATCCTTGTATCGGCGTTATCCCTGTATTGGCGTTATCCTTGTATTGGCGTTATCCTTGTATCGGCGTTATCCTCGTATTGGCGTTATCCCTGTATTGGCGTTATCCTTGTACTGTCGTTATCCTTGTATTGGCGTTATCCCTGTATTGGCGTTATCCTTGTATCGGCGTTATCCCTGTATTGGTGTTATCCTTGTATTGGCGTTATCCCTGTATTGGCGTTATCCCTGTCTCGGCGTTATCCCTGTATTGTCGTTATCCTTGTATTGGCGTTATCCCTGTATTGGCGTTATCCTTGTATTGGCGTTATCCATGTATTGGCGCTATCCTTGTATCGGCGTTATCCCTGTATTGGCGTTATCCTTGTATTGGCGTTATCCTTGTATCGGCGTTATCCTCGTATTGGCGTTATCCCTGTATTGGCGTTATCCTTGTACTGTCGTTATCCTTGTATTGGCGTTATCCCTGTATTGGCGTTATCCTTGTATCGGCGTTATCCTTGTATCGGCGTTATCCTTGTATCGGCGTTATCCTTGTATCGGGGTTATCCCTGTATTGGCGTTATCCTTGTGTCGGCGTTATCCCTGTATTGGCGTTATCCTTGTATTGGCGTTATCCCTGTATTGGCGTTATCCCTGTATTGGCGTTATCCTTGTATTGGCGTTATCCTTGTATTGGCGTTATCCTTGTATTGGCGTTATCCTTGTATTGGCGTTATCCTTGTATTGGCGTTATCCCTGTATTGGCGTTATCCTTGTATCGGCGTTATCCTTGTATCGGCGTTATCCTTGTATCGGCGTTATCCTTGTATCGGCGTTATCCTTGTATTGGCGTTATCCCTGTATCGGCGTTATCCCTGTATCGGCGTTATCCCTGTATCGGCGTTATCCTTGTATCGGCGTTATCCCTGTATCGGCGTTATCCCTGTATCGGCGTTATCCCTGTATCGGCGTTATCCCTGTATCGGCGTTATCCTTGTATCGGCGTTATCCTTGTATCGGCGTTATCCCTGTATCGGCGTTATCCTTGTATTGGCGTTATCCCTGTATTGGCGTTATCCTCGTATTGGCGTTATCCTTGTATTGGCGTTATCCTTGTATCGGCGTTATCCCTGTATCGGCGTTATCCTTGTATTGGCGTTATCCTTGTATTGGCGTTATCCTTGTATTGGCGTTATCCCTGTATTGGCGTTATCCTTGTATCGGCGTTATCCTTGTATCGGCGTTATCCCTGTATTGGCGTTATCCTTGTATCGGCGTTATCCTTGTATTGGCGTTATCCTTGTATCGGTGTTATCCTTGTATCGGCGTTATCCTTGTATCGGCGTTATCCCTGTATTGGCGTTATCCTTGTATCGGCGTTATCCTTGTATCGGCGTTATCCTTGTATCGGCGTTATCCTTGTATCGGCGTTATCCTTGTATTGGCGTTATCCTTGTATTGGTGTTATCCTTGTATCTGCGTTATCCTTGTATTGGCGTTATCCTTGTATCGGCGTTATCCTTGTATTGGCGTTATCCTTGTATCTACGTTATCCTTGTATTGGCGTTATCCTTGTATCGGCGTTATCCCTGTATCGGTGTTATCCTTGTATCGGCGTTATCCTTGTATCGGCGTTATCCTTGTATTGGTGTTATCCTTGTATCTGCGTTATCCTTGTATCGGCGTTATCCCTGTATCGGTGTTATCCTTGTATCGGTGTTATCCTTGTATTGGCGTTATCCTTGTATTGGCGTTATCCTTGTATTGGTGTTATCCTTGTATCGGCGTTATCCTTGTGTTGGCGTTATCTTTGTATTGGCGTTATCCTTGTATTGACGTTATCCTTGTATCGGCGTTGTCCCTGTATCGGCGTTATCCTTGTATCTGCGTTATCATTGTGTTGGTGTTATCCTTGTATCGGCGTTATCCATGTATTGGCGCTATCCTTGTTTTGGCGTTATCCCTGTATCGGCGTTATCCCTGTATCGGCGTTATCCTTGTATCGGCGTTATCCTTGTATCGGCGTTATCCTTGTATTGGGGTTATCCCTGTATTGGCGTTATCCTTGTGTCGGCGTTATCCCTGTATTGGCGTTATCCTTGTATTGGCGTTATCCCTGTATTGGCGTTATCCTTGTATTGGCGTTATCCTTGTATCGGCGTTATCCTTGTATCGGCGTTATCCTTGTATTGGCGTTATCCTTGTATTGGCGTTATCCCTGTATCGGCGTTATCCTTGTATTGGCGTTATCCTTGTGTTAGCGTTATCCTTGTATTGGCGTTATCCCTGTATCGGCGTTATCCTTGTATCGGCGTTATCCTTGTATCGGCGTTATCCTTGTATCGGCGTTATCCTTGTATTGGCGTTATCCTTGTATTGGCGTTATCCCTGTATCGGCGTTATCCCTGTATCGGCGTTATCCCTGTATCGGCGTTATCCCTGTATCGGCGTTATCCCTGTATCGGCGTTATCCTTGTATTAGCGTTATCCTTGTATTGGCGTTATCCTTGTATCGGCGTTATCCTTGTATCGGCGTTATCCCTGTATCGGCGTTATCCTTGTATTGGCGTTATCCCTGTATTGGCGTTATCCTTGTATTGGCGTTATCCTTGCATCGGCGTTATCCCTGTATCGGCGTTATCCTTGTATTGGCGTTATCCTTGTATCGGTGTTATCCTTGTATTGGCGTTATCCTTGTATCGGCGTTATCCCTGTATCGGCGTTATCCCTGTATCGGCGTTATCCTTGTATTGGCGTTATCCTTGTATCGGTGTTATCCTTGTATTGGCGTTATCCCTGTATCGGCGTTATCCCTGTATCGGCGTTATCCCTGTATCGGCGTTATCCTTGTATTGGCGTTATCCTTGTATCGGTGTTATCCTTGTATCGGCGTTATCCTTGTATCGGCGTTATCCTTGTATCGGCGTTATCCCTGTATTGGCGTTATCCTTGTATTGGCGTTATCCTTGTATTGGCGTTATCCTTGTATTGGCGTTATCCTTGTATCGGCGTTATCCTTGTATCGGCGTTATCCTTGTATCGGTGTTATCCTTGTATCTGCGTTATCCTTGTATCGGCGTTATCCTCGTATTGGTGTTATCCCTGTATTGGCGTTATCCCTGTATCGGCGTTATCCTTGTATTGACGTTATCCTTGTATCAGCGTTATCCTTGTATCGGTGTTATCCTTGTATTGGCGTTATCCTTGTATTGGCGTTATCCTTGTATCGGCATTATCCTTGTATCGGCGTTATCCATGTATTGGCGTTATCCTTGTGTTGGCGTTATCCTTGTATTGGTGTTATCCTTGTATCTGCGTTATCCTTGTATTGGCGTTATCCTTGTATCGGTGTTATCCTTGTATCTGCGTTATCCTTGTATTGGCGTTATCCTTGTATCGGCGTTATCCTTGTATTGGCGTTATCCTTGTATCTACGTTATCCTTGTATTGGCGTTATCCTTGTATCGGCGTTATCCCTGTATCGGTGTTATCCTTGTATCGGCGTTATCCTTGTATCAGCGTTATCCTTGTATTGGTGTTATCCTTGTATCTGCGTTATCCTTGTATCGGCGTTATCCCTGTATCGGTGTTATCCTTGTATCGGTGTTATCCTTGTATTGGCGTTATCCTTGTATTGGCGTTATCCTTGTATTGGTGTTATCCTTGTATCGGCGTTATCCTTGTGTTGGCGTTATCTTTGTATTGGCGTTATCCTTGTATTGACGTTATCCTTGTATCGGCGTTGTCCCTGAATCGGCGTTATCCTTGTATCTGCGTTATCATTGTGTTGGTGTTATCCTTGTATCGGCGTTATCCATGTATTGGCGCTATCCTTGTTTTGGCGTTATCCCTGTATCGGCGTTATCCCTGTATCGGCGTTATCCTTGTATCGGCGTTATCCTTGTATCGGCGTTATCCTTGTATTGGGGTTATCCCTGTATTGGCGTTATCCTTGTGTCGGCGTTATCCCTGTATTGGCGTTATCCTTGTATTGGCGTTATCCCTGTATTGGCGTTATCCTTGTATTGGCGTTATCCTTGTATCGGCGTTATCCTTGTATCGGCGTTATCCTTGTATTGGCGTTATCCTTGTATTGGCGTTATCCCTGGATCGGCGTTATCCTTGTATTGGCGTTATCCTTGTGTTAGCGTTATCCTTGTATTGGCGTTATCCCTGTATCGGCGTTATCCTTGTATCGGCGTTATCCTTGTATCGGCGTTATCCTTGTATCGGCGTTATCCTTGTATTGGCGTTATCCTTGTATTGGCGTTATCCCTGTATCGGCGTTATCCCTGTATCGGCGTTATCCCTGTATCGGCGTTATCCCTGTATCGGCGTTATACTTGTATCGGCATTATCCTTGTATCGGCGTTATCCATGTATTGGCGTTATCCTTGTGTTGGCGTTATCTTTGTATTGGCGTTATCCTTGTATTGACGTTATCCTTGTATCTGCGTTATCATTGTGTTGGTGTTATCCTTGTATCGGCGTTATCCATGTATTGGCGCTATCCTTGTATCGGCGTTATCCTTCTATTGGCGTTATCCGTGTATCGGCGTTATCCCTGTATCGGCGTTATCCTTGTATCGGCGTTATCCTTGTATTGGCGTTATCCTTGTATCGGCGTTATCCCTGTATTGGCGTTATCCTTGTATCGGCGTTATCCTTGTATTGACGTTATCCCTGTATTGGCGCTATCCTTGTATTGGCGTTATCCTTGTATTGGCGTTATCCCTGTATTGGCGCTATCCTTGTATTGGCATTATCCTTGTATCGGCGTTATCCTTGTATCTGCGTTATCATTGTGTTGGTGTTATCCTTGTATTGGCATTATCCTTGTATCGGCATTATCCTTGTATCGGCGTTATCCATGTATTGGCGCTATCCTTGTATTGGCGCTATCCTTGTATTGGCGTTATCCATGTATTGGCGCTATCTTTGTATCGGCGTTATCCCTGTATTGGCGTTATCCTTGTATCTGCGTTATCCCTGTATTGGCATTATCCTTGTATTGGTGTTATCCTTGTATCGGCGTTATCCTTGTATTGGCATTATCCTTGTATCGGCGTTATCCCTGTATCGGCGTTATCCTTGTATCTGCGTTATCCCTGTATTGGCATTATCCTTGTATTGGTGTTATCCTTGTATCGCCGTTATCCATGTATTGGCGTTATCCCTGTATTGGCGTTATCCTTTTATTGGCGTTATCCCTGTATCGGCGTTATCCTTGTATCTGCGTTATCATTGTGTTGGTGTTATCCTTGTATTGGCGTTATCCATGTATTGGCGTTATCCATGTATTGGCGCTATCTTTGTATCGGCGTTATCCCTGTATTGGCGTTATCCTTGTATCTGCGTTATCCCTGTATTGGCATTATCCTTGTATTGGTGTTATCCTTGTATCGGCGTTATCCTTGTATTGGCATTATCCTTGTATCGGCGTTATCCCTGTATCGGCGTTATCCTTGTATCTGCGTTATCCCTGTATTGGCATTATCCTTGTATTGGTGTTATCCTTGTATCGGCGTTATCCATGTATTGGCGTTATCCCTGTATTGGCGTTATCCTTTTATTGGCGTTATCCCTGTATCGGCGTTATCCTTGTATCTGCGTTATCATTGTGTTGGTGTTATCCTTGTATCGGCGTTATCCATGTATTGGCGTTATCCCTGTATTGGCGTTATCCTTTTATTGGCGTTATCCCTGTATCGGCGTTATCCTTGTATCTGCGTTATCATTGTGTTGGTGTTATCCTTGTATTGGCGTTATCTTTGTATTGGCGTTATCCATGTATTGGCGCTATCCTTGTATTGGCGTTATCCTTGTGTTGGCGTTATCTTTGTATTGGCGTTATCCTTGTATTGGCGTTATCCATGTATTGGCGTTATCCCTGTATTGGCGTTATCCTTGTATCGGTGTTATCCTTGTATTGGCGTTATCCTTGTATTGGCGTTATCCTTGTATCGGCGTTATCCTTGTATTGGCGTTATCCCTGTATTGGCGTTATCCTTGTATTGGCGTTATCCTTGTATTGGCGTTATCCTTGTGTCGGCGGTATCCCTGTATTGGCGTTATCCTTGTATTGGCGTTATCCCTGTATCGGTGTTATCCCTGTATTGGCGTTATCCCTGTATTGGGGTTATCCCTGTATTGGCGTTATCCTTGTATTGGTGTTATCCCTGTATTGGTGTTATCCTTGTATCGGCGTTATCCCTGTATTGGTGTTATCCTTGTATTGGCGTTATCCTTGTATTGGCGTTATCCTTGTATTGGCGTTATCCCTGTATTGGCGTTATCCTTGTATTGGCGCTATCCTTGTATTGGCGTTATCCTTGTGTTGGCGTTATCCTTGTATTGGCGTTATCCTTGTATTGGTGTTATCCTTGTGTTGGCGTTATCCTTGTATTGGCGTTATCCCTGTATTGGTGTTATCCTTGTATTGGCGTTATCCTTGTATTGGCGTTATCCTTGTATTGGCGTTATCCCTGTATTGGCGTTATCCTTGTATTGGCGTTATCCTTGTATTGGTGTTATCCTTGTGTTGGCGTTATCCCTGTATCGGTGTTATCCCTGTATTGGCGTTATCCCTGTATTGGGGTTATCCCTGTATTGGCGTTATCCTTGTATTGGTGTTATCCCTGTATTGGTGTTATCCTTGTATCGGCGTTATCCCTGTATTGGTGTTATCCTTGTATTGGCGTTATCCTTGTATTGGCGTTATCCTTGTATTGGCGTTATCCCTGTATTGGCGTTATCCTTGTATTGGCGCTATCCTTGTATTGGCGTTATCCTTGTGTTGGCGTTATCTTAGTATCGGCGTTATCCTTGTATCGGCGTTATCCTTGTATCGGCGTTATCCTTGTATCGGCGTTATCCTTGTATCGGCGTTATCCTTGTATTGGCGTTATCCTTGTATTGGCGTTATCCTTGTATTGGCGTTATCCCTGTATTGGCGTTATCCTTGTATTGGCGCTATCCTTGTATTGGCGTTATCCTTGTGTTGGCGTTATCTTAGTATCGGCGTTATCCTTGTATCGGCGTTATCCTTGTATTGGCATTATCCTTGTATTGGCGTTATCCTTGTATTGGCATTATCCTTGTATTGGCGTTATCCATGTATTGGCGCTATCCTTGTATTGGCGTTATCCATGTATTGGCGCTATCCTTGTATTGGCGCTATCCTTGTATTGGCATTATCCTTGTGGTCAGTTCTACCCTCCATGCCTCACCTGATGTCTCCAGCTCTAAGTGTCCAGCAACAAGTGTTTGATGCTGTTGAATGATGCAGTTACTAATAATCATCAACCTTCTCTCTTTCACCAACAGGTATGTTTCACTCATCCATTGCTGCACTCCATCTGCATTTGATTGCTCCGCCTTCCCTCCACTGACTCTGCTGTGATACCTTTAAATTTGTCATAATCTGTGCGCAGTGGTATGTCCCATTGCTTCATATAAATTGAATTGACTCTATTTGTACTATATGTATTTTCCTCATCACCTCCCCCAAATAGTTTTCTCCCTGTCTCATCTTAGTGTTGCTGGACACAGTTTGTTTTTGTAAGAGGGCAATAAAGCCCCCACCATCTTGTTCATTAGCCATCTAAAGGTGGGTCAGCTGGTTGACTAGTGAAATGTAACAAGCCACTCCCAGCTGAAGTCCTGGAGCCAGAACTTTAAAGTCAGTTCTACCCTCCCTGCCTCACCTGATGTCCCCAGCACTAAGTGTCCAGCAACAAGTGTTTGATGCTGTTGAATGATGCAGTTATACAGCGCAGTTGGACAGTGCAGGAGACAGGTAACATGCACAACTGTCCAAAGCCTGGAGGGAAATGCTCTCCTCTTTGCATTGATCTCCATCACTATCCTCTTTTCAAGCCTTCACACTTTCTTCCAACGCCCAGCCCCAACACACCCCATCCACATCAGCCCCTCCCTCCTCTCCTCACCTATGTATGGCTCCCATGCACTGTTCAACTTCCTAAGACGCCTCCAACCCCCCAATACTGCAGAGAAACGCCTCAGACACCCACACAAATCCCCTAGCCATGTGCTCACCCTTGCTACTCTGCTACTCCTAGCTGCAGGGGACATCTCCCCCAACCCAGGCCCACCCCGTACTGTTCTCTACCAAAATGCCCCCCCTGCTCCATTCAAATGCGCCCTATGGAACTCCCAATCTGCGTGTAACAAACTCCCAACTATCCATGACCTTTTCACCAGTAAACACTTGAACCTGCTCGCCCTCACGGAAACCTGGATACAGCAGTCCGATTCTACCTCCCCCGCTGCATTGTCCTATGATGGCCTGCAGTTCTCCCACACCCCCAGATCGGATGACAGACGCGGTGGAGGAGTAGGCATCATCCTCTCCCCAAACTGTACCTTCCAGGTCATTCCCTCAGCTCCCTCGCTTACCTTTCACTCCTTCGAAGTCCACACCCTGCGACTCTTCCGCCCACTGCCTCTGCGTGTCGCAGTTATTTACCGCCCCCCAGGTCCTACCCGCCTGTTCCTAGACCACTTTGCTGCCTGGCTCCCCCACTTCCTATCCTGTGAAATCCCAACCCTTATCCTTGGTGATTTCAACATTCCTACTAACGACTCTAGCTCCTCATCTGCCTCCCGGCTCTTAACACTTACCTCCTCCCTTGGCCTATCGCTAATCTGACTCCCCCACTCATAGAGATGGTAACACTCTCGATTTAGTTTTCCTCCGTCTCTGCTCTGCCTCTCACTTTACTAACTCCCCCCTTCCACTCTCGGATTACAACCTTCTCTCTTTCTCCATCAGGCACCCTAGCATCTCTCCTGACCCTCCTATCTATCGCACCTCTAGGAACCTCCAGTCTGTCCGCACTAAACAGTTTGCCGAAACTATTCAGTCCTCCCTATCGCCTATCTATCGCCTCCCCTGCCCTAACCTGGCAGCCGAATACTACCACACCACCCTCAGCCGTGCCCTGGATGAAGTGGCACCGCCCGTGACGCGAGCTGTCAAACGCAGACCACGGCAACCCTGGCTCACATCCCAAATGCGCTTCATCCGGCGGTGCTCTAGGTGCGCCGAGCGGCTGTGGAGAAAGTCAAAGCTGCCAGCAGACTTCCTCCACTTCAAATTCATGCTTAAAATGTATAACCTAGCCCTTCACCATGCCAAACAAGTTTATTTCACCTCCCTTGTCTCCTCACTATCCCACAACCCCAAACAACTCTTTGAGACCTTACACTCCCTCCTCAGCCCCAAGGAACAGGCCCCTGCGACAGACCTGACTGCTGGAGAACTAGCTGCCTATTTCAAAGAAAAAATCGACCACATTCGAAAAGAAATCTCTGAAAGCTGCATGGTTAGCCCTGATCCCAGCTCCATCAGCACTGCACCCAGCACCTACTCACTATCTACGCTAGAACCAACGACAGAGGAAGAAGTCTCCAGGCTCCTTTCTGCTGCCCGACCCACCACCTGCGCTAGCGACCCTCTCCCCTCTCACCTCCTCTGCTCCCTTTCCCCAGCTCTCATTACTCACCTTACCACAATCTACCACCTCTCCCTAACCTCTGGCACTTTTCCCTCCTCATTCAAACACTCCATTATATCCCCTCTGCTTAAAAAACCAACCCTGGACCCGACTAATGCTGCCAACTACCGACCCGTCTCAAACCTCCCCTTTATCTCCAAATTACTGGAACGCCTGGTCTACTCCCGGCTTACTCGCTTTCTCTCTGACAACTCACTCCTTGACCCCCTCCAGTCTGGTTTCCGCTCTCTACACTCGACCGAAACTGCCCTTACAAAAGTAACAAATGACCTGATGACTGCAAAGTCGAGAGGTGATTACTCCCTACTAATCCTCCTTGACCTGTCTGCTGCATTTGACACTGTCGACCATAATCTCCTTCTCACTATGCTCCACTCTATTGGTCTAAAGGATATTGCTCTCTCCTGGTTCTCTTCCTACCTCTCTGACCGCTCTTTCAGTGTTTCCTTTGCTGTTTCTATCTCTGCTCCACTTGCTCTCGCTGTCGGGGTACCCCAGGGCTCGGTCCTTGGTCCCCTTCTTTTCTCTATCTGTACTGCCCCAATTGGACAAACCATCCACAGATTCGGCCTCCAATACCATCTCTATGCTGACGACACCCAACTATACACCTCCTCTCGTGAGATCTCTGGACCATTCCTCCAAAATATCACCGACTGTCTGTCCGCTGTCTCTAACACTATGTCCTCTCTTTTTCTCAAACTAAACCTCTCTAAAACTGACCTCCTTGTCTTTCCACCTTCTAACCGACCTCCCCTCAACATCTCCATTCCAGTGTCTGGCACCATCATAACCCCCCGACGGCATGCCCGATGCCTTGGGGTCACACTGGACTCTGACCTCTCCTTTGCCCCCCATATCCAATCTCTGGCCCAAACATGCCACATGCACCTCAGAAATATTGCTAAAATACGTCCGTTCCTAACCACGGACACGCTAAAGACACTCGTGGTTGCGCTCATCCACTCCTGGCTACTGCAACTCGCTACTCATCGGCCTCCCCCGCACTAGACCCGCTCCACTCCAATCCATACTAAATGCAGCAGCTAGACTCATTTTTCTACCCAGTCGTTACTCAGATACCTCTGCATTATGCCAGTCGCTGCATTGGCTGCCCATCCACTGCAGAACTAAATGTAAACTCCTCTACCTCACTCACAAAGCTCTGCATGGCGCTGCACCGCCATACATCACCTCCCTCCTGTCAGTATACCACCATACATCACCTCCCTCCTGTCAGTACACCACCCAGCCCGCTCACTCCGATCGGCTAACACCCTCAGACTAAACACCCCTGTAATACGAACCTCTCATGCTCGCCTACAGGACTTCACCAGAGCAGCACCCATCCTCTGGAACGCTCTACCCCAAGGCATCCAGACAATTCCCGATGCACGATATTTCAGACGTGCCTTAAAAACGCACCTCTTCAGGGAGGCATACCAAATCTCCTGACCTAGTCCCTCGCCGCTCCCTATGGTGCTCCACCCTGTTTGCCTTCTGATAAAATTCCCTATTGCCTGTGTTCCCCCCCCTGCACCTCCTGTACCACCCCCAACCCATTTGTGTCTAACCCAATGTATCTCACATTGTAATTGTTGTATTGTTTTGCATTTATCCATGCCTGAAAGCGCTGCGGAATAAGTTGGCGCCATACAAATAAAGATGATTATTATTTATTATTATTATTATTATATTATTGGCGTTATCCCTGTATTGGTGTTATCCCTGTATTGGTGTTATCCCTGTATCGGCGTTATCCTTGTATTGGCGTTATCCTTGTATTGGCGTTATCCTTGTATTGGCGTTATCCTTGTATCGGCGTTATCCTTGTATTGGCGTTATCCTTGTATTGGTGTTATCCCTGTATTGGTGTTATCCTTGTATCGGCGTTATCCTTGTATCGGCGTTATCCTTGTATTGGGGTTATCCTTGTATCGGCGTTATCCCTGTATTGGCGTTATCATTCTATCGGCGTTATCCCTGTATTGGCGTTATCCATCTATCGGCGTTATCCCTCTATCGGCGTTATCCTTGTATTGGTGTTATCCTTGTATCGGCGTTATCCTTGTATCGGCGTTATCCCTGTATTGGCGTTATCATTCTATCGGCGTTATCCCTGTATTGGCGTTATCCATCTATCGGCGTTATCCCTCTATCGGCGTTATCCCTCTATCGGCGTTATCCCTGTATTGGTGTTATCCCTGTATTGGCGTTATCCTTGTATCGGCGTTATCCCTGTATTGGCGTTATCCTTGTATCGCCGTTATCCTTGTATCGGCGTTATCCTTGTATCGGCGTTATCCTTGTATCGGCGTTATCCTTGTATCGGCGTTATCCCTGTATTGGCGTTATCCCTGTATCAGCGTTACCCTTGTATTAGCGTTATCCTTGTATCAGCGTTATCCTTGTATCGGCGTTATCCTTGTATTGGCGTTATCCTTGTATCGGCGTTATCCCTGTATTGGCGTTATCCTTGTATCGGCGTTATCCTTGTATCGGCGTTATCCCTGTATCAGCGTTATCCTCGTATTGGCGTTATCCCTGTATTGGCGTTATCCTTGTATCGGTGTTATCCTTGTATCGGCGTTATCCTTGTATCGGCGTTATCCTCGTATTGGTGTTATCCTCGTATTGGCGTTATCCTCGTATTGGTGTTATCCCTGTATTGGCGTTATCCTTGTATCGGCGTTATCCTTGTATCGGCGTTATCCCTGTATTGGCGTTATCCTTGTATCGGCGTTATCCTTGTATCGGCGTTATCCCTGTATCAGCGTTATCCTCGTATTGGCGTTATCCCTGTATTGGCGTTATCCTTGTATCGGTGTTATCCTTGTATCGGCGTTATCCTTGTATCGGCGTTATCCTCGTATTGGTGTTATCCTCGTATTGGCGTTATCCTTGTATTGGCGTTATCCCTGTATTGGCGTTATCCTCGTATTGGTGTTATCCCTGTATTGGCGTTATCCTCGTATTGGCGTTATCCTCGTATTGGCGTTATCCCTGTATTGGTGTTATCCTCGTATTGGTGTTATCCCTGTATTGGCGTTATCCTTGTATTGGCGTTATCCCTGTATTGGCGTTATCCTCGTATTGGTGTTATCCCTGTATTGGCGTTATCCTCGTATTGGCGTTATCCTTGTATTGGCGTTATCCTTGTATTGGCGTTATCCTTGTATCGGCGTTATCCTTGTGTCGGCGTTATTGTTGTATCGGCGTTATCCTCGTATTGGCGTTATCCTCGTATTGGCGTTATCCTTGTGTCGGCGTTATCCGTGTATCCGCGTTATCGCCAGCATTCTTCCTCCAATCTGTTTCCGGTATGAAGAAGCATCACTTTTCTCCTCGTCTCGTCTGGTCAATGAGATGCTAAGCCCTGGCGCAGTTCTCGGAGCTCCAGCTGAGCCGCCCTTTCACTATCTGCCAGCATGTTGCATTGTAAGTAATGCTTTCCCTTGTCTGATGTGCGAATCCATTATTGTGAATCCAACCGTAAAGATTGCAAAATCTCTTGTTTGTAAATCTTCTTCCACGGCTCCCGCCATGCACACATCTTGGGGATGCTTTAGCCATGCGCACATCTTGGGGATGCTTTAGCCATGCGCACATCTTGGGGATGCTTTAGCCATGCGCACATCTTGGGGATGCTCCGGCCATGCGCACATCTTGGGGATGCTCCGGCCATGCGCACATCTTGGGGATGCTCCGGCCATGCGCACATCTTGGGGATGCTCCGGCCATGCGCACATCTTGGGGATGCTCCGGCCATGCGCACATCTTGGGGATGCTCCGGCCATGCTCACATCTTGGGGATGCTCCGGCCATGCGCACATCTTGGGGATGCTCCGGCCATGCGCACATCTTGGGGATGCTCCGGCCATGCGCACATCTTGGGGATGCTCCGGCCATGCGCACATCTTGGGGATGCTCCGACCATGCGCACATCTTGGGGGTGCTCCGGCCATGCGCACATCTTGGGGGTGCTCCGGCCATGCTCACATCTTGGGGATGCTCCCGCCATGCGCACATCTTGGGGATGCTTCCGCCATGCGCACATCTTGGGGACGCTCCAGACATGCGCACATCTTGGGGACGCTCCAGACATGCGCACATCTTGGGGACGCTCCGGACATGTGCACATCTTGGGGACGCTTCCGCCATGTGCACATCTTGGGGACGCTTCAGTCATGCGCACATCTTGGGGACGCTTCGGACATGCGCACATCTTGGGAATGCTCCTGCCATGCGCACATCTTGGGGACGCTCCCGCCATGCGCACATCTTGGGAATGCTCCCGCCATGCGCACATCTTGGAGACGCTCCCGCCATGCACACATCTTGGGGACGCTCCCGCCATGCGCACGTCTTGGGGATGCTCCGGACATGCGCACGTCTTGGGGATGCTCCCGCAATGCGCACGTCTTGGGGACGCTTCAGCCATGCGCACATCGTGGGGATGCTTCAGTCATGTGCACATCTTGGGGACGCTCCCGCCATGCGCACATCGTGGGGATGCTTCAGTCATGCGCACATCTTGGGGATGCTTCAGTCATGTGCACATCTTGGGGACGCGCCCACCATGCGCACATCGTGGGGATGCTTCAGTCATGCGCATATCGTGGGGATGCTTCAGTCATGCGCACATCTTGGGGACGCTCCCGCCATGCGCACATCTTGGGGACGCGCCGGCCATGCGCACATCTTGGTGACACTCCGGCCATGCTCATATCTTGGGGACGCTCCCACCATGCGCACATCTTGAGGATGCTTCCTGACTGAATATTGACTAGAAATACTATTAAATGTATTAAGTGTTTCAGACCCTTTTCACCCACATGTATATATAGGGGTACGTGTATGCCAACCATGGCTGGCCTTAGCTACGTGCGACCCATGTGGTTCCACAGGGCACCAACCACCAGCTCGTAGGGTGGGCAGATGTAGACTGGGGACAATTGCCCTCCATCGGTCCACCTGAGCAGATAAACTTCCTTCATGTGGCAATGTCTTGTAGAGCCACGGGAATCATTGTCTTCCTGGCTTTTCCTCCTCGTCTTTGATGTTTCAAGGCCTTAAAGGGGTTGTCCCGCGGCAGCAAGTGGGTCTATACACTTCTGCATGGCCATAATAATGCACTTTGTAATGTACATTGTGCATTAATTATGAGCCATACAGAAGTTATAAAAAGTTTTATACTTACCTGCTCCGTTGCTGGCGTCCTCGTCTCCATGGTGCCGACTAATTTTCGCCCTCCGATGGCCAAATTAGCCGCGCTTGCGCAGTCCGGGTCTTCTCCTCTTCTCTATGGGGCTCCGTGTAGCTCCGTGTAGCTCCGCCCCGTCACGTGCCGATTCCAGCCAATCAGGAGGCTGGAATCGGCAATGGACCGCACAGAAGCCCTGCGGTCCATGGAGACAGAGGATCCCGGCGGCCATCTTCAGCAGGTGAGTATGAAGACGCCGGACCGCCGGGATTCAGGTAAGCGCTGTGCGGGTGGTTTTTTTAACCCCTGCATCGGCGTTGTCTCGCGCCGAACGGGGGGGGGTTTAAAAAAAAAAAAACCCGTTTCGGCGCGGGACATCTCCTTTAATATCAGCCCATTGGTCCCTCTGTAACACAGTCACTTAGTTCTGCTACAGTATTCATGTACTTAGCTTGCTTCTGGTATTGTATTTATGTACTGCGGGTGGTTTCTGTTATATTGATCAGCTTGGTTCTGGTGCTGTATTTATGCTATGAGCTTAGTTCTGGTTCTGTAACTATGGTATGAACTGGTACACTATTGCCTCTTCTGATGTAGATGTAAGGGGGAGGCGCTGCTTACCCTCCCCTTACAGAAGAGCAGCATGCAGCCGCTCTGTCAGAGCAGTTAATGGCCGCACCACACGTAACACCACCGCTTGCTTTATGGATATGCTGCTATATGGTTGCTTTTACACAAGCTGACTGCCTATTAGTGCAATATATATATATATTTTTTTCTTATGACGGGAGGAGGGAAGTGCATGAAATGTTTTGCACAGGTCGTCATCTAAAGTAAGGCCAACACAAATGCCAGAAGGAGAAATGTGTCCACCGGCCGCCTGTGATCCGTGCTGTAATTCTAGGTGCAATGTTTATGTAGAGAAGGCGCCGGGGGTCCCCGAATGGAGTGAACTTCTCATGGTCTTATATGCGATAGTCCTCATGACCCGGGTATGTTAGACTCACTCCCCCATTATTACACACTCTCTTCCTTACTTAACTACAATAAACCACTGAGACCAATTTCTTTGGAAATTTTTGGCCACAGCAGCCAAGTTTATTAAACAAAAACACATACAATTATTTTAACCTTTTAATACGAGGGGAGGCCCTGGAGGCAACCAAAAAATACCAAAATTACCAAAAGGGGTCTGGTGTTAAATAAATAAATAAATAAATAAACAAACCCGTACCTTGCCTCCAGCCGTCACCCGCCTCGGAGACACCACTAGCCCCCCTCCACCGGGATGCTAGAAAAACAAAAATATCTTAAGGCCACCCGGGATCCCTTCCCTGGCCTTCTCCCACACACCAGCCCCAACACCATAACACCAGGGTGATAATACCGGTGAGGCCGTCTCCACCAATACTTCCTTTCACCCAACATACCAACTCAGCCTCCAAGGACCCCTCCCCCCGTCCGCCACAGCCAGCAGAACTTACTCCCTAAGTCTGCGCAGCCCCCACAATCGCAGAGCCCTCTCTATCCCCTCTTGGATCGCCAGTGTCCACATATCGGTACCAACCTCATTGAGGTGTACCCCATCACTCCTCCAGTAACCCCCATAACCCCCTTCAAGATCATGGTGGCGAATCTTTACCCCACCATTCCGAACCACAAAATTCGAAATGTGCCTATTAATTTTAATGCGAGCTTTGTTTATCTTTTCTACTGATCTCGCCATCCGCCACGTTTTCCTAGGCAAGATCTCCGACCAAACCATGATCATGTCCGGGAATAACCTTCGCATGCGCAAGAAGTCATGCTGTATGTCCCTGCGTATCTCCCTCGCAGGTCTTCCACCCAGGTCATTGCCACCGGCATGCAGCACTAAGATGTCCGGTGCCTTGTCTAGCTCAACAATTTTTTGCACCACTGACGGGCTCAAACCCCATTCTGCAGCCTCTGTAGCCGCACCAATCCTAAAAGAATGGGATGAATAACCCACTCTTTCAAGGCCTAACTGCTCCAGCGCCTTTTTTAACACTGCACTTAATTGAAACTTTGATAGGTACAGGCCATTCCTATGCTGCAATAATGGACCATCCTTTATTACCAAAACTTCCATCAGATTCTTCACACACCCCACCGGACACATACGTGCCCCAGGTACTGACCCAAGGACAATCCTTTTCCCTTTTCCTAATTGGTCGGTCTTGGAGCTTCTCAACCAGATTTCCAACTGGTCCCTCAATAACGTAACGTCTGTGCACAGCAGACCGCCCCCCATTTTTGTGCTGGGTGATACCAACTCACTAATACGAAAAGCCCCAAAAAAGGCTAAGGAGAACGCCGCCTTAAACAAACTTGATTCAAACGAGTTATGACAAACCACCTCCAATGCCTTCCCCAAATTCTCCAAAATGGCAAAAGATATCGGCCGTCTACCATCTTTTCCCCGTTTTCCCCTTCTAAAACCTTTTAAAGCTTGCCGTACTATAAACTCTTTAGTAACATCCCTCCAACCTTGCAATTTAAAATTAAACGCTATAGCTGCCATAATGCGATCCACCTTAGCCACTGACCAACCACTACTAGACGCCTCACTCAATAACCATAACAAAGCCCCTGTCCTATCTTCATCACTATGGACTTCCCCCAAAATTCCCACCCAACGTTCCCACTCCTTCCATGCCGAATCATACGCTTTCCGCGTATTCTCAGCTAAAGATCGTCTTATAAGGTGCTCCGCTGCACGTCTACCAGACTCCAAAGTTCTTGAGGGCATCGAATTCCTTCCTCCTCTGCATCCGGCACCAATGTTCGAAAACGCTCCCACTGAAAGCGAGAAATTGAGTCAGCAATGGCGTTCTCAATCCCCGGAACATGCACAGCAATTACCCATGTGTTAAGTGACAAACACAACAAAACCAAATGCCGTAACAAGTCCACCACTGGGGGGCGAATGCGCACTCAGAGCATTGATAGCTTGTACAACCCCCAGATTGTCGCAACAAAACCTAACTTTTTTATTACGAAAATAATCACCCCAAATTGCCACTGCCACGACAATTGGGAATAACTCTAACACCACCAGATTTTTAACCAAACCTGCTTCCACCCATTCCTTTGGCCATGCCGCCGCACACCATTGTTTTCTAAAGATTGCACCAAAACCTGTGCCCCCTGCAGCGTCAGTGAACAGTTCCCAATCCACATTATCCACCCCTTTTTCCATCATAATTGACCGCCCATTATATTTTCCAAGGAATGACAGCCAAACTGATAAGTCAGCTTTCATTTCCTTTGTGACCCTAATGAAATGGTGAGGAGATATTACCCCCGCCGTTGCCCTAGCCATTTTTCTACTAAAGACTCGCCCCATGGGCATAATCCTGCAGGCAAAATTTAGTTTCCCTAATAAGGATTGCAGATCTTTAAGCGTCACTTTTTTGCTTGACCTTACCTTAAGTAGATCGTGCTCCAAAGAAGACAACTTCTCTGGCGGCAAACGACACTCCATAGCCACAGTGTCAATTACAATCCCTAGAAAACTCAAACATGTTGCCGGGCCTTCCGTTTTTTCCGGAGCCAATGGCACACCGAAATGACCTGCGACCCATTGCACCGTGTCCAGAAGGTTCTTGCAAATATCATTATTTGCCGGCCCCATACACAAAAAGTCATCTAAGTAATGGATGACTGACCGAATACCTGCAACGTCACAAATCACCCACTCCAAAAAAGAACTGAACGCTTCAAAGTAAGCGCAAGAAACAGAACACCCCATTGGTAAACATCTGTCGACAAAAAACATCCCCTCCCAATAACAACCCAGCAACCGACAACTGTCTGGGTGTACTGGCAACAAACGAAATGCTGATTCAATATCAGTTTTCGCTAGCGTCGCCCCCATCCCATACTTGCGTACCCATTTTACGGCTGCATCAAACGATGTGTATACCACCGAACAGAGTTCTGGATCGATCCCATAATTTACTGACGCCCCTTTTGGGTACGACAAGTGATGAATGAGCCGAAATTTGTTCGGCTCTTTTTTAGGGACCACCCCTAGCGGGGACACCACTAAATCCTCCCAAGGCGGGGCCTCAAATGGACCCGCCATTCTACCTAAACTAACCTCCTTAAACAATTTTTCATGCACGACCTCCCTATGCTCCGCCGCCGACTTCAAGTTTTTCAACGAAAACGGAACTTGATGCCTCGGTCGAGGTATCCTAAAACCCTGTTCAAAACCTTCAAACAAAAATAACCCCTTTTCCTTATCCGGGTATCTATTTAGATAGGGGACCATCCTTTGAAGATTCACCGGTGTCATCCCTTTTCCAATTGCTCCCCCCCCTTTTCCCTTATCCTTTCTGAAGCACCGAGAGGCGCCGTGAGATGCGCCTTCACAAACTGAGCAGACGTGCTTGAACTTGCATGTCGCTCCAAATTTACATTTTCCCTCATTAAATTGCCAGCAAACTCCTGGCTTTTTTCCTCCTGCTTGTCCCCCCTGTTGTCCGCTCCCCGAAACCCCGCTTGTGCCGGCTGCGCCTAGTCCTCCCTGAAAGGGATGCCCGTGTCTAGCCGGGGCCATCACTCTAAGCCATAGACCGATGTCCTTATGGTCCCATCGGATGCTGGGCCTAACCGACTTCCGCTGACGAAATTGTTCGTCATAACGGAGCCAAGTTTGCCCCCCGTATGTGCGGTATGCCTCTCCTATGGCGTCCAGGTAGCAGAACAAACCCGAACAATTCTCTGGATTCTTTTCGCCAATAACGCTCGCTAATATTGCGAACGCCTGTAACCAATTCTGAAAAGTTTGCGGGATCAATCGCCACCGCCTCTTTTCCTCTTCCTCCTTCTTGTATTCCGTCCTTTTTCCCTTTTCCAGATTAAATTTTTCCAACGGGAGTAGAGAGAATATCTCCACGTACTCATCCCGCCAGATCTTCTCTTTTATCTCTTTTTTCAGGTGTGCCCCCAAAGGACCCTCAAAGCACACATACACCTCTCCCTTAGCCTTATCATCAAGCCGCACTGCATTCCCGTCCTTCTCTGTCTGAACGGCGACTGTTACCCCTGAAGTCGCCGACGCTGTACTGACCGGCTGACTGTCCATTAATGTTCCTGCATCATTTGCCGAACCGGCCCCCCCCCCTTGCTAGCCAAGCCGCCACAGGCGACGGACCACTCAGGCCCCCTGACGCTAACCCCCTTTCACACCTTACCAAGATTTCCCGCACATTACCCAATAACTGACTTAGATCAGCCTCACTGCTGCCCCCCCTTTCTCTATCACCTACTCCCCCAACCCCCACATTACCGCCAGCATGGATGACATCACTCTCTTGCATTGCATTTCTACAATGCATAACACTTCTACCCCGCACTGCGTCTGACATTACATTACTATCCTGCATAACATTTTTATCTAGAGATAAAGACAAATAGGATAACACATTTTGCTCACCAGGCCGCATGGGCGCTGTGTCCCCACCAGCCGTACTGCGCGGATCCTGTGGAATCTCCGTTCTCCTGTACGCCATGGAGTCCTCGATCGTCGCTGAACGCTGACCTGTCAGCATGTGACCCGAGCCACCCTGATGCTCGTGCTGTGTCGGCACCATAACCGCCGACCTGATAAAGCCCCTTGATGGTCCTGCCGCTGCACTGTCGCCTGACAAACTCCTCTCACTGGTGCGCTCAGCCGAACGCACCGTTGCCCTGGGCGGATTTTCATGTTGCTGGTCATCTTCCATACCCGGCCCTGCTCTCCTTGAGCCGACCGTCCTGCACCTAGATCCTCCCTCAGATGGCCCCTCGCGCGCCTCACGCTGCCTGGCTGGCACCCGGACCGGTGCATCATCCAAGGCACCAGCCGTTGCTTCTCCTCTGCCTCTCATTACAGGCTCCGCTAGCCCCGCCCCCCGAGGAGAGCGGGACCTGCGAGAAGCCGTTAAGCCAGGCCGGCTTGCCGGATTCCTCCTGACCGGTCTATCACTGGCCCCCTTTGCTCTGGGAGCAGGACGACCGGCCAAAGGGTCCCCGGAGGGGCTCCTGTACCTGCGCCTGGGTTGTGGCTCATTCTCCTCCGCTATGAGCCTTGTCGGAGGACGGGCCCTGCGCGCGCGCTGCGCTCTCCCACTCATCTCAGACGTCGCCGCTGCTCCTGCCTCTGCCGCTGGACCCGATGTTGCCGCTCAAACGTTCAGCATGCCGGCTACCTCCTGCTGTAGCCACCCTGCCGGGTGGCGCTCCGCTGCTGCCCTCAGCTGCTCTAACACTTCCTCAACCGAAGCCATAGTAAGTCTCAATTCTTTCTTACTGCTGATAGCACTCTGGTATGTCACACAGCTAATACCAGATTTTAAAATGGCGCTCCCGCCCAAATTACCCTTTTTATGAGTACTTTTAACCCCTCCCCTTACTTAACCCCTAACCAATTAAATTAAATATAAATAGCCCACTCTCCTAAGTCCTCCCCCCCCCCTTCCTTTCCCAAGCTTACTTTTATTATTTATTAACCCTATCCTACCCGCTCCATTCCCTAACAACCCTGTCATGCAGGGCCTACTCTCATGGGCCCCTGCAGGGCCCGATCCAGCCCCGAGCTTTCTGCTTGCTGGCATGGCTGACTGCTGTAGAGAAGGTGCGACTGATTTGCATTGTGAGTCACAACGAGACCAAATTCACTTACACTGCCTGCATCACAAGTAATGTGTCGTGCGTCACAGAGTCCGTGAGCGGCCGGCCCAAAGCCAGAGAGATTACCGCTCCGCTTCATTCTCTTCCCTTCAGTCGGAGGAATACTATAAAATCATTCTCCCACATTCACCACCAAAGGAAGACTGCGGCATGCAACGCTTACCACCAAAGGAAGACTGCGGCATGTACTGCTTACCACCAAAGGAAGACTGCAGCATGTACCGCTTACCACCAAAGGAAGACTGCGGCATGTACCTCTTACCGCCAATGTAAGACTGCAGCATGTACTGCTTACCGCCAAAGGAAGACTGCAGCATGTACCACTTACCACCAAAGGAAGACTGTGGCATGTACTGCTTACCGCCAAAGGAAGACTGCGGCATGTAACGCTTACCACCAAAGGAAGACTGCGGCATGAACTGCATACCACCAAAGGAAGACTGCAGCATGTACTGCTTACCACCAAAGGAAGACTGCAGCATGTACTGCTTACCACCAAAGGAAGACTGCAGCATGTACTGCTTACCACCAAAGGAAGACTGCAGCATGTACTGCTTACCACCAAAGGAAGACTGTGGCATGTACTGCTTACCGCCAATGGAAGACTGCGGCATGCAACGCTTACCACCAAAGGAAGACTGCAGCATGTACTGCTTACCACCAAAGGAAGACTGCAGCATGTACTGCTTACCACCAAAGGAAGACTGCAGCATGTACTGCTTACCACCAAAGGAAGACTGCAGCATGTACTGCTTACCGCCAATGGAAGACTGCGGCATGTAACGCTTACCACCAAAGGAAGACTGCAGCATGTACTGCTTACCACCAAAGGAAGACTGCAGCATGTACTGCTTACCACCAAAGGAAGACTGCAGCATGTACTGCTTACCACCAAAGGAAGACTGCAGCATGTACTGCTTACCACCAAAGGAAGACTGCAGCATGTACTGCTTACCGCCAATGGAAGACTGTGGCATGTACTGCTTACTACCAAAGCAAGACTGTGGCATGTACCACTTACCGCCAATGTAAGACTGCAGCATGTACTGCTTACCGCCAAAGGAAGACTGCAGCATGTACCGCTTACCACCAAAGGAAGACTGCGGCATGTAACGCTTACCACCAAAGGAAGACTGCAGCATGTACTGCTTACCACCAAAGGAAGACTGCAGCATGTACTGCTTACCACCAAAGGAAGACTGCAGCATGTACTGCTTACCACCAAAGGAAGACTGCAGCATGTACTGCTTACCACCAAAGGAAGACTGCAGCATGTACTGCTTACCACCAAAGGAAGACTGCAGCATGTACTGCTTACCACCAAAGGAAGACTGCAGCATGTACTGCTTACCACCAAAGGAAGACTGCAGCATGTACTGCTTACCACCAATGGAAGACTGTGGCATGTACTGCTTACCACCAAAGGAAGACTGCAGCATGTACTGCTTACCGCCAAAGGAAGACTGCAGCATGTACCACTTACCACCAAAGGAAGACTGTGGCATGTACTGCTTACCGCCAAAGGAAGACTGCGGCATGTAACGCTTACCACCAAAGGAAGACTGCGGCATGAACTGCATACCACCAAAGGAAGACTGCAGCATGTACTGCTTACCACCAAAGGAAGACTGCAGCATGTACTGCTTACCACCAAAGGAAGACTGCAGCATGTACTGCTTACCACCAAAGGAAGACTGCAGCATGTACTGCTTACCACCAAAGGAAGACTGTGGCATGTACTGCTTACCGCCAATGGAAGACTGCGGCATGCAACGCTTACCACCAAAGGAAGACTGCAGCATGTACTGCTTACCACCAAAGGAAGACTGCAGCATGTACTGCTTACCACCAAAGGAAGACTGCAGCATGTACTGCTTACCACCAAAGGAAGACTGCAGCATGTACTGCTTACCGCCAATGGAAGACTGCGGCATGTAACGCTTACCACCAAAGGAAGACTGCAGCATGTACTGCTTACCACCAAAGGAAGACTGCAGCATGTACTGCTTACCACCAAAGGAAGACTGCAGCATGTACTGCTTACCACCAAAGGAAGACTGCAGCATGTACTGCTTACCACCAAAGGAAGACTGCAGCATGTACTGCTTACCGCCAATGGAAGACTGTGGCATGTACTGCTTACTACCAAAGCAAGACTGTGGCATGTACCACTTACCGCCAATGTAAGACTGCAGCATGTACTGCTTACCGCCAAAGGAAGACTGCAGCATGTACCGCTTACCACCAAAGGAAGACTGCGGCATGTAACGCTTACCACCAAAGGAAGACTGCAGCATGTACTGCTTACCACCAAAGGAAGACTGCAGCATGTACTGCTTACCACCAAAGGAAGACTGCAGCATGTACTGCTTACCACCAAAGGAAGACTGCAGCATGTACTGCTTACCACCAAAGGAAGACTGCAGCATGTACTGCTTACCACCAAAGGAAGACTGCAGCATGTACTGCTTACCACCAAAGGAAGACTGCAGCATGTACTGCTTACCACCAATGGAAGACTGTGGCATGTACTGCTTACCGCCAATGGAAGACTGCGGCATGCAACGCTTACCGCCAAAGGAAGACTGCAGCATGTACTGCTTACCACCAAAGGAAGACTGCAGCATGTACTGCTTACCACCAAAGGAAGACTGCAGCATGTACTGCTTACCACCAAAGGAAGACTGCAGCATGTACTGCTTACCACCAAAGGAAGACTGCAGCATGTACTGCTTACCACCAAAGGAAGACTGCAGCATGTACTGCTTACCACCAAAGGAAGACTGCAGCATGTACTGCTTACCACCAAAGGAAGACTGCAGCATGTACTGCTTACCACCAAAGGAAGACTGCGGCATGTACTGCTTACCACCAAAGGAAGACTGCGGCATATACTTCTTACCGCCAATGGAAGACTGTGGCATGTACCACTTACCGCCAATGTAAGACTGCAGCATGTACTGCTTACCGCCAAAGGAAGACTGCAGCATGTACCACTTACCACCAAAGGAAGACTGCGGCATGTAACGCTTACCACCAAAGGAAGACTGCAGCATGTACTGCTTACCACCAAAGGAAGACTGCGGCATGTACTACTTACCACCAAAGGAAGACTGCAGCATGTACTGCTTACCACCAAAGGAAGACTGCAGCATGTACTGCTTACCACCAAAGGAAGACTGCAGCATGTACTGCTTACCACCAAAGGAAGACTGCAGCATGTACTGCTTACCACCAAAGGAAGACTGCAGCATGTACTGCTTACCACCAAAGGAAGACTGCAGCATGTACTGCTTACCACCAAAGGAAGACTGCAGCATGTACTGCTTACCACCAAAGGAAGACTGCAGCATGTACTGCTTACCACCAAAGGAAGACTGCAGCATGTACTGCTTACCACCAAAGGAAGACTGCGGCATATACTTCTTACCGCCAATGGAAGACTGTGGCATGTACTGCTTACTACCAAAGCAAGACTGCGGCATGTACCACTTACCGCCAATGTAAGACTGCAGCATGTACTGCTTACCGCCAAAGGAAGACTGCAGCATGTACCACTTACCACCAAAGGAAGACTGCGGCATGTAACGCTTACCACCAAAGGAAGACTGCGGCATGTAACGCTTACCACCAAAGGAAGACTGCAGCATGTACTGCTTACCACCAAAGGAAGACTGCGGCATGTACTACTTACCACCAAAGGAAGACTGCAGCATGTACTGCTTACCACCAAAGGAAGACTGCGGCATGTACTACTTACCACCAAAGGAAGACTGCGGCATGTAGCGCTTACCACCAAAGGAATACTGCAGCATGTACCGCTTACCACCAAAGGAAGACTGCGGCATGTACTGCTTACCACCAATGGAAGACTGCGGCATATACTGCTTACCACCAATGGAAGACTGCGGCATGTACTGCTTACCACCAATGGAAGACTGCGGCATGTACTGCTTACCACCAAAGGAAGACTGCGGCATGTAGCGCTTACCACCAAAGGAATACTGCAGCATGTACCGCTTACCACCAAAGGAAGACTGCGGCATGTACTGCTTACCACCAAAGGAAGACTGCGGCATGTACTGCTTACCACCAATGGAAGACTGCGGCATGTACCGCTTACCACCAATGGAAGACTGCAGAATGTACCGCTTACCACCAAAGGAAGACTGCGGCATGTAAAGCTTACCACCAAAGGAAGACTGCGGCATGTACTGCTTACCACCAATGGAAGACTGCGGCATGTACCGCTTACCACCAATGGAAGACTGCAGCATGTACTGCTTACCACCAAAGGAAGACTGCAGCATGTACTGCTTACCACCAAAGGAAGACTGCAGCATGTACTGCTTACCACCAAAGGAAGACTGCAGCATGTACTGCTTACCACCAAAGGAAGACTGCAGCATGTACTGCTTACCGCCAATGGAAGACTGTGGCATGTACTGCTTACTACCAAAGCAAGACTGTGGCATGTACCACTTACCGCCAATGTAAGACTGCAGCATGTACTGCTTACCGCCAAAGGAAGACTGCAGCATGTACCGCTTACCACCAAAGGAAGACTGCGGCATGTAACGCTTACCACCAAAGGAAGACTGCAGCATGTACTGCTTACCACCAAAGGAAGACTGCAGCATGTACTGCTTACCACCAAAGGAAGACTGCAGCATGTACTGCTTACCACCAAAGGAAGACTGCAGCATGTACTGCTTACCACCAAAGGAAGACTGCAGCATGTACTGCTTACCACCAAAGGAAGACTGCAGCATGTACTGCTTACCACCAATGGAAGACTGCAGCATGTACTGCTTACCACCAATGGAAGACTGCAGCATGTACTGCTTACCACCAAAGGAAGACTGCAGCATGTACTGCTTACCACCAAAGGAAGACTGCAGCATGTACTGCTTACCACCAAAGGAAGACTGCAGCATGTACTGCTTACCACCAAAGGAAGACTGCGGCATATACTTCTTACCGCCAATGGAAGACTGTGGCATGTACTGCTTACTACCAAAGCAAGACTGCGGCATGTACCACTTACCGCCAATGTAAGACTGCAGCATGTACTGCTTACCGCCAAAGGAAGACTGCAGCATGTACCACTTACCACCAAAGGAAGACTGCGGCATGTAACGCTTACCACCAAAGGAAGACTGCGGCATGTAACGCTTACCACCAAAGGAAGACTGCAGCATGTACTGCTTACCACCAAAGGAAGACTGCGGCATGTACTACTTACCACCAAAGGAAGACTGCAGCATGTACTGCTTACCACCAAAGGAAGACTGCGGCATGTACTACTTACCACCAAAGGAAGACTGCGGCATGTAGCGCTTACCACCAAAGGAATACTGCAGCATGTACCGCTTACCACCAAAGGAAGACTGCGGCATGTACTGCTTACCACCAATGGAAGACTGCGGCATATACTGCTTACCACCAATGGAAGACTGCGGCATGTACTGCTTACCACCAATGGAAGACTGCGGCATGTACTGCTTACCACCAAAGGAAGACTGCGGCATGTAGCGCTTACCACCAAAGGAATACTGCAGCATGTACCGCTTACCACCAAAGGAAGACTGCGGCATGTACTGCTTACCACCAAAGGAAGACTGCGGCATGTACTGCTTACCACCAATGGAAGACTGCGGCATGTACCGCTTACCACCAATGGAAGACTGCAGAATGTACCGCTTACCACCAAAGGAAGACTGCGGCATGTAAAGCTTACCACCAAAGGAAGACTGCGGCATGTACTGCTTACCACCAATGGAAGACTGCGGCATGTACCGCTTACCACCAATGGAAGACTGCAGCATGTACTGCTTACCACCAAAGGAAGACTGCAGCATGTACTGCTTACCACCAAAGGAAGACTGCAGCATGTACTGCTTACCACCAAAGGAAGACTGCAGCATGTACTGCTTACCACCAAAGGAAGACTGCAGCATGTACTGCTTACCGCCAATGGAAGACTGTGGCATGTACTGCTTACTACCAAAGCAAGACTGTGGCATGTACCACTTACCGCCAATGTAAGACTGCAGCATGTACTGCTTACCGCCAAAGGAAGACTGCAGCATGTACCGCTTACCACCAAAGGAAGACTGCGGCATGTAACGCTTACCACCAAAGGAAGACTGCAGCATGTACTGCTTACCACCAAAGGAAGACTGCAGCATGTACTGCTTACCACCAAAGGAAGACTGCAGCATGTACTGCTTACCACCAAAGGAAGACTGCAGCATGTACTGCTTACCACCAAAGGAAGACTGCAGCATGTACTGCTTACCACCAAAGGAAGACTGCAGCATGTACTGCTTACCACCAATGGAAGACTGCAGCATGTACTGCTTACCACCAATGGAAGACTGCAGCATGTACTGCTTACCACCAAAGGAAGACTGCAGCATGTACTGCTTACCACCAAAGGAAGACTGCAGCATGTACTGCTTACCACCAAAGGAAGACTGCAGCATGTACTGCTTACCACCAAAGGAAGACTGCGGCATATACTTCTTACCGCCAATGGAAGACTGTGGCATGTACTGCTTACTACCAAAGCAAGACTGCGGCATGTACCACTTACCGCCAATGTAAGACTGCAGCATGTACTGCTTACCGCCAAAGGAAGACTGCAGCATGTACCACTTACCACCAAAGGAAGACTGCGGCATGTAACGCTTACCACCAAAGGAAGACTGCGGCATGTAACGCTTACCACCAAAGGAAGACTGCAGCATGTACTGCTTACCACCAAAGGAAGACTGCGGCATGTACTACTTACCACCAAAGGAAGACTGCAGCATGTACTGCTTACCACCAAAGGAAGACTGCGGCATGTACTACTTACCACCAAAGGAAGACTGCGGCATGTAGCGCTTACCACCAAAGGAATACTGCAGCATGTACCGCTTACCACCAAAGGAAGACTGCGGCATGTACTGCTTACCACCAATGGAAGACTGCGGCATATACTGCTTACCACCAATGGAAGACTGCGGCATGTACTGCTTACCACCAATGGAAGACTGCGGCATGTACTGCTTACCACCAAAGGAAGACTGCGGCATGTAGCGCTTACCACCAAAGGAATACTGCAGCATGTACCGCTTACCACCAAAGGAAGACTGCGGCATGTACTGCTTACCACCAAAGGAAGACTGCGGCATGTACTGCTTACCACCAATGGAAGACTGCGGCATGTACCGCTTACCACCAATGGAAGACTGCAGAATGTACCGCTTACCACCAAAGGAAGACTGCGGCATGTAAAGCTTACCACCAAAGGAAGACTGCGGCATGTACTGCTTACCACCAATGGAAGACTGCAGCATGTACTGCTTACCAACAATAGAAGGCTGCAGCATGTACCGCTTACCACCAAAGGAAGACTGCGGCATGTACCATTTACCACCAATGGAAGACTGCAGCATGTACTGCTTACCACCAAAGGAAGACTGCGGCATGTACCACTTACCACCAATGGAAGACCAAAGGAAGACTGCGGCATGTACTGCTTACCACCAAAGGAAGACTGCAGCATGTACCGCTTACCGCCAATGGAAGACTGCAGCATGTACCGCTTACCACCAAGGGAAGACTGCGGCATGTACTGCTTACCGCCAATGGAAGACTGCAGCATGTACTGCTTACCACCAAAGGAATACTGCGGCATGTACCACTTACCACCAATGTAAGACTGCAGCATGTACCGCTTACCACCAAAGGAAGACTGCGGCATGTACCACTTACTGACAATGGAATACTCTTGCATGTACCGCTTACCGCCAATGAAAGACTGCGGCATGTACCACTTACCGCCAAAGGTAGACTGCAGCATGTACCGCTTACCGCCAATGGAAGACTGTGGCATGTACTGCTTACCGCCAATGGAACACTCTGGCATGTACCACTTACTGCCAAGGGAAGACTGCAGCATTTACTGCTTACTGCCAATGGAAGACTGCGGCATGTACCGCTTGACTCCAATGAAATTCTCTGGCATGTACTGCTTACTGCCAATGGAAGACTGCAGCATGTATCGCTTACCGGCAAAACAAGACTGCAGCATGTACCGCATACCGCTAATAAAAGACTGTGGCATGTACCACTTACTGCCCATAGAATATTCTGGTATGTACTGCTTACCGCCAATGGAAGACTGCGGCATTTACCACTAATGGAAGACTGCGGCATCTACTGCTTACCGCCAAAGGAACACTGCAGCATGTACCGCTTACTGCCAATGGAGTACTCCAGCATACACTGCTTACTGCCAATGGAATACTCTGGCATGTACCACTTAATGCCAAAGGAAGACTGCGGCATGTACTGCTTACCACCTATGGAAAACTGCAGCATGTACCGCTTACCACCAAAGGAAGATTGCAGCATGTACCACTTACCGCCAATGGAAGGCTGCAGCATGTACCGCATACCACGAAAGGAGGACTGCGGCATGTACCACCTACCACCAATGGAGGATGGCAGCATGTACTGCTTACCACCAAAGGAAGACTGCAGCATGTACTGCTTACCACCAAAGGAAGACTGCGGCATGTACCACTTACTGCCAATGGAAGACTATGGCATGTACCACTTACCACCAAAGGAAGACTGCGGCATGTACTGCTTACCACCAAAGGAAGACTGCAGCATGTACTGCTTACCACCAAAGGAAGACTGCAGCATGTACTGCTTACTGACAATGGAATACTCTTGCATGTACCGCTTACCGCCAAAGGAAGACTGCGGCATGTACCGCTTACCACCAAAGGAAGACTGCGGCATGTACCGCTTACCACCAACGGAAGACTGTGGCATGTACCACTTACCACCAATGGAAGACTGTGGCATGTACTGCTTACTGCCAATGGAACACTCTGGCATGTACCACTTACTGCCAAGGGAAGACTGCAGCATGTCCTGCTTACTGCCAATGGAATACTCCAGCATGTACTGCTTACCACAAATGGAAGACTGCGGCATGTACCGCTTACCACCAATGGAAGACTGTGGCATGTACTGCTTACCGCCAATGGAACACTCTGGCATGTACCACTTACTGCCAAGGGAAGACTACGGCATGTACCACTTACCACCAAAGAAAGACTGCAGCATGTCCTGCTTACCACCAATGGAAGACTGCATCATTTACCGCCAATGAAAGACTGTGGCATGTACTGCTTACTGACAATGGAATACTCCGGCATGTACTGCTTACCACCAATGGAAGATTGCAGCATGTACTGCTTACCGCCAATGGAAGACTGCAGCATGTACTGCTTACCGCCAATGGTAGACTGCAGCATGTACTGCTTACTGACAATGGAATACTCCGGCATGTACTGCTTACCGCCAATGGAAGACTGCAGCATGTACTGCTTACTGACAATGGAATACTCCGGCATGTACTGCTTACCGCCAATGGAAGACTGCAGCGTGTACCGCTACCAGTCAATGGAAGACTGCAGCATGTACTACTTACCGCCAATGGAAGACTGCAGCATGTACTGCTTACCACCAAAGGAAGACTGCAGCATGTACTGCTTACCACCAAAGGAAGACTGCAGCATGTACTGCTTACCGCCAATGGAAGACTGCAGCATGAAGCGCTTACCACCAAAGGAAGACTGCAGCATGTACCGCTTACCACCAACGGAAGACTGTGGCATGTACCACTTACCACCAATGGAACACTCTGGCATGTACCACTTACTGCCAAGGGAAGACTGCAGCATGTCCTGCTTACTGCCAATGGAATACTCCAGCATGTACTGCTTACCACCAATGGAAGACTGCGGCATGTACCGCTTACCACCAATGGAAGACTGTGGCATGTACTGCTTACCGCCAATGGAACACTCTGGAAGACTGCGGCATGTATCACTTACTGACAATGGAATACTCTGGCATGTACCATTTACCAACTATGGAAGACTGTAGTATGTACTGCTTACTGCCAATGGAATACTCCAGCATATACCGCTTACTGCTAATGGAAGAATGCGGCATGTACCACTTACCACCAATGATAGTATCACATAGATTACTTACCGCCAACGGAAGACTGTGGCATGGACCGCTTACCGCCAGTGGAAGACTGCGGCATGTACTGCTTACTGACAATGGGAGACAGCGGCATGTACCGCTTACTGCCAATGGAATACTCCAGCATGTACCGCTTACTGCTAATGCAATACTCTGGCATGTACAGCTTACCGCCAATGGTAGACTGCGGCATTTACTGCTTACCGCCAATGGAAGACTGTCGAATGGACTGCTTAATGCCATTAGAAGACTTTTGCATGGACTGCTTACTGCCAATGGATGACTGCGGCATGTACCGCTTACTGCCAATGGAATACTCCAGCATGTACTGCTTACCGCCAATGTAAGACAGCGGCATGTACTGCTTACCACCAATGGAATACTCCAGCATGTACCGCTTACTGCCAATGGAATACTCCGGCATGTACCGCTTACTGCCAATGGAATACTCCGGCATGTACCGCTTACCACCAATGGAAGACTGTCAAATTGACCTCTTACTGCCATTAGAAGTCTTTGGCATGGACTGCTTACTGCCAATGGATGACTGTGGCATGTACTGCTTACTGCCAATGGAATACTCCAGCATGGACCGCTTACCGCCAATCGAAGACTGTGGCGTCTACCGCTTACTGCCGATGAAATATTCAGCAACCGAGACACAAGGCACACCACTGAGGAGATGGCAGGGGTAGTTGTTAGGGTTGTCATAGTGGCACTATCAAACTCCTTCCGAGGGACGCATGCAGCATCAGCCAAGGCACCGCTAGGTCTCTTTCAGGCAATGCTATGACAGTGGTTACCAGAATAAATGGTGTAGTGGGCTTGAATAAAGCTGCCACGGGTGTCGCCACCATTATTCCACATCATGTCCGACGGGAAAATTAAGAAAGTCCACACACAGATATTTGATAACTTTAGTCACTGGGAACAGTCAGAGAATGGAACTTTACTTTCAGAAATGGTGACTTCTGACACCAGTGTAGGAAGAACAAGTCAAAGAGGTCAAGGAGGAGAACACAGGATGAAACCAGGACTACAGTCCAAGTTATCTGTATGACTCTGCTCCTGGACACACACGCTTTGGGACACATACATTCCGGGACACAGGATGACACTGGGACTACAGTCCAAGTTATCTGTATGACTCCGCTCTTGGACACACACACTCCGGGACACAGGATGACACCGGGCCTACAGTCCAAGTTATCTGTATGACTCCACTCCTGGACACACACACTCTGGGACACAGGATGACACCGGGCCTACAGTCCTAGTTATCTGTATGACTCCGCTCCTGGACACACACACTCTGGGATACAGGATGACACTGGGACTACAGTCCAAGTTATCTGTATGACTCCGCTCTTGGACACACACACTCTGGGATACAGGATGACACCGGGCCTACAGTCCAAGTTATCTGTATGACTCCGCTCTTGGACACACACACTCCGGGACACAGGATGACACCGGGTCTACAGTCCTAGTTATCTGTATGACTCCACTCCTGGACACACACACTCCGGGACACAGGATGACAGCGGGCCTACAGTCCTAATTATCTGTATGACTCCGCTCCTGGACGCACACACCGGAGGCAGACTAATCACTCCACTGACACTCACTTGCAGACAGGTGTCTGAACACTGCACAGTGGGCTCCTTCTCTCTCTTTCCTAGGATAGGAGTCCGGGCGTTAAAGGGGTTGTCCCGCGGCAGCAAGTGGGTCTATACACTTCTGTATGGCCATATTAATGCACTTTGTAATGTACATTGTGCATTAATTATGAGCCATACAGAAGTTATCAAAAGTTTTATACTTACCTGCTCCGTTGCTGGCGTCCTCGTCTCCATGGTGCCGACTGATTTTCGGCCTCCGATGGCCAAATTAGCCGCGCTTGCGCAGTCCGGGTCTTCTGCTTTCTTCAATGGGGCAATGGGGCTCCGTGTAGCTCCGTGTAGCTCTGCCCCGTCACGTGCCGATTCCAGCCAATCAGGAGGCTGGAATCGGCAATGGACCGCACAGAAGAGCTGCGGTCCACGGAGGAAGAGGATCCCGGCGGCCATCTTCACCGGTAAGTATAGAAGTCACCGGAGCGCGGGGATTAAGGTAAGCGCTGAGCGGTTTTTTTTTTACGTCCCTGCATCGGGGTTGTCTCGCGCCGAACGGGGGGGGGGGGGTTTGAAAAAAAAAAAAACCCGTTTCGGCGCAGGACAACCCCTTTAAGTCATTCGGGAACCTCTCTTCGTCTTCCATCTTTTTACCATATGAGGATTGAAGGTACTCCCATGTGGCTGGAACTCTCACTCCACACACTACCGTTGAAGACGATGGACTTTCTTTTGCTCTTACCTTACACTTCTATTTATACCTTACATACCCACGTGACAAGGCAATTGGTTACATTTTTCAGACATATCTCAGACATTCACAGACATTAACCTCTCACATGCTGCAGCTGTGCAATACACATAACTAGTGAAAAGACAATTTGCACAGAGCATTCACACTAAAGACATGACATGTATGACAATTATGGAGGGGCCAGATATATAGACTTCGGGCTACTACAGAATACTCCGGCATGGACCGCTTACCGCCAGTGGAAGATTGCGGCATATAACGCTTACCGCAAGACCGTGGCATGGATTGCTTACCGCCAATGGAAGACTGTGGCATGGACCGTTGTATAGTCACCTATTACAATTAAAGATGCTGTATACTTTTTTTACAGCATCCATCTGTTTAGGAAAGTGCAAACTGACCAACACAAACCTGCCCGCTGCATGTCGAAAGGAGGCTGTTTTGGCACATGCCAGCCGCTCGGATGCCATCGCTCCATTCAGCAAATACGCAGGAAGCTTTCCAGCACTTACATGTTCACATGACCGGACATGGAGGGTCTTAAGGCCTTTATGGGCCAATATTCAGCCAAGCAGCAACTAACAAAGGATGTTGATCCGCGATCGTTCGCTGCCAGCGGCTCTTTATGCGTCTAAAAATACACGACAACCGAGTGCCGCTCCGCTGGCGGACAGTTGGCCATTATACAAGCCCTTTTTTTGGCTGAGTGTTGAGGCGGATCAGGCTGTAAGAAGCACCAGAATCTAGAGGCGGGTCATACAGGGCGCCAATGCCTAAAAGTCAGTTTTTAAATTTGTTAGACACTTGTGGCAAGTGTCACAGTATTTCGGGTACGATGTGGACATCAATGTGGGGATGGTGTCACGGTAGTCGGGCACCATATGGACATTAATAGGGGGGGTCACGGCAGTCAGTTACGATGTGGACATTAATGGGGGGTGTCACAGTAGTTGGGGTACGATGCAGATATTAATGGGGTGATGGTGTCACGGTAGTCAGGGTACGATGCAGATATTAATGGGGGGATGGTGTCACGGTAGTCGGGCACGATATGGACATTAATAGGGGGGGTCACGGCAGTCAGTTACGATGTGGACATTAATGGGGGGTGTCACAGTAGTTGGGGTACGATGCAGATATTAATGGGGTGATGGTGTCACGGTATTTAGGGTACGATGTGGACATTAATGGAGGGATGGTGTCAAGGTAGTCGGGGTACGATGTGGACATTAATTGTGGGAAGGTGTCACGGTAGTCGGGGTGCAATGTGGACATCAATGGGGGGATGGTGTCACGGTAGTCAGGGTACGATGTGAACATCAGTGGGGGGATGGTGTCACAGTAGTTAGGGTACAATGTAGATATTAATGGGTAGATGGTGTCACGGTAGTCAGGGTACGATGTGGACATCAATGGGGGATGGTGTCACGGTTTTTGGGGTATGATGTGGACATTATTGGGGGGATAGTGGGTCGGCAGTCGGGCATGATATGGACATTAATGGGGGGGTGTCACGGCAGTTGGTGTACAATGTGGACATCAGAGGGGGATGGTGTCACGGTAGTCGGGGTACGATGTGGACATCAATGGGGGGAATGGTGTCACAGTAGTCAGGGTACATTGTAGATATTAATGGGTAGATGGTGTCACGGTAGTTGGGGTACGATGTGGACATCAGTGAGCAGATGGTGTCACGGTAGTCAGGGTATGATGTGGACATTATTGGGGGAAGGTGTCATGGTAGTCAGGGTACGATGCAGATATTAATGGGTAGATGGTGTCACGGCAGTCGGGTTATAATGTGGACATCAATTAAGGGATAGTGTCACAGTAGTCAGGGTATGATGCAGATATTAATAGGTAGATGGTGTCATGGTAGTCAGGGTACAATGTGGATATTAACAGGTAGATGGTGTCACGGTAGTCGGGGTATGATGTAGACATTAATGGGGAATGGTGTCACAGTAGTCAGGGTACGATGCAGATATTAATAGGTAGATGGTGTCATGGTAGTCGGGGTACGATGTGGACATTAATTGGGGGATGGTGTCACTGTAGTCGGGGTACGATGTGGACATTAATGGGGGGATGGTGTCACTGTACTCAGGCACGATATGGACATTAATGGGGTGGGGATCACGGCAGTCGGGGTACAATGTAGATATTAATGGGGTGATGGTGTCACAGTATTTAGGGTACGATGTGGACATTAATGGAGGGATGGTGTCACGGTAGTCGGGGTACGATGTGGACATTAATGGAGGGATGGTGTCATGGTAGTCGGGGTACGATGTGGACATTAATTGGGGAATGGTGTCACTGTAGTCGGGGTACGATGTGGACATCAATGGGGGGATGGTGTCATGGTAGTCAGGGTACGATGTGGACATTATTGGGGGGATAGTGTCACAGTAGTCAGGGTACGATGTAGATTTTAATAGGTAGATGGTATCACGGTAGTCCGGGTACAATGTGGACATCAATGTGGGGATGGTGTCACGATTGTTGGGGTACGATGTGGACATTATTGCGGGGATAGTGGTATGGCAGTTGGGCACAATATGGACTTTAATGGGGAGGTGTCACGGCAGTCGGTGTACGATATGGACATTAATGGGGGTGTCACGGTAGTCAGGGTACAATGTGGATATTAATTGGGGATGGTGTCATGGTAGTCGGGGTACGATGTGGACATCAATGGGCGATGGTGTCACAGTAGTCAGGGTACGATGTGGACATCAATGGGGGGATGGTGTCACGATAGGGTACAATGTGGACATCAATGGGCGATCGTGTCACGGTAGTCAGGGTACGATGTGAACAACAATGGGGGGGATGGTGTCACAGTAGTCAGGGTACAATGTAGATATTAATGGGTAGATGGTGTCATGGTAGTCGGGGTACGATGTGGAAATCAATGAGCGGATGGTGTCACGGTAGTCAGGGTATGATGTGGACATTAATGTAGGGATGGTGTCACGGTAGTTGGGGTATGATGTGGACATCATTGGGGGATGGTGTCACTGTAGTCGGGGTACGATGTGGTCATTAATGTAGGGATGGTGTCACGGTAGTTGGGGTATGATGTGGACATCATTGGGGGATGGTGTCACGGTAGTCGCGGTACGATGTGGACATTAATTGGGGGATGGTGTCACGGTAGTCAGGGTATGATTTGGACATTAATGGAGGGATGGTGTCACGGTAGTCAGGGTACGATGTAGATATTAATGGGTAGATGGTGACACGGTAGTTGGGGTACGATGTGGACATCAATGAGTGGATAGTGTCACAGTAGTCAGGGTATGATGTGGACATCAATAGGGGGATGGTGTCACGGTAGTCAGGGTATGATGTGGACATTATTGGGGGGGAAGGTGACATGGTAGTCAGGGTACAATGTGGACATCAATGGGGGGATGGTGTCACGGTTGTTGGGGTATGATGTGGACATTATTGGGGGGATAGTGGTGCGGCAGTCGGGCACGATATGGACATTAATGGGGGGGTGTCACGGCAGTTGGTGTACAATGTGGACATCAATGGGGGATGGTTTCACAGTAGTCAGGGTACGATGTGGACATTATTGGGGGGATGGTGTCATGGTAGTCAGGGTACGATGTGGACATTAATAGGGGGATGGTGTCACGGTAGTCGCGGTACGATGTGGACATTAATTGGGGGATGGTGTCACGGTAGTCAGGGTATGATTTGGACATTAATGGAGGGATGGTGTCACGGTAGTCAGGGTACGATGTAGATATTAATGGGTAGATGGTGACACGGTAGTTGGGGTACGATGTGGACATCAATGAGTGGATAGTGTCACAGTAGTCAGGGTATGATGTGGACATCAATAGGGGGATGGTGTCACGGTAGTCAGGGTATGATGTGGACATTATTGGGGGGATGGTGTCATGGTAGTCAGGGTACGATGTGGACATCAATAGGGGGATGGTGTCACGATAGTCAGGGTACGATGTGGACATTATTGGGGGGATGGTGTCATGGTAGTCAGGGTACGATGCAGATATTAATGGGTAGATGGTGTCACGGCAGTCGGGTTACAATGTGGACATCAATTAAGGGATAGTGTCACAGTAGTCAGGGTATGATGTAGATATTAATAGGTGGATGGTGTCATGGTAGTCGGGGTACGATGTGGACATTAATTGGGGGATGGTGTCACTGTAGTCGGGGTACGATGTGGACATTAATTGGGGGATGGTGTCACAGTATTCGGGCACGATATGGACATTAATGGTGGGGGGATCGCGGCAGTCGGGGTACAATGTAGATATTAATGGGGTGATGGTGTCACAGTATTTAGGGTACGATGTGGACATTAATGGAGGGATGGTGTCATGGTAGTCGGGGTACGATGTGGACATTAATTGGGGAATGGTGTCACTGTAGTCGGGGTACGGTGTGGACATCAATGGGGGGATGGTGTCATGGTAGTCAGGGTACGATGTGGACATTATTGGGGGGATGGTGTCATGGTAGTCAGGGTATGATTTGGACATTAATGGGGGGATAGTGTCACAGTAGTCAGGGTACGATGTAGATTTTAATAGGTAGATGGTGTCACGGTAGTCGGGGTACAATGTGGACATCAATGGGGGGATGGTGTCACGATTGTTGGGGTACGATGTGGACATTATTGGGGGGATAGTGGTACGGCAGTTGGGCACGATATGGACATTAATGGGGAGGTGTCACGGCAGTCGGTGTACGATGTGGACATTAATGAGGGGTGTCACGGTAGTCAGGGTACAATGTGGATATTAATTGGGGATGGTGTCACGGTAGTCGGGGTACGATGTGGACATCAATGGGCGATGGTGTCACGGTAGTCAGGGTACGATGTGGACATCAATGGGGGGGATGGTGTCACAGTAGTCAGGGTACAATGTAGATATTAATGGGTAGATGGTGTCATGGTAGTCAGGGTACGATGTGGACATCAATGGGGGGATGGTGTCACAGTAGTCAGGGTACGATGTGGACATCAATGGGCGATGGTGTCACAGTAGTCAGGGTACGATGTGAACAACAATGGGGGGGATGGTGTCACAGTAGTCAGGGTACAATTAAGATATTAATGGGTAGATGGTGTCATGGTAGTCGGGGTACGATGTGGACATCAATGAGCGGATGGTGTCACGGTAGTCAGGGTACAATGTGAATATCAATTAAGGGATAGTGTCACAGTAGTCAGGGTTCGATGAAGATATTAATGGGTAGATGGTGTCATGTTAGTTGGGGTACGATGTGGACATCATTGGGGGGATGTTGTCACGGTAGTCGGGGTACAATGTGGACATTAATTGGGGGATGGTGTCACTGTAGTCGGGGTACGATGTGGACATTAATGGGGGGATGGTGTCACGGTAGTTGGGGTATTATGTGGACATCAGTGGGGGATGGTGTCACGGTAGTCAAGGTACGATGTGGACATTATTGGGGGGATGCTGTCTTGGTAGTCGGGGTACGATGTGGACATCATTGGGGGATGGTGTCACAGTAATCGCGATACGATGTGGACATTAATTGGGGGATGGTGTCACGGTAGTCAGGGTATGATGTGGACATCAATAGGGGGATGGTTTCACGGTAGTCAGGGTACGATGTGGACATTATTGGGGGAATGGTGTCATGGTAGTCAGGGTACGATGCAGATATTAATAGGTAGATGGTGTCATGGTAGTCGGGGTACGATGTGGACATGAATAGGGGGATGGTGTCACGATAGTCAGGGTACGATGTGGACATTATTGGGGGGATGGTGTCATGGTAGTCAGGGTACGATGCAGATATTAATGGGTAGATGGTGTCACAGTAGTCGGGGTACGATGTGGACATTATTGGGGGGATGGTGTCACGGCAGTCGGGTTACAATGTGGACATCAATTAAGGGATAGTGTCACAGTAGTCAGGGTATGATGTAGATATTAATAGGTGGATGGTGTCATGGTAGTCGGGGTACGATGTGGACATTAATTGGGGGATGGTGTCACGGTAGTCGGGGTACGATGTGGACATTAATTGGGGGATGGTGTCATGGTAGTCGGGGTACGATGTGGACATTAATTGGGGATGGTGTCATGGTAGTCGGGGTACGATGTGGACATTAATTGGGGGATGGTGTCATGGTAGTCGGGGTACGATGTGGACATTAATTGGGGGATGGTGTCATGGTAGTCGGGGTACGATGTGGACATTAATTGGGGGATGGTGTCATGGTAGTCAGGGTACGATGTGGACATTAATTGGGGGATGGTGTCATGGTAGTCGGGGTACGATGTGGACATTAATTGGGGGATGGTGTCACGGTAGTCGGGGTACGATATGGACATTAATTGGGGGATGGTGTCACTGTAGTTGGGGTACGATGTGGACATTAATTGGGGGATGGTGTCACTGTAGTTGGGGTACGATGTGGACATTAACGGGGGGATGGTGTTACAGTATTTAGGGTACGATGTGGACATTAATGGAGGGATGGTGTCATGGTAGTCGGGGTACGATGTGGACATTAATTGGGGAATGGTGTCACTGTAGTCGGGGTACGATGTGGACATCAATGGGGGGATGGTGTCATGGTAGTCAGGGTATGATTTGGACATTAATGGGGGGATAGTGTCACAGTAGTCAGGGTACGATGTAGATTTTAATAGGTAGATGGTGTCACGGTAGTCAGGGTACAATGTGGATATTAATTGGGGATGGTGTCACGGTAGTCGGGGTACGATGTGGATATTAATTGGGGATGGTGTCACGGTAGTCGGGGTACGATGTGGACATCAATGAGCGGATGGTGTCACGGTAGTCAGGGTACGATGTGGACATCAATGGGGGGATGGTGTCACAGTAGTCAGGGTACGATGTGGACATCAATGGGCGATGGTGTCACGGTAGTCAGGGTACGATGTGGACATCAATGGGGGGATGGTGTCACGGTAGTCAGGGTACGATGTGGACATCAATGGGCGATTGTGTCACGGTAGTCAGGGTACGATGTGAACAACAATGGGGGGGATGGTGTCACAGTAGTCAGGGTACAATTAAGATATTAATGGGTAGATGGTGTCATGGTAGTCGGGGTACGATGTGGACATCAATGAGCGGATGGTGTCACGGTAGTCAGGGTACGATGTGGACATTATTGGGGGGATGGTGTCACGGTAGTCGGGGTACAATGTGGATATCAATTAAGGGATAGTGTCACAGTAGTCAGGGTTCGATGAAGATATTAATGGGTAGATGGTGTCATGTTAGTCGGGGTACGATGTGGACATCATTGGGGGGATGTTGTCACGGTAGTCGGGGTACGATGTGGACATTAATGGGGGGATGGTGTCACGGTAGTTGGGGTATGATGTGGACATCAGTGGGGGATGGTGTCACGGTTGTCAAGGTACGATGTGGACATTATTGGGGGGATGCTGTCTTGGTAGTCGGGGTACGATGTGGACATCATTGGGGGATAGTGTCACGGTAGTCGCGATACGATGTGGACATTAATTGGGGGATGGTGTCACGGTAGTCAGGGTATGATGTGGACATTAATGGGGGGATGGTGTCACGGTAGTCGGGGTACAATGTAGATATTAATGGGTAGATGGTGACACGGTAGTTGGGGTACAATGTGGACATCAATGAGCGGATGGTGTCACGGTAGTCAGGGTATGATGTGGACATCAATGGGGGGACGGTATCATGGTAGTCAGGGTACGATGTGGACATCATTGGGGGGATGGTTTCACGGTAGTCGGGGTATGATGTAGACATCAATGGGGAATGGTGTCACAGTAGTCACGGTACGATGTAGATATTAATGGGTAGATTGTGTCACGGTAGTCGGGGTACAATGTGGACATCAATGGGGGGAATGGTGTCACGTCTGTTGGGGTACGATGTGGACATTATTGGGGGGATAGTGTCACGGCAGTCAGGCACGATATGGACATTAATGTGGGGATGTCACGGCAGTTGGTGTACGATGTGGACGTTAATGGGGGGTGTCACGGTAGTCGGGGTACGATGTGGACATTAATTAGGGGATAGTGTCATGGTAGTCGGAGTATGATATGGACATTAATGTGGGGGTGTCACGGTAGTCGGGGTACGATGTGGACATCAATGGGGGGATGGTGTCACAGTAGTCAGGGTACGATGCAGATATTAATGCGTAGATGGTGTCATAGTATTCGGGGTACAATGTGGACATTAATGGGGGGATGCTGTCACGGTTGTCAGGGTACGATGTGGACATTAATTGGGGGAGGGTGTCACCGTAGTCAGGGTACGTTGTGGACATCGATGGGGCGATGGTGTCACGGTAGTCAGGGTACGATGTGGACAATAATGGGGTATGGTGTCACAATAGTCAGGGTACAATGTAGATATCATTGGGGGATGGTGTCACAGTAGTCAGGGTACGATGCCAATACTTTGTCTCTCTGTGGTCCTTGCTGCTTTGTTCTCTGATGTAGGTTTTGACACCTTATGGAGCTACACTTCACAAACACCGGCTGCCTCCTTTCTTGTGCTGCTGACCCTCCAGCAGGCACAGATTCTCCTGGAATGTTTTCATCCATCCAAGACGGCTACAGCAATTTTCTAACCATTTGATACACACTGTTCTCTGATTGGCCATTGATGACATTGTCACATGAGCGGTGCTGGCCAATCAGAGAGCAGATATAGTGATTAGTAGTCTAACACCACCTGGCACTGTGGGGGCTGGATAGTCTGAAGATTGTCAGACATCTGATAACGTGGCCCGGAGCTGGCGGATTAGAGCGACAGCATTGAAGAACAACCACAGATTTCGGTCCTCGTACAGAACCTTGTCCTGGATTTGCAGGGTCACTTTAGGAACTGACTGCCCCTTTAGATCGCTGTACGGTGATGGAAACGTTGTGGCGGGATCGCTTAGGAAAACGCATCGTGTGCGGCGGGAATTTAAAGCAAATCAGTACAATTTTTTCATGTTTTTTAATGTGTCAAATAGTCATTTTGTATTTAGTGCCTTTAATTTCCAGAATTGCCGGATTGGCGCGACTCCTCGACTCCTCGTTCACCGTGTTATCCCCTTGAATGGATTGATTTACTGTCCGTTAAGCTGAGACCTTCCTAGAAATTTATGGTGGGCGCCTGACTGTAGCATTATATATGGCACATTACTAAACTGCAGATACAGACGAGCCGGCGAGGTGGAGTGGGAACGAGCCTGCAGCACAAAATATCAGAAATGCAAGCCAACGAGAAGCGGCGCAAGCAGAACGCTGATCCAATAGCGGCACGGATACTTCTATTGCCACCGGTAAGGCCTCCTTCCCACGAGCGTGACGGGCTCCGCCGCGTAATATTCCGCAGTGAAGCCCGTCACGGCGCCCCCCAGAGACCCCATACTTACCAGCGGAAGATAGCGTGAAGACGCTTCCCCGCCCACCGCCGTCGCGTCATGTGATACGCCCCCCGCGTCACATGACGCGGCCGGCCGCGTCATATGACGCGCAGCGGTAGGCGGGGAAGCGTTTTTTCACGCTATCTTCCGCTGGTTGCAGCGGGAGATAGCGTGAACGGACGGCTTCCATTGACTGCAATGGAAGCCGTCAGCGCGTACAGCCCGTCCTCACCCGCAGCAAATAGAGCATGTGGAATTACGCATCGTGGAATTACGCATCGTGAGCATTGTGCTATTAGGTTCAATAGAACCTAATAGCATGGGGCAACGCAGCGGATTTTTGCCGCGGATTTACGCGGCGTAAATCCGTTCGTGGGAAGGAGGCCTTAAACACAGACAGTTAAACTGCTTATTAGCAAGGTGCCGGACATCACTCACCTAATGGAGAAGGGACAAGGCACCAGACATCACCCATCTGATGGAGGAGGGGCAAGACACTGGACATCACCCATCTGACAGAGAAGGGGCAAGGCACCAGACATCACCCATCTGATGGAGAAGGGACAAGGCACCAGGCCACCCATCTGATGGAGAAGGGACAAGGCACCAGACATCACTCATCTAACCGAGAAGGGACAAGGCACTGGACATTACCCACCTCACGGAGAAGGGACAAGGTACCAGACCACCCATCTGACGGAGAAGGGACAAGGCACTGGACATAACTCATCTGATGGAGAAAGGACAAGGCACCAGACCACCCATCTGATGGAGAAGGGACAAGGCACTGGACATTACCCATCTGACGGAGAAGGGGCAAGACAGCAGACATCACCCATCTGACTGAGAAGGGGCAAAGCACCAGACATCACCCATCTGATGGAGAAGGGACAAGGCGCCAGACATCACCCATCTGATGGAGAAGGGGCAAGGCACTGGACATCACCTATCTGACAGAGAAGGGGCAAGGCACCAGACATCAACCATCTGATGGAGAAGGGACAAGGCGCCAGACATCACCCATCTGATGGAGAAAGGACAAGGCATCAGACATCACCCATCTGATGGAGAAGGGACAAGGCACCAGACATAACCCATCTGATAGTGAAGGGACAAGGCGCCAGACATCACCCATCTGATGGAGAAGGGAGAAGGCACCAGAAATAACTCATCTGATGGTGAAAGGACAAGGCGCTGGACATCACCTATCTGATGGAGAAAGGACAAGGCACCAGACATCACCCATCTGATGAAGAAGGGGCAAGGCACCAGACATAACCCATCTGATGGAGAAGGGACAAGGCACCAGACATCACCCATCTGACCAGAAGGGACAAGGCACCAGACATCTCTAATCTGATGGAAAAGGGACAAGGCGCTGAACATCACCTATCTGATGGAGAAAGGATGAGGTGCTGGACATCACCCATCTGATGGAGAAGGGACAAGGCGCTGGACATCACCCAGCTGATGGAGAAGGGACAAGGCGCTGGACATCACCTATCTGATAGAGAAGGGACAATGCACCAGACATCACCCATCTGACAGAGAATGGACAAGGCATCAGACATCACTCATCTGATGGTGAAGGGACAGGACACCGGACATCACCCATCTGATGGAGAAGGGACAAGGCACCAGACATCACTCATCTGATGGTGAAAGGACCGGACGCCGGACATCACGCATCTAACAGAGAAGGGACAAGGCACTGAACATTACCCATCTGACAGAGAAAGGATAAGGCAGCAGACCACCCATCTGATGGAGAAGGGACAAGGCACTGGACATTTCCCATCTGACGGAGAAAGGACAAGGCATCGGACATCACTCATCTGATGGTGAAGGGACAAGGCACCAGACATCACTCATCTAACGGAGAAGGGGCAAGGCACTGGACATCACCCATCCGACAGAGAAGGGGAAAGGCACTGGACATTACCCATCTGACAGAGAAAGGACAAGGCACCAGACCACCCATCTGATAGAGAAGGGACAAGGCACCGGACATCACCCATATGATGGAGAAGGGACAAGGCACAAGACATCACTCATCTGATGGTGAAGGGACAGGGTGCCGGACCACCCATCTGTTGGAGAAGGGGCAAGGCACTGGACATTACCCATCTTACAGAGAAGGGGCAAGGCACCAGACATCACCCATCTGATCGAGAAGGGACAAGGTGCTGGACATCACCCATCTGATGGAGAAAGGACAAGGCACCAGACATCACCCATCTGATGGAGAAGGGACAAGGCGCCAGACCACCCATCTGTTGGAGAAGGGGCAAGGCACTGGACATCACCCATCTGACAGAGAAAGGACAAGGCACTGAACATCACCCATCCGACGGAGAAGGGGCAAGGCACTGGACATTACCCATCTGATGGAGAAAGGACAAGGCACCAGACCACCCATCCGACGGAGAAGGGGCAAGGCACTGGACATTACCCATCTGACAGAGAAAGGACAAGGCACCAGACCACCCATCTGATGGAGAAGGGACAAGGCACTGGACATTTCCCATCTGACGGAGAAAGGACAAGGCACCAGACATCACCCATCTGATGGAGGAGGGACAAGGCGCCAGACATCACTCATTTGTTGGAGAAGGGGCAAGGCACTAGACATCACCCATCTGACAGAGAAGGGGCAAGGCACCAGACATCACCCATCTGATGCAGAAGGGACAAGGCACCAGACATCACCCATCTGACGGGAAGAATCAAGGCACCAGACATCACTCATCTGATGGAGAAGGAACAAGGCGCTGGACATCACCTATCTGATGGAGAAGGGACGAGGCCTGGACATCACCCATCTGATGGAGAAGGGACAATGCACCAGACATCACCCATCTGATGGAGAAGGGACAATGCACTGGACATTTCCCATCTGACGGAGAAAGGACAAGGCACCAGACATCACCCATCTGATGGAGAAGGGACAAGGCGCCAGACCACCCATCTGTTGGAGAAGGGGCAAGGCACTGGACATCACCCATCTGACAGAGAAAGGACAAGGCACCAGACCACCCATCTGATGGAGAAAGTACAAGGCACCAGACATCACCCATCTGATGGAGAAGGGACAAGGCACCAGAAATCACCCATCTGTTGGAGAAGGGGCAAGGCACCAGGCATCACCCATCTGATAGTGAAGGGACAAGGTGTTGGACATCACCCATCTGATGGAGAAAAGGACAAGGCACCAGACATCACCCATCTGATGGAGAAAGGACAAGGCACCAGACATAACCCATCTGATAGTGAAGGGACAAGGCGCCAGACATCACTCATCTGACGGAGAAAGGACAAGTCACCAGACATCACCTATCTGATGAAGAAGGGACAAGGCGCCAGACATCACTCATCTGACGGAGAAAGGACAAGTCACCAGACATCACCCATCTGATGGGGAAGGGGCAAGGCACCAGACATAACCCATCTGATGGAGAAGGGACAAGGCACCAGACATCACCCATCTGACAGGAAGGGACAAGGCACCAGACATCACTCATCTGATGGAGAAGGGACAAGGCACCAGACATCACCCATCTGACAGGAAGGGACAAGGCACCAGACATCACTCATCTGATGGAGAAGGGACAAGGCGCTGGACATCACCTATCTGATGGAGAAGGGACGAGGCCTAGACATCACCCATCTGATGGAGAAGGGACAAGGCATCAGACATCACTCATCTGATGGTGAAGGGACAAGGCACCAGACATTACTCATCTAACGGAGAAGCGACAAGGCACTGGACATCACCCATCTGATTGAGAAGGGACAAGGCGCTGGATATCACCCATCTGATGGAGAAGGGACAAGGCGCTGGACATCACCCATCTGATGGAGAAGGGACAAGGCGCTGGACATCACCCATCTGATGTTCAAGGGACCAGGCGCTGGACATTACCCATCTGATGTTGAAGGGACAAGGCGCTGGACATCACCCATCTGATGGAGAAGGGACAAGGCACCAGACATTACTCATCTATGAAAAAAAGACTTTGGCAGCATCCAGGGTGCAAATTGATATCCAAAATTTTATTCCCCCATCACAGAAAAACAGGCTACGTTTCGGCCATGTTGGATATCACCAATCTGATGGAGAAGGGACAAGGTGTCAGACATTGCCCATCTGTATGATTTTGCTGTGTTAATTGATACCAGGGACTTATTAGGCTGCACTGTCGATGTGAACACTTTTGGCCGTGCAAAAAAGTACAGAAAGCAACGTGGATATACTCGCAGAAACACGTGACAGCGCTCCATTCAGTGCGCAATCACATCATGCTCTCGCGAGTGTATGTACGCCTTCGCTCGTGCGGCGGTCCTTAACTATCCTATACACCGGTTTTCGACGGAAGTTCTAGCAGCCGAATATACAGGGAATAGAAGTCATGGTCACCAACGGGTTGAGTCTCAGTAGTATAGCGCACCCAGAAAGATGGCCGCTGATGTATGACGGCTGTTTGTAAACTGGAAACACGGACGTTTTTGTGTGAATAGCCGTGTTTGCCAGCGTAAAAACAGCCATCCTGCCTCCACAGCACCCTAGGGTGAGACACGTCAGGGACCCGGGGATGTGATTGTTATGCTTCCGGGGGCTCCGCTGACGGTCGGTCGTCCTCTGAAGTCGGCGCACCTTGCTTTAGTACAGTAAAGTGAGAAGCTGCCACAGCGGGGAGACGGTGGGCCATCAGCGGGGACCTGGTAGGGTGCTTGGGGACATGACAGGGTAACATACGCAATGTTTTGCTATTGGTATCAGAATTTTTTTTTTCTGTTGGTTGGCCGAGCCCGTGTAGGCCCGGTCCCCCTGGCCACAGGAAGGGCTTCCCCCCATTCCCATGTGTGGGCCAAGGTTATAGGAGAGTTATAAGGGCAGTTATAGGAAAACCATTGGGCAGTTATAGGACAGTTATGGGACAGTTTTTACCTATAACTGCTGTTTTACTGTTAATCTCCATTCAGCATCATCTCTTATATTATGCACCACATCTTCCAGCTGTTGGACAGAGCGGCTGTCTTGCTTTCATGGTGCGTCGTGTGTTGGTACAATAAAGCTCTTCACTATCCACCATTTTGAAGTCGACTATCCCTTCTGTTTTTCATGGCCAGATTCCAGTCTTTGTCCTGAACCTCTTCTTCATTTGATCTCATTGTGACCAACTCAAACGTATTTGGCTTTATGTTCTCTCAAGAAGTCAATTTTCAGTCAGTATAATTCCTGTGATGGACTGTACTGCACAAGCTCTTTAGAGGGGACACAGACGCTCCTGTCATAGTTACTGATGATGACCACACAGGTATACTAGAGGAGATCACAGCTCATCCTCCTGACTGTATACTTATGGTCTGTAGCTTATTTAGGTGTATAGAGAAGGTAATGATATTTACACTGTTCTCCCTACAAGACCGTCTATAGCTGCTCCTGTAATCCTGTGCCGATGCATCATGGGATTGGCAGCACAGAACAGTAAAAGTGAAAGCAACATCAAAAGGTGTCTGATAAGCATCAGACAAGGGGCTGCACTGCATGGAAGACCTTCAGAGTGTGACAGACAATCAGGTGAGGGGGGCAGGGAGGAAAAATGTGTTTTTGCTGGAGTGGCCCTTTAATTTAACTACTACAGATGTCAAACTAACTGTTCTTAAGTTCTCAGCTTCCTCTGTACTACCCTTCATAAGGATGTGTACAACGATGGCCATTCTCCGATCACCAGGAACATCTCGTGTTAGAAGGGACTGGATACACAAATCAGAGGTGCAGAAATCACAGGTTGGTGTTTTCAGGACCATTAAAGGGGGCGGGGGGGGGGGGGGCGTCTGGACCATCGCCTCATTCAACTTTAAGCTCCTCCATATCCTTGAAATTAGTCTTTCCAAAGTTTAATACCTTGACTTCAGTAAGACATTGTTCAACGTCTGTTCTTATGTCAAACCATGAACATTGGCGGTTGCTGGAACCCAAACTGTCTGCCACCTCAACCTCAGATCCCCATTAGTAAGTACTAAATCTAGAATGTTTTTCCTCTTCTTGATGACCTAAGAAGCTGTTTCAGAGATGCGTCTATAAATGCCTCTATGAAATGGTGAGTCCTGAGACATCATCCGAGGCGGCCCAGAAGTACGACGCTAAATAGGAGGCGAAGTAAGACACTCTCCGGGCCGCAGAGATGGAGCTCCGGCCGCTATGTAAGGACTAATTACACTAAAGTCCATTTATTAGACATTGGCAACAATTACATCTTCATGTAAAATGCAAAAGAAAAAGGCTAAAAAGTAACATTTACATAAACAGAAAGTGTAAAGTAAGAGGAAGAAAGACAAACAGACGGAGAAGAACAATAAAGTACAAAGAGGATAAAAACCAATGAGTATAATAAGCCGGAGAACAAAGGAGAAGGGAAAATCTTTTGTGGAGTGTCAGAGACTAAGATGTCAAGAGCGGGTCAGCTGAAGGACGCTTCCAAGAGCCGGGAACCGTCAGCTTACCTGGAACATAAAGGAAACGCAACGGTGATGCATTCCCCCGACACCTCCAGAACGTTATGGACTGTCACCGTGTAAAGTATCTTCAGACTATAAGATGCGACGGATGATAAGACAAAGTCAAGTCTACTTGGCAGAAAATATATTTACAAGCCGCCGTCTGACTCGGAATATCAGACACACAAGGAATCTTGCAATGTAATTCTTCCCTTTAAAAGTCAAATATACTATAAAGGGCTGTAAGGGAAGACGGATGGGGCTTCCAAATCATGAAGACATCAGAAGAGAAAAAGGATGCGACTCCTGAATGAGGTTTGCAAGCGTTCATGCACAAGCTGCAGAAACAACCTCATGCTGCACACCTCCCAACCTCTCAACAGGGAGAAATGGGTCAACCGTTGTGGCACACCAGGCTAACGTATTCTGTGAGGCCCTCACCACTCTCACAATTATAATGCCCCTCAGTGACCCCTCTCAGTAATAGTCCCCCTCAGTGAGCTCCTCACAGTAATAGTCCCCCTCAGTGAGCTCCTCACAGTACTAGTGCCCCTCAGTGAGCTCCTCACAGTAATAGTCCCCCTCGGTGAGCTCCTCACAGTAATAGTGCCCCTCAGTGACTAACTCACAGAAAGAGTGCCCCTCAGTGACCCCTCTCAGTAATAGTGCCCCTCAGTGACCCCTCTCAGTAATAGTGCCCCTCGGTGAGCTCCTCACAGTAATAGTCCCCCTCGGTGAGCTCCTCACAGTAATAGTGCCCCTCAGTGACTAACTCACAGAAAGAGTGCCCCTCAGTGACCCCTCACAGTAATAATGCCCCTCAGTGACCTCCTCACAGTAATAGTGCCCCTTAGTGACCTACTTACAGTAAAAATGCCCCTCACTGACCACCTCACAGTAATAATGCCCCTCAGTGACCACCTCACAGTAATAATGCCCCTCAGTGACCTCCTCACAGTAATAGTGCCCCTCAGTGACCTCCTCACAGTAATAGTGCCCCTCACTGACCTCCTCACAGTAATAGTGCCCCTCAGTGATCCCCTCACAGTAATAGAGCCCCTCAGTGACCCCCTCACAGTAATAGTGCCCCTCAGTGACCCCTCACAGTAATACAGCCCCTCAGTGACCTCCTCACAGTAATAGTGCCCCTCAGTGACCTCCTCACAGTAATACTGCCCCTCGGTGACCCCCTCATAGTAATAGTGCCCCTCAGTGACCCTCTCACAGTAACAGTGCTCCTCAATGATTCCCTTAAGAATTGCTCATGTGTATGACCCCATTCAAATGCACAAATTTGGCTTGATTTTGTCGCCCAGAGTTGGTGTAAGAAGGAGGGGTTCAGGTTCCTGGAGAACTGGGCTGACTTTGCTGTAGGTTACAGGCTCTACCATAGGGACGGGCTGCATATTAATGGGGAGGGGGCAGCGGTGCTGGAGGAGAAGATGGCTAGAAGGTTGGAGGAGGGTTTACACTAGGCACTGTGGGGAGGGCAAAAAGAGAAACAGGGGGGTAGACAGTGTAAATAGTGACCTGGGGCCAAGTAATGGGAATGGAGGTCGAGCAGGTGTGGGGTTAGTACAATTAGAACTGACAGATCAGCCAATAGTACCATTAGTATCATGATGAATATAAAGAACAAAAACAACCGTATAAATTGTATGGCAACGAATGCAAGAAGTCTGATCGGTGAAGTGGGCGAGAATGACTGATGAAAATTACGATATAGTGGGAATAACGGAAACATGGCTTGATGATAAGTGTGATTGGGCGGTGAATTTACAGGGTTACAATCCCTCCAGAAGAGACCGTGGTGAACAGAAAGGGGGAGGGGTATGTCTGTACATTAAATCGTACTTAATGCCGAGACTACGGGAGGATATAGGTGCAGAAGATGAACACGGGGAATCTCTGTGGGTAGAAATACAGGGAGAAAAAAAATAACAAAATTCTGATAGGGGTTTTCTATAGACCACCAAAAGTAACAGAAGGAACTGAAACCTTACTATTAAGGCAGATAGAAGAGGTGTCAAACCGCAACAAAGTAATTATCATGGGGGACTTTAATTATCCGGATATAAAATGGGAAAATGAAACCTGCAGATCTCACAGGAGGGATAAGTTCCTGAGAACAATTTGTGCGGGAGCAAACTAGAGGGAGGGCCACTCTGGACTTAGTATTAACTAACAAACCGGACCGAATAATGGGGGTACAGGTTGAGGGACACTTGGGAAATAGTGACCACAATATAATTAATTTCCAGCTGTCATTCCATAAGAAACCTTATCAGGGAGCTACAAAAAAAACAGATGGAATACACACAAAGGTTGTAAGGGAACTAAGTGATGTGATAGCTAGACCGCTATTTCTTATATTAATGGATACTAGACCGGAGTTGTACCACTGCATTGGCACATTGCCAATGTGGTTCCAATATACAAAAATGGGTGAAGAAGAGAGCCTGGTGACTACAGGCCGGTAAGTCTCATTTCAATAACCGGAAAAATATTCGAAGGGTTTCTGAGAGACGCCATCCTAGAATACCTCAAGAAGAACAACGGCATAACTACTCATCAGCACGGGTTCATGAGGTAGGCTCATTTTTCTATCCAGCCGATTCTCAGACCCCCCTGCACTATGGTTGCCCATCCACTGCAGAACTAAATTTAAACTCCTCACCCACGAAGCTCTCCATGGCGCTGTGCCACCGTACATCGCCTCCCTCCTGTCAGTACACCACCCAGCCCGCACACTCCAATACGCTAACACACTCAGACTATACACCCCTCTAATGCCAACCTCACACGCTCGCCTCTAGCACTTCACCAGAGCAGCACCCATCCTCTGGAACACTCTACCCCAAGGCATCTGGACAATCCCTGATGCACAGAACTTCAGACGCACCTTAAAAACACACCTCTTCAGGGAGGCATAACATATCTCCTGACCTAGTCCCCCGCCCATCCCTATGACTCCCTACACCTTCCACCCTGCTTATTGCATACGACTTTTACCCCTTCACCTCCTTACCACCCCACCGTTTGCTTCCTAATACCTGATTCCTACATGTAATTCCCGTACTGCCTGTTCCCCATGCCTTATCCCCCCCCTTGTACCTTCTGTACCAACGCCACCCTGTTGACTTCAAACTGATTATATCTCACATGCAATTGTTGTGTTGTCTGTGTTCTCCCTGCTTGTAAGGAATAGGTTGGCGCTATACAAATAAATTATCATTATTATCTTCCTCCCTGCCGGATCCACTTCGGACTTTGGCTAAAAATATTACATCAAAAGTAAAGCATGAGCCGGTGTCAGTGGGACAAATGTAGGAAAAGGCGCAAGCATCTTAAAGGGGCATGAAAAATATTGTTAAATTTAGATTTTTTGTATTTACACTTTCTAAAAATAAATATTAGAATAGCGCCCCCTGCTGATTATGTCCCCAAATATTCCAGGACTGATGCTAGAATAGCGCCCCCTGCTGATTATGTCCCCAAATATTCCAGGTATGATGTTAAAATAGCGCCCCCGCTGTGTTTTTACCCTAAGGTATTCCAGGGCTGAGAGATACTGCAGAGAAGTGAGACTGAGCGTGTGCAACGCCCTTGTGACATTTACTGTGGGGGACACAGCACAGAAGAAACAGGTGGCGCACTCCTTTTAATGCATTGTTTCAGCTGGTGGCACCTCTGTGTACCAGATGGAAAGTTCTACTCCAGCTCCAAGCTGGACTGGGTGTTTGCTAGAACAGCTTCGCGCATAGATTATAGTACAAGAGAAGCAGCGCATGTGGCCACGCCCCCTAGAGCTGGACCCCGTTCTTTTTGAATGAGTGGTGATAGTATATTGGCACGTGCACCACGACTGCAATTTTTGGACACCAGAATTCTGGCATCCCGGAGGGGTGCAGCAGCCCCAGTGCTTGCAGGGAGTTTCCTACTTGACTGTTGACCTACAACAAACATTTGGATGCAACATTTTTCGCCTTAAAACCCCCCGCTGTGTCAAATCGTTAAAAAAATGTCTGTTTTTCTCAGAATAGACGGCGTGTGCCGCCGGCCGGCGGGCGTTTATTCCTTCACACCTTCTATCTGTTCAGATCCTCTCCCGCATTCAGCTATAAAAAGCATCTAATTGTCGGAGTCCCGCGGGACCCAATCTCACATCCCCTGTTTAAAAATTGATCTAAACTCTTTACTGTTGGATGAAGTGAATTATTTTTGGTGGATTCCGACCCCTAAGAGAGATAAAAGTACGTGTTATAGGGAACTATTGCGCAATGTTGTCTACGGGCCAAGTTTCAATCTGATTAACCCTAATGAGGAGGTTGGGGCAGCTGCAGTTCCGGAGGTTCGTCTCTGCTGTTGGACACCTTGGAAAGCCTTCAGTGAAAAGCGCATTCACAGCACTGTGTCAGTCTCGCTGATGTAATTCACTTTGCTGCTTCATTATGCGTGTTATTTAAATTTCTATTTCCAGCCTCGGAAAAGTGACTTTTAAAAGCAGAAGTAAAGGCCGCTCCAGTCTTGGCGCTTTAACTGCCTGAACAACTGAACTGCTGATGACTGATGCAAACTGAGGTCCTCTGCTGAAGCAGGTTGTTGGATGGGTCAACAGGGTGGTCTTTTGGTACGAGGTCTACCTTCAGGTCTATCTTTGGGAGGACTACTGCCTGAAGAAACGTCCAATAGAATTCTCATAAGGATGAGCGTCATTGTAAAAGGCAACGTGGCAGCAAAGGACCGAAGTTGGGCCACAGTTTTATTTGCTTGGAACCAACTTGCTTTATTACCAACGGAACTCAGCAGCGGGTTTGGTAGTCAGTAGGGGGGGCAGTACTGTTCAGGACTTTTTCATTAAATTACATAGCTCATTCAAACTTTGCATGTTGGTAGAACTCTTCCTCTGTAGTTTAGTACAGCAGCCCTTCTTCTTCACTGCACATAAGTGATAGATTCCAAGCAGAAACAACATGGCTGGGAGAAATCTGTGATCCTTCCTTTAGATCTCTTGCCGGTGGACTATTCATGGGAACCTACACAACTACAAATGATGAAGGATTTTAAATATTTGGGAGTTGTGGTATCTTCTAAGCCTCAAGACTACATTTCTGCCAATCTGCTTCCATTGGTCGAGGTCTGGAGTTGTCTCCCTTTGTCGATTGTGACTGTTTTGGGGGGTGACAAGGGCGCAGTTCTCTTTTATTTTCTGGAATGTGGCCGTATGGTGACTGGCGAGAGGTAAACTGAGTCACTCAATAAGATTAGAGAAGCCATAAGAAGGAAGAAAATGAAGAAGAATCTGAAAAGGATCCACATTCACATTGACAACGTATGACCTCAGACATCTCTGGCAACAAATCAGGTAATGGGCTGGTCGGTGGTCCCCCATACCGACTGGCTGTGCTGCCCTCTAACTTCCGCCTGTTTGTCCAATGATTCGATGACACAGACCAGGTGAAGAGCGGCTACAAGAGTGCAGAATTCATGAGTAGGATTCAACGATGGCACAAATGCTTCGCTGACGATGGAGACTGGGTTTAGTACTTTTGGGCTTACGTCATTTAATGGAAACGTTCCGACTGCTGTTGCATTATTTTCAGTATGACCCTCGTAGGAGAGGAAGTATAGTGTTCGGTGCTGCAGCATTCTAGCCATCAAAATAACCTGCTCCGTGACCGACCCCAACGGACCAAACTGTAAGCAAGAAGGAACATGGGCTTAGTGTTTGTTAAGGCTTTGATCAGAGTAGCATCAGGGCTTGGATATATTAAGCAGCCGTGACACTGGATGATCTTCAAACAGATACTGGTGAACCTTGACGGATCCCATTGACTTACTGGACTTCTGACATTATTGACCACCTGAATAGCACTGCAGTCTATTGTATTCTTGCCATGATAAAATACTAGATGGGTTGGCTGAAAACCAAACAGATCTCCAGAGGTGTGACATAAGAACATTGGGCATGTCTACATATAGAAGATCCAGCTTGACTAGTGATCCATTTCATTTTCTTGCTACAGAGGTGTCCTGCCTTTCTCTTACTCCTTAAACCAACCTCCAGTCCCGGACTCGGTGGGGGAGTTACATTACTCGGTGTTCTTCTTTACTGCTGTACAGTCGTAGAGCCAGCAGTTCCTGGGGCCCCAGTCCGGTGCTCTCAGGTGACCGCATCCCTTCATGGATGACTTATTGCACACTGTGCATTGTTAATAAGCCACTGCATGCTTTCTGATTGGCCACGGCTGCCCACATAAGTGGCATAGACATCTGGGATCAACAGACTGGGGCTCCAGTAAGCCAATAATGACTGTATAGCAAAAGATGAGGGCTCCAGGTAATATAATCACACACACACTTTAGGCCTCTTTCACACAGGCGACAGTTATATCGCCCCAAGAAAATCGCAGTGATATCGCATGGGTGTTTTGTGCGATACCACTGCGTTTTCTTGTGACTATATCGCGACTTTGTGTCGCTCTGTTGCACGACTTTGTAGCGCTCTTTTGCTGAGGTTTTCGGGGGAAGGGGGGGGGGGTGTTGAAATACAAGCCCTAGCCCGAAAATAAGGCCGAACTGTGTAAAAAAACAAAACAAAAAAAACCCCATCACCTAACAGTCGCTGTCAGCCCCATTGCATAACTTCTCTACAGGTCCCCGGGACTTGTTTGAAGTCTTCAGGCAACACTTTCTGGTCAGGAGTTTGAACCCCCCCCCCCCCCCCCCCCACCCCTCCAGGAAGCGCAGCCTCTGATTTGTTCTCATTGAATGGCTGTGATTAGTTCATCGAGCGCTGGCTCTGATTGGCTGTTAGGTAAAGTGACGAGACGTCCTGATTAAGGTGGGAAAGTCCCGTTTTGGGAACCTGTGTCCTACCTTCCGTCGGGACCCTGGCGGGACAGCCATTTGTCCCATTTTTGGAACATCTGGTCACCATAGTGATTACCAGCTGGGGTGCTGCAGCTCCCCGCCGGTAATCACTTTACAGAGCGGCGGTGGATGCCTGAACTGATGGCAGTGTGCATCCGGGATCTTCCTCCCCTGATCTCTCCTCTTTAGTTCCGCAAGAGGAGAGAAGAAGGGAGGAGGCTTCTGTGGTTGCACACACACTTCTTCTTGCAGCAGCGCTGAGAAGAGGAGAAGTAGTGGCGCTTTGAAGACTGGAAAGAGGGTAAGTATATTGGTTTCATGGGGACTCTGAGGGCTACTGCAGGGGACACTATTACTACTGAGACCACTGGGGCAACTCTGCACATGGCAGCATAAATCAAGCTGACTTACGGTATGTTCACACGTGGCGGAAATGCTGCCGAATGTCCACAGCAGAAATTTTCACCGCAAGTTCCGCAGCATTTCTGCAACCAAAAAAAACTGTCAAAATCTCTACCATTAATGTGGATTTTGACTGAAAATCAGCCGCGTACGTGTAGCTGATGTCATACTATGCGGCGCTCCCCCTCACCTCCTGCTAGTCGGGTACCGCGCTGCTGGTCAGGTGTTGCTGGTCAGGTGAGGCCACTACAGGCTGCTGGGAACCAGAAGCCGGGGAGCGCTGACAGCGGAAGGCCTACGGAGGAGGTGAGGGGGAGCGCCGCATAGTATGACATCAGTTACGGATACGCAGCTGATTTTCAGTCAAAATTCACAGCAACGGCACGGAGTCTGACAGTTTTTATGGAAGCAGAAATGCTGCGAAATTTGCTCCGTCTTTTTTGAAACAGCCCTGTACTTTTTATAAGGGCAGAGGTCAAATCATGCATCACAATAAGCCCCACCCCTGACCACACCCCTCTGACCACACCCCTCTGTTAGGGAACATATTTGGTTGTTTGTTTTTTTTTAATGCAGCTAAGGCTTATTTTAAGGACAAACAGTAGGATTTCCTACTGTAAAAGTTGCATTGCACCATAAAAAATGCATTTTCATGCAATGTGATGCAACAGAAAGGAAGGCTTCATAGGGGAACATGGGCTTCAAAAAAATTGCAAATTGCGGCTGTATAGAGCATGCATGATTTTGTATTCGTGCAGTGACGCAGGCTACAAGACATGGCTTATGTGAAGGAACCCGTAGGAAAGCATGGGCTTCACATGCATGCAATTTGTGGCGCTGCCGCATTGTGAGAGAAAACCACACAATTTTGTCACCCGTGTGAGAGTGGCCTTAATGTGACTCTGGTTTAAAGGCACAGTTCTGCTCTTGGAGTGGAGGGGTATATCACCTGTAGCTGCTCTTCTTTGCTGCCCCTCCGATCTGCCAATTGTAGGTCCTGTTTTTGGCCATGCAAGATGGCTGATGCATTTTTCAGACTACCTATTCCCACAATGCATTGGTAGTGTTAGACTAGCAATGCACTGCATCTGCCCTCTGATTGGGCAGTACTGATTAGATGCCCTGGCCAATCAGAGAGCAATGCACAGTTTGCATTGTGTAGCTGTGGTGGCCATCATGAACATCCAAAACAGAAGCCAGAAGTGGCAGCCTGAATGGACAGGTGATATCCTCCTGCGGTCCCAGGACAGAATCGCTTCACCTAAACCCATGGAGGACACTTGTGTGTCACTACGTTTGCAGTAAGCACTATGTGAGACGGCGGTGGTGTCGTCCATCAGCATTGCTTTGTGTTGGGTATTGCTTTCCGTAATGTTGCGCTGCCTAATATACTTTTACGTACTGCCATTCTTTATTCCGTCGGCTCATGTTGTCGTCGTGTTCGCGCCGCCGCAGCCCCTTCACCTCGCCTTTATTTTTAGAGGAACTTTCTGGGGATAAAAAAAATAGCACAGTGGAGAATAACAATCTAAGCAGGACTTCTGGGCTCTCGTGTCGTTCTTGGCAGTGATTGGCTGAGCAGCCGCTCTGGGAGCGGGGCGGCGGCACGGGACCTTGGGGCCATTCATCAGGTGAGCAGTGCCTATTTGTTTTATTCTCTACCATTCGCTTCCCCTACGTCTTTTCTTTGGGTCTCGTAAAGCCCTTAATGTTGCAGCTGTTCCGCCTCGGGGACGACAGTGCAGAGATCTTGACCGCAGTAAATGTCAGGTCTTTGTGTGGTTTTTTTTCCTTTGCAGAAGGGATATTCGTTCTCTGATAACGGCGATCTGCTTTGTGACGGGAGCTGCAGTAATGTCGTAGGGGAGACGTCCGCGGACAGCCCACAATGGTGTCCTTCAGCCTGCGGTGTACGACTTCTTCTATCTCACGGAGAACCAGAAGCATTTTCAGGAGCTGGATAAGAAAAACCTCGAGGAAAGGGAGAAAAAGGGAAAGAAGGTCCACATTACCATCCGAACGTGTCTAGGGTACATTCTCCATCCTTCTATGCAATCAGGTAGGCATGTGTGGTGTTTTATGTTCACCGACCGCCCCTTTATTACAGACCCCCCTCTAGTAGTGTTGGACTCCTTTCACCTTCCGATCTGGAGCAATTCATTGTGGTGCAGATCCCATTGGGTGATGAGACCCTCCTGCAGGTATACCGGCCCTGGCGGACAGGAAGCTTCCTGTAGTTGCCGCAGATTAGATGGCGGTGCTGACATGTTCTGACCGGCTGACAGGAAGGGGTCAGCGATTCATGCTGCTTGCGCCAAATTCTGACCTCCCATCAGGAACAGAAATCTGGACTCATCTGACCAGGAGATGTTAGACGGGGACAGAGAGTCACCTTCCAACAGGACAAGGACCCTAAGAATACGACTAAAACTACACTGGTGGGCTCTACGGGGAAACATGGAAATGTCTTGGAATAAAAAGCCGAGACCTCAATCCAATGGAGAGTCAGTGGTGAGCGTGAAGATGGCGGCCGCCAACACAACCAGCTAACTGGAGGAGTCGGAGCGGTTTTACCTGGAAGAATAGGAGACAATGAAGACCCCAAGAGGCTCGTAAAACAAAGAGGCTCCAAATAAACGGGTTCACCTCCAGTTACATCTTGTTGCGGCGGACACGCGCTCCGTTTTCCTTACGTTGGGATTCTCAGTTGCATCTGTAATGGCGGCTGACGGCGGCTCCCCAAGGCACCGAACACTTCGACTCATTAACGTTCTCCGTGTTTTCTTTAATTATTGTTTTTGCTTCAGTAGGAAATATTTTTCATCTTCAAAGTGATCAGCAAGTTGTGTGAATCACAAAGTACAAACCCACAAAAATCCATTCTAATTCCAGGTTGTAATGCAAGAAAACATGAAAAATAGCGGGGAAGGTTGAATAACTTCGGGGGCCTGCGTGCGAATCTGAGAGACGACTGAAGCCGAAAACAGTCTGTTCTAAAATCATATATAATAAGTCCACCCGGCAAGATAAACAGCAGTAATCGGCACATACTGGGGAGTCCCGTTATTATGGCACCTCTTATGTTGGCAGCACATGGCCATGAAGGAAGTCACGGGTGGTGGCGGCTTGTTGGGTACATATGGGGTGCGATGGGCCGTCTGCTCACATATCACTCGTTGGATAATTGGGGTGATTTATCACAGTGGGGATGATTATTGGCTTTCGGGGCGTTGGTGGTGGTATTTCTGAAATAGCGCAGCTTGTGAACGGTCCGCGTGCTCCTGTGATGAGAGTGTATCGTGAATGGACAAATGGCATCATGGGGGATAACTAATGTGGGAACTGAGGAGCACCACACGCCACTGATGTGAGAGGTGAACGTCAGCTATGAAGGTGCGCGACGGCCAACCAATACGTTACAGTGGAGCCGCTCACCATGAAAATGAAGCAGGGGGCTACCAGAAGTATCTAAAGCAGCAAACCCGACTGCATACGGGGCTCTGAAGCAGATGGATGGTCCCCGCACGTATGCTAATGTAGGGGCATCGGAAGAAAAGGCTTCAATCTGCTCGGCAGTGTCGGAATTGGACCACCGCTCCGATGAGTCACATTCATCGACCAGATGGATATCAGCGTGTCAGGCGAGAAGCATCAGAGAACAAAGACCCTGCGGCCCCTGCTGGATGACCACCTGCTGGTGGTGGCAGCATTATGGGAATATCTTCACGGTGTTCTCTGGGCCGCTCATCCATGTGGAAGTCACTCTGAACCGATCTGGCTATGAATCCACCCTTGCAGATCACTTACACCCATGCTGATTATCTCCCGGGGACAGATGGGATCTTCCAGGAAGACAATACAACATGTCACCTGCTAGAAATGTTCGACAGTGGTTGAAAGAACATCGCTGAGACTTCCAAGTACTTCCCTGGCCCCCTAATCCCCCGACTTGGACCCAATTGGGCATTTGTGGGACCACCTCGATTGTCGTGTTTGCTCTATGGATCCTCCCCCACGCACCCTCCAACAACTGTAGGATGTAGTCAGCATGGCTCCACATACCTGAGACCACCTACCAGCCCCTTACTGAGTCACTCCCGACCCGTCTAGCTGCTGTCCGTGCGGCACACGGCGGTTACTCCGGATATTAGCTGGTGGTCAGAATAATGTGACTCCACTCTGTATATCCATATAAATGGTAGCCGCGACGGTTAAGAGAAGGTCACTGGACTGCATCCGTAAATTAAAATCAGGAGTCACTCAGCATCTCTGTAGACACAAACCTGGGAATATTGTAACGTGTTGTTTGTGGCGGAGTGCCCCTTTATGTTGTCCTACAGACTGATTTGCATAGGTCCCCTCCGTGACCACAGATGAGCCGCGGGATTCCCACCAATAGTTTTTATCTTTACTTATTCATTAACTAAAATGAAGCCGTCAAGACGACTCCGGCACACGACGACCAACCGGGGGATGGGGGGGGCTCTGGATCAAGGCCTGACAAGCGTCAAAGGCTTCACAAAACAAGACGATTAAAGTTTAATGTTCCAACGTCAGGCCCAAAGATGAAGAAGAAGGAGAGATGAAAACACCGGGGAAGGCTCAATAATCCTAAGAGACAGTCCAACCGAAGACCACAGAGTCTAAAGATCTCCCCGATTCACCACACCGGCTGCGGCTCGGTAATAACTTTGGTGCATTTCTAGATAGTTTTGTCTAACTTTATAGCAGCTGTTGGTTCGCTTAGTCTGAGCAAGAATGTTTGTGCATAAGGTTGCATTTAGGCTTTGCCCCTTTTCCGTAACACCCTTGTTGAGTAGGACACGGTGGATTCTATTTGGTGCATTCATTTCATAGGTAGGTCTAGAGCTTGGTGTACAAAAAGCGCTCCGACCTCCCTGACTATGCAATGTTCTCCCTGCTGTGCGGTGTATATGTGACTTGGGCAGCGTGCAGCAGAAGCAACGCCATCTTGTCCACAGCGGAGTGAGAGAAATCAGCTTGCCAGACAGTCGCCTCGCCCGTAGCTCCTGAGGTGTGACTGAGCCCCGCTGACATGGATGGTTCTTGGAGGCATCAGTGGTTTCTTTTTTCCAAGCCAGAAGCAAGAGAAGGTGAAGAGGTCTTACAGCATCAGAAGGTTAGAATGCCGGAAGACCTCTTCACCTTCTCTGATCAAGTACTAGCCACAGCCGGTGGAGTACAGCTACTTCGGTGAGGCCGAAGTCAAGCCTGGCCTGATGTTGGTCCACCAGACTTGCTGCCAGAATGCCAGGTAGGCCCGCCTCCCATGGGCAGCCATGCCTGTCTGGAACTGATGCCTGAGGCCCTGTTACACCTTGTACATCTGCCTCTTTGTAGACATGTGCAACTTAACACGACAGATCCTGGAGTGCATGACAGAACCCATCGACTAAAATGGGTTCCACCCAGTTCCGTCCAGGGGTTCTGTTTCCAGCATGTACAATGGAAGAACAGAACAGACAGAAGTGTGAACAGAGCCGGAGCCCGAGGCCAGAAGAGTTCTCAGAAGCCTACACTCATGATTAGAAACAACCCATGGAAGGTCACCTACTAATGCTTCCGCCTATATAATGAGCAATATCCACGGTTTATGGAGTAGCACCATTGACTCCCAGTGGATTAGATGAGACGGCTTTAGAACTGATCAACAGAAAAAGACTCTTCAATGTCAAAGTGAGAACGACTCTGCGAGTGATTTACATTCATTACAATTATTAGCTGACAAATACATAACTATTCACCTTCAGATCGGCCTTACTAGAGGCCGCCGCCGCGCTGAGGGCTGTTTGAAGTCTGTGTGGAACATTCGTTAGCAGTTTTGCACCAAACTTTGATGCGCTTTGGAGTATTTAGGCCACGCCCCCTTTTATAGACTTCCAGAATGTCTAGCGAGGTGCAAAAAGTGTCTAAAACTCATCAGAAATGTGGTGCATGCAGTGGCGGATTAACTCTACCGTAGGCCCCGGATGGATCACACAACTCGGGCCCCTTGCTGTATCTATGTTTGTTCTCCACCTTTCAAAGCCGTTACCTTTTTATTTCTCCACTGACATGGAGCTGTAGTTTTTATTGGTCCCGGCGCACAAGACGCACCACGTGGAGGATGAACGTAAGGTTGTGTTCGCACTGGTAGAGAGAACAACACAAACACCAGATGACAACAATCTGTACTGAAATGCTACAACCGATGAACCGGTCAAACGCCAAAACACCAATAATACCAACATGCATAAGAAGATGGAACAGCCCCACGCTGGAAGAACATATACGCTGAGCAGCACATCGTTCACACAAACCAACAGACAGGGACATATATACACCCTGACAACACCTCGTGTCTGGTCAATGATGACTATGATAATACACTGCAGGACTTGCTTGTCACGGCAGCATTAACCACGCTCCCTCCCGGAGGGACACGCGTAGCCTCAGCCAGGGCAGCGCTGGGTCTCTTCCAGAAACCCCTAGGAGAGGGATGCCCAATAAACTGTAGAACGGGGATAGTAGTTGTCACGGGTGACGCCACTGTTCCGATACACATCAGAATGACCTTCGGTGGAGAATAAATGAGCAGCAGACAGATATAACGTACCTCAGGTCTCTGGGAACTATCAGGGCCTGGAACAACTTTACTTAAACAAACTCCAGCAGTACAAGAAAAATAGACAATATTCCAGGTGCAGGCATTTAGACAGACTTGATTAGGAGTACCTCCGCGCGGTGATCCCAGGCTTCAGGACACCCATGTTTGAACAATTGAAGATGCGTACCTCCACACAGCTGTCCCAGACTTCAGGACGCTTGGGCGTGAACAATTGGTGAAGAGTAACTCTGCACTGGGCCTTGGGTAAAACTCCACTTCTCTCTCACGCTCTCTCTCTTGAATTTGGGCTCACTCCTCTCTCATTCTAGATCAGGCAATCCAGGGAACCTCCCCTCTTCTTCCATACTTCACTACATGAGGGTTGGGTTAAAGGTACCCTCATACAACCAGCACTCTTGATCAGGAACTCAGAAGACATGGACCTCTTCCCGCTCTCAGATGCTCACATTTACAGCCTCACTCTTCCACGTGACAGGACATAAACAGGACATAAACAGATACATTTTCGGACAGTCTCCAGGCTTTGCAGACCCTTAGGCCTCATGTTCACTTGCAAATTCTAATTTAGGATCCGCAGCCCATAGGGAGGCATTAGACACCCGCAGGTAGTTAAATACCTGCGGATGTCATTTTTCCCTGCAGACGCGGATACGCGTGCAGGAAAAAATCCGGACCATGCTCCATTTGGTGCGGGTCTCCCTATTGAAGCTTATGGAAGCCGTCCGGATCCGCGGGAGACCTAAAATCAGAATATACCCACCTGTGCGTTTCTTCCCTTCTTCCCAGCCGGATCTTCTTGCTTCGGCCCGGCGGATGTGCCCGGCGCATGCGCGCGGCACGCAGCCGGCGTGCTGAGCACATCCTCCGGGCCGAAGAAAGAAGATCTGGCCGCGAAGAAGGGAAGACACGCGCAGCCCGCAGCAGGTGAGTTTCTTTTTTCAGCCCTTATGTCCGCGGGGCAGGAGGGACCCGCTGTGGATTCTCCATGGAGAATCCATAGCGGGCTTGATTTTCCCCGTGGACATGAGGCCTTAACTCATCACACCCTGCAGCTGTGCAATACACATAGCAGGATGACTAGACAGATTTGTACAGTGCACCAATACAAGGCATTACATGTAAGACATTATGGAGGGGGCCAGGAATGTATGTACTGGGCCACTACATAGACAGGATAGTGGTGCGACAGGGAGGATTCACAGGATGGCAAACGAGTCCACAGTCCCAGTTATCTGTCTGGTTCTGCTCCCGGCCGCTCTCCTCTCTCCAGCTCTCTAGCGGTACACACTCACAGTTAGTTGTTACACTTAGCACTGCCTGGCTGTTCCTCTCACTCTCTCTCAGTTCTCCATTTTAGCACCAAGGAGTCCTGGGTTATTTGCTCCCAGGGCAGGCATTAGGCCATCGCTCAGCCTCTTCCATCTTGGGGATCCTCGTAGGACAATGCACAGTCTCTCTCTCTCTTCCCAAGACTCTGGCAAAACCCACTCTCTCTCTCTTGCAAGAAGAAGACGACTCTTTCTTATACTCACTTGCATACACCTTGCAAACACATATATATCACACGATCACGTGACACACAACAAGATACATTTTTCAGACATAACCCAGACGTTAACCCATTCAGTGCTGCAGAGGTGCAATACACATCAAATGCACACACATTGAAGACACTGACAATACAAAAGCACAAGACAAACACATGCATACTTATGGAGGGGCCCCGTTAACTCTGGGCCACTACAGTCCCCCCTGCATAGCTGTGTCAGTGCATCTCTCCATGGGTTCCTGCAGGGATAGTGAGGGCCCAGAAGAAGACAGTGGGTCTGTCCTTATCAGGACAATAACTCTGCTTGCAGGCAGGGGCTCCTCCCTTCCCTGTTTGGTAGGGGATGGGTTATTCCATCTCCTGGAGTAGTGATCAGTGTCCTGCATTGCGTGGTGTATGATACTTGCATTTAGTGTGAACGTCACCCTGCGCCCGTGCTGAGCATGGTGCTCTTGTGCTGCGCGGACGTGACAGGATCATTTCTCCTAAGGGAGAACACCTAGAAGGTGTGAGGAGACTTATAAGGCCAGTAATGATCCTCTGGGAAATATGCAAATGTGAAGATGGAACAATACCTCTATAGCGCCACCTAGTGGAAGGCATCATTCCTGCATCTCAATTTCAGACCTTTTAACAGGCCTTGTAACAATGACTGGGAATATGAGACAAAGCCAGAGTCTTCTCCAGAAGGAAGAGAGATAACTGTGTACAGACAGACTGTTTGGGGGGTTTTGCCCCTCATCGGTGTGCCCTACATTGCTGGCCTATAGATGTGGCATCCATTGGCGCAGACAGTACCACAAATATCAATATTTGTTTGGATTCCAATTGGATTAAATACTCATTTTGGCAAAGACAAAACATGCTGCGACTGCACCCAACCGGGCCGTGTGAACAAGTGCTACATAATCAGCCTTTTTTAATCTCGGCTCTTAATAGAAACTGGGTTACAATTATCATTGCTTGAAACCAAGTTTTGCTCTGACTTTCCAAAAATTCCCTCAGGAGTCAAATCTCCCCCAAGTTACATCTCGCTACAACACAAAATCCGCCTCTTGAAAGTGACCCATTACCATAAACACATGCAACGAGACAAGAGAGGCTGGAGAATACAGATGGTCTCGTCAGCCAGACAAATCAATAATTGCGGGTTCATGGAAACCAAGTCAGCCACAAACCAACGAGGCTTCATGCGTCCCAAAGAACGGGCTACAATTCTCATAAGAGATAGAAGGCACTTATACTAAATAGTTAAGTCTTGGAGGGCACCGTTTCTCCTTGTGGAGAGTGCTATGTGGGCATAGGGAGCTTTATAGACATGCAATGCAACGTGGGAGGTGAAATATGCAAATTAGCTCTACTTCCAGGAAGAAAAAAAACGGTCTCTTTAGCGAAATAGTTTTCCTTCCTCCAAGAAGGAAAGCTAATTAGCATACCTGTAGACAGTAATAAATCTACGTTTGGACTGGAGGTAATTGACATTTAATGGGCCTGATCCGCCTGATGCTCCTCAGCGTGGATGGAATCCGCGTCAATAAGTGATATGTGACTGACGTTCTTTCTGCAACACAGATTCCAGACTGCGGCGCGGATCCCCACAGATTCCAGACTGCGGCGCGGATCCCCACAGATTCCAGACTGCGGCGCGGATCCCCACAGATTCCAGACTGCGGCGCGGATCCCCACAGATTCCAGACTGCGGCGCGGATCCCCACAGATTTCACATGAAAGTTACATTGTTTAAACGTTCCGTTAAGCTTAGGTTACAATATTGTAAACTTACATTGTATCCTGTACACAGAAATCATACCGCGCTGCAGCAAAACTCACCGTGGGCGCCATCCACTGACAACCCGGGTATGAACTGAACGCCCCTGTATTAGACCCCTATCTAGTAGTGCGTTGGATCTCCTTTTGTCGTGGTGTAGAGCCCACTAGATGATGACATCATCCTGCAGAAATACCGGCCCCTGCGGACAGGAAGCTTCTTGTAGACACCGTAGATTAGATGGCGCTGACATGTTCTGACCAGCTGACAGGAAGGGGTCAGCGATTCATGCTGCTTGCGCCAAATTCTGACCTTCCATCAGCAACATAAATCTGGCTCCATCTGACCAGGGGATGTTTTTCCGCTGCTCAGTGATACAAGTTTTGCGCTCTTTTGCCCGCTGGATTCTTTCTGTTTCTCTTACACACAATGGCGCTGGAACTGGTCGCCCGCTGTTATACCATCCGTGCGGAGGAACGGCGAGTTGTGCGTTCGGACACGTTAGTTGGAGCTCCAGCGTTGTATTCAGCTGACTGTGCAGCCTGTTGGTCAGAACGATTCCTGACATCCTCCTCCGACCCCTTTCAGCGATGAGTTGTTTCTGTCCACAGGATCCCCTTTCACTGAATGTTTTCCTCGATCGCGCCATTCTTGGTATACTCGCCACACCCTTTCATGAGAAAGACCCCCTGCGGTTGGCGGTGAGCCCCCGGCTAGTCTAGCACCGATTACCGGCCTCGTTGGAAGTCGCTCCGATCGCTGGATTCACACTAAAACTTATCCACGGAAAACTTGCCCCGTGAAGGAAGCGCCAATCATAAGAGGGAAATGGGGGCTTTAATAAAGGGGCCATTTAGTGCATATATATTCTCTCTTCATGCAGCCACCAATAGGGGGAGCTAATTACATAAGTGATAGTGAACACAATGGGACCTGTAGAGGCAGGGAGCTCCCTCTAGTAGGCGCAGCTTGCACAAACCATGTGGCTGGAAGCGAGGGAAGTAGTTCAGTACCGCGCCGCCTCTCACATGGTCATCTGCACGCTCCGCCTCTCACATGGTCATCTGCACGCTCCGCCTCTCACATGGTCATCTGCACGCTCCGCCTCTCACATGGTCATCTGCACGCTCCGCCTCTCACATGGTCATCTGCACGCTCCGCCTCTCACATGGTCATCTGCGCGCTCCGCCTCTCACATGGTCGTCCGCGCGCTCCGCCTCTCACATGGTCGTCCGCGCGCTCCGCCTCTCACATGGTCATCTGCGCGCTCCGCCTCTCACATGGTCGTCCGCGCGCTCCGCCTCTCACATGGTCGTCCGCGCGCTCCGCCTCTCACATGGTCATCCGCACGCTCCGCCTCTCACATGGTCATCCGCACGCTCCGCCTCTCACATGGTCATCCGCACGCTCCGCCTCTCACATGGTCATCCGCACGCTCCGCCTCTCACATGGTCATCCGCACGCTCCGCCTCTCACATGGTCATCCGCCCGCTCCGCCTCTCACATGGTCATCCGCACGCTCCGCCTCTCACATGGTCATCCGCACGCTCCGCCTCTCACATGGTCATCCGCACGCTCCGCCTCTCACATGGTCATCCGCACGCTCCGCCTCTCACATGGTCATCCGCACGCTCCGCCTCTCACATGGTCATCCGCACGCTCCGCCTCTCACATCGTCGTCTGCACGCTCCGCCTCTACGGCAAATTCTGCGCTGTATGACAGGATTATTTGTCTCACAACTCCCTAATATTTTATTAAGGTTATATGACACAAGGTGGAGGGAGTTTCCTCTTCTGCCATAAAGCCATTTCCATATGATGGCCCCCAAGCTAAGGGCCCAGAAGATGCCGGGGATTTGTCTGATTTTTGAAAGTGGAAAATCCCTTTAAATATTTCAGTTAATTGCTGTTCATCCAAGTCAGAGATGGAGATTAGAGCGCCTAATGCAGGCGCCCCGGAGTGTTTATGTATGTAAACCTGCATAAATCTCCGTAATGTAATTGCTGGGACATGAGATGACGGAACCAGATGAAAACTGATGGATACTTGGATGCTCTGATCAATCTGATTAGAAAGGTGAGCGCAGAATATTGCTAGTCAATTATAAAATAAAGCCGCCGGAGTTTATGGGGCAAATTACCAAACGGCAGAGTCCGGCATGTAAAGTAGTTGGCAGCGTTGGACGCTTGTCACGGCATAGATGGAAGTGTAGTGGCCCAGTACATCTATCCTGCCCCCCCCCCCCCCCCCATTATGTCATACATGTCATGTCTTATGTCGGTGCGCTGTGCAAATCTATCTAGTCATTCTGTTATGTGTTTTGCACAGCTGCAGCAAGTGAGAGGTTAAAGGGGTTGTCCCGCGAAAGCAAGTGGGGTTAAGCACTTCTGTATGGCCATATAAATGCACTTTGTAATATACATCGTGCATTAAATATGAGCCATACAGAAGTTATATACTTACCCCCTCCGGTGTTGGCGTCCCCGTCTCCATGGCGCCGACCAAAGCCGCCTTCTGCCTGGATTAGACGCACTTGCGCAGTCTGCCCTCTTCTGTCCTGCTCCGGCGTGCTCGCGCCACAGAGGTCTTCTGCACATGCGCAGACCGGAGCGGTCCCTTCAGCGGGACAGAAGAAGCAGACTGCGCAAGCGCGTCTAATCCAGGCAGAAGAAGGCTTCGGTCGGTGCCATGGAGACGGGGACGCCAACACTGGAGGGGGTAAGTATATAACTTCTGTATGGCCAATATTTAATGCATGATGTGTATTATAAAGTGCATTTATATGGCCATACAATAGTGCTGAACCCCACTTGCTTTCCTGGGACAACCCCTTTAAGTGTTTGCAAGAGACTGGGAGATGCCTACAATGTATCAATTTGTCCTGTCATGTGGTGTGAGTGAGAATATAAATAGGAATGTGTGAGAGACTGGGAAAGGAGTCTCTGGACTGTTCTTCTGGGTTTCTGAGAGTGCCAGCCACATGGGGGTACCTTCAACTCCAATATGGTGAAGATTGGAGGAGAAAGAGCAGTTCCTGATCTTCTGTGTGCCAGTGACAGTGGAGGAGTGAGAGTCCTAAGAGAGAGAGAGAGCGTGAGCATGTTGGCGGTGAATCATGGCCAATTACCCGTTCAGAGGTACTCCCCTACTGCTTTTCCTATGTGGCCGTCCTGTGTCTTAGGATCGGCGCGCAGAGGTACTTAAATCCTGCTTTGCCTACAGGGCCGTCCTGTGCCTTGGGATCACCGCGGAGAGGTACCACTGCAGCTCCATTATTTACCACCGACGGTCTTTTCGGTGGGTAACGGAACGGTGGTGTCACCTGTGACAACCCCTATTCCTGTTTGCAAGTTTATTGGGCATCCCTCTCTGAGGGGTGTCCGGAAGAGGCCCAGCGCTGCCCTGGCCGAGGCCACATGCACCCCCCCGGGGAGGGAGCGTGGTAAGTGTTGCCGTGACAAGCAACCATCCTACCCTCCCAGCTCCTCAACGTACGCCCTGTGTCTGGGGTCACCCTACTGGACGCTGCAGAAGTTTCTCACATAATAAGAGGACCACAATGCTGATTCCCCCGGAGGTTGGTGCATCTCCACTGGGGAGCTCAAATATCTGTGTCTTATTGTAAAGGGGTGACACTTAAGGGGGTAACCCTTACCCTCTGGTTTAACAATTTTCTGCATGTGCCTTACAGCATTTTAGTTATTGTATGTTGTTTTGTGTTGAGCACTTTAAGGTGGAGGAGCGAGGCGCCAACCAGAAGGAAGCCCATGCCAGCTTAGTGCTCAGAGGAAGCCATGATCCAGGAGAGAGTAGACACATCCAACGGTTCTCCAACGGGGACATATTATTGGTTTAGGCCCAGGAGGAACTGGTGGTCTTCATCAGCATGTTATAGAGAGAGACTATACCGCTACTGTGCGTGGCAATTACTGGAGCGACCGGTATATGTAGTGGCCCAGAGGGTATTACACAGTGGTTAAATAGTCGGTAAGTCCTTCATACCCGACTATGAGCTCCTGCTGAGACATAGAAGGTATCTAGCAGGAGAGAGACCCTTTCTTTCCCCTGAATTACGGGCTAAAGCTATTGTACCCAGCAACGGTGCACTTCGGATTGGCTGTTTACTAATAAATTCCTAAATTACTATAAATATAAGTGTGTTGGTGCCCCGAGTTCATCCGCAGGAAAAAAAAAAGACATTATTTACTGTTTCAAATAAAGTTTTATTTTACTGCAAGCATGGAAGCCATGCCAGTGTGATTTGTGACTGATTGTAATGTCTTACCGGCGCTGGATAGGAGCCGCGGGTGTAGTAGCTATGCAGGTCACTAGAGAGTAGTCAGGATTGCCAGGAGTTGCTATCGAGAAGTCTCAGTTGTAGTACAAATGCATGAGGCAGGTAACATAGTCAGGAGGGAAGCCAGAAGTCTTGTAGGAATAGTAGCAGAAGGGAAGCTGGATCAAACGCTCTGGAGCAGAATAACCACGCAATGCAGGAGTCGTGGCCAGGCTTTTATAGGAAGTACAATCAAGACAGAGGCAAGATCCCAATATCAATGCTGACCAGCGGGCAGGAAATGGCCGGGCCAGGGGAGCCTAGGGGGATGAGATCAGAGACCTGTCCAGGGCCCTCCTGCTTTTCCTCATCTGGCCTCACCCGCTCTAGGATTGACCCCCACCAGTTCCTCTGTTCTTGGAAGCACTAATGTCTAGCCAATTTAGCCAATGGAGAGGAGTTCCAGGCATCACCATGCCTCCAGTAGGATGTAGTTGAGGAACTCTGGTTTGGATAAAAGTTTTGGCCAATTGTATGATTTGAAAAAGTTGTTGGATGTGATATCTTCTGTTGATGCCCCCATCTATGTGTTGTACCAATCAACCATAACATTAAAACCAATATTGTGTAGTTCCCATTGTCTTACTAAACAGCCTGGACTCCATAAGCTCCCTGAAGGTGTCCTGTGGTATCTGCACCAAGATCTTAGCAGCAGATACAAGTATAAAAAAAGTTTACTCTAAGTGGACGGTCATGCTATAGAATAGGAAAAGAATGGATACTTACCTCTCTTCTCCTCCGGGAAGCAGCGGAGGAGCTCCATTGAATCTCCCACTGTCAGTTTTGGACAGAAGTCAGGTGACCGCTGCAGCCAATCAGAGGCCACAGTGTCACCTGCTGTTCTCCTGGCATAAATGCTCACATCTTGGGCGTGATGATGCCAGGAGTTCGGAATGAGATGCTGCAACCTCTGATTGGCCGCAGACTCACCTGAGTTCCAACCAGAACTGACAGCGGGAGATTCAATGGAGCTGGTTCTTCCTGGGGGAGAAGAGAGGTAAGTATCCAATCTTTTTTTTATTTTCTAGTGCACCCGGCCATTTAAAAAAAATGTCAATACTCAGACCGCCCCTTTAAGTTGTCGTGTGGTCTCCGTGGATCCAGTGTTAGTCCAGCATATCTGGTAGATGTTCGAGCGGAATGAGATCTGGGAACATGGAGGCCAAGTCATCATCTTAAAGTCACGTTCTTCAAACCGTTTCTGCCAGCAGCACCACAATGTGTAATATGGAGCCTCGAGACTGGAGAAGGAGGGCTACATGACCTGGTGCCGCCTTCTAGAGCCATACAGCTGTGGATCCGCCTTTATCATTTGCCCGTTGGCAGTCTTCCAAGATGACTGCGCCATTTCTTGTTCATCATTAGTCTAAGAAATTGCGCGCTGCTACGATTGGCCTCGGAAGCAGTGCTGGCCGATACACAGTGTGCATTCTAAGAAGAGGAGCAGCCATCTTGGAAAACTGCCAAAGGTAAACATATCATATGAGTCCCTAAACAAATTCTCAACCGGAGGATCACTTTAAAGGGGCTCTTCAGGACTTATACTATTGATGACCTATCCTCAAGATAGGCCATCAATTAGCAGAGGCCCACCAGTCAGGATCCCTGCTGATCCCTGACTGCACTGTCACTATGGACAGCGCTGGAAACAGATAGCGCTCTCCGTATTGCAGTGGCCCAGTTTGGTACTGCAAGTACAGATCCCATTGAATTCAACAGGAATTGTCCCTGCAGTACCAAACTGGGCCACTGCACTGCGGAGAGCGCTATCTGCTTCTGGTGCTGTCCGTAGTGACATTGGTACTGGAAATCAGCTGGTCAGCAAGTATCCGGACCTGCGGACCCCAGCTGTGCTGAGGATACTTGATCAATAGTGTTTTCCCCCGGAGAACCCCTTTAAGTTCCTCCATATAGTGTCCAACTAATACCTACATCCCGCTAGCGTCCAGCAGCTCCGCACACTAAGGAACCCAGCAGGGCTGTACAATTCATGGTGGTTGCCAGCGTTGCATGCCAGGCTATGGGTGTCACCTCCTTCAGCAGGGTCAAAGCCATTAACCCTTTCCAGTCCAATTTGTATATGGTTTTCCTAGGGGGCTTACTCTTTTTCTGCTGTTATACAATAGCGCTATATGCTGGCTAAAGCCAGTACTGCATGAGGTGACACGTTGGATAGGCTCCGACAGCAGAGAGGCTGGCAATATACAGTAAGAGAACCCCGACGAATGTCTTCCAACATCGGAGCTGTACAGCCTTAAATTATAATGTCTTCAGAGGTCAGACAGTGGATTGGAAAGGGTTAACATGGTGGCGCACATTGTTCCATTTAAGCCACTCCCCCTTGTCGAGTGAGGTCCAGTGGATTATTCTTTTTGGAGCACTGGCTTCATCAATAGGTCTATAGCTCTGATGCGGCTTTATGCGCCAACTTTCCATGATGAAGCCTAAGTGCGATGGCGTGAGTATCTGCGCCCAGTGATCCACAGCTGTTTATCGGATCGCACCCGCGCCGCTGATGGGGGCGGCTCTGCTACTAATATCACACTGCTGTCTGCTGGTTTCTCTGAGCGCTCGGCAGCCAGATGTGTTCCTTAAAAGCTCGCTGACAATCGCTGGAAGCTTCTCCGTGCGCTTTTATTTTGAAAAGCTTCTCGAAAATAAATTGAATGTAATCGAGGATTCTTCGCCGCGGCGCCGCTTCGTCTTCCATTGTCTAATCACAATCTGATCACAGAAACAAATCCCTTTTAACTGGGTTTGCTGTGATTTGCTTGCTGATGTGACAATTTGCCGGCGCTGATATGAATAGTACAACAACAAAGCGCTTCCCATTTTTAGAGGAGGAGAGCATCTGTCACCCCGGCCGCCCGGCACGCCGCGGTCACACGGGCGGCTGCGATTGGTGGAGCACCTATCAGTCACTGCCCCCCGGGGACGGAGTGTGAGAGGTGCTCGGGGCGGCGCTCCCCTGCAGACGGGCGATGGTGCCACGAGCAGGATTACTATTCCTGACACGCTCCGGCTGGAGCTTCCAATATAGCGAGGAGGACGGGGAGCGATGCGCCGGCTGTGATTACATTTTAAATTAAACTCATCTTGCTGATTTTTTTCTTTTTGGCGGCGTTTGCTCCCGCGCTCACGGATAGCAGCCGTCACGCCGGCATTAGTGGAGGATCAGATATCTGGGCTGCTACATTGTTGCTTGTTTGCTTATTGTTTCTCCTTTTGTAAGGGGGGCAGAATATCCTTCGCGGAGATCCGAGACCCCCAGTCCGACTTACGGATTGGGACGCAGGTTCGCAGCAGAATTTAACTAACTTGAATTACACGCAAAAATCTTGGTGCAGAAGTTTCCACGGGCGGAATATCTGCCGCGGAATGTTCCGGTACGTGTGACAGCGCTCTTAGGGTGGTTTCACACGGATGATTGCAATCGTGGCAAAATGGCGTCTTTGTTCCCGTGATTGTCATTGAGTGTCAGCGATGCTTTTTCTTGAGAATAATCTCGCATTGCGTTGCTGCCGCCCACGATGAAATTGCGCAAATTTTTATCGCAAAAGTCAATAGGACTTCGTAATGTTAAAAACACATCGCATTGCATGAAAAGCGCAAGTTCGGGCGTTGAGATGCGATAAAAAGGAGGCTCCATAGGGAGCATATCGCAGGAAGTTAAGGCGTGCCGCGATTTTTTTTGTTTTGCAACATCGCTAACGGGTAGGAAATAGAGATGAGCGAACGTGCTCGGCCACGCCCCTTTTTCGCCCGAATACCGCGATTTCCGAGTACTTCCGTACTCGGGCGAAAAAATTTGGGGGGCGCCGTGGCGGCACGGGGGGGTAGCAGTGGGGAGTGGGGGGGAGAGGGAGAGAGAGAGGGCTCCCCCCTGTTCCCCGCTGCTACCCCCCGCACCGCCACGCCTCTCCCCGCCCCCCGGCGCCCCCTGAATCTTTTCACCCGAGTACTGAAGTACTCGAAAATGGCGGTACTCGGGTGCGTAACTACTCGAAACGAGTACGTTCGCTCATCTCTAGTAGGAAACTATTAAAAATCATTGGTTTCATAATTCAGCGTTTTCACTCAATCTCGCATCGGACAAAAATTGCACGATTTTATCGCCCCGTGTGAGAGCGTTCTTAGGGTGGTTTCAGACTGCCATATGCGCAGCCCCCGCTCGCCGGCACGGGGCACAGGGGCACACGAACAAGGCTTTTTTCTTTACCGGCCATTGAAACCCCGCGCCATAGAATGCTGATAGTAAAAACAAAACCTCTGAAATCCGTGGTTTCGTTTTGTCCCGTTCTGCGGCCGTAATTATCACCTTAAGGTCCATTGGAAACAACGGCGCGGCGTTCCGAGGAAACGACAAAAGATGCTGCGAATTTTATCCCCGTAGCATCGCAGTTAAGGACGAAGCCGCTCATGTGGATCCATCAATTCTAGAGAATGGAGTTCATATTCGTGCGAGTTTTGTGCGTCTCGCAGCGCCCCAAAGTCGCACGAGATTCTCGCCAGCGTGAATGTAGCCTTAGGCAATATTTACACTCTGCGTTCTGTGAGCGCAGTGCGGTTGGGAGAAAACCGTCTGGCATCGCAGAACATGGAATTCTGACGGCCGTGAAAATCACGTTTTTTCAAAAAGAAAATGTAAAATGCTTCCATTTCCACTGGTGTGATTCTTGCGCGGTATTACTGCGCACGAGAAAAGATAGGACCGGCCTTGTCTTTGTCGCACGTAGTTATTTTCTCGTACGCAGTAGCGCGAACTTTGAACTGTCAAAACAAAAAACAATTTTGACAGGTTGATGCGCTAATATGCCCGCAGCGGCGAGCGCATTGGCGCATGTGTCCGTCTATTTAAGCCCTGAGGCCATATTAGACAGTCATCAAACTGAGGCGGGTTCTGTCCTGTCCGACACGGATGATGAGCGCCGCTTCCCTCCGATCCGCAGTCCGAGATTGAGATACCGCTGCCTGTCCTGCGAATATCGCACGCTAACAGGTCCTGTAATGTGCGGTGCCTCGTACCACCACAGAGGAGGTGCCCGTGGAATGCGCGATACACGTTGCGCCTGAAGAGTCTCGGGTGTAATTCGCTAAGCCGCACATAATTGCAGACTGACCGGATCGCAGCAGAATTTTGCTATTTTCAAATCCACAAAAAACACTTGGTGCAGAATTTTCCAGACTGCGAAATATTCCAGCAGGTGAGCGAGCGCCATAATGTGCACCAACAATCCGCTTACAGTGCGCCGCCAGGGATTTAGAACGCGAACGCCTGATTTGCATTTAAAATCTGCATCACTGAAAAAAAATCGGCTCCAGCAGTCACAGGATTGGCCAGCATCACCGTAGGACCTGCTGCAGAAGTCACAGGATTGGCCAGCATCACCGTAGGACCTGTTGCAGCAGTCACAGGATTGGCCAGCATCACCGTAGGACCTGCTGCAGAAGTCACAGGATTGGCCAGCATCACCGTAGGACCTGCTGCAGAAGTCACAGGATTGGCCAGTATCACCGTAGGACCTGCTGCAGAAGTCACAGGATTGGCCAGTATCACCGTAGGACCCGCTGCAGCAGTCACGGGATTGGCCAGTATCACCGTAGGACCTGCTGCAGTATTTCTTGTATGAAGTAGAGAGATGAATATTGTTTGTAATTTTATAACAGACAATTGTTTTTAAAAAATTCTTAATTGGACAAATGATAAACTTCAGCAGACTGGCAGCCACCACTAGGGGGAGCTCACTGCATAATGCTGTATTATTATATATGTAGTGGGCTTCTGAGCTCCCCTGGTCAGAGGGCCGATGGGGAAGCGCTCCAGAGGCTTGGGAGGCATGAACTGTGAAATGGTGCCCCCCCCCAAAAAAAAACAACCTATTTTACAGGCATTGAAAGCACCAATACACAAAATACTCAACACATATCTGAACCATCAGTGACAAAGTAATATGGTTCCTAGTAGTGGCCCAAAAGTAATAGTGACCCTCTGAATGGCCCCAGTAGTAATAGTGACCCTCTGAATGGCCCTAATGGTAATAGTGACCCCTATATTAGCCCCAGTAATAACAGTGACCCCCCATAGAGGCCCCAATAGTAATAGTGACCCTCTGAATGGCCCCAGTGGTAATAGTGACCCCTATAGTAGCCCCAGTAATAACAGTGACCCCCATAATGTACTTCTAGTCAGTCAGCAACTCGACAAGCATTCCACTCAGTCCATCTGTGGCTTCACTTCGGCTGGTGCTGCAACCATCAGTCTGTGACCCCGGACATCTAGACAACCGACAACCCCCCCCCCCTCCTCCCGATATCTACGTTCCGGTACGTAGCTCAGATACTGGGGGGAGAGTTCAGGAGTCACTGACTGGTGACAGCAGCGGCAGCCGGAGTGAATGAAATGTTTGGCGGGTTAAACATAATCTCTGGCTGGGCTGGTGACGTACCAGTGGGGGGGCACCGCTGCTGCCCCTCTGAGTTCCTGCAGCCTACCGCCTGAGGCCACAGGCTCAGGTAGCCTCATGGTGGGGGCGCCCCTAGTGGTGGGTGCTGGAAGTTTATCACTTAGAGACCCGACCGCTAGAAACATAAATAAAGAAGTAATCGCGCAGAACTTTGAACCAATTTAGATACAAAAAAAAGCATTGAAGGGTAAATATTCACTTTAAAGTCAAACTCTCAGCAGACTTTGCTCTCAGCCATTGGTTACCTATTAAATCTGCAAACCAGGTGATTATTCATCTCTTGGTCGGTGATTTTCGCCTTTGATCACTCCGTGCGCCAAATTAATAATGCAGCACAAAGTTCAAGTGAATAATCTCCATTGACTATGATAGATAAGCGGTTAATCACATGAAGGTGGGAGATTAATAATTGGTAGCTAATTGCATAAGGTGACATCAAGTGATGCCTGGAGATTAATATTTGATTTTAACCCACTAATGACCAGGGTATTTATGGCTTTAATTACCAGCCGCTGTTAAGCGATTTCACGTATGTGCGGTTTAATGATCGTACAGTTAGGATCTCGGAGCAGAAAATATATGGCCCCATTAGCAGAGCTCAGCATAGAGCGGCGGCCCGCTGAGAGCTCTGACACATATATGGCTCCTTTATGAAGCTCTATTAAAGTTCTCATCCACCCTTCTAGCTTCACTTCTAAACCCTCTATGGGAAGCGCTGGGATAATGATATAATTGTGGATGCTTGTAGGCACCACTAGGGGGAGGAACTTGTATACAGGTTTATACAGCTGCTATTGTTTGACATTGGAGCTTGCAGTGAGTTCCCCCAGAAGGCAGCTGCAGGGAGAGCCATTTAAAAGGGTTGTCCCACTTCTAGCCTCAGCATAGGTCATCAATGGCAATTTGGGGCGGGGTGTTTCGCCATCCAGGACCCCCAGCAATCAGCTGTTCCCTTGGCCAGACAATTAGTGCAGGAAGCAGGCAGCGCCATACATCGTGCAGTGCTCGGGGTTGGTACTGTAGCGCTGTCTGCTTCCTGCACCAAAACAGCATTCTACACTAAGACACCAGCCAGGGCAAATGCTGATCGCTGGGGTTCCGGGGGGGTCAATCTGCTACTGTATAAGGGTCCGGCCAGCGTATAGCGCTCCTATAGTAAGGTTCTTTTGCCCTCCAAAATGCTTGTGACATTTGGCCTCTAGTGGACAATTACTGCTATTGCAATTATTTCCTGGTTGTAAAAAAAGCTTTTCCCTGTTGGTCATGGGGTGCGGCGCACGAGGGCCGGGACCAGAAGAGATGGGTTGGTGAGGGAGCAGGGTAATGCATTGAGCCCTCAGTACTCGCTATGCCAGTGCGTTTGCAGTGAGCGCCTCGAGTTGACGCTTCCAGTGCAGCTTCTTCAGGTATCCCCAATCCGGCCTTCCCCGCTGTGACATCAACCCTTCTCCAGAGCTTCTGTGAAGGCTAAAGTTCACTATGTGGACTATATTTGGGTGACCAGTAAATCCCACCCCTGTAACCGGGCCTATCCGGTGCTTCATGGACCAAGGACTACCGGAGGCTCCGCTGGCCTTTCCCCCAGCAGGGGGTCCCGGCTCCACCTGAGCCTCCCCTCTTGCTGAAGGTGGTCAACAGCTAGAAGTGGCCACCTTCCACTTTTTGAAGCTCTTGAACAGATTCTGCTGGGCGGCGTTCTCATGTAGAAATGCAAAAACCAACAAAAATGGATGCAAAAAGACATTTCAGAAAGAAATAATTATAGTAAAAAAAAAGCTGCTGTAAAACCGCAGAGAAATCAGTCAGCGACTAATCGACGGCAATTGCAGACGCCCGCGCACAAACTGACTTGTGGCAAAGATGGCATCCTGTAATAGTGCCGCATTAAAGGTCACTGAGCTCTTCAGCGTAATCATGGGATGACAGAAGTCTGTAGCAGAACTTCCATCTATTCTTCGCCTTCGGAGGCTCCGTCTACCTTGTAGCTCACAGCGGCGGCGCACGGCGGCCTTCTGTTCGAGGGTCTTCTCAGATGCTCAATTATCTTGTCAGACGCTTTTTACTGTGGAAGCCATAATGCCCCGTAATGTGTAAGCGCCAATTCATACTGACTCCCATTACGTCTTCTAGACGCTCCATCACACCTTCTATTGTCCTCATGACGCCTATAAAGTGAGGGAACACGAGCTCCCAGAACCGGCAGCCAATCAGGACGTCCAGAAATAGGAATCGTGACAATATGTTTCACTGCTCCTTTCTCTTACTTGTGAATTGCATCACATTTATGGCACCATTAAAGGGGACCAGTCACGTTGCAGAGGGTGTCTGATGTGCGGGCATCATGTAGTAGAGCCGGAGGAGCCAAGCGACATATAGGTTCATGGGGAAGATTCAGTAGAACTTGTATTATATTCATCTGAATCCCTGCTCTTGCTATACTTAGGAGTCCAGTGGGCGTGTATACAGATAGCTGGAGGACCGCCCACTGGACTCCTAAGCAGAGAAAGAGCAGGGATTTAGACCAATAAATGACAAGTTTAAGGGCTCATTCATATGAGTGTAAGCGCATTTTGGTTGCGTACATACGCTGTGTGTTTGAGAGACCAAAACGCGCTTACGTCTGTGTATTTCACCCGCTCTGGTTTGTATTGTGTATGTGTGACACAGAGTGTTAAGGCAGCAGAATGCAGTCCTGACGGTTGTAGGTTCAATCCCCGCAAGGTTCAGGTAGCCAGCTCAAAGTTGACTCAGCCTTCCAAGGTCAGTTAAATGAGCACCCAGCTTGCTGGGAGGTAATAAACAAATTACCTGAAAAGCGCTGCGGAATATACAAGCCATCTGATGCAGACCACGGTAACCCTAAACGGCTCTTTGATACTTTTCACTCCCTTCTCAGCTCTAAACCGCAGCCCCCCATGACGGATCTCAGTGCCGAAGAGCTGGCTGCTTACTTCAAAAAGAAAACTGACGACATCCGGCAGGAAATAACTTCACAATCCCAGACTAGCCCCGACCCTAATCTACCGATAGCTCCTGCTCACTATCTGTACTCAGACCAACGACAGAGGAAGAAGTCTCCAGCTTTCCTCTGCTCACCCCACCACCTGCGACCCTCCCCCTGCCACACCTCCTCCGCTCTCTCCCCCCTCACACCTCCTCCGGTCTCTCTCCCCCTCACACCTCCTCTGGTCTCTTTCCCTCTCACACCTCCTCCGGTCTCTCTCCCCCTCACATCTCCTCCGGTCTCTCTCCCCCTCACACCTCCTACGGTCTCTCTCCCTCTCACACCTCCTCCGGTCTCTCTCCTCCTCACAACTCCTCCGCTCCCTCTCCCCTCACAACTCCTCCGCTCCCTCTCCCCTCACACCTCCTCCAGTTCCTCTCCCCTCACACCTCCTCCACTCTCTCTCCCCTCACACCTCCTCCGCTCCCTCTCCCCTCACACCTCCTCCAGTTCCTCTCCCCTCACACCTCCTCCACTCTCTCTCCCCTCACACCTCCTTCGCTCTCTCTCCCCTCACACCTCCTCCGCTCTCTCTCCCCTCACACCTCCTCCGCTCTCTCTCCCCTCACACCTCCTCCGCTCCCTCTCCCCACACACATCCCTTTGAGGAAAAAAATAGCAATATGAGAATACAACTAAGCCGTTATTATGTCAGACACAATTCAGCGGTCCTGACAGAAGACACCGACCTACCACCACCACAGAGATCTGGTGGGCTGAAGGATCTGTGGTGATGTCACTGCTGTGGGAGGAGCCAAGCTGTGTTTGTCTTGTGTGGTAATCAAGCTGCTGTGTGTGTAATGTATGGGGATCATAATGGATGTACCATCTAGCAGAGCTGTGTGTGTGACGTGCATGTAGCAGAGCTTTGTGGCGCATTATGCCACCAGAAACACTAGTACTATAATTTCCTAATAATTACTAGTTAGTATCACATTGGTGGGGGTCAGTCACTTGGGATCCATATTGGTCAGCTCTCTGAAAAGGCCGCAGCAGTCTAGTGAGCATCACAGCCTCCTCTCTGGCAAATGATGTCACGTTCATTAGTCAGCTGGCCTAAAAGCAGCTCAGTCCAAGTGAAAGAGACAGATGAGCTGCCATGCCTGAAACCACCACTATGAGATGAATGGCGCTGTGATTTGTGGGGTCTCATGTGGCTGCAGTGCTCACCCGAGTGCCATGGCCACTACAAACAGTGGATTGGCGGATATCCCGAGCAGCGGATATTGATGACCTGTAAAGTAATTATTCGGGAAGATTAGCGCACATCAAGTACTAGAGCGCTATTTATATTTTGCAGCACTAACAGAAAGCTCACTTATTAGAATCCTTCCATCTTTCCGACCGCCGCATACTCCGTTATCTGAATTGCTTGTCTGACCTATTTACCTCACTAGTCTGTAAATTATAGCGTTATCGCTCCCCTCCAACTGCTTCTCCATAACTCCGCAGACTGTGACTCACTAGACTCTGCTACGACATAGTTCCCTCAGTGCGTCTATTCCATGTATGACGTTGGCAGTCCTGTACGTGAGCACAAGCATGTTCTTTGGTTTTCCACTAGCCCCAGATGTCCTCTGTTAGCACAGTATTGGAGAGCCTTGGGTCCACCAAGGGGCGTATTAAGTCAACCTGGGCTGTATGAAGATTATGGCCCCCACCAGCCTGAAGATTTAAGGCCACCTGACAATTACTGCATAGGTCTCTAAACAGACACAAGCTTACTACAAATATACAGTACCAGAACCAAGCTTACTGTATAGATACAGCAGAAAAACCAAAAATACTACGTAGATACGACGCCAGAAACAAACTAATTATTTATATATAGTCAAAAACACTCCAGCCCCAAAAGAAGCTGATGTTTTACTACAGACCCCATCCTGCAGTTCCATCTCAGGCAGATCTGTAGATGATGAGAGTTGTGGTGATTAGATGGACGGTCTTGTCACCGAAGGCCCTAAAACTGGTTTCCCCCTTGGCCTATAAGAGGCTCTCGGAGGCTCCTTGTATGTAGTGACCTCTTCTTCCGCTTCTGTGGAGCTTGTTGACTACTAGACGCCTCTACGACGCAGAGAACAGATGTCACCCCATTACCAGAGTCTGAGAGGGGCGCATTATTGGGAAGTGAGTAGCTGGATGGTCATATCGATGAATTGTCCCCCACCGGGCCATTCTGACCAGACTGTTAGGAGGTGTTGGGACCAGTGGATGGGGGCACAAAAGGCGACCGGGCTCAAGACGCCCCCTACAGACCACCAGTAGAGAGGAGCATCTGACCAGACTGTTAGGAGATGTTGGGACCGGTGGATGTGTGAGGGCACACAAGGTGACTAAGCTCAAGACGCCCCCTACAGACCATCAGTAGAGAGGAGCGGCTGACCAGACTGTTAGGAGGTGTTGGGACCAGTGGGTGCGGGTACAAAAGATGACCGGGCTCAGGACGCCCCCTACAGACCACCAGTAGAGAGGAGAGTCTGATCAGACTGTTAGGAGGTGTTGGGACCAGTGGATGTGTAAGGGCACACAAGGGTGACAGGGCACAGGACACCCCATACAGACCACCAGTAGAAAGGAGCGTCTGACCAGACTGTTAGGAGGTGTTGGGACCAGTGGATGGGGGCACACTAGGTGACCGGGCTCAGGACGCCCCCTACAGACCACCAGTAGAGGGGAGCATCTGACCAGACAGTTAGGAGGTGGTGGGATAGTAGATGGGGCACACAAGGTGACCGGGCTCAGGATGCCCCCTACAGACTACCAGTAGAGGGGAGCACCTGACCAGACTTTTAGGAGGTGGTGGGACGAGTGGATGGGTGAGGGCACACAAGATGACCGGGTTCACTGCGCCACAACAGACCATCCAGAAGAGAGGAACGTCTGACCAGATTGTTAGCAGGTGTTGGGACCAGTGGATGGGGGCACACGAGGTGACCGGGCTCAGGACGTCCCCTACAGACAACCAGTAGAGAAGACCGTCTGACCAGAATGTTAGGAGGCACTACATAGATATGGTACCAGTACTAGAGATGAGCGAGCATACTCGCTAAGGGCAATTACTCGATTGAGCATTACCTGCCCGCTTGGAAGAAAAGGTTCGGCTGCCGGCGGCGGGCGGGGAGCAGCGGGGGAGAGTGGGGAGGAATGGAGGGGAGATCTCTCTCCCTCTCTCCCCACCGCTCCTCCCTGCTCACTACCGCAACTCACCTCTCACCCGTGCCGGCAGCCGAACCTTTTCTTCCAAGCGGGCAGGTACTCGCTAAGGGCAATGCTCGCTCATCTCTAACCAGTACCAAGCTTACTACATAAATAGCCGAACAAAACAAATTGGATGTATGATAAACAGCATACAGATGACACGCTGCTGTGTCCCGGCCAAGGTCACCGGTTTAGAAGAGGTCTTGATGAACACGTAGTGTGAGGCCATGAGAGACGGATACACTAAGAATTTTCTGGAGCATTTGTGACAGATTTGGTGCGGAAATGTTGAGGATTTGCTGCAGTTTTCGTTTTTTGCATTGAAATAGGTGAACTCTGTGCTGACAATCACCTGCATGAATCAGCGCTCAGGTTGGTTGTAATGAGCGAGCACGCTCGTTTAAGGCAGATACTCCAGCGAGCATGGGTCTTCTCGAGTAACTGTTACTCGTCCGAGCAAATGTGGGGGGCGGCAGGGGGAGAGAGAGAGTTCTCTCTCCCTCCCCCCCCCCCCGCACTCCCCCACCGCCCTCCACATTTGCTCAGACGAGTATCTGACTTAAACGAGCGTGCTCGCTCATCTCTATTGTTTACCCATGTGGCCACTGCAGCCAATGGGAGGCCGGCAGGGACATCATTAGTGATGTCCTGTAAGCCTGCGACACATTTACCGGACGTCACCTGTCAGATTCCGCAGCTCCGCGCTGCCATGATGGCGGGCCAATGCCGCAGTAAGTATATTTCTTTTATACAGTTTGGGGGACGGGGAACCCCTTTTTGAATCTCATCCATTTTACCGCTAATGTAAATGAGGTGGAATTTCGGCTTGGAACATCTGCAGCGTTTCAGTTTTGTACGCCCGTCTCCATACTACTGCGCGCTTTTAGGTGTCTTTTACGTCACGCTTGCACATCCAGCGCCATTTCTGCCTCAGCTTTCCGTCTTCTATGCACGGGGCAGAAGCCTGGTTGGAAACATAGGGATTAATATACGTGACGGAGGCTGCTCGGTTCTCACCTGGTTTTTGTCGCCATGTGGTTTTATGCATAGAAGATGGAAGGCCAAGATAGATCCGACTGCGAATGTCCAAATGTGATGCGAAAGAAGCCCTACATCCACGCCCGCAGCGCTACGCCTTACACAGGTGGACATATAACCGAGACATGTACTCTGATACATACACAGGTGTGACTTACACACATAGGCAACAGCATGCGGCCACATACATACTGCTATAGCTTCTAGCCAGGGCCACCAGCAGGACCTAGCAAGTACTTCCCCAGCCAATCACTTAGTCTCCTTGGCTATATCAGGCATCCTCCCGCTATGGAGGCTCTTGAGGATTGTGGGTTTTTTGGTCAGGGCGCTACTAGTTATCCTCATTCTCTGGGTCTGACTTTGGCTTTTCCTGACTACGTTCCTTTCTCCACTCCTGACCTCACGTTGTTATACTGACCATGTTCCTGTCTGCTGCCTGCCTGGCCTCTGGCCTATTGTATAATGCTAAACCTGTTCTGAGTGTGCTGACAGTCACTGCCTGCCTTGGATTATCTGACTACGCCTCTGTTCACACCCTCATGTGCTGCGCCTTGGTATACAGTAGCATCAGCTGCCACGTTACTGGGACTACTTCCAGTATAACGGACTGCTGACCCCGCAGTGAAAACCACATCTCAACTGACAGGGTTAGAAGGTGAAGAATGAGCTTCCTCGGGTGACGCTTTGGATTTGGCCAAAAACCAAACCAGTGTGTGGCTCAGCAGGTCTACATCTGCAGATCCTGGAAGTAATTCAGATGTACGTACAGCTCAGGACGCTTTCACACGGACAGGAAAATTGTGCAAGATTTGTGCGTTTCGAGACACACAAATTTCGTATGCAGGGGCGTAACTAAAGGCTCATGGGCCCGGGTGCAAAAGTTCATCTTGGCTCACCTCTCCCTGCTCCATCTCAACTTCTCTTAACCCCTTAACACTACAGGCCGTACAGTTACGTCCTGTAGGTTCGGGTGTGTATGCAGGTGAAGTGGCCCGAAACACCTATTTCCGGACCCTCCATAATTGTCATACATGTTGTGTCTTTTATGTGGATGCTCTGTGCAAAGGGTCTTGTCTGCTGTTATGTGTATTGCACAGCTGCAGCATGCAAGAGGTTAATGTCTGAAAGTGGCTGGGATATGTCTGGGAAAGTATCAATATCTGTAGATAGAATCTATAGAGTTCCTGATCTTCAGCAGTTGAGAGAGGAGTGAGAGTGCCGGCCACATGGGGGTACCTTCAACCCTCATGTGGTGAAGTGATGGAAGAGGAGAAGAGGTATTCGGAGGCCTTCCATGCCAGGAGCCGCCTCTGATGAGAGAGAAGTGAGGAGTCCTCCATGCAGAGCTGTCTAGCAGAGTGCAGAGTGAGTGTCAGTGGAGTGTTCCCCCATCCTCCTCCGGAGTGTTCCCTGTCCAGGAGTGGAGCACTGCAGATAACTAAGGCCGCCTGCAGACGAGCGGAAATCCCGCCGCGGTATTTCCCGCGGGATTTCCGCCGCTGAAAGTCTGCATAGGAGTGCATTACAATACGCACTCCTATGCAGACGGCCGCGGTTTGGCCGCGCGAAATCTCGCGCGGCAAACAAACCGCGGCATGTTCTAATTTTCTGCGGGGCACGCACTCACCTGGCCGCCGGCTCCGGTCTGCGCATGCGCGGGCTGCGCGGCAGCCGGCACATCAAAGAGCCGGGGCCGCCAGGCGCGGATGAGTACGCGCTCGTCCCTGCAGGCTCTGGGGTCGGATCGCGCGGCGAGATTTCTCGCTGCCGGATCCGACCCGCTTGTCTGCAGGCGGCCTAAGACTGCAGGCCCGATATCATCCTGGGTTCTCCTCCCTGACCTAGCACTAGCAAGTTGTCTTTACTGGACGTGCGAGTTAATTGTATTCTACTGCACCTTCTACAGTAAAGTTCCCAGTGATTGAGGTATTCAGGTTTATCAGTGTGTGGACTCTAATCATCCGCCGGATACTCAACGGTGTGAAGGAACAGTGGCGTCACGCGTGACAACTTCACGTCCACAACACCTATACAAGTAACCACTGTCTCAGCGTTGCCTGGAAGAGGCCTAGTGGTGCCTTGGCTGATATTTCGTGCGTCCCTCCGGGGAGGAGTCTGGTAGAGCCACCGTGACAAGTGCCAACTCTACCCAGCCTGCTCCTCAGCGTGGGCCTCATGTCTGGGTTGCCGCGGAACACTACACAGGTCGATCCTGCTCCATAAAATGTGGGTGCTGGCTGTTTCTTACAGCTGACACCCGCCCGCAACGGCTCCGATAAACCGCACCACTTATCGGAGCTGTTAACTTTTTAAATGCCACCCTCAATTCTGACAACGGCATTCAACTGCTCTGACTGATGTTCAGGGGTCCCACGCTGCCCCCCGCGATAAGATTGCAGGTTGCTGTGCGAGTGTCATGGCAGCTGGCGGCCTTCTGGAAGACATGAGGGCTGTTTTTGCAGATTGCCTATCAAGCCATGCCTGTGGAGTGGCTTCATAGATTGCCTGTCGGATCGCGGTGTGATGTCATGCTGCTGCATCGGTCAAAACATCGCAAGTTTATTAATTATTTCATAAAAAGTAATAAACATTTTAAAGAAAACCCTTTTTCCATATTAATTATAAAAGAATCTAATTAATAAAACAAAAAAGTACATTTGGTATCGCTGCGTCCGTAAAAGTCCGATCAATCACGGTAACGCATTATTTACCGCGCACGGAAAACGTCGGCAGAAAAAAAACGCCAGAATTGCTCTTTTTTTGGTCACTTTTTCTCCAAGAAAAACATTTAACAAAAAGTGATTAAAAAGTCACATGGCTCCAAAATGGCACAAAGAGAAACTGCCGGACGTCTCAGGGAAACGCTCCCAGACCGCCAGGCTGACATGAATGTACGATCTGTGGTCGTCAGAAAGCGCCGCAGAAAACACATTTTTTTCCAAAGATATTTTTATATTTTAAAAGTATTACAGAAAAAAACCCTCTAGATTTGTAGAAGTTGCACCGACCGCAGAGTAACGCCGGCAGCTCATTTTTGCTGCAGTTTGTAGACCGTAGCAGCAAGACCCCCTCAAAGATGGCAGAATTTCATTTTCTTTCCATTTCATTCCACTTGGAGGTTTTTTTTAAGTATTTCAGCAGAATAATTATACCATAGAAAAATACAACTCGTCCCACAAAAACCCCCACGAGCCTCCGGCAGCGGAGTTTAAGGGAGTTATGAAGGGGGGATAAACTGTCAGTAAGCCCCTTTAATGTAACAGTATTACTGCGCCGCCGCGCCGCCTCCAGCCTGAAGTGCAGTGTGAAGTCTGCTGCAGATCTGCCTGTGTGAACGCCCCCTCAGGTGCTCTGATGCCTTTGCACTACATACATGTACATGACTCAGCTCTACACACGTGACACATATTGGGGCTCATTCTCATTAGTGCTAACGGATTCTGTTTTCCTCTCTGTTTGGGGGCAGCATCCTCCGGCCAAATGGATCAACTGAACAGACCCCATTGACTATAGCGGTCTGCCATCTTACGGGGTGGAGCGGCACGCTACACTATTCTGTCCTGTTTTCTTTAGCAAATTCAGTAATGGAGGCTCCGAATGAATCCCAAACGCTGATGTGACCCAAAGGGCTCGTTCCCATGAGTGTATGTGTGCACCGCTGGGGGTCCCCGTTGTACACATTACAGCCCATACGCTCTGCCAGCAGAGACCACGTACGGATTGCCTATGACACTGCGCATGCCCACGTGTGATGCGTCACGGACATGCGCTGTGCTCAATGCATGTATATGGACAACGTGTCATACACAGCCTATACTAGGACTGCGGATGATACGCGGAGATATACAGCGCGCTGCTATTTATTTCTCCTGCGCATTGATATGCAGCGCCTGCACGCCGGTGTGCGTGGAAGAGTGACGGTCCATTGGCGTTCACTGCCTCTATTCACCACATGTTGCGCATGGGATATACATGTGTGTAACACGCGGTGACAATCCCCCCGTGAGAACGAGCCCTCACACACATCAGCCTCCTCCTCCTCTGCGACAACGGAGCAGCTGTCAGTGCAGGAGGGGGGCAGCCGGTCTGATGTAGCAGAGCTGGAACCGTAGCCTCTCAGCCAGACGCCATCGACCAATCAGTGACAGAAGCTTTGATGATCAGTGGAACAACCAATGAGAGTTTACTTCAGTATGATGAAGGGATCGCTAATTGATTAGCCAGGTCTTCCTTCTGTGTGCTGCGATCCTTGTGTAGACTGTGGTGAGGGGCCCGTACCCAGCTAAGGGGCCCGGTCACAATGGCGACCCCTAGCGGTACGCCTATGCTTGCATGAATATGAACCCCATTCTTTTGAATGGAGTCATATAGATGGGTGGTGTCTTATATTTTCGTGTTCCTTAGAACGCACGGCGTGGGAGGGGCACGCGACTGCAATACGAGGTTTCCCATTGAAAACAATAGGCAACACTTGCCGATCCTCTGACAGGGCTGAAAGTGACACCAGAGGATTGTAACTGTACTGAAGTCATGGGAGGCGCTTTTGACATAAAAATGCCTCGCATTGCAGTGAAACACACGTTAGCGAGCGCGATATTGGGCCGATATCGCACTCACCCGTGTGTAGGTAGCCTTAGGCCTCTCTCACACTTGCTGCTTTTTAATGCAATTAGCACCTTGTCCCAAGTGCCGCACTAACCGCGGTACAACGCTGCCATTGATTTCCATACGGCATCACAGAGCAGCAATATTCGAGCGCTGTTTGTTCTATTTTTCAGCTTTTTTAATGCACCCCATCACCCATCACCACGACCTCTTGTGTTCTAGTCGGCAGCTCTCTCCGCTAGGCTATCCAGGACTTGGACAGTTCCCTTGCTGAAACCTAGCCTTGTTGTGTATTTCCCAGTTTCCTAGTTCCTGCTCACTGGCCCTTACCCCGCCCCTGTTCCCGATTGCACTTCCTATATAAGCCTAGCCCTGCCACTCCTTCAGTGCGTGATTATTGTGTTCCATCACCTTGATCAAGCTCCTCTTCCTCCGGCTCCTCTACAAGCATACCGATACCTACTGCTGCTGGCCTTTGGCTTCCATTGACTACGCTTCTCCCTCATCCATTTGTACTGCATAGTGTGACTTCCCGATAACGACTCCCGGCTATTATAACTACTCTCTAGCGACCGGCTCGGCTACTACACCTGCGGCTCCAATCCAGCAACAGTAAGATGCGACAAGATAATCACGCCCAAACATGGAACCCGTAGTGAACGACCTGTGGAAGCAAGTTACAGAGCTCCAAGAGATATTTGCAGGATTACAGACATTGGTGCTAGATCAACAGAAGGAAATCATCAGTTTACAGAAGCAACTTCTGGACTTGCATCACTCAGGCTTCGATGTCATAGAATCCTAGAATGGTAGAGTTGGAAGGGTCCTCCGGGGTCATCGGGTCCAACCCCCTGAGCTATCCAGGCTGTCCGCATTGCACTGCCCACAAGTTTGGCGTGGATCGCCATCAGCATAGAGGCTTCATCAATCAATGCCGGATTAATTTCCAAATGCAGCCCACATTGTTTAGCAGTGACCGGAAAAAGGTGCTCTTTGTCAGTAACCTCCTCACTGATGTGGCGCTTGACTGGGCTTCGCCATATGTAGAGACCAACAGTAATCTCCTCGACAACCTCAATGCCTTCACGGCCGATATGGGTCAAATCTGGGCTGAAGGGTGGTTACATAGCCTACGATAAGGGAGATGTTCCGTTACAGAATATACGGCAGAGTTTCGTCGCTGGGCCAATGATACCATGTGGAATACTGCTGCACAACAGAGCCAATTGTGGGATTCTCTAAATGGGTAAAAGACGAACTTGCCAGAGTGGAGGCTCTTGATAACCTGGAATACTTCATCCATTTATGCATCTGGATTAACCAGAGACTTTTCGAGCGCCAAAGGGAGAGATTGCGGGGTCAATACATGTTTAGTCCCCACCCAAGGACTGAAGCCGCCCCCCAACCCACGCAGGTGGATGTCATCTGCAGACCTCTCTCTATCACGAAAAAAGAAAGGCGTCGGGCTGAAAATGTTTGCCTCTATTGTGGGAGCTCAGGACATTATGCCCCAAACTATCCACGCAAACCCCAAAGGACTCTTGCCTTGGCCCACGGCAAGCCAATGGCCAATCCAGCCACCATGAAACAAGGGGATACCATCCAATACACCTTTGTACCAGTAATTCAGGATGGTGTGGAAACCGTTTCTCCGCTTCACCATTTTGTCCTCCCAATTGAGATTGTAATGGGCAATCAGAAGACACAGTGCTCAGCGATGTTGGACCTGGGTGTAGGGGGGAACTTCATGGACTTAACATTCGCTTGTGACAAAGACATTGCAACCAGACTTCAGTCCATACCGATAGATATGAAAAACATGAATGGGTCACTCTTGTCTTCAGGCCCCATCACACAGGAGACAATTGAACTGGAGCTCCACATGAACCCTGACCACCACCAGACAATCAGCTTCCAGCTCATCTCATCGCCCAAGTTTCCAGTGATTCTCAGGATCCCCTGGTTTTCTACCCATAATCCCTCTATCAACTTGGAAACCAGGACCATTGCCTTCTGCTCAGAATACTGTAAGGAAGACTGCCAGATGGCAGCATCCGCCCCTATATCAGTGCAAGACCTCAAGGATGAGCAACAGGACTTGGAGAAATTACTAGTACACTACCAGATGTTCAAGGATGTTTGCATCAAGAAGAGATCTGATCAGCTGCCACCTCACCAGCCGTATCGAGATGAATACACCAACAAGAGTGCCTCCTCAGCACACAAAAGATGCGACGCATCCAATATATTCATCTGGATACATAAATTCAAACTGCACCAATCTGCTGCCTGACGTCTCTTTATTGTATGACGCGGTTTTCCTTGGGAATTTGGACCCGGTCCCGGTTTAGGCGTGCAGACGAGCTTAAAGCTACATCTTCTTTCAAGTTTCTTCCCCCCCCGATTGGTGGTCGTGAGTGCTGCTGTGCATCATACTTTATTCACCTCACCAGCCGTATGACTGTCCTTTAAGCTGCTCCCGGGCTCTTCTATTCCAATTGGGCATATCTTCAACCTTGCTAAACCTGAGTTAGGGGCCCTTTGGAAACATCTAGATGAAGATCTAAGGAAGGGCTTCATCAGGCCTTCTTCCTCTCCAGCAGGAGCACCCATTTTCTTTGTTAAAAAGACGGATTCTACTCCCTAGTACGTGCATCAATTACCGGGAATTAAACAAGATTACCATCAAGAATCACTATCCTCTCCCATTATTCCCAGAACTGCTGGGGAGGCTTCGGGCAGCCAAGGTCTTTACGAAACTGGACCTCAGAGGAGCATAAAGAACAGAGCAGAGGAGAAAGAGGTGCAGCAAGAAATGACTCTACCCACAAAGAACTGTGTAGTAAGCGCACAGAGTCCTCCTGAATGGAGAAAATTAAGTGCTGTTGTGAAGAAGAGGAGAGTGCTGGTTGTGGGGGTTTCCCTATTGAGAGGAACAGAGGCCGCTATCTGCAGACCTGACACCTCACCAGAGGTGTGCTGTCTTCCAGGGGCACAAATCAAAGATGTGTCTGATAGGACAGAACACCACCCATTCCTACTAATACATGCAGGGATAAATGACTCTGCAAAAAAGGACCTTGCAACTATCTGCAGAGACTTTAAGACCTCAGAAAGAAGGGGAAGGAACCAGGAGCTCAGGTGGTCTTCTCATCCATCCTCCCATGGAATAAGAAGATGGAGCAGGATTCTAGAGGTGAACAACTGGCTACGTCGATGGTGCCGTCAGCAAAGATTTGGATTCCTAGACCATGGAGTGAATTACCCATATGATGGACTGCTTGGTAGAGACGGGTTGCACCTTACAGACAGGTAAGCATATATTTGGTGGGCGCCTTGCTTCACTCTTCAGGAGAGCTTTAAACTAGAACAATATGGGAAGGGAAGTGAAAAGCAAACATATACAGCTAATTATAATGACATTTGAGACCCTTGTTATTAAAAGGGGAAAGAAAGAACAAAGACAAAAAATTCTGAAGGAAAGTAGAGGAGCAAGAGACACCGATCACAAACGAACATGTTTTTAGAATCCTAGAATGGTTGAAAAGTTGAAAGAGACCTCCGGGGTTATCGGGTCCAACCCCCTGCTCAGTGCAGGATCACTAAATCATCCCAGACAGATATTTGTCCAGCCTTTGTTTGAACACTTCCATTGAAGGAAAACTCCCCACCTTGCTAGTGGGGGCCACAGGGTTCAGTATTAGGCCCCATTTTGTTCAATATATTTACCAACGACCTGATAGAGGGGCTGCACAGCAAAATATCAGTATTTGCAGATGACACACATACAAGATAATTAAAGGGGTTGTCCCGCGGCACCAAGTGGGTCTATACACTTCTGTATGGCCATATTAATGCACTTTGTAATGTACATTGTGCATTAATTATGAGCCATACAGAAGTTATTCACTTACCTGTTCCGTTGCTGGCGTCCTCGTCTCCATGGTGCCGTCTAATTTTCAGCGTCTAATCGCCGGATTAGACGCGCTTGCGCAGTCCGGTCTTCTTCTTTTCTGAATGGGGCCGCTCGTGCCGGAGAGCGGCTCCTCGTAGCTCCGCCCCGTCACGTGCCGATTCCAGCCAATCAGGAGGCTGGAATCGGCAATGGACCGCACAGAAGACCTGCGGTCCACCGAGAGTGAAGATCCCGGCGGCCATCTTCACCAGGTAAGTAAGAAGTCACCGGAGCGCGGGGATTCAGGTAAGCACTATCCGGTTTTCTTTTTTAACCCCTGCATCGGGTTTGTCTCGCGCCGAACGGGGGGGCTATTGAAAAAAACCAAAACCCGTTTCGGCGCGGGACAACCCCTTTAATACAATGGGGGACAATGTGCGGCTACAAACGGACCGAGATAAGCCGAGGGCTTGGGGGGGGGGGGGGGGGAAATGGCAAATGGAGTTCAATGTTGATAAATGTAAGGTTCTGCACATGGGCAGGAGAAACGGATGTCACCAATATACACTAAATGGGGTACTGCTAGGGAAAAGTGATATGGAAGAAGACCTCGGGTACAAGTGGACTGTAGATCTAACTGGAGCAATCAATGCCAGTCAGCTGCTGCAAAGGCTAATAAAGTCTTGGGGTGCAGTAAAAGAGGTATAGGGAACAATGACCCAACCGTTAACATCCCTACCGAATCTCATGTTCATATTAGGCAAGTGGGCAGAACACTCAGGACTTAGAGTAAATATAGACAAATCGGATATAGCATTCATAAACACTCCAGAAAATCTTAAAAAATTACCCAAGCTTAATTTCCAATTCCAATAGAAACAACCCTATATAACTTATCTGGGCATCAACCTGACTACCTCCTTTCTTTCCCTCTATAAATGGAACTATCCCACTCTACTCAAGACTCCAGCTGCGGACCTGGTAAAATGGGACAAACCCCACCTATCCTGGATAGGAAGAATAAACTCAATCAAAATGGTGACCCTACCAAGGATACTATATCTTTTCAGATGCTTACCAATACCTGTTCCTGCACATACTATTCGCGAATTTCAACGATCCATATTTAAATTTATATGGGCTAATAAACGTGCCAGAATCAGGCACAAGGTAATGCATTACCATCGTAGCCTAGGGGGATTGTCCGTACCCAACCTGATGAAATATTACAAAGCAGCACGATTAGCCCAATGGATGATCTGCTTAAGCGAAAAGGTGAGCCCACTTTGGGTAGAGATGGAGTAAAGTCACATTAAACCACACTCGGTAGCTTACCTGACCTGGTCCACGAGCCCACTCCCCCCGGGAATGCTCCAAAGGAGCCCTCTCTCCTACTACTCCCTCCTACTGTGCAGGAGCACCCGCTTCAAGCATAAACTCGCATCTAAACCCTCCCCACTACTACCAATAGTTCCCCACCCGCAATTTGCTCCAAGTCTTGATCGCGCCCAGTTTGCATGGTGGAAAGGAAATGGCATACACATACTTAGTCACTTCTATAATAAGACAAGGCTATATACTATACAACAATTTATAAACACCTTCAAACCTCCCACACAAGAGTATTTCAGGATCAACCAAGTATTCCATTTCATTCACTCCTTATCGGCACCCCTACACTCCCCCCCACCCACCCTATTTGAAAAACTCTGTACAAAAGACCCTTCCCAAAGAGGAACCCTCGCAAACATTTATAATATGCTAAACAAACCTGAGACCGAAGAAAAACTATCCTTTATGAGGAGGTGGGAGGAGGATATGGGAGTAGAGATGTCCTTAGAAAGATGGCGACACTGCTGCACTACGATCACAAAGGGCAGCCAACAGGTCACTCTTGTGGAAATGTCAGTCAAAATACTGCACAGGACATACTTGGTACCACAGAGCCTACATTGTCTGTTCCCATCCTCCTCTCCACTTTGCTTCAGAGGGTGCCAGGCTATGGGCAGTATGACCCACATCTGGTGGTCCTGCCCGGAGGTGGCCAAATTATGGACGCAGATACACAACCTGTTAAAACGCATGTTCATTGGCCTGATACCGAAGTCACCCACAATGCTCCTTCTGGGAAATCGTGAACCTGGAATTAGATTTAAAGCCCATAAGCTTATTCAAGATAAACAATGGCCGGCACTCCCAGGACCTGAGCACGGGGGTCAGGCTGTATACACTACTTGCTTTAAAGTTTTATTGTCATCAATATTCTCAGTGCGACGCGAGACTTTGAGAAAGTCGTCCTGCATGACGACGAAACGCGTCGCACTGAGGATATTGATGACAATAAAACTTTAAAGCAAGTAGTGTATACAGCCTGACCCCGGTGTTCAGGTCCCGGGAGCGCCGGCCATTTTTTATCTAGTCTACAAACGAACTACTTTGGAGTGGGTCCTGTTATCCAGCAGGACACAGAAGCCTAGCAGCCAACCGGACGCACCAGGGGATTTACAAGCCAAGAAGAAGTGGAGGTGTTGGTGAGGCCTCTCCACAGGGGCACTCGCCATACACCGGGTGAGTGTAACATCAGATAGAGCATTATTACTCCAAGCCAATACGGGTAACGCCTCCCTGACATCTATGTATAAGCTTATTCAAGTTATTTGTATGGCCGCAAGGATCCACTTCGCCTCCAAATGGAAAACGCTGAACCTCTCCTTTTTAGAGGTGACAAACAGAATCTCTACAATTATGCTATACGAAGGAATCCACGCCATCCGGACGGACACCTTAACAAATGTTCTGACCACATGGCAACGAGGATAAATTACCTAGCGGTTCCAGGGCTACATAATATATCCTCCACCACCTAAAAATGTATAACACAAACTTACTTAAGATTCTCAATAAATCGTACCATGGGGAAGATGTGGATCCCTGACGACCCCCTGTTCTGTTCCCCCTGTTAACCCCTCCCAATATTATATGCCAAGAGTAAAAGATTGTATTATAAGCTAAATAATACCAGACAGCTTAACTTAAGCCCCCTGCGTGGGGACACGAGTATGTATGTTACCGTCTCACTCTTGGAGAAAAAAACCTTCAATAAAAACCGTTGAAACTAAAAGAGGTATAGGGGCGAGGGGCGAGAACATTATCCCCCCACTATATAAGGCACTTGTCAGGCCTCACATGGAATACTGCGCACAGTTCTGGTCACCGGTGCTCAGGAGGGATGTTACAGTGCTGGAGGGGGTTCAAAGAAGGGCAACTAAACTAATACATGGAATGACGGGACTGGAATACCCAGAGAGGCACCAAAACTGGGATTATTCACCCCGGAAAAAAGACGGCTAAGGGGCGACCAAATAACTGTATAAATCCATGAGGGGACGATACAAGGATCTCTGCCAGGATCTGTTTATACCCAGGACTGCAACGGTAACAAGAGGGCATCCGCTACGTCTAGAGGAAAGCAGGTTTCATCACCAACACAGAAGGGGGTTCTTTACTGTAAGAGCAGTGAGACTGTGGAACTGTGCCTGAGGACGTGGTGATGGCAGGATCCATAGAGGAGGTTAAGAGGGACTAGATGTCTTTCTAGAGCGCTATGATATTACCTGATATAGACATTAGGTGACCAGCGGGGTTGGTGATTTCAAATGTTGATCCAGGGATTATTCTGGATGCCATTATGGAGTCAGGAAGGATTTTTTTTCCTCCAAATGAGCTAAATTGGCTCTTTGGGTTTTATTTGCCTTCCTCTGGGTCAACAAGGAGGGGGGTTGAAACAGGCCGAACTAAATGGACATTGGCTTCATTCAGCCAAATATACTATGTTACCTTTTACACAAATGCACAGAACATGGGAAACAAACAAGGAGAATTGGAGCTCCGAACACAGGAAGAAAAATATGATGTCATAGGCATCACGGAAACTTGGTGAGATGATACACATGATTGGAATACAAGGATTGTAGGATACAACTTATTTATAAGACACAGACCTAATAAAGGGGGGGAGGTGTTGTGTTGTATGTTAGGAGAACATTCATCTCCACAGAGATTCAAGCTTCAGAGCTGGGAGTTCTGTAGAAACTGTTTGGGTAAAAATACAAGGAGAGAACAACAGAAAGGGCACTAAAAACCTGATTGGCTTTGCAAATTTTACAGAAAATTTATCAAGGACTTCTCAAAAGTCATCTCTCCCATCACCTCCCTCACAAAGAACGTGCACACATTTTCCTGGTCCCCAGAGGCACAAACCACTTTTGAGAAACTAAAGACTCAATTTACTTCAGCACCAATACTGATCCACCCAAACCCAGAGTTGCCTTTTGTTGTGGAGGTGGACGCCTCCAACTCCGTGGTGGGAGCCATTCTGTCACAGCGAATGGGAGATGAGGTGCAACTGCACCCTTGTGCATTTCTATCCTATACATTATCACCTGCTGATAAAATGTTGGGAACAAGAAGCTTCTGGCCATCAAAGTAGCTTTCACCGAGTGCAGACACCTTTTGGAAGAAGCCCATCATCCAGTGACTGTTCTTACTGACCATAATAATTTAGAGTTCCCCGCACTTGCAAGAGGTTTTCTGTGAGACAAGCACGATGGGCCTTCTTCTTCTCCAGGTTTCATTTCATTGTGTCCTACCGCCCCGGTGCCTGAAATGACAAGGCAGATGCATTGTCCAGGGTATGTGCAGGGCAAATACAGACAACACAATTCTGCTCCCAAAACTTTTTGGGGCATCTTACACTCTGAAGACCTCCTAACAAAGCCTAAAGGAGGATATGAAAAGGAGATACCCAGGGAAACTGTCACCTGAGATGTCTGGAGGTTATCCTCAAAGAGGAGGGCTACTGTCAGGGCTCAAATCCACGACCTCTTGTGTTCCAGTCGGCAGCTCTCTCCGCTAGGCTATACAGGGCTTGGACAGTTCCCTTGCTGAAAGCAAGCCTTGTTGTGTATTTCTCAGTTACCTAGTTCCTGCCCCCTGTTCCTGATTGCACTTCCTATATAAGCCTAGCCCTGCCACTCCTTCAGTGTGCATGATTATTGTGTTCCACCACCTTGATCAAGCTTCCATTCCTCCTGCTCCTCTACAAGCATACCAAAACCTTCTGCTACTGACCTTTGGCTTCCATTGACTACGCTTCCATCTCATCCATTTGTACTGCATACTGATACCCCCTTCTGGTGCTATCCTTTGGCTTCCATTGACTGCGCTTTTATCGCATCACATTTGCACTGCATACCATGATTTCCTGATAACGACTCCCAGGTATTTTGACTACTCTCCAGTAGCCGGCTCGGCTACTACTCCTGTGGATCCAATCTAGCATCGGTAAGATGCGATAGTGGCCTCAGTAGTAACAGTTGCCCCAGTAGTTATAGTGACGACCACAGTAGCCCCAGTAGTAATAGTGACCCCCACAGTAGCCCCAGTAGTAATAGTGACCCCCCACAGTAGCCCCAGTAGTAATGATGTCCCCTTTATCAGCCCCAGTAGTAACAGTGACCCCCCTTAGTAGTCCAGGTAGTAATATAACTCTCCCTGAAACCCACATAGTTCCCCTTGTCCTGGTCTTCAGAGCACCACTGTTCCTCTCTTTGGCGTTGTTGTGGGTGGAATGTGTGCGCCCGGACGCCCGTGGCACCGCAGAGTGATTACCAGCCAGGGAGCTACGGCACCCCAGCTGGGAATCACTTTAATGGTGACCTCGCATCCCAAAGGTGGGACACAGGGTCCTAAAGCAGGACTGTCACACCTAATTGGGGATGTCTAGTCACCTTAAGTTAGGGCAACTAGAATAAAGGAGGTAAAAATATATATTATATACCCCTAGCCACACCCCCTTTTACCTTGGCCCTTATATCTTTGTGACAAAGCTTGCATCTCCAGCTTGGTGCAGACCCTGGAACCAGATAGGACTGTCATAGAGGCGCAGATGGAGAAGTGTGCAGCGCCCCCGCTTGGTCGTGCAGACACAGCTCCCGTTGAAGCGATGCCTGTGGATAAGTCATGAATTTTTAAGAGCTGAAAAACCCCTATGAGATTCCTGGTTGTCAGAAACCTCCAATGCCCGGGCATGCAAGGCGCCCCCTTCAGCACGGGCAATGATGCTCCCTGTGGCCCCGCACAAGTCCTGCAGCCCTAAAGGGCCCTGTAAGATGGTCCGATGCTGATTCAGGGCACATCGCTCTCCTCCGCGCTCCCAGTAACCTTCTCCCTCTCGCACGTAACAGGACTACAAGAAGCTGAGGTTCGGGGTGCTGTTTGCTGCTGCCCTCTCCTCTCCTGCCGGTGACACGGAGGGCGCGCCGCGGTGACTGCTCATTGTCATTCACAGAAGCGTTTCTGCAGGTTTAAGGTCAGAAATTGATTTCTTTTTTATTTTGTGACTCTGGGGAAGAAACTCGCCAGTGATTATAATGATCCATCTAACATGTGTCATTTCTGCAGCAAATCCAGAGATGCTCCACAGGGTCAGGGTCCGGGATAACAACTCTCAGCATCCTCAGGGTCCGGGATAACAACTCTCAGCATCCTCAGGGTCCGGGATAACAATTCTCAGCATCCTTAGGGTCTGGGACAACCACTCTCAGCATCCTTAGGGTCCGGGACAACCACTCTCAGCATCCTCAGGGTCCGGGACAACCACTCTTAGCATCCTCAGGATCCGGGATAACAACTCTCAGCTTCCTTAGGGTCTGGGATAACAACTCTCAGCATCCTTAGGGTTCGGGACAACCACTCTCAGTTTCTTTAGGGTCCAGGACAACCACTCTCAGTATCTTCAGGGTCTGGGAAAACCACTCTCAGTATCTTCAGGGTCCAGGACAACAACTCTCAGTATCTTCAGGGTCCAGGACAACAACTCTAAGCATCCTTAGGGTCCAGAACAACCACTCTCAGTTTCTTTAGGGTCCAGGACAACCACTCTCAGTATCTTCAGGGTCCAGGAGAACAGCCCTAAGCATCCTCAGGGTCCGAGACAACAACTCTCAGCATCCTCAGGGTCCAGGACAACAACTCTCAGTATCTTCAGGGTCCGGGAAAACAACTCTCAGCATCCTCGGGGTCCGGGACAATAACTCTCAGTATCTTTAGGGTCCGAGACAACCACTCTCAACATCTTCAGGGTCCGGGACAACAACTCTCAGTATCTTCAGGGTCCAGGACAACCACTCTCAGCATCTTCAGGGTCCAAGACAACCACTCTCAGTATCTTTAGGGTCCAGGACAACCACTCTCAGCATCCTCAGGGTCCGGGACAACCACTCTCAGCATCCTCAGGGTCCGGGACAACCACTCTCAGCATCCTCAGGGTCCGGGACAACCACTCTCAGCATCCTCAGGGTCCGGGACAACCACTCTCAGTATCTTCAGGGTCCAGGACAACCACTCTCAGCATCCTCAGGGTCCGGGACAACCACTCTCAGTATCTTTAGGGTCTGGAACAACCACTCTCAGAATCTTCAGGGTCCAGGACAACCACTCTCAGCATCCTCAGGGTCCGGGACAACCACTCTCAGTATCTTTAGGGTCCGGGACAACCACTCTCAGTATCTTCAGGGTCCAGGACAACCACTCTCAGCATCCTCAGGGTCCGGGACAACCACTCTCAGTATCTTTAGGGTCCGGGAAAACCACTCTCAGTATCTTCAGGGTCCAGGACAACCACTCTCAGCATCCTCAGGGTCCAGGACAACCACTCTCAGTATCTTTAGGGTCTGGGACAACAACTCTCAGTATCTTCAGGGTCCGAGACAACAACTCTCAGCATCCTCAGGGTCCGGGACAATAACACTCAGCATCTTTAGGGTCCGAGACAACCACTCTCAGCATCTTCAGGGTCCGGGAGAACCACTCTCAGTATCTTCAGGGTCCAGGACAACCACTCTCAGCATCTTCAGGGTCCGGGGCAACCACTCTCAGTATCTTTAGGGTCTGGGACAACAACTCTCAGCATCCTCAGGGTCCGAGACAACCACTCTCAGTATCTTCAGGGTCCAGGACAACCACTCTCAGCATCCTCAGGGTCCGGGACAACCACTCTCAGCATCCTCAGGGTCTGGGACAACCACTCTCAGCATCCTCAGGGTCTGGGACAACCACTCTCAGTATCTTCAGGGTCCAGGACAACCACTCTCAGCATCCTCAGGGTCCGGGACAACCACTCTCAGTATCTTTAGGGTCTGGGACAACCACTCTCAGTATCTTTAGGGTCTGGGACAACCACTCTCAGTATATTCAGGGTCCAGGACAACAACTCTCAGCATCCTCAGGGTCCGGGACAACCACTCTCAGTATCTTTAGGGTCTGGGACAACAACTCTCAGCATCCTCAGGGTCCTAGACAACAACTCTCAGCATCCTCAGGGTCCGGGACAACCACTCTTAGTATCTTTAGGGTCTGGGACAACCACTCTTAGTATCTGTAGGGTCCGGGACAACCACTCTCAGCATCCTCAGGGTCCGGGACAACCACTCTCAGCATCCTCAGGGTCCGGGACAACCACTCTCAGCATCTTTAGGGTTTGGGACAACCACTCTCAGCTTCCCAGATTCCTGGAGAAATATTGGGGTTCACATCTGAATTTTGAAGTTTGCAGCAGAATAAGGGTGCGTTTACACGGTTGAGAGTGATATTGATGGAGAAGCTGTTAGTGACATCAGACTCTGAGATTGCAATCACTTCGCTGCAACCTGCAATTTTCATGTATGTGGAAATCCCATCTTGTTTCAATAGTAGCAGCACGTCCACTTCATCCCCTTCACATGGCCTTCGTGTGCGCCTGCGATATTTTGCAGATCCATTGAAAATAATAGGTGATATTGCTTAAAAATATTACATGCTGAACGTTACCGTCTCGCAGCGATGTGAATCGCTCATGTGAAAAAACACATTGAAAATAACGGGTTCTGTAGCTGCAGGTTTTGTGTGTCTCACAATGCACAAAACTCACACGGAAAAATCGCCCAACGCACCCGAAGCCAAGAGTGGAAGCGCGGCATCACTAAGCAAGTCATTCTAATCATCACTTTCATTAGCTGCGAGCAGGACTGTGAGGAATTTCGGTTTAGTTTGTGCCCCCCTATAATCAGGGTCTGTTCTCTTTGCCCCCCTATAACCAGCGTCTATCCTCTTTGCCCCCTATAATCAGGGTCTGTTCGCTTTGCGCCCCCTATAATCAGGGTCTGTTCTCTTTGCCCCCCTATAACCAGCGTCTATCCTCTTTGCCCCCCTATAATCAGGGTCTGTCCTCTTCGTGCCCCTATAATCAGGGTCTGTTCTCTTTGCCCCCTATAATCAGGGTCTGTCCTCTTTGCCCCCTATTATAATTAGGGTTCGTTCTCTTTGTGCCCCCCTATAATCAGGGTCTGTTCGCTTTGTGCCCCCTTATAATCAGGGTCTGTTCTCTTTACAGCCCCCCTAAAATCAGGGTCTGTCTTCTTTGCTCCCCCTTATAATTAGGGTTTGTTCTCTTTGTGCCCCCCTATAATCAGGGTCTGTTCACTTTGCGCCCCCTTATAATCAGGGTCTGTCCTCTTCGCCCCCCTATAATCAGCGTCTTTCCTCTTTGCCCCCTTATAATAATCAGGGTCTGTTCTCTTTGCAGCCCCCCTATAATCAGGGTCTGTTCTCTTTGTCCCACTATAACCAGCGCCTGTCCTCTTTGCCCCCCTATAATCAGGGTCTGTCCTCTTCGCGCCCCCCTATAATCAGCGTCTGCACTCTTCGCACCCCCCCTATAATCAGGGTCTGTCCTCTTTGCCCCCCTATAACCAGCGTCTTTCCTCTTTGCCCCCCTATAATCAGGGTCTGTCCTCTTTGCGCCCCCCTATAATCAAGGTCTGTCCTCTTCGCGCCCCCCTATAATCAAGGTCTGTCCTCTTCACGCCCCCTATAATCAGGGTCTGCCTTCTTTGCTCCCCATTATAATTAGGGATGTTCTCTTTGTGCCAACCTATAATCAGGGTCTGTCCTCTTCGCGCCCCCCTATAATCAAGGTCTGTCCCTTTCACGCCCCCTTATAATAATCAGGATCTGTCCTCTTTGCGCCGCCCTATAATCAAGGTCTGTCCTCTTCGCGCCCCCCCTATAATCAAGGTCTGTCCTCTTCACACCCCCTATAATCAGGGTCTGTCCTCTTCACGCCCCCTATAATCAGGGTCTGTCCTCTTTGCGTCCCCTTATAATCAGGGTCTATCCTCTTCACACCACAGTATAATCAGGGTCTGTCCTCTTTGCGCCCCCCTTTAATCAAGGTCTGTCCTTTTCACGCCCCCTTATAATAATCAGGATCTGTCCTCTTTGCGCCCTCCTATAATCAAGGTCTGTCCTCTTCGCGCCCCCCCTATAATCAAGGTCTGTCCTCTTCACGCCCCCTATAATCAGGGTCTGTCCTCTTCACGCCCCCTATAATCAGGGTCTGTCCTCTTTGCGTCCCCTTATAATCAGGGTCTATCCTCTTCACACCACAGTATAATCAGGGTTTGTTCTCTTTGCGCCCCCTTATAATCAGAGTCTGTTCTCTTTGCACCCATCCCCCTATAATCAGGCTCTATCCTCTTCATGTCCCCCTATAATAAGACTCCATCTTCTTTACACCCCCGTATAATCAGGGTCTGTTCTCTTTGCCCCCCTATAACCAGCGTCTATCCTCTTTGCCCCCCTATAATCAGGGTCTGTACCCTTCGCGCCCCCCTATAATCAGGGTCTGTCCTCTTTGCAGCCCCTCTATAATGAGGGTCTGTCCTCTTTGCCCCCTATAACCAGCGTCTGTCCTCTTTGTGCCCCCCGATAACCAGGGTCTGTCTTCTTTGCTCACCATTATAATTAGGGTGTTTTCTCTTTGTGCCCCCCTATAATCAGGGTCTGTCCTCTTTGCATCCCCCCCCCCTATAATCAGGCTCTATCCTCTTCATGTCCCCCTATAATCAGACTCCATCTTTTTCACACCCCCGTATAATCATGGTCTATCCTCTTTGCGTCCCCTTACAATCAGGTTCTGCTCTCCTTGCGTCCCCCTATAATCAGGGTCTTTCCTCTGCACACCCCCTATAATCAGGGTCTGTCCTCTTTGCACCCCCACCCTATAATCAGGGTCTCTCCTCTTTGCGCCCCCCTATAATCAGCGTCTGTCCTCTCCGCGCCCCCTATAATCAGGGTTTGTTCTCTTCGCGCCCCCCCCCCCCTATAATCAGGGTCAGTTCTCTTTGCGCCCCCCCCCCCCTATAATCAGACTCCATCTTCTTCACACCCCGTATAATCAGGGTCTGCCCTCTTTGCGCCACCCTCTAATCAGGGTCTGTGCGCTTTGCGCTCCCTTATAATCAGGGTCTGTTCTCTTTGCCCCCCTATAATCAGGGTCTACTCTTCACGCCCCCCTATAATCAGGGTCTGTCCTCTTTGCAGCCCCCTTATAATGAGGGTCTGTCCTCTTTGCCCCCTTATAACCAGCGTCTGTCCTCTTTGCCCCCCTATAATCAGGGTCTACTCTTCGCGCCCCCCTATAATCAAGGTCTGTCCTCTTTGCAGCCCCCCTATAATGAGGGTTTGTCCTCTTTGCCCCCTATAACCAGCGTCTATCCTCTTTGCCCACACTATAATCAGGGTCTGTCCTCTTTGCGCCCCCCTATAATCAAGGTCTGTCCTCTTCACGCCCCCTATTACCAGGGTCTGTCTTCTTTGCTCCCCATTATAATTAGGGTGTGGTCTCTTTGTGCCCCCCTATAATCAGGGTCTGTCCTCTTTGCATCCCCCCCCCCTATAATCAGGCTCTATCCTCTTCATGTCCCCCTATAATCAGACTCCATCTTCTTCACACCCCCGTATAATCAGGGTCTGTCCTCTTTGCGTCCCCTTACAATCAGGTTCTGCTCTCTTTGTGTCCTCCTATAATCAGGGTCGTTCCTCTGCACACCCCTGTATAATCAGGGTCTGTCCTCTTTGCGCCCCTATAATCAGGGTCCGTCCTCTTCGCACCCCCACCCTATAATCAGGGTCTGTCCTCTTCGCGCCCCCCTATAATCAGGGTCTGTCCTCTTTGCCCCCTATAATCAGGGTCTGTCCTCTTTGCCCCCTATAATCAGGGTCTGTCCTCTTCGCGCCCCCCTATAATCAGGGTCTGTCCTCTTTGCCCCCTATAATCAGGGTATGTCCTCTTCGCGCCCCCCTATAATCAGGTCAGTTCTCTTTGCGCCCCTATAATCAGGGTCCGTCCTCTTCGCACCCCCACCCTATAATCAGGGTCTGTCCTCTTCGCGCCCCCCTATAATCAGGGTCTGTCCTCTTTGCTCCCTATAATCAGGATCTGTCCTCTTCGCGCCCCCCTATAATCAGGGTTTGTTCTCTTCACGCCCCCCTATAATCAGGTCAGTTCTCTTTGCGCCCCTTATAATCAGGGTCTGTCCTCTTCGTGTCCCAATAATCAGGTCTTGTCCTCTTTGCCCCCCTATAATCAGGGTCTGTCCCAGAGGCGTAACTTGCAGCTCCTGGGCCCCAATGCAAACCTGTAACTGGGCTCCCAACTATCATGCTTTATTCATAGTACTGGGTTCCCTATATGGACAAGAGAGGCCTTATGGGCCCCCTAAGGCTCCTGGGCCCGGGAGCAACCGCATCCCCTGCATCTTCTATAGTTACTTGTCCTCTTCGCATTCCCCTATAATCAGGGTCTGTCCTCTTCGCGCCCCAATAAACAGGGTCTGTCCTCATTGCGCCCCCCTATAATCAGGATCTGTCCTCTTAGCTCCTCTATAGTCAGGGTCAGTCCTCTTTGCCCCCCTATAATCAGGGTCTGTCCTCTTCGCCCCCCTAAAACAAGTGTCTGTCCTCTTTGTCCCCCTATAATCAGGGTCTGTTCTCTTTGCCCCCCTATAATCAGGATCTGTCATCTTCGCGCCCCTATAATCAGGGTCTGTCCTCGTTGCGCCCCCCTATAATCAGGGTCTGTCCTCTTCGCGCCCCCCCCTATAATCAAGGTCTGTCTACTTCACCCCCCTATAATCAGGGTCTGTCCTCTTTGCCCCCCTATAATCAGGGTCTGTCCTCTTTGCCCCCTATAATCAGCGTCTGTCCTCTTTGCCCCCCTATAATCCGGGTCTGTCCTCTTCGCAGCCCCCTATATTCAGTGTCTGTCCTCTTTGCGCCCCCTATAATCAGGGTCTGTCCTCTTCGCACTCGCCTATAACCAGGGTCTGTCCTTTCACGCCCCCCTATAATCAGCGTCTGTCCTCTTTTCTCCCCTATAATCAGAGTCTGTCCTCTTTGCCCCCCTATAATTAGGGTCTGTCCTTTTCGCGCCCCTATAATCAAGGTCTGTCCTCTTCGCACCCTCCTATAATCAAGGTCTGTCTACTTCGCCCCCCTATAACAAGCGTCTGTCCTCTTTGCCCCCCTATAATCAGGGTCCGTCCGCTTCACACCCCCCGATAATCAGGGTCCGTCCTCTTCGCGCCCCCCTATAATCAAGGTCTGTCTACTTTGCCCCCCTATAATCAGGGTCTGTCCTCTTTGCCCCCCTATAATCAGGGTCTGTCCTTTTTTGACCCCCTATAATCAGGGTCCGTCCTTTTTGCGCCCCTTTAATCAGCATCTGTCCTTTTGCACCCCTATAATCAGCATCTGTACTCTTTGCCCCCCTATAATCAGGGTCTGTTCTCTTTGCACCCCCCTATATTCAGGGTCCGTCCCCTTTGCCCGCCCTATGATCAGGGCCCGTCCTCTTTGCGCCCCCCTATAATCAGGGTCTGTCCTCTTCGCACCCCCCTATAATCAGGGTTTGTCCTTTCGCGCCCCCCTATAACCAGGGTCTGTCCTTTCGGGCCCCCTATAACCAGGGTCCGTCCTCTTCGCACCCCCCTATATTCAGGGTCCGTCCTCTTTGCCCCCCTATAATCAGGGTCTGTCCTCTTTGCCCCCCTATAATCAGGGTCCGTCCTCTTTGCACGCCCCTATAATCAGGGTCCGTCCTCTTCGCACCCCCCTATAACCAGTGTCTGTCCTTTCGCGCCCCCCTATAACCAGGGTCTGTCCTTGCGCCCCCCCTATAACCAGGGTCTGTCCTTTCGCGCCCCCCTATAACCAGGGTCTGTCCTTTCGCGCCCCCCTATAATCAGGCTCCCCTCTATAAGTAGTTGCTTGCATGCAGTGCTGGGTACATTGTTGCAGGTGGAGCTTCGCTCCCATCGATCGCCCGTCCGTTTCTACCTGTAGAGCGCCGTTTTCTCCCCTCTTTCTGCCTTACGTCATCCCTCCAGCCAATCACCCTGTTCCCATCAACTCCATTTCTTGCTCTGACCCCCTCGGTCTCTAACTAGCCCTCACCCCTCCTTTCTGCAATCCCTTCTTCCACGTAATCCCTCCTTCTCCATCGCTCGCTTCCCCGTCCTCCTCTCCATCGCATCCTCCCTTCTTCATGTCTCTTCTCGGCTGCATCCCTGGATAATCCTGAAGGAAGACGCAACTCATTGTCTCCTGCGTCGCCCCCCGCTCCCCCCAGATGTGCTGCAGTTAGGAGGCTCCGTCTGTAAGATGACACCCGGGGCAGAAGAATGAAGCATGGAAGAGAAGGAGAGGGAAGACGCGGAATATCCCCCCGCCTCGTCACCTCGTATTATTAGACATCGGAAATCCTAGGAAGAAGTGCGAGCGCCCGCGGACGGCAACATGCGCTGAGCGCCCGGCTCCTATTCTCAAAGGTAAAACTCCTCCACGTTTCCGTCTCGCGTTGCATCCCGTTCGTTCGTTCGCTTCTTAAGATTTTCGCTATTTGATTACGTTCTAAACTGCATAAAACAACCGAAAAAAGCCCCGAAGCCCATCAGTCATTCTGCCCGCCGCTCGCCAACCTCCCCATTAACCCTTTGCGTATGTGCCGATAGACACGTCCTAAGTTCCCGTGACATGTCCCCGCGCGAACGTGTTATCAATATAATAACACCGTGACGTTAAACCCTGTCACTTGTCAGTCAGGCGGCGGACTAAGGAGCGCTGTGGTACAAGGAGGGGTTAACGGGATGACTTCCTCCATATGAAATCAGCGGCATGCATCCTATACAATGCGCTGCTGCATCATGCGGAGCCGCGGCTCTATCGTCCGGGCTCTCGCCTGCAAGCTGCCGCTGAACGCGGTGGTGGATTGGGGTAATGAGCCCCCTCCCCGTGTAATGAGTCCATGTCTGGTTATGAATGTGTGTTCTCTTGTGACACGAGCGGCAGGTGGACGCGGGCCGAGCGGAGCTGCACCAGCTGCGGATGGGGGGTCTATCCCTCCGGAATGGATGATGCCCATATCATTAGTTACTAAGCAGAGCTGGACGTGTTCGCTGCCGGAGGACGAATGCTAATGACGGGCCGGGACGGGCTCGCTGGATACAAGGTTGCAGCCGACGGCTCGCTGGATACAAGGTTGCAGCCGACGGCTCTGACTTGTGTCAGGAGGCAAATTCTAATTATTGGATTGTGTTTCACGGCAGACAGGGTGGGCCAAATGTTAATGTGCCTCGTGCCAGCCCTACCAGGGGGGAACACTGGTGCCAATCTATTTGTATGGGCAGCGAATCAGAGGATCTAGAAGTAGACTTGTATACATGGAGGACGCAGACCTCTACATGCTGCTCTGTTCACATGCTGCAATGTCCTTTAACCCTTTCCAGGCAGAGTGAATACATAGAGATCACATGGTCACCATGTCTTGCATCTGTTATATCAGGGCATCCAAAATCAGGAAGCTCTTGGGTACTAAAGCAGCCCCCGATTGGAGAGGGGTAAGATAGCGCCCTCTGTTGGTGGAGCGTCAACTGACACCTATGCACTTTATAAGGAAAGCACATGGCAGGGTGTATTTAAAGGGGTTGTAAACTATTGATGGGCTATCCTCAGGTCTACTAAGTCATCAATAGTAGATTATTGGGGGTTCGTTGCCGAAGCCCCCTGCCGATCAGCTGTTTACCAGGACGATGCACTCGTACACTGAACTGAAATCTGTAGGAAGCAGACAGCTCCGCTCTTACTGTAGTGGCCACGTTTGGTATTGCAAGCCAAGTTCCCACTGGAATGAAGAAGTGTAATACCAAGCTTGCCCACTGCAGTGGGATCGGAGCTGTCTGCTTCCTGCAGATTTCATTTCAGTACACAAGAGTCCAGCAAACAGCTAATCGGCGGGGGTCTCAGGCAGCGGACCCCCACCTATCTACTATTGATGACGTATGCTGTGGATAAGCCCTCAATAGTTCAGAACCCCTTTAGGGTGCATTCACAGGGCACGTTCCATGTGCAATAGCTAACCGATTGCGATATGGTCAGCTATTGTGTGTGAAAGCAGACACGGCTTCAATGTGTTTATTCACAAGAGCGATTCTTCTCTCAGACAATAAAACAAATCGCTGCGCGCCTATTTAGGTAGGATTACGGCCACAAGGAACGGGTATCTGGCACCATCAATGCCAGGAAGTGAGAGAATCTTACACCTGGCAAAAGCACCCTGTTGGCGCCGTGAAGTCATCGCACCTTTGAAATCAATAGCATACATCTGTGAGTCAGATCAGAAGGGGGTTTACTAAGGCTTTCATCCTGGGCATCGCTGGTGGCACAAGTACCCAGATTCCCACAAATGAATGAGAAAGTCTAAGTGGCATGTAAATGTGGGCATGGAGCGGGCTCTAAAGTTTAACCTTTACAGACTTACCACCTGACAATTCTGCAAGCAAGGGCATCTTCATGCCATATGTGTGTGGTGCCCACAGCAGCTGCAGCCCAAGAGGTTGCAGCGGCAAAAACATTATGATTCTGCACACAGGGTGCAAGTGCCAAGCTTACGCCCATCCTACTACTCACATGCAGTGCCCGCATGTGAGCTACTGCTTTGTGACTCTGGGGTTGGACTGGCAGCGCCGCCATGTGAGCTGTAGGTTTGTGACTCTGGGGTTGGACTGGCAGCGCCTGCATGTGAGCTACTGCTTTGTGACTCTGGGGTTGGACTGGCAGTGCCCCCATGTGAGCTGCAGGTTTGTGACTCTGGGGTTGGACGGGCAGTGCCCCATGTGAGCTGCAGGTTCATGACTCTGGGCTTGGACTGGCAGTGCCCCCATGTAAGCTGCAGGTTCATGACTCTGGGCTTGGACTGGCAGTGCCCCCATGTGAGCTGCAGGTTCGTGACTCTGGGGTTGGACTGGCAGTGCCCCCATGTGAGCTGCAGGTTCGTGACTCTGGGCTTGGACTGGCAGTGCCCCCATGTGAGCTGCAGGTTTGCAGGCTCCGGCATCCACGCTGCAGACTGCAATGTTTTCCAGGGTGGTGAGCCGGGGTTGAGCTCCTCCGGGGATGCAGCTGCACAATGTCCTCTCGCACCAGGCAGGTTTCATTACTGTCCAGGCGTCTCCTCATTTTGCACATTCCGGCTGTGCGCTCGCAGAGATTGTGACTGTGCAAATTACACACTGACATTTAAAAAGTCATTTGTCAGATGATAATTAGAAACGTGATTTCTGTGACTGTTCTTCTGTATCTGCACAGCGCAGACTCCTATTTTTCCACATATTTAGCTCTTTCTACACGGGGGCCTGCGCATGAATATTCATCTCATTCCATCATGGGCATTAAATGGAGGAGAACTGTAAATGTGGAGATGAGAATGATCTATGTACACAAAGCCTTCTGCCAGGTTTCTCTAGAGCGAACCCGAATACATGACTTTTCAGAATAAAGCTGCATGTACATGAGGAATAACATCTGACCATTACATTACTTGTATCCTGCCTTTATCACCAGCTTTCACTTTGCAGATTGTATATCCAATTCTCAGCCTTCTCTGAGCTGGTGGGTGTAGACTGCTGCTATGATGTTTCCATACACTGTACACATAGGAGAGCAGGATCTCTTCTCCATCTCTGAGCTGGTGGGTGTAGACTGTTGCTATGATGTCTCCATACACTGTACATATAGGAGAGCAGGATCTCTTCTCTATCTCTGAGCTGGTGGGTGTAGACTGCTGCTATGATGTTTCCATACACTGTACACATAGGAGAGCAGGATCTCTTCTCCATCTCTGAGCTGGTGGGTGTAGACTGCTGCTATGATGTATCCATACACTGTACACATAGGAGAGCAGGATCTCTTCTCTATCTCTGAGCTGGTGGGTGTAGACTGCTGCTATGATTTCTCCATACACAGTACACATAGGAGAGCAGGATCTCTTCTCTTTCTCTGAGCTGGTAGGTGTAGACTGCTGCTATGATGTCTCCTTAAACTGTACACATAGGAGAGCAGGATGTCTTCTCTATCTCTGAGCTGATGGGTGTAGACTGCTGCTATGATGTCTCCATACACTGTACACATAGGAGAGCAGGATCTCTTCTCTATATCTGAGCTGGTGGGTGTAGACTGCTGCTATGATGTCTCCATACACTGTACACATAGGAGAGCAGGATCTCTTCTCCATCTCTGAGCTGGTGGGTGTAGACTGCTGCTATGATGTCTCCATACACTGTGTACATAGGAGAGCAGGATCTCTTCTCTATCTCTGAGCTGGTGGGTGTAGACTGCGGCTATGATGTCTCCATACACTGTACACATAGGAGAGCGGGATCTCTTCTCTATCTCTGAGCTGGTGGGTGTAGTCTGTTATGATTTCTCCATACACTGTACACATAGGAGAGCAGGATCTCTTCTCTATCTCTGAGCTGGTGGGTGTAGACTGCTGCTATGATGTCTCCATACACTGTACACATAGGAGAGCAGGATCTCTTCTCTGTCTTTAAACTGGTCGGTGTAGACTGCTGCTATGATGTCTCCATACACTGCACACATAGGAGAGCAGGATCTTTTCTCTATCTCTGAGCTGGTGGGTGTAGACTGCTGCTATGATATCTCCATACACTGCACACATAGGAGAGCAGGATCTCTTCTCTATCTCTGAGCTGGTGGGTGTAGACTGCTGCTATGATGTCTCCATACACTGTACACATAGGAGAGCAGGATCTTTTCTCTATCTCTGAACTGGTGGGTGTAGTCTGTTATGATTTCTCCATACACTGTACACATAGGAGAGCAGGATCTCTTCTCCATCTCTGAGCTGGTGGGTATAGACTGCTGCTATGATGTCTCCATACACTGTATACATAGGAGAGCAGAATCTCTTCTCTATCTCTGAGCTGGTGAGTGTAGACTGCTGCTATGATGTCTCCATACACTGCACACATGGGAGAGCAGGATCTCTTCTCTATCGCTGAGCTGGTGGGTGTAGACTGCTGCTATGATATCTCCATACACTGTACACATAGGAGAGCGGGATCTCTTCTCTATCTCTGAGCTGGTGGGTGTAGACTGCTGCTATGATGTCTCCTTACACTGTACACATAGGAGAGCAGGATCTCTTCTCTGTCTTTAAACTGGTGGGTGTAGACTGCAGCTATGATGTCTCCATACACTGTACACATAGGAGAGCAGGATCTCTTCTCTATCTCTGAGCTGGTGGGTGTAGACTGCTGCTATGATGTCTCCTTACACTGTACACATAGGAGAGCAGGATCTCTTCTCTGTCTTTAAACTGGTGGGTGTAGACTGCAGCTATGATGTCTCCATACACTGTACACATAGGAGAGCAGGATCTCTTCTCTATCTCTGAGCTGGTGGGTGTAGTCTGTTATGATTTTTCCATACACTGCACACATAGGAGAGCAGGATCTCTTCTCTATCTCTGAGCTGGTGGGTGTAGACTGCTGCTATGATGTGTCCATACACTGTACACATAAGAGAGCAAGATCTCTTCTCTATCTCTGAGCTGGTGGGTGTAGACTGCTGCTATGATGTCTCCATACACTGTACACATAGGAGAGCAGGATCTCTTCTCTATCTCTGAGCTGGTGGGTGTAGACTGCTGCTATGATGTCTCCATACACTGTACAAATAGGAGAGCAGGATCTCTTCTCTATCTCTGAGCTGATGGGTGTAGACTGCTGCTATGATGTCTCCATACACTGTACAAATAGGAGAGCAGGATCTCTTCTCTATCTCTGAGCTGCTGGATGTAGACTGCTGCTATGATGTCTCCATACACTGTACACGTAGGAGAGCAGGATCTCTTCTCTATCTCTGAGCTGGTGGGTGTAGACTGCTGCTATGATGTCTCCATACACTGTACACATAGGAGAGCAGGATCTCTTCTCTATCTGTGAGTTGGTGGGTGTAGACTGCTGCTATGATGTCTCCATACACTGTACACATAGGAGAGCAGGATCTCTTCTCTATCTCTGAGCTGCTGGATGTAGACTGCTGCTATGGTGTCTCCATACACTGTACACATAGGAGAGCAGGATCTGTTCTCCATCTCTGAGCTGGTGGGTGTAGACTGCTGCTATGATGTCTCCATACACTGTACACTTAGGAGAGCAGGATCTCTTTTCTATCTCTGAGCTGGCGGGTGTAGACTGCTGCTATGATGTCTCCATACACTGTACACATAGGAGAGCAGGATCTCTTCTCTATCTCTGAGCTGCTGGATGTAGACTGCTGCTATGGTGTCTCCATACACTGTACACATAGGAGAGCAGGATCTGTTCTCCATCTCTGAGCTGGTGGGTGTAGACTGCTGCTATGATGTCTCCATACACTGTACACTTAGGAGAGCAGGATCTCTTTTCTATCTCTGAGCTGGCGGGTGTAGACTGCTGCTATGATGTCTCCATACACTGTACACATAGGAGAGCAGGATGTCTTCTCTATCTCTGAGCTGGTGGGTGTAGACTGCTGCTATGAGGTCTCCATACACTGTACACATAGGAGAGCAGGATCTCTTCTCCATCTCTGAGCTGGTGGGTGTAGACTGCTGCTATGATGTCTCCATACACTGTACACATAGGAGAGCAGGATCTCTTCTCTATCTCTGAGCTGGTGGGTGTAGACTGCTGCTATGATGTCTCCATACACTGTACACAGAGGAGAGCAGGATCTCTTCTCTATCTCTGAGCTGGTGGGTGTAGACAGCTGCTATGATGTCTCCATACACTGTATACATAGTGGTGCAGGCTATCTTATATTTTGCATACACAGAAAAGCAACAGCATAAAGAATATTATACAGCAATCCAGAAATATGAATCCAGCACTGGTTGAGATAAAGCACTTGCTATAAGTTGTAGCAGGGTCTCTTTCTCTAATGGAGTGGAACTCCTACAGCCATATATACTATATTTTAGTCTGCTAGTGATTTCCCTCACAACTTCCACATACAGATGCATTCTGAAACTGCTGAGTGTGGATGCGCTCTGAATGCAGTGAGGGGAATAAGCTGCTGCCACATATAACCCCCCGACAGCTTATCTACCCAAAAACAAAAGAAAACTGGCCATGTTGAAATCCAATTGTTTGATCCTTTTCTCCCCCCGCATCTGCCATTGATGTAGAGCCGAGACGCCACCACTCACATCAGATGGTCGGTCATTTGGCAGTTTCGGTTGACATAAGCGCTGAAGCTTGCTTCGAAAACAATAGCGCATATGTTTTAGCGGTATCACAGGAATAGCTGTTTACTGTCAGCGTCTCTCCGTGGTCGTACTAATCTAATGACCCCGCGGTTCAGAAGCAATTTACTCTCTGCAGAACAACAAGTACCCTGCTTTACAGGCTCACAACCGTGGTGGGACATGAGCTGCTATGGTTGGCTAGAAGAGTCATTTTAGGAAAGACTCTGTAACTAAACCCAAGGTCTGCCGGCTATTTCATGTGATCTGCCAGTATCTCATTGATTAAAGGCGGCATACAATTCCTTCCTCGCCAGGCCTGTCGGGCTCCCGCATGACTCCACCTCGTAGGGCCCTTTGCCTACTAGAATATCGGCTAAACTGTGGGTTTAAACAATAATTTCCCCCTCAGATGTTCCGTAATGAGGTGCGTTTCCTTAGAAGAATTCTTAAGCCGGGCCTCACAAGCGTCTGGAGACTCGCAGCGTCCTGTCATAAATCACATGGCGTTGTTCTCCAGTTTGTGAGGGCAGCTTACTGGGTTCTAGGTGCTACAAGAAAGGATATTAAAGTAGAAGGGGACGTCCCCGGGGGCCGGTGCTGGTTCACTACAGATGACTGTACATCAGTGTGTGCTATCAAATATTCATGGGCTGTGGAATATTATTCTGTTTCTTATGCTAATGCACGCAGGGATGAACGCCCGCCATCGCCTCCGCGGGTAACTGGTTACATACAACCGCGTATACCGACTCCTCAGAGGCTTCTCCTTTCTCTAGAAGACCTTCCAGTAGACCTCCAAAGCATCCAGGACCTCCGCAGGTTCTGATGGCCGACGACCCCGGACGGGAATCTGATCAAATGTGTCTTACCGTGTATCTCGCTGTGTCAGGCGGTAAGACGACTGAGGCGGCATTCTTGCTCAAATGAACTTTACAGAACGCAATTGAAACTTGGCAAACGGCACCATCTCTCTTATTTGGCGGTCGCAGCAACCGACTCACTTGAACTGATGATGATTACACTTTGGCTCGTCCTGCAAAAGTCAGGCTCAGCGCTCTCTCCTTCTCTGCAGGCAACTCTCCTTGCTGACATCCAGGAGGTCTCTGATGGTCGGGAGGTTTCTGATGTCCATGAGGTCTCTGACATCCGGGAGGCCTCTAACGCTCTGGAGGTCTCTGACATCCGGGAGGTCTCTGATGTCCAGAACGTCTCTGACGTCCAGGAGGTCTCTAATGCTCTGAAGGTCTCTGACGTCCCGGAGGTCTCTGACGCTCGGGAGGTCTCTGATGTCCAGGACGTCTCTGACGTCCAGGAGGTCTCTAATGCTCTGAAGGTCTCTGACGTCCCGGAGGTCTCTGACGCTCGGGAGGTCTCTGACGTCCGAGAGGTCTCTGATGTCCAGGCATAACTGTCCGGCACTCAACAGGGAGTGGTTCCACAATGGTACTTCAGTCATCATGCTCATTACAGCACATGCGTACATGGCTGGCCTTACATGTAACCCCTACGGGCGCACAGGGCACCCACCAGCTTGTAGGGGGACAAGCAGGCAGATGTAGAGAGGGATTGATCAACCTCTTAAGTCTTCCTGGCCAGATGATCTTCCTCTGTGAAATAACATATATAATCCTTCTACTCTCCACCCCCCGCTATATTCTGAGGCACTGCTGGCTGCTCATCAGTGTCCCACAACACAATTGCTTAATTCTGCTACTGTATTGATGTTATGATGGTTATGATGCTGTATTTATGAATATTCTTAGCTCGTGTATTGTTTCTATGTACTGAGCTTGGTTATGGTGCTGTCTCCATGTTATGAGCTTGGGTTTGGTGCTTTATTTATATTCTGAGCTTGGTTCTGGTGCTGTATTTATGATATACGCTTGGTTCTGGTGCTGTTTATGATCTGACCTTGGTTCTGGTGCTGTGTTTATGTTGTAAGTTTGGTTCCGTTGCTGTGTTTATGATATGAGCTTGGTTCCGGTGTTGTGTTTATGATATGAGCTTGGTTCCGGTGCTGTGTTTATGATCTGAGCTTGGTTCCGGTGCTGTGTTTATGATCTGACCTTGGTTCTGGTGCTGTGTTTATGTTGTAAGTTTGGTTCCGTTGCTGTGTTTATGATATGAGCTTGGTTCCGGTGTTGTGTTTATGATATGAGCTTGGTTCTGGTGCTGTTTATGATCTGACCTTGGTTCTGGTGCTGTGTTTATGTTGTAAGTTTGGTTCCGTTGCTGTGTTTATGATCTGACCTTGGTTCTGGTGCTGTGTTTATGATATGAGCTTGGTTCCGGTGCTGTGTTTATGATATGAGCTTGGTTCCGGTGCTGTATTTATGATATGAGCTGTTCTGGTGTGGATATGCTGCTATCATGCTGTTTTCTGCACAAGCGGTGTACAGGCAGACTGCCTATCAGTGCAATGTATAGACTGTTTTTTCCTTATTGGTGCTACCAAGAAAAATCCTCATAGGACCTCATGTAACCTAAGGCTGGAGTGTCCGCCAACTGCCCGCCGTACAGCCAATCCGCTTGTGTGTGAACCTGGCTTACTCAGCCACGTCGACAGCCGTACTTTGCCGGAGCTGCTTTCCGTCACTACCACTCGCATACTCATCATTTTCGAGGGACATCAGATATTATACCAAGACCAGGTAGGTCCATCGTTCCTGTTGACACTTACAGTATGGTGGCTGTGGCCCTTGCATCTGGAGGCGCGCGGGCGTGTAGAGCGCTGATAGCAATGTGTCACTGTCTCCCGCGTATTAGCACACATCCCCAGATGTGATCCGCTTGGGTGTCTGATAAGCTAATGGCCTCTTATGTCACATAATCAGGAGCGGAAACTGATGAGCAGGATGGCTGGCGATGACTTCTGCTCTCGAAGCTCATATCTCGCCGCCGGCCGGCGCTGCTATTTATCTGGCATTGCTTGTCATTCATGCCTGACATTTTGGATGAGCGAGTTCTGGGAGAGCGGCGGTTCTCACATCACCAGTTGACCGCCTGCAGTTTGCATTACTGTTGTACAATGCAGGTAAGTGGCGTGAGAGGTGAGTCGCTGTGGAAGTCATTGTCACCTGTGCAGTCTATGAATATCTCGCAGTGCTACGTGCAAACTGAGCAGCTGTTCAGCCGCTACACGCTCCATCACACAGCCGCGCTCCACCTGCAAGAAGCCAGATACTAATATCCACCGCGCATCAAAACCCGCACGCTGTGCCCAAGCTCTACCGTCTAGACGATCCGTAAGAATGTGCGGCTTCGGTATGGCATCCGCACGGCGGCAGACCCAAAATGAAAGCGGCGATGCCATCAGAAGGACCAAGCCCCTGCAGAAAGGGAGACCCCCTCTCCTCTCACACAGTCATCAGACGACTGACCAGGCTCAGCAACCACCACCCAGTCAGCGACCACCACCCAGTCATACATAGCCCCCTGCCCTTGGCTCCTACATGATGCGCACCCTTCTGTTACTCTCTGAACTCTCTAGTCACGCAGCTTATTTTTCTTTGCAGGATGCCGAGAACTTTCTCAGACTTTTGGGGAGGTGGGCGAGCCAAGCCCCACACTGCCCTATCATGAGGGCTGTCCATGGTGGCGACGTGCTGCCCGCAACATCAAGATCAGAACCCCTTCTCTTCTGCGCTGCCCAGTGCTTTGTATGCTCCCCACTCCCTAGCTCTGCAAACTGGCAGGGGAGTGGGGACTGGCACTGACGCCTAGAGCGCCTCGTCTACTCTTCCCTCCCCAGCCATGGCAGTGGGCCAATGGAGGGGTACAAATATTGCCATAGTACTACAAGTGCTGGTAGACGCCTTCTCCTCCTGTCCCCTCGCCTGGCTGCATCCCAGAACAGGAGGAGGCGGGGCTTAGTGCAGCCATTGGCTGCTGCTCGGAGTGGCTGTCAGCCGCTGACCTGTGTCAGGGGGGTGTGGGGCACCGCTCATCCCCCTTACAGTATTGCACATGTAGTGCACGGAACGTCTGCAGTATAGTAGAAGGTGAGTAGATGACGTTCCTTAATGAATCTCATCCACACACTGGGGACATTTTCACTTCAGAGCTGCAGTGCGGATTCTGTGGATTTCTGATGCAGAAGGTTTGCATATTTTTTGAGGATCTTCCTCACTGACTTGAATGGGAAAGTCAGATCTGCAGTAAGATGTGCTGTTGGGTATTTTGCTGTGAGCTGCCCTCGGATTCACAGCAAAATGTGCAGGTTTCATAAACAGACATCCTCTGTAATACGCAGGAAGATCTGCAGCGAATCTACCTGATTTGGTGCAGATTGGTCTTGCAGGTTCAGCTGGGCGCCAGTTCGTATCCCGGCTCCCCTGCCAGTTAGAGCAGCAAGGAGTGGGGAGCATACAAAGCACTGGGCCACGCAGACAAGAAGCGGTTCCGTCATTGATGTTGCAGGCAGCACGTCGCCACCCATGGCAGCCCTCATAATAGGGAAAGTGTGGGGCTAGGCTCGCCCACCTCCCCGAACTTTCAAGAAGATTCTTGGCATTCTACAAGGAGAAATAAAAGAAAAGGAGCCGCATCACTAGAGGGCCAGCAGGATGGGTGTAGAGCAGAAGCATGGGTGTAGGGCCAGCAGCATGGGTGTAGGGCCAGCAGTATGGGTGTAGGGCCAGCAGCATGGGTGTAGGGCCGGCAGCATGGGTGTAGGGCCAGCAGCATGGGTGTAGGGCCAGCAGCATGGATGTAGGGCAGCAGCATGGGTGTAGGGCCAGCAGTATGGGTGTAGGGCCAGCAGCATGGGTGTAGGGCCAGCAGGATGGGTGTAGGGCCAGCAGCATGGGTGTAGGCCAGCAGCATGGGTGTAGGGCCAGCAGCATGGATGTAGGGCCAGCAGCATGGATGTAGGGCCAGCAGCATGGATGTAGGGCAGCAGCATGGGTGTAGGGCCAGCAGCATGGGTGTAGGGCCAGCAGCATGGGTGTAGGCCAGCAGCATGGGTGTAGGGCAGCAGCATGGGTGTAGGGCCAGCAGCATGGGTGTAGGCCAGCAGCATGGGTGTAGGCCAGCAGCATGGGTGTAGGGCCAGCAGCATGGATGTAGGGCAGCAGCATGGGTGTAGGGCCAGCAGTATGGGTGTAGGGCCAGCAGCATGGGTGTAGGCCAGCAGCATGGGTGTAGGGCCAGCAGCATGGGTGTAGGGCAGCAGCATGGGTGTAGGGCCAGCAGCATGGGTGTAGGGCCAGCAGCATGGGTGTAGGCCAGCAGTATGGGTGTAGGGCCAGCAGCATGGGTGTAGGGCCAGCAGCATGGGTGTAGGCCAGCAGCATGGGTGTAGGGCCAGCAGCATGGGTGTAGGGCCAGCAGCATGGGTGTAGGCCAGCAGCATGGGTGTAGGGCAGCAGCATGGATGTAGGGCCAGCAGCATGGGTGTAGGGCAGCAGCATCGGTTTAGGGCCAGCAGCATGGGTGTAGGGCCAGCAGCATGGGTGTAGGGCCAGCAGCATGGGTGTAGGGCCAGCAGCATGGGTGTAGGGCAGCAGCATCGGTTTAGGGCCAGCAGCATGGGTGTAGGGCCAGCAGCACGGGCCTATGTATGACTTGGTGGTGGTCACTGGACTTAGCGATTTGCATGCCTGTTAGGCTGCATGCATGTCCATCCAGTTCAGCCTTTTACCCCCCAAAGTTGATCCAGAGGAAGGAAGAAAAACCCAACGGGGTAGAGGACAATTTTCCTCATTTAAGGGAAAAAATTCCTTTCCAACTCCAATCTGGAAGAGGAACAATCCCCGGATCGCCGACCCTTCTGACGTTATTAATGATTATAGGGCCTCTTTCACACGAGCGTTGCTGTTTTAGGCCGCCCACATCGCTGCCGAATATCGCATGAACAGGAAAAAGCCACGACTAAGTTGAGGCTAAATCTCGTGTTTTCCCGCCCGTTCACACTGCCAGAACTCCTTCGGCCGGGAGAAATCTTCTAAAAGACTTCTATTGGCTGAATAGAGCCAGCTGCCATGATTTAGCAGCGCTAGCCACTGCTATACGCCCCTCCCTTTGCCGGCAGCATAGAAGCCTATGGGAGCTGCCAGCTGATTGTGGCCAAGACCTACCTATTCCAGCCGCGTCATAACATCGTCCGACGTATTCGCCCGCGGATGCCCGATCTTCACCAGACGGATGTTATTAAACAGCTAATAATCGGCCATGTGAATGGATGCATTGGACGGCAGCGCTTCACACGGGCGCAATTTTTTTTACTACAGCTAAATTAGCCGCGTAAATACTTTATGTGAATAAAGCCTAAAGACGTCCAGGGCCCTCTTGAACTCTTTTATCAAATTCGCCATCACCACGTCCTCAGGCAGAGAGTTCCATAGTCTCACTGCTCTTACAGTAAAGAACTTCCTTGTGTGTTGGTAATGAAACTTTCTTCCCTCTAGATGTAGAGAGCGCCCCCTTGTTACAGTCCTGGGTATAGTAGATGATGGGAGATATCTCTGTACTGACCCTGATATATTATACATAGTTATTAGAGCGCCCCCTTGTTACAGTAATGGGTATAATAGATAATGGGAGAGATCTCTGTACTGACCCCTGCTAGATCTATACATAGTTATTAGAGCGCCCCCTGGTTAGAGTCCTGGGTATAATAGATGATGGGAGAGATCTCTGTACTGACCCCTGATATATCTATACATAGTTATTAGAGCGCCCCCCTGTTACAGTCCTGGGGTATAATAGATGATGGGAGAGATCTCTGTACTGACCCCTGATATATCTAGACATAGTTATTAGAGCGCCCCCTTGTTACAGTCCTGGGTATAATAGATGATGGGAGAGATCTCTGTACTGACCCCTGATATATTATACATAGTTATTAGAGCGCCCCCTTGTTACAGTCCTGGGTATAATAGATGATGGGAGAGATCTCTGTACTGACCCCTGTTATATTATACATAGTTATTAGAGCGCCCCCTTGTTACAGTCCTGGGTATAATAGATAATGGGAGAGATCTCTGTACTGACCCCTGATATATCTATACATAGTTATTAGAGCGCCCCCTTGTTACAGTCCTGGGGTATAATAGATGATGGGAGAGATCTCTGTACTGACCCTGATATATCTATACATAGTTATTAGAGTGCCCCCTTATTACAGTCCTGGGTATAATAGATGATGGGAGAGATCTCTGTACTGACCCCTGATATATCTATACATAGTTATTAGAGCGCCCCATTGTTACAGTCCTGGAGTATAATAGATGATGGGAGAGTTCTCTGTACTGACCCCTGATAAATCTATACATAGTTATTAGAGCGCCGCCTTGTTACAGTCTTGGGTATAATAGATGATGGGAGAGATCTCTGTACTGACCCCTGATATATCTATACATAGTTATTAGAGCGCCCCCTTGTTACAGTCCTGGGTATAATAGATGATGGGAGAGATCTCTGTACTGACCCCTGATATATCTATACATAGTTATTAGGGCGCCCCCTTGTTACAGGCCTGGGTATAATAGATGATGGAAGAGATCTCTGTACTGACCCTGATATATCTATACATAGTTATTAGAGCGCCCCCTTGTTACAGTCCTGGAGTATAATAGATGATGGGAGAGATCTCTGTACTGACCCTGATATATCTATACATAGTTATTAGAGCGCCCCCTTGTTACAGTCCTGGAGTATAATAGATGATGGGAGAGATCTCTGTACTGACCCCTGATATATCTATACATAGTTATTAGAGCGCCCCCTTGTTACAGTCCTGGGTATAATAGATGATGGGAGAGATCTCTGTACTGACCCCTGATATATCTATACATAGTTATTAGAGCGCCCCATTGTTACAGTCCTGGGTATAATAGATGATGGGAGAGATCTCTGTACTGACCCCTGATATATCTATACATAGTTATTAGATCGCCCCCTTGTTACAGTCCTCGGTATAATAGATGATTGGAGAGATCTCTGTTCTGACCCCTGATATATCTAGACATAGTTATTAGAGCGCCCCCTTGTTACAGTCCTGGGTATAATAGATGATGGGAGAGATCTCTGTACTGACCCCTGATATATTATACATAGTTATTAGAGCGCCCCCTTGTTACAGTCCTGGGTATAATAGATGATGGGAGAGATCTCTGTACTGACCCCTGATATATGTATACATAGTTATTAGAGGGCCCCCTTGTTACAGCTGACATTTCAATTTCCTCTGCAGAAAAAGCTATTTAATAGATTTGCTTTCTCCTCATCACCTTCTACAATTTTTCTCACATTATTAATTAAAGGGCCCACACTTTTACTATTATTCGTTTTACTATTCATGTAGTTGAGCAGTTTAGGGTTAGTTTTACTCTCCTTGGCAATAAGTCTCTCTGTCTCCATCTTTGCTGCTTTCCCCTGATTTTCCCTTATCTGTGTTTAGTGCCTCCTCGCTGCCTCCGTGTTTTAGCAGTGTAAACGCATTATTTTTGCTGCTTATTGCCCCCCTACATCTCTATTGAACCATATGGGTTTTCTCGTATTCCTGGCGCTTTTCCTCCTGGTCAGATGTTGGTGCGGCTTTGGCTTCCGAGCGTCTGCACTCTGTCTGCGGATGATTGCGAAGTGATGCTGGATACAATCGCTCCACCTTCTCGTTTTTTGCACACAAGCCGGCAGCGCCCATGCGTGCGGCACGGATCAGAACCAGTCCGTATTTCACAGGGCAGGGCTGGACGCGCTCGCCTGAATGGGCCTGAGGGTGATATTTGCGGCACGGGTGGCATATATTGGCGGGCCGTCACCCGTGGAGATGATATAAACCGATAGAAATACATTTTCTTCATCCGGATTAGAATCGCAGCAGGCGGCTCGTAACCGAGAAATTAGGACTAATTGTTGGTTTGAGGCGGCGCTCATCGGATCTGCAGCCGCTGATGACTCGGTTGTGCGGAGAATACGGCCTTTTGTCTGAGGCTGGTAGTAAACACTTTGCAGTGATAATAGGCTGCAGGAGAGCGGCGCGGCCTTTGATTCAGACGCACAATTGCCTCGTTAATGGAAGCCATAGATTACAGGCCCGGCGCGGGGAGCGGTATTTTTAGACGGGTATTTATACTCTGCTTTCGCCAAATGTGACTTTACAGACACAGATGAGAAATAGCGGCCGGGCTGGAAGCGTCTCGGATCCACTTTACAGAAAATATTACAGGGCGCCGAAAGTAGCAATTATGTAATATATTGTTAGCGGGGGGCGTGGCGCCGAATTACACAAGGTCAGGCGGTGGAATGTCAAATCTACCACAGATGCCACGCGGTTCAGGCAGCGCGCCGTGGTCTGCAGCCGGCCAGTGTCTGCAGACGGGCTACTAGCCCATGGATGATGCCAGCAATATTAACCCTTTCAGGAGCAGAGATGTTTCAGTTTTTTGTTTCCTCCCCGCGTTCCGACCGCCATAACTTTCTTATTTTTCCACTGTCGCGGCTCGCTGGGGGCTTGTTGGTGGTTTTTGTGGGAAAAGTGACATAAAATATACTGAAAAACGTTTAAAAAAATCAATTGAAGTAAAATGGAAAGAATGCAATTGCGCCATTTTTGGGGGGAGGTTTTCACAGCGTTGAGGAGATGGTCACCACGGCATGCTAACTTTATTCTGCGGGTCTCTATGGTTACAGCGATGCTAAATGTTCGCGGTTTATTTTGTTGCGCTACTTTAAAAAATGTTTTAAAAAAATTGCTGTTAAACCCGCCTTTCTGCCGCCCTCGACTGCCGTAACTTTTCTTCCTTTTCCGTCAGGCGGATGCGAGGGCTGATTTTCGCACGGTGACCTGTAGTGTTTATTGGTAACATTTTGCGCTAAGTGCGACGTTTTGATCGTGTCCCGGCGGTTCCGGCGTTGTGCTGACCGGGAGCACAAGTGATTTTCCATGCATCTTCCTCCTGATTTCCTCCATTCTTGTTTTTGACTCCTCAGATTCGTATATCTGTATCTTTTAGACGCGCTCCGGGTTTAGGGCTCTTTCGTACAGCCACGTTTTCACAGCCGGCCGATATACGCTGCCGTCCGATGTATTGGACTCCAATGTCTGCGCCTCTGCCGTATGCACGCTATATACTCGCAGCGCTGCCGTATATACCGTACACGTTCACGCGCAGTCCTCATACGCACTCAGCTCTGCTGCACGCAGCTCACATGTACACTGCTGTACACTTTTACTCTTGGGGCTTATTCTCACGCGTTTTATCACAGCTCTGTTACCGCGACCGCGTGAAGCGTTAGATGCCACTGCCTTCATTAATAGCCAGGGAAAAGCGTTCGGCCGGCCAAGAAAGAATATCAGCGGCCGAATACGCCGGCCAATGTGTGACGTGGCCGGAGACGGTACGACTTGCCTTATCCTTCAGCCGCGATCAGCTGGCGGCTCCAATAGGCTTCTACGCTGCCGGCAAAGGGAGGGAGTTCAGCGGCGGCGAGCGCTGGGAGAACATGCCAGCTGGCTCCATTTAAATAAGAGAAGCCATGCTGAGCATTTATGTCGGCCAGAGGACTTCGGGGCTGCAATGTCTATACGTGGCCCCCGGCCGTGTACAGGGACGAGAAAATGCAAATTTTAGCCGTGACTTAGTTTTGGCGTTTTCTTGTTCACGCGTTTTTCGGACGCAATGCGGCCAGCTGCAAGACCAATCACCTGTGTGAAGGAGGCCTTAAAGCGGTTGTGAACTATTGATGGCCTGTCCTCAGGACAAGTCATCACTAGTAGGTTGGTGGGGGTACATCGGCTGGGACCTCCAAAGATCAGCTGTTTACCAGTGTGATTGTGCACTGAGCAGACAGCTCCGTTCTTACTGTAGTGGTCAGACTTGGTATTGAAGGCATAGTTCCTATTTATTTCAGTGCCTGTAATATCACACATGGCCACTACAGTAAGAATGGAGCTGTCTGCTCCCTGCAGAATTCAGTTCAGTATGCAAGTGCAGTGGCCTGGCGAACAGCTGATCAGCCAGTAAATTCTCCTGCCTGAATGTGACTCCTCCCACTGGTCATGTGATCATGATATCAGAAAGATCCCTCAGCTCATGACTTTTTATTGCTTGCTGCTGCCTAAAGCTCAATGATTGCTGTGCTGAAGTCAGAGAGACCTGCAAGAAGCGCCGTCTCCCCTACAAGGTCCCTCCGGAAGCTGAATGCGCGGCTTCAGGATTTTTTTGGTTTTCTCTTCAGATCATAAGATTTCGTCTTGCTAAAAAGTGCGTTTTATAATCCAAAAAATCCAGTATGTAAACTAAGGAGCCCCTTTATTAGAGCCCGTCTGGTATCATGTGTGACCTCCCTCGACCTTCAGGACTGCAGCAGTGCATCCATCCACAGATATCAGAGTCCCAGGTGCCAAGAACACCCTCCCCGCCATCAGTGCACCTCCACCAGCCGACAGGAAGGGGGCAGCGATTCATGCTGCTTGCACCAAATTCTGACCTCCCATCAGCACATAAATCTGTCTCCATCTGACCAGGAGATGTTTCTCCGCTGCTCAGTGATACAAGTTTTGCGCTCTTTTGCCCGCTGGAGTCTTTCTGCTCCTCTTAGACACAATGGCGCTGGAACTGGTCGCCTGCTGTTATACCATCCGTGCGGAGGAACGGCGAGTTGTGCGTTCGGACACGTTAGTTGGAGCTCCAGCGTTGTATTCAGCTGACTGTGCAGCCTGTTGGGCAGAACGATTCCTGACATCCTCCTCCGACCCCTTTCAGGGATGAGTTGTTTCCGCCCGCAGGATCCCCTTCACTGGATGTTTTCTCAAAATACTCTCTCCAGGAGACACTCCCCCCACGGTTGGCAGTGAGGCCCAGCTAGTCTAGCATTGATGACCGGCCTTGTTGGAAGTCGCTCCGATCGCTGGATCTTCCATCTAATGTGGATTCACACTGAAACTGATCCACGGAACACTTCTCACGTGATTTTATGCCGCACTCCGGGGTCACGGGAAGAATTACCGTACAGGGGGCGCCAATCGTGGGGGGGGGGGAATCCTAATAAAAGGGCTGTCAGTTCAGGCGGCCTCCACTGGGGAAACCGCTGTATTATGGCCGCATGAGACCCGCCGCCTCCTTCCTCATGATTGCACCAGACGGCCGCGAAGTGCGAGGCGAGGGGCGACATTTGCAGCTGCACTGATTTGCTTCCTGCACCGTCCACCTTTTGCTTCTTTAGCTCAATCTCTGAAATGCTGAAAGCAAAAACAAATAGTTTTTAGCGCTGTGCGGCGCTGGCGGCGCGTCCATGCAGCGCTACGTCTGCACGTAGGCCTCATTACATGTAAAATAATAGCGGGGACATTTGCAGTTTGTGCAGCCGAGCGCGGATGGATTTGGGGCAATGGAAAAAACAATTACTAGCAGCGTGAAGATTACCACAAATTGCTTGCTGACTGCGGCGCGGCGGATGCGCGGTAATTGCAGAGGGGGGCACTTTTTGGCCACATAAGGGAGCTCCTAATATGAATTCCTGTTGTAATGCTATTTAGTGGCGGCGGCGCGGACCTTTCTGCTCGCTGCGATGTGCTGCGCGCCGTCCGAGGACCCCGAGGCCTGAAGGTCGTCTCTCCTCTCTAATTACTCCCGGCGGACCTGTATTACAGCAGAGGAGATTATTCCAACAGGTGGGGTTAGTCGCCGCGGCGGTGAGCGATAGCAGCCACCGTGATACGGCGTCCATTCATCGTGACGGGATGCCTGGCGCTGGCCGTTCCTGCAGGGGGGGCGGCGGATAATAAATGTCACCAGAAGGATTTAATGTATTCACAGTCTGCGCATTATTCAGCTCCAGAGGAAGAACATCATGAATCTCCCTCCAAGGTACAAACCACAACAGGAAGAACCGAGACGACCAAGCACAGATCCATCTTCTCCTCCCAGACTTCAGGCTTGGAAGGTCCAGGATGATGCCGGCAGGCCTCTCGCAGGACACGGAGCGCGCGGTGATATATATACGGGATAGACCGGAGCATTAGTCACTCATTCTGTAGTCTCGCATGTTTAGTACGTGATTACCAAGGCCGCCATCTTCCCTGAGCCGGGACGCCACAACATTACTGCTGCCAGGGGCCCACTCATTGTGCAGGCATTGGGAGCCCCAATACACGACATATCAGAACCATCGAGACTTGTCTGAAGTGACAGAGTAATAGGGTCTCCAGTACTGGCCACAAGTAATAGGGTCTCCAGTACTGGCCACAAGTAATAGGGTCTCCAGTACTGGCCACAAGTAATAGGGTCTCCAGTAGTGGCCACAAGTAATAGGCTCCCCAGTATTGGCCACAAGTAATAGGGTCTCCAGTAGTGGCCACAAGTAATAGGGTCCCCAGTACTGGCCACAAGTAATAGGGTCTCCAGTAGTGGCCACAAGTAATAGGGTCTCCAGTAGTGGCCACAAGTAATAGGGTCTCCAGTACTGGCCACAAGTAATAGGGTCCCCAGTATTGGCCACAAGTAATAGGGTCTCCAGTACTGGCCACAAGTAATAGGGTCTCCAGTACTGGCCACAAGTAATAGGGTCCCCAGTATTGGCCACAAGTAATAGGGTCTCCAGTAGTGGCCACAAGTAATAGGGTCCCCAGTATTGGCCACAAGTAATAGGGTCTCCAGTAAATGTCCCCAGAAATAGAGTTCCCACTAAATGTCCCCCATAGTGCCCCAATAGTAATAATGCCCCCAGTAGTAATACTGATCCCATGAATAGGCCCACATGTAATCGTGCATCCACAGTGATCTAGTTGTAGTAGTGTTCCCAAGTAGTATCCCCAATAGTAGTAGTGTCCCCTATAATGGTACCAGTTGTATTTGTGTCCCTATTAATGGCCCCAGTACTAATAATGTCCCCATTAATATTCCCAGTAGTAATAGTGACACCAGTAGTAATAGTCTCCCCAATAATGGTCCTAGTAGTAATAGTGACCCCATAGTGTCCCCATTAATGGCCCCAGTAGTAAAAGTAGCCCACACAGTGGTCCCAGTAGTTTTACTGTCCCCCATCATGCCCCTGTAGTAATAGTGACCTCTTCATGGTGGCCCCAGTAGTAATAGTGACCCCATGAATGGCCCTAGTTGCAGTGGTGACCCCAGAGTGATCCAGTAGTCATAGTGTCTCCAGGAGTGTCCCCAGTAGTAATAGCGTCCCTCATAATAGCCCCTGCAGTATTAGTGCCCCCATAGTGACCCCAGTAGTGTTACTGTCCCCCGTAGTAATAGTGACCCCATGAATATCCACAGTTGCAGCGGTGACCCCATAGTGATCCAGTAGTGGTAGCGGTTCCAGGAGTTTCTCCTATAGTAATAGTGTCCCCCGTAATAGTGACCCCATTAATGTCTCCAGTAGTAATAGTGTCCCCATTAGTGGCCCAGTAGTAAAAGAAGCTCGCACAGTGGTCCCAGTATTAATACTGTCCCCCCATAATGGCCCCTGTGGTAATAGTGGACTCAATTGTAAGTGTCCCCCATAGTGCCCCAGTTGTAATACTGACACCACGAATAGTCCTAGTTGTAATAGTGTACCCATAGTGATCTAGTAGTAATAGTGTTCCCAAGTAGTATCACCAATAGTAATACTGTCCCCCTTAATGGTACCAGAAGTAATAGTGTCCCCATTAATGTCCACAGTAGTAATAGAAACCCCACAGTGGCCCTAGTAGTAATAGTGTCCCCCATAATGGCCCCTGCAGTGATAGTGACCCTAATAGTGGTCCCAGTAGTATTAATGTTCCCATTTATGTCCCCAGTAGTAATAGTGTCTCCCACAGTGGCCCCAGTAATAATAGTGTTCCTATTAATTGCCCAGCCTTATAGTGGTCCCAGTAATACTGTCCCCACATAATGGCCCCTGTAGTAATAGTGACCCCCCTATAGTGGCCCCTGTAGTAAGTGTCCCCCATAATGTCCCCAGTAGTAATAGTGGCCCTAGTAATAATAGTGACTGCCACAGTGGCCCCAGTAATAATAGAGTCCCAATTAATGGCCCCAGTAGTAAATGTGGCTCTCATAGTAGTCCCAATAGTAATACTGTCCGCCATATTGACCCCTGTAGTAGTAAGTGTCCCCCATAGTGGCCCCAGTAGTAATAGTGACCCTAATAGTGGTCCCAGTAGTAATAGTGACTCCATTGTGGCCCCAGTACCAATAATGTCCCCAGTAGTAATAGTGCCTCCCATAGTGGCCCCTCTAGTATTGCTGTCCCCATTATTGGCTCCAGTTGTAAAAGTGGCCCCCATAGTGGACCCAGTAGTAATAGTGTCTCCCGTAGTGGCCCAGTAGTAATATTAGCCCCCATTGTGGTCCCAGTAGTAATAGTGTGCCCCTTAATGGGCCCAGTAGTGATAGTGGCCAGGGTAATAACAGTGTCTCCCATATTGGCCCCAATAAAATCGTGTATCGGTTTCGGTGTGAATCCACATTAGATGTGAAAATTCAGCGATCGGAGTGACTTCCAACGAGGCCGGCCATCGGTGCTAGACTAGCCGGGCCTCACCACCAACTGCTAGGGTTTTTCTCGTGTAACGGTGCAGAGAGTATACAGAGAATGGCGCAATCAAGGAAACCATCTAGTGAAAGGGGATCCTGCGGACGGAAACAACTCATCACTGAAAGGGGTCGGAGGAGGATGTCAGGAATCGTTCTGGCCAACAGGCTGCACAGTCAGCTGAATACAACGCTGGAGCTCCAACTAACGTGTCCGAACGCACAACTCGCCGTCCCTCCGCACGGATGGGATATAACAGACGACCGATTCCAGCGCCATTGTGTCTAAGAGAAACAGAAAGACTCCAGCGGGCAAAAATAAAAAATATATTCCATTGTAGAAGCGGTGAGCGGTGTAGGGCTCACGTGGTTAAGTGTGATGGAGATCCTCCGGGGGGTTCACATACTTGTTCCTGTATGTTCTGCCTGCTCATTTCTGTGGGTCCATGATGTCATGGTGCATCGGCCTTCATTATCTCTGACCTGATCTGTTTTTGTGGGATTTTTCTAGGGTCAGTGGGTGACAGAATGAGTAACATTGACGGAAACCCATGCTGGATAGTCATTCATTGTCCGTCAGCTTAGACCAGCGGCGGCTCCGGTAGGCGGCGGTTTTGTGCCACATTTTTATTGTTTTATTCCGTTTTAACAGAGAAAACTCCCAGAAGCCAGAAGGCCGGAGCAGCGAGCTGGAGAAGGTGATCCCACCCACATGGTATACTTAATAGTACATACGGTAGTTACTCTATGTAGCACATAGTAGGTCCATCAAGTCCAAGCAAGGTATTGGCGAGGATGTGGACAGGCAGGAGGGGGCACAGGGTATCGGCGAGGATGCGGACAGGCGGGAGGGGGCGCAGGGAATCGGCGAGGATGCGGACAGGCGGAAGGGGATGCAGGGTATCGGCGAGGATGCGGACAGGCGGAAGGGGGCGCAGGGTATCGGCGAGGATGCGGACAGGCGGAAGGGGGCGCAGGGTATGGAGTTATCTCTATGGATAGCTTGAGGTGTAGAGCGGCCTCTTCCCCCGATTGGACTGTGTTGTTGAATGATGATATAGCTTTCTTCCTTGCAGTCATGGCGGAGGTGACTCCCTTTGGGCTGTATGAAGGCCTGGGACAGTTAGGAGGGAGCAGGGACTACGTGTAGTGCTGCAGGACTCTTTGTGCAGTATTAACATAATGATAGGGAAGCCGTGACCCGTAATAATAGAGAAGGATGAGCAGCAGATAGGTAGAATGGCCCCATGTAAATGGGAGGTTTGACACTGCTTGCTTGAGTCCAGTGGGCCAGGCGGGTAATAGTGACCCCCATAGTGGCTCTATTAGTAGTAATGACTCCCATAGGGTCACGGGTAGTAATTCTTTCCCCAGTAGTGGCCCCCAATAGTAATAGTGTCCCCCATAGAGGGCTGTGCAGTAATAGTGACTCCATAGTGGCCCCAGTATAAATAATGGTCCATTAGTGACCCAATAGTAATAGTGCCCTTCGTAGTGATCCCAATAGTAATAGTGACCCCATGAATGGCCCCAGTTGCAGCGGCGCACCCCCTACATGTTTATCATGGCATATAGCAAACCAGGGTAAAGGGAGAAGGACATACGGGACTGTATCCTCATCCCAAGAACTGTTGGGGCATAAGTCCATGGAAGTCCAAGTGTAATGTGCAACACCTTGCCTAGGGTACAGAGTAGGAGAAGGCCTGAACCTACAGAGGCATATGACTGAGACTGTTGCCACGGGGCAGGAGACTGGCTACAGCGGCTGCTGCAGGAGAGGAGAGCAATGGCGAGGCGCCCGGGGCTCCGGAGTGTGGTGGCCACGTGAGGGGGCTATAATGGATGAGTGGTGGGAACACCAATATGACAGAGCAGTGAGGAGCATCCAAGTCAAGTGTGAGAGGAGGCCAGCAGAGTGGCAGGTCAAGCCTACTAGGGTCTGGTGAGGGACGGGTGAAGTGGTGGCAATGGAGAATAGATGAGCTGAATATTAACGGGGTCCCCGGGTGATGGAGGATTAAAAATAATGGCAGCAGACGTGTTAAAACAATAAAAGCAGCCGTAATCACCTGTTCGTTCCCCTGGCGATCCAGTACTGAAGCTCCCATAGTCTTTCCTTATGAATAGCTACCCCCTGACCATTGCACCCAATCTGAGGCCACAGCAGTCACATGCCGTCCTCCTGGCATCACGGCTCCCAGCATCTGAGCTGTGATGCCAGGAGAACGGCACATGAGACGGTTGCAGCATCTGATTGGCTGCAGCAATCAGGTGGTAGCTGTTTGAATTGTGCCCGTTTCCCCGACACCATCTGCCAGGAGGTCTCCGGACACACAGGAGAGTTGTCTGATCCCACCGACATCGTGAGGTCCTGTTGACTCTTGAGTGATGTGTATGTAGGGGGGGGAATGTCATGGAGTTGGTCAACAACTTCGAGGCCAACCATGATGGACACATAGCCTGGGACCCGGGGGCAGATAGGGGACATACAGGCCTATAACCCCTCCCGAAATACTTCAAACATGATTCAAAGATCTACTTGCGGGAGGTTTCTTCCCTGGACCCCGACATGACGGATCCCACCTCCAGGCCGCCGCGCTCCCAATGTTTCTGCTTGCCTATAGAAGACATTTTTGCTCGTCCACAGAAATATCTAATGAGCTAACTTAGTTTAATTCTTCGTCTCTCCGGCGTCCCAGAATGACACGTTAGCCGCGGACGTCGTCAGAAGATTCCGGACCTGCTGGATTAACTGTGTTCATACAAATGTTTCTGCTAATTAACGAGCCGTTTGTGACATTCTGTGTGGGCGGACGTGTTTCTCTCCAGATTGTTTGCTTGTATACAGAAAACTGCAAAAGGGAAAATTATCACAAAAAAAACGAAAAAAAAGCAAAAGTATGGAGTCCTTCGTGATTTATCGTGTTACATCATTGGATGACCGTTGGTTCATGTGCGCCAATCAACACAAAATGAGGCTGCAAACAGAACATAGGCAGCATTTTAGCCATGGTGTCCGGGTGCTACATTTATTCTACTGTGCCAGGCATGATCCATTACATGTGCAGGGAGGAGAGGAGGTCAGCTGTGACTATTGTGAATGGTGGCTCCTGTGTTATCTATATATAGGTGTCTCCTCTCAGTGTAATCCTGTCTGTGCAGGGAGGGGAGGAGGGGAGCTGTGACTATTGTGAATGGTGGCTCCTGTGTTATCTATATATAGGTATCTCCTCTCAGTGTAATCCTGTCTGTACAGGGAGGGGAGGAGGTGAGCTGTGACTATTTGGAATGGTGGGTCCTGTGTTATCTATATATAGGTGTCTCCTCGGTGTAATCCTGTCTGTACAGGGGGGGGGGGAGGAGGTGAGCTGTGACTATTGTGAATGGTGGGTCCTGTGTTATCTATATATAGGTGTCTCCTCTCAGTGTAATCCTGTCTGTACAGGGAGAGGAGGAGGTGAGCTGTGACTATTGTGAATGGTGGGTCCTGTGTTATCTATATATAGGTGTCTCCTCTCAGTGTAATCCTGTCTGTACAGGGAGAGGAGGAGGTGAGCTGTGACTATTGTGAATGGTGGGTCCTGTGTTATCTATATACATGTGTCTCCTCTCAGTGTAATCCTGTCTGTACAGGGAGGGGAGGAGGGGAGCTGTGACTATTGTAAATGGTGGTCCTGTGTTATCTATATATAGATGTCCCCTCTCAGTGTAATCCTGTCTGTACAGGGAGGGGAGGACGTGAGCTGTGACTATTGTGAATGGTGGGCCCTGTGTTATCCATATATAGGTGTCTCCTCTCAATGTCATCCTGTCTGTACAGGGAGGGGAGGAGGTGTGCTGTGACTATTGTGAATGGTGGCTCCCGTGTTATCTACATATAGGAGTTTCCTCTCAGTGTAATCCTGTCTGTACAGGGAGGGGAGGAGGGGAGCTGTGACTATTGCACTATTGTGAATGGTGGGTCCTGTGTTATCCATATATAGGTGTCTCCTCTCAATGTCATCCTGTCTGTACAGGGAGGGGAGGAGGTGTAATCCTGCCTGTGATGATAATGAGGTAACTACTGTTATGTGATCTCCACAGAGTAGGTAGAGTCAACTGTTTTGAGTCTTTTGCTCAGTGTGAGGACTGCAGGACATTGTAATGTAGATAGTTGCTGCAGTCACACCTTGCAGACTGGTGTACAGTACTCTCCTTTAAAGGGAACCGGTCATCACCTTTGAACCCCATAAACTATGTAATGGGGCCCAAGGGTGATGGATCGGGAGTCTGTGGATCGGTGCTCCATACTCACCAGGCCCCCCGTTCCAGTGATGTCTTTCCACAAAATAGAGATGAATGTGCGAGCGCGCACTACTAGGTGAGAAGGATCCCGCTGTCTTCCCGGGCAGCTCGGCGGGGAGCAGCATTGGGGCACCCAGTGGGTATGGAGCTACCCATACTCCCCGGCCCATCACCTAGAAGCACCATGCTGTCATTTCGGGGGCTCGGAGGTGATGACAGGTTCGCTCTAAGTAGTAACATTCTTGTTATCATAAAAAGACGGTCTGAGATAATCCTATCTTAAATGCATCCATTGTAAAACCGCAGCCCTCTAATTTAGGGGAGGGACGCGGCCCCCGGACGGCAGGGGCCCCATGATCCCCGCTGCACACATTCTCCAGTCTTCTTACTTACTTCAGTGATTTGTTCGGAGTCTCATGTATATTCGTCAGGTGGATAAAAGTCGGCGTCTTATACTGCATTGTTACCACCTAAAGGCCCTTTTACACGGACGAGGTCCGGGCAAACGATGCTGACGGCGCCTCCCAGTGAAGCTCGGTGCTGTTACTCAGGAGCGAGTATCGCTGGATCACCAGCATGGCGGTGGGGTGGCTGGGGAGCGTTCTCCTCCTGCTCTCACCCCTACCGCCTCCATTCACTGTAAGCAGCGGGCGTTCAGTTTTCAGCATGCATGAATACTCGCGGGAACAACCAGAATGATGTCATCCCACGTAGCAAGGCCTTAAGAGATGCCATCAGCAAACCTCTGTGGACCGCAGTGAGGATACCACAACTTGTGCCTTTGAAATCTCTGACTATTCCAGCAAATATAAGTTGATCCCCAGTTCCTGCAGGGTGTTATACATTTGGCGTAGTTGTCAGCATAGATGCAAGGGCATATTGACTTGTAGAGCTGGAAGGGACCTCCAGTGGTCATCGGGTCCTACAGGGGCATCGGGTCCTCTGGGGTCATTGGCTCCAACAGGGTCATTAGGTGCTCCAGGGTCATTGGGTCCAACCCCCCGCTCAATGCAAGATCCCTAAATCATCCCAGACAGATGTCTATCCGGCCTCTGAACTCTTCCATTGAAGGAGAACTCCTCACCTCCCGTGGCAGCCTGTTCCACTCATTGATCCCCTCACTGTCTAATATCTAATCTGTGTCTCCTCCCTTTCAGTTTCATCCTATTGCTTCTTGTCTTTCCTTGTACAGATGAGAATAGGGCTGATCCCTCTGCACTGTGACAGCCCTTCAGATATTTGTAGACAGCTATTAAATGTCCTCTTGGCCTTCTCTTCTGCTAAACATTCCCAGATCATTTAACCGTTCCTCATAGGACATGATTTGCAGACCGGTCACCATTTCTCTGAACTTGCTCCAGTTTGTCTAGGTCTGTTATAAAGTGGGGTGCCCAGAACAGGACCCAGTGTTCCAGATGAGGTCTGACTAAGGAAGAGTAGAGGAGGATAATGACCTCACGTGATCTAGACTCTATGCTTCTCTTAATACATCCCAGAATTGTGTTTGCCTTTTTGGCTGCTGCATCACATTGTTGACTCATGTTCAGTCTGTGATCTATTAGTATACCCAGGTCTTTTTCACATGTGCTGCTGCTTAGCCCAATTCATCCCATTCTGTATGTGCTTTCTTCATTTTTCTTGCCCAGATGTAGGACTTTGCATTTCTCCTTGTTAAATACCATTCTGTTAGTGGCCGCCCACTGTGCAAGCTTTTCTAGATCTTCTTGAATCCTCTCTCTCTCTCCCCTAGTGTTAGCTATCCCTCCTAGCTTTGTGTCATCGGCACATTTGATCCGTTTCCCACAATTCCCTCCTCCAGATCATTTATAACAATGTTGCCCAACACTGGGCCCAGGACAGAGCCTTGTGGTCCCCACTTGATAGATTCTTCCACTTGGATGTGCGGCCATTTATGACCACTCTTTGAGTACGATCACTCAGCCAGTTGTGAATCCACCTAACAGTTGCCTTGTCAGTCCCAGATCTGATAAGCATGGGTTGATAAAACCCTTTTGTTGTGTGATAGTGTTTGGGCATATGATTAAACTGGTAGTTGACATGCCCATACATGCCTTCACCAAGCCCGTGGTTGCCCCTAGACACTTCTCATAATAAGCCTTGAGAGAGGGAAGTATCAGAGTATGAAGGAGGGATCTACTACAGGACTGTCTTCATTGTCTGATTTATCAGCCCCTCCAAGCTTTGCACAGTAGAACTCTCTCTACAGTGTCGGATTTACTGTTCTGCCCAGTGAGGGCGATGGAGGACGCTCGGGGTGATGGGGGACGCTCGGGGTGATGGGGGATGCTCGGGGTGATGGAGGACGCTCGGGGTGATGGGGGACGCTCGGGGTGATGGGGGATGCTCGGGGTGATGGGGGATGCTCGGGGTGATGGAGGACGCTCGGGGTGATGGAGGACGCTCGGGGTGATGGGGGACGCTCGGGGTGATGGGGGACGCTCGGGGCGATGGAGGACGCTCAGGGCGATGGGGGACGCTCGGGGTGATGGGGGACGCTCGGGGCGATGGAGGACGCTCGGGGTGATGGGGGACGCTCGGGGTGATGGGGGACGCTCGGGGTGATGGGGGACGCTCGGGGTGATGCTGAGGGCTTTATGGTTTCTCAGATGAAAAGCTGTGTAAATGTTGCCAGGACTCCTATGCGCTACTGCACTCCATAGCGGCGAGCGTATTAGCACATGCCCCATGTGTTTTTGCCCTCATACAGGAAAGGCTATGTGCAGGGGGGAAGCAGGACCCACCAGGCCTCTCCCACGGGTCCTCGCTGCATTTTCAAAAAGTTTTACCTAAAAATAGTGAATTTAATCTTAACCCCCTAATGCAACATGACGTAACCTTACATGTTGTGGCTGGCGTGGGACCGGAAGTGAGCCGCACCATCCAGCAGCAGGAGCTGGCTGTTACCAATAGTCGGCTCTCGCTGCAACAGAAGGGTTCATTAGGAAAGCGACCCCCGCTGTTAACACCTTACATGACACGATCTATGTAGATTGCGACATGTAAAGGGTTCACAGAGGGAGGCGATCCCTCTGTGACGTCATTGGACCCCTGTGATGTAATCGCAGAGGACTGACGGGTTGCCATGGCAACAGGATGCCAGATACAGGCGCCTATGATCTCTATAAAAAGCGATAAGGCATTTCAGTATAGACGTCCTGCAGTGCCTTACCACAGCGATGATTGCTGCTATGGATCGGGTCCGCTTCAGGGACGTAAGCCGTGTAAAAAACTGAGAAAAATAGTGTAAAACAACATAACAAAATAAACCCTTTTTTGCTCATTTTTCCCCTGCTTGTATAAAAAGCCGACATATGTGGTATCATCGTGTCCGTAAAGACCTGTACTATGATTTCAGGACACCATTAATCCTGCGCAGCAAAAACCGTAAAAAAATGGAGGCAGAATGGGTATTTTGTTCATTTTACCTCCCAAAAAGTGATGAAAAAAGCTGTATCTATCCCAAAATGGTGTAGATAGGAGGAGTCTGGCTTTGCTAGTGAGAGTTCTGGGACGGGGGTCCACTGTACACTGATGAAGGGTAAATACCCTGAAACAGCTGTCTGTGCATGGAGTCTGGCTTTGCTTTTAATTCCCAGTCATTGTTACAAGGCTTGTATAAAGAGTCTAACTTTGGCTTGAAGAATTTCTGCCTTCCAATAGGTGGCGCTGTGGAGGTATTATTCCATCTCCCTTATTTCCATATTACCCAGAGGAGCGTGCATGGCCTTTTGAGTCTCCTCATTCACCTTCTAGATGTTCTCCCTGAGAAGAAAATATAGTGTTTCTGGCTTTCAAAAACTAGTCCCAGTGAATGTTAGAGGTTTTGCTTGGTGAAGTATCAGGTGCTGAGGCCCCGCCAACCACTGAAACGAAGCTGCAGAAGTGCTCAGCCGAGCTCTGTGCTGCTTCAGATGTGATTGGCAAGCGGTGTGCGGACTGACAGACTTTCTATTGAGCCCATACGGCGCTTCTTGGAAAGCCGTAAAGTGTCGGTCGGACACGGCGCTTCTGCTCTGCCGTAGTTTTCACTAAGGGGCAATAGACCTTTATGTTACCCCGCCGCAAGATGGAAAATAACACAAGCAGCTAAACAAGCCAAAACGGCATTCCTAGCCGCACAAAGCGCTGCATATTTATGTAATGCGCAGGATGGCGAATGCAAATCACAGAAATCACAGCTGTTATCCGAGAATAATTACTTCTTGTTTACATTCTGAAAGCCCCCAAAAAACAATAAGAGAAGCGGAATGATTCCAGGTGATCCATATGGATAATGTTAATGTTACATCAGTAAAGTGCGGCACTTATTTCATCCTGATACATAAATCTGGAGCCGAACAGCGAACATTTCAGAGTAAAAATAGCATTAAACCTTAAGATATGCAGCAAGTTACAGATTGTGGTGATGGTACCCGGGGGGGGGGGGGGGGGGGATTGGGAACGGGGTGACTCGCCCGATGACCTCAGCTTACATCCTGGCACTGCCACGCTGCCCGCCGCCCCTTCTGGCTCATCCAATATAACCATAAGATTGAGTTTGTCATTATGTCCTTGGGACAAATCCAAGACGATACGACCTTTTCACCGAAGTGTCCCGCTGAAAGTCAATGAGATACTTAAAGAGGACCTGTCATGTCCTCGAGTCAGCGGGTCTGGCTGCATAGAGTACCAGCCGCAGACCGCTGACTCTCCAACAGCCTTTATTTAATTCCTACTTCCTGTCATGTCTGCCCTGAGCGTAAGAACGCACCACGCCCGGGGCGAACGCAAACAGAAAGCTGGTCATTATGCTACGTCCGTGTAGGCTGTGAGAACAACGACCTACATGGGCGCAACCCAAGTATGTCTTGGAGGCAAAGGAAGGGGGGGGGGGGGATGGGACGGGCATACATGACCTTTGAACTTGGCCAGTATTTTTTTTCTTACAAAGGTGGCAGCCCTATCTTCACTGCTCGCTGCCAACGAATGATATCAAAGTTAATTGACAGTGAATAGTAGTGACCGCCCATTTGACTGATTTGTCCCCCGGCACTTGTAATCTAACGGCACTCAGCACAGGGGACCGAAGTTCCGTAGGAGCAAAATAACAGCTGCTGGTGAGCAGGGCTGCGGATGGGAAGCTATGCAGCCAGCCTCAGAAATTGGAGGACATGACACGTCCTCTTTAACCCCCTTCCGACATCCACAGGACATATTTGGCAGATGTTAGGTGTCATTGTGTAGAATGGCTTGGGGACTTAGGCCAATTTATAGATGATGGGTGCTGGCTCAAACTCATGCCTGGATCAGAGACAACTCCAGTGACAGCTGTAAACCCTTTAGATGCTGCTGCCATTTCTGACAGCAGCATCTAAAATGCTCCACAGAGTGGGGGGATTCCCTCTGTCACTTGAACAGGCAACGGTTCGAAAGTTGTGGAAGCCTTCAGGAAGTCCCTAGAGTTGCCACGTATTTCTGCCTACTAAGAAATGGCTTACTAGGATGCATGCAGAACATACTGCAATACTTCAGCAGTAAAGCGACTTCTAGTTCAAGTCTCCAATTGAGTTAAAGATAAAGTAAAAATAAGAATAATCATTAATTTAAAATTAATACATTTTTAAAAATATTAAAAGTTTAAAAGCTCCATTTTCACAATCATCACATAAAATACATAATACATTTGGTGGCGCCGCGCCCATAAAAGGCCAATTTATTACAATATCTTATTATTTTTTCTGCACGGGGAACTATTTAAAAAATACACAATGATAGAATTGCAATTTTTTTAGTGCCCCCCCCCCCCCCCATCTGCAAGAAAAACTAAATAAAAAGCAGTCAAAAAGTTATATGTCCCCAAAACGGTAGAAGGAAGAAGCCCGCACACAGCGCCATCAACGGCAAATGTTATGGGAGTCAAATGACAGGACACAAGGTCATCTTTACATGAAATAGGTTTCGTTTTTAAGTAGTAAAACATAAAAACCCCTAGATATTTGGCTCTTGTGCGGAGCTGCAGACTAAAGGGGACCTCATATTAACTGCAGCATCAACGCTGAGAGAACAAACTCCTGAAAATGGCGGAACTGTGTTTTCTATCCGTTCCACTCTGCTTAGCTTTCCAATACATTATATTGTACTACTCCACGAGCCCTCCTGCAGCCATTCACAGGAAAAACGGTAAAAAGTTATGATTTTTTGAAGGTGGGAGAAGCAAATAACAATGAAAACAAAAAGTGCTGCAACAGCAAGGGGTTAAATGGATTGTCGGACGTTTCAACAATGTAAGGAAATACTAAAGGAAATAATAAAAGAAGGTTTACTGACCGTTTCCATCCTCCACCGCTCATGCACCTCCTGGTACCATGTAGTGCTGAGGGAAGTGATTGGCTGCAGAAGTCACATGGGTGGACAGTCACATGACCACTGCAGCCATGTAAATATGGAGGACTGGAGTGGCAGGAGATGCAATAAGTGAGCAGAGCTTCTTTTGTTATTTTTTACACTTCCTGGGTTTACCTCTTTCTTTTTATATCTCAGACCACCCCTTTAAGTCCACACTAAGTAAATTGCATAATGAAATTGGGGGTCAGTTAAGAGCCTAGCTGAGGGGGCTCTTGGGGTATGTACCCCAGGTGCTGGGTAGTAGTTGAGGTGCTAACAAGCCATGTTGCCTTGGATAGTGTTACATACATGCAGAGCGCAACTATGATGCCCTGCAGGGGGCGTCACCAACAGATCTACTATGGTGCATAAATGATCAGGATGAACCAACATGAACACCAAAATGTATTAAAATGTGCATAATGGACTAATACAGGAGCGGGATTGCTATCCCTAAAAACTTGGGCTTGGCGGACCTTGCCTAATAGTAGGGCGATCGTCCTAAGAAGGACAGCTTCACGTTTCGAATCTAAGAAGCCTAGTCTGACCCTAGATGGAATATAGAGAAGGATGTACAGCAGATGGTAGAGCTAACAGAGCTAGGCTGGCGGTCCACAGCCACACTATGCAGCATCCGAAGAGCAGGCCACGGCCTAGGAGACAGCAGGGTAGAGTTTGGGCCTTGTCACGGTGGCTCTACCGTCTACCACCGGGAGGGTAACCTGTGACACGTCCAAGGGCCGAGGTCCAGGTTATTAAATAGGGAAACCCAATATCGGATTACCTTAGTCTCTTTGGTCACGGGTGACGCCACCGTTTCTTCTGCAACGGGGGATTCCTGGATGGTGGAGTAAATCCTCTCTCGAGTAGCTTCTGTAGGAAATTTCAAGTTGGCAGAGTAAATTCACACACACACGGGTACCTTTTAAAACCGGGCGACCGGTCGTTTTACTTCAATTTCCAATAACTAACCAGTTCAGTCATTTCTTGATAAATGGTGTAACAGGGAGACCTCCCAGGATCACAGGGGAGACCACAGCCACAGTTATCTGTAGCTCCCGGCCCGGCACCACGCTTGCTTTCCTCTCTCAGTCTCTACCGGTACACACTCACAAACACATATATTAAGCATCATCACGTGACAGACAAAAGGATACAAAACCCAAACAGTCATGTCACAACCAGACACTTAACCCTTTCAGTGCTGCAGCTATGAAATACACATCATTCTTGCAACACAGAAGACAACCATAATACAAATGCATGCCACTACAACACCACAAACAAGACATAATATGGATGGATTGGGGACAAGGCACTAGACATGACCATCTGGTAGGGTAGAGGAACAGACAGGACTTGCCTTGACTCTGACACCCAACGATCCACATGTACAATGTGGAAACAAACTAAACATGAGTTAAACAACAGTTCCAAATAGCATGCATGCACACACCAACAAGCATAGGGACAGATAGGGAACAAAGGCGTTAGACAACACCCATGTGATGGAGTACAACAAACAGAGCCCGCACAGCATGGATATAGGCAGGACAGGAAAATGACCCATGCCCAAGTCAGGGCGGGGCCAGAATATGCACAGATAATCGCTGATTGGCTGGCCAACTAATCAGATCATACACCACAGGAGCTGGCGGAGAAGAAAAGAGTAGCACACTAAGGAATTTCCAACATACAATACTTAAGGGACCTTTTGCAGTGACAAACAAAACCTAAGGGATCCTCTGCAGTAACAGGATTTCGGCTGAGAAGCTGTAACAATACCTCACCTTCAAAGAGGGACCTCTAGACCCCAAGGTGCTGTCCACAAATGATCTATGTCATTCTCTACTTTTTGCCCCAGAGCCTCAATGCACCGATGTTCAGAGTTGCCTTCTTGGAGCTTCTTCTCCTCTTCAGACACCTAGACAACAGACTTCCTTCCAACTCCTAAAGCTGCCTAACACGGCACCATAATAATTGGCTGGCTGGTAAAATCACCAAACAGCCAATTTAATCATCAACTACCTGCAAAGCTGTGACCCTATAGAGGGGTAGAGTTGGAAGGGACCTCCAGGGTCATTGGGTCCTCCGGGGTCATCTGGTACAACCCCCTGCTCAGTGCAGGATTCACTAAATCATCCCAGACAGATGTCTGTCCGGCCTCTGGATACTTCCATTGAAGGAGAACTCCCCACCTCCCGTGGCAACCTGTTTCACTCATTGATCCCCCTCACTGTCTAATATCTAATCTGTGTCTCTCCTCCCTTTCAGTTTCGTCCCATTGCTTCTAGTCTTTCCTTGTGCAGATGAGAATAGGGCTGATCCCTCTGCACTGTGACAGCCCTTCAGATATTTGTAGACAGCTATTAAGTCTCCTCTCAGCCTTCTCTTCTGCAAGCTAAACATTCCCAGATCCTTTAACCGTTCCTCACAGAACATGATTTGCAGACCGCTCACCATCTTGGTAACTCTTCTCTGAACTTGCTTCAGTTTGTCTATGTCTTTTTTACAGTGGGGTGCCCAGAACTGGACACAGTATTCCAGATGAGGTCTGACTAAGGAAGAGTAGAGGGGGATAATGACCTCACGTGATCCAGACTCTATGCTTCTCTTAATACATCCCAGAATTGTGTTTGCCTCTTTGGCTGCTGCATCACATTGTTGACTCATGTTCAGTCTGTGATCTATTAGTATACCCAAGTCTTTTTCACATGTGCTGCTTAGCCCAATTCCTTCCATTCTCTATGTGCTTTTTCATTTTTCTTGCCCAGATGTAGGACTTTGCATTTCACCTTGTTAAATACCATTCTGTTAGTCACTGCCCGCTGTGCAAGCTTTTCTAGATCTTTTTGAATCCTCTCCCTTCCCTAGTGTTAGCTATCCCTCCTAGCTTTGTGTCGTCGGCAAATTTGATCAGTTTCCCCTCAATTCCCTTCTCCAGATCATTTATAACAATGTTGACCACCACTGGGCCCAGGACAGAGCCTTGTGGTCCCCACTTGATACATTCTTCCACTTGGATGTGCAGCCATTTATGACCACTCTTTGAGTACGGTCACTCAGCCAGTTGTGAGTCCACCTAACAGTTGCCTTGTGAATCCCAGATTTGGTCAGCTTTTCAATAAGTATGGTATGAGATACTTTGTCAAATGCTTTACTAAAGTCAAGATATACTATATCCACCGCATTTTCCTGATCAACCCAGTCAGTGATTCTGTCATAGAAGGAAATTAGACTCGTCTGGCAGGACTTGTTTCTTACAAACCCATGCTGGCTCTGGGTAATTACTCCATTCTCATCCAAGTACTTGCATACATGCTGTTTAATAATCTGTTCAAAGATCTTTCCCAGTATAGAAGTCAGGCTCACAGGCCTGTAGTTTCTTGGATCCACCTTCTTCCCTTTTTTAAAGATAGGGACAACATTAGCCCTTTTCCAATCTTCTGGGACTTCTCCTGTTCTCCAGGAATTTTCAAAGATTATGGCGAGTGGTTCAGCGATTACCTCTGCTGCTTCCTTCAGTATCCTAGGATGTAATTCATCTTGACCTTGAGACTTGAATTTATTTAAATTAAGGCCCTTTTAGATGGGGTGAATGTTGGGCAAACGATGCCCGACATTCGCCCCTGCTCATACTAGCTTTCATGCACCTGCACAGGAGCTTGTATCGTTAGCTTTCAGCTTCCCCGCTCCTTTCCATTAAGTTAACATAGTGGTTGTTCAATACTGAACAGCCACTATTTACACTTAATGATGAACGATCTGCTCATCGTCCATTGTTTATGCTGCATAAACGATGGGCGATGAGCTGATCGCTCATCATTCAGTGTAAATAGTGGCAGTTCAGTACTGAACAGCCGCTATGTTAACTCAATGGAGAGGGACAGGGGAGTGAGAGGAGAGAAATCTCCTGCAGCCGCCCAGCCCACCTGCTGGCTGCTCTGCAAGTGAGCCAGCACTTCTAGCTCATGTACAGGAGAACGAGAACGAAGACACATAGGGACGCATGTCGGGCATCGTTTGCCTGATATTCGTTCTGTCTAAATGGACCCTCAGCTATGTGTTCCCTCACCATCTCTTTGCTAATAGATAGCCTGCATTCTTTTATTTAAATTCTCTTTAAATGCTTCCCATTCTCCCGTCTTTTAGGGATTGGTAACGATTGTACTTTGAGAATCTCATTTCACAATATTTCCCAACCTTCTTGGACATTTCTGTCCTTAAGAACATCCAGCCATTGGATTCTTCCAATCCTCTTTCTGAGTTCATTGAAATCTGCCTTTTTTGAAAGGTGAGTGCATAGCAACAGGAGCTTAATCTGACAACTATGACAGACACAGGGGTGTAATGATAGTGCCCACTGTCTCTGGACAATGAAACAGTTGCAGCTGCTGGTGCTTGTTGGACGATCAGATTCTCCGCTCTACTGGTGGTCTGTAGGGGGCGTCCTGAGCCCGGTCACCTTGTGTGCCCTCATCCACTGGTCCCAACATCTCCTAACAGTCTGGTCAGACGATCCTTTCTACTGGTGGTCTGTAAGGGGCGTCCTGAGCCCAGTCACCTTGTGTGCCCTCACACATCCACTGGTCCTAACACCTCCTAACAGTCTGGTCAGACTCTCCTCTCTACTGGTGGTCTGTAGGGGGCGTCCTGAGCCCGGTCACCTTGTGTGCCCACATCCACTGGTCCCAACACCTCCTAACAGTCTGGTCAGACGCTCCTCTCTACTGGTGGTCTGTAGGGGGCGTCCTGAGCCCGGTCACCTTGTGTGCCCTCACACATCCACTGGTCCCAACACCTCCTAACAGTCTGGTCAGAACAGCGCGGTGGGGAACAATTCATCGATACGACCATTCAGCTTCTCATATCCCAATAATGCGCCCCTCTGGTAACGGGGTAAAATCTCTTCTCTGTGTCGTAGAGGCGTCTAGTGGCTAACAAGCTCTACAAGCGGAAGAAGAGGTCACTACACACAAGGAGCCTCCGAGAGCCTCTTATAGGCCAAGGGGGGAACCTCTTTTATGGTCTCCGGTGACCGTCCATCTAATCACCACAACTCTCATCATGTGTATATTTGCCTGAGATGGAACGCCGAGATGGAATGCCTAAGATGCATGCCAAGTTTTGCCTCAAAATGACAACTCCTTCTAAGGGTGCAATTTTTCTTGACAAAGAGTGTATATTGACATGCAGGATGCCACTTTCCATGGAGACATTAGTTCCAATCATAATACAAATCAATGACTGACAACTGGAGTTGATGTTCGCGGTTTATTATTTCATTATATAGACAATCATTTCCTGAGCGGTACATAGTTCGAAAATAAATCCAAACAAAAACGTTCAAGTACTCAATTCATCAGATAGACAATTCATTATACTCATCAAGACAGAATAATTGGCCTTAGGAGAAGTAAAATAATGGATGGAGCTTTCCACGGATTCTGCAGAGTACTCCAAAACTATATTAAAATGTACGCAGCCCTTGCCAAGTAGCATTCATTCACATAAAGGGTTTTTGCAAGATGCACAACTGCTCCTTCAGTGCTGGGTCCCCACCGAGCGCCTCACCGCCCGGGTCCTTCTCTTGGCACTCTCAGCAGTTAGTTAATTTTGTTGGGGGAAGCTGCAACCATCGAAGCTTTTTCCTTGCAGTGGCCAATACAGGGGGGATGTAGTATTGAAATTGGGCTAGGAGCAGTAGACCCCACGAGCGCAGGTTCACTGGACTCCAGTGCTGATACCGCCCTTTCCGTGTAATGGAGACTGCAACTACTTGAACCCAAGGTCAGGCCGGATGGGGTTCAAAGGGAAGGGGGCGGCTGGGTCAGGAACAGGGCTCGGCCACAGGGAGTACACCATAGTGTGTGGGTAAAAGACTCATATTGAAGCTCAAGGCTCTAGCTGACAGCCGGGAATTGTTATTAACTGCTTAAACAACAGTCCTTACCAGTTTTGCTTATCCCCTTTACAAGGGGTCTGTAGAACTGGATGCAGAAGAGCCGGGAACAGTAGAGGGGTTCTTTTGTACAAAGTCCCATTAACCATAGTTGAATGGCTACAGATGAGATGTTTTTCTCTCTCTTTTCGTCCCGAAAGACCTTTCAATGCAAATGCTTCACTGGGCTGCCCCTGGGAGATAAGTCCTAATGCTGTTGACGAAGATTCGTACTGATTCTGCTACGTGTGAAAGCACCCTTAATGCACCTTCCTGTTTTAGCCTTACTTTTACATCATAGGATGTAGCCAAGAAACCTACTTAAAAAGTGGAAAAACTCAGCTGTTTCCCTGGTTGGATTGGAAGTCACGAACCAAGAAGACTAGATGAATAATGATGCAATTAAAAAGCAGTTAGATTTGCATTATTGGTGGGACTGTTCTGGTTCATAAACATGACGCCCTTTTCATTGAGCTAATCCAAACTAAAAATGACTCTCTTACCCATCCGGAATATCTCACGAAGGACACAAGGATGTATTTTCTCTGGTCTCCTGATCTGCATTGTATTCACACCTCGCACCTAAATGTGACACCTGTCTAAAGGAATTATCAGAGTTCAGAAGCCGAGTCCACCGACTCCAAAGAATTCTTCCCACTTACTCAGTTAGAAGGTTTATGTAGTTCCAGAAGTAAAGAGGCAAAGAATAAGGCTGAGGTTAATTTAGGGTATTGCAGCGACCGCGGCGCAAGGCACACCACTGAGGAGATGGTGGGGTAACTGTTAGGGTTGTCACGGTGGCACTACCAACTCCTCCCCTGAGGGACACGTGTGGCCCTTGGCCAAGGCACTGACAGGCTTCTCCAAGCAATGCTAATGGTGCGGTTACCTGAATTAATGGTGCAGTGGACTTGAAGAATTCTGTCATGGGTGACGCCATCGTTCCTTACTCCGCGGGAAGTCCAACGAGGAATAAGAAAGTCCACACGGTTAACTTGATAAACTCAGTTGCTGGGAACGGTCAACAACCAGAACTTTACTTGAAGACAGATAACTTGATACAGGCTCACAATTTTCTGTGGGAAATTTCCCACACCAGTGCAGGAAAGACAAGGATGGAGGTCAGGGAGGAGACATGGGATGACACCGGGCCTACAGCCGAGTTATCTGTAGGACTCCGCTCCTGGACACACACACTCCGGAAGAGGACAAGAACACTCCACTGAACACTCACTTTTGGGAAGCTTCTAGACACTGCACGGTAGACTCACTCTCTTTTTTCTCAGGGTAGGCTTCTTGGACATGAACCTCCAGGATACCGCTCCTCTGCTTCCACTCTTCACTACATGAGGGTTGAAGGTATCCCCATGTGGCTGGCACTTACTCTCTGACTGACTAGAATGGATCTCTCTTTACTTGCACCTTGCACTCACATATATCTTGCATGCTCACATGACAACACAAATTGTTACATTTTTCAGACACATCCCAGACATTCACAGACATTAACCTCTTACATGCTGCAGCTGTGCAATACACATAACTAGTGACAAGACAATTTGCACAGAGCATTCACACTGTAGACACGACATGTATGACAATTATACAGTATCGTTCCATCAGCTGGACATCATGTACCGTCTGCCTGGACTGTCCACTCTAATATCCCATCAAATGTGATGAGGAAAGTCTAGCAATGTGGATACAACACAACTAGTAGTTCGGTATTCGTGGGATCCCACAAGGCAGGTAGATTAGGAGAGGGAGCACACGGTGCAGTAAGCAGTGACCGTCTTTACAGTCTCTATAACTTGTCACACAGTTTCAGAATGTTGTCATGGTTACAATACTGACACTAGAGTTTGCAGCCCTGTTCTGGCTTGTTAGCCCTTGTGGGATCTAGTTAATCGTAAAGTAACACAGAAGAAAGTTTTTGTGTCATTTTTGCTGCAGTGCGTACGCCATCATAGCAAGAAACCCCAAAGATGGTGGATTTGCGTTTGTTTTAAATTTCACTCGACTTAGAAGTTTTCACTACATTATGTGGTAGATTACATAGCACCATGGAAAAATACAACGCAGCACACGAAAAACAACTCGCCCTCCGACAGCAACGTCGATGGATAAATAAAAGAGTTGTGAGTTTTTGAAAATGGGGAGGAAAAAGCAATAATGAAAAAAAGGCCACATCCTCCGGACTCAGACGGGCGTTGTGATGTGCAAATTTATGTGCGCAAAATAATATGCGTGACCGAAGCGACGTCACACTGAAAAAACCGCACCTGGCAGCGTTTATGTGCACATAAAGTGCGCTGCCTGCTATTCCCTGCTGAGGCTGTGACAGCTGCAGCAGGGAATTCCTTGGATGTCCTACCTTTCGTCAACGGAGCCGGTGGCAGCAGCGGTTGCCTTATTGTCATTCAGAGAACATCGCGCTCCCCTGCCACAGCTGTCACAGCTGTGGCAGAGGATTTCTCCATCTCCACGGGGAGTCCCCTCATCACTGAACACTGTGACAGCTGTGACAGCATTGTGTCCAGTGACAAGGGGACTCCCCACGGAGATGAAGAAATCCTCTGTCACAGAGGCAGAGGACCACAATGCTATCCAATTGAATTCAGTGGAGCTGGCGCTACAGCTGGCTCCATTAAAAGCAATGGGCTGCCGGCAAGCCCTGCACTGATTTTCAGGGAAGGGCTTAAAATATAAGTCCTTCCCTGAAAGTCATTCCAAAAATGTGTAAAAAAAAAAATATATATATATATATATATATATATATATACTCACCTCTCTGCAGCTGCCGGGGCTCAGGCGTGTCTAGCCGGGTATTCTTCTGAACTGATCTGAAGTGCTTTCAGATTTAAAATCCCCGCTTGCTGAAAGGGCTGCCTCTGATTGGTCACAATGCTCAGCCAATCAGAGGCAGCCCTTTCAGCAGGGGGAGGATTTTAAATCACCACCTGCTGAAAGCACTTCAGAGCAGTGCAAGGAGAATACCCGGCTAGATGCGCCTGAGCCCGGGCAGCTGTGGAGAGGTGAGTATATATATATTTTTTACACATTCTAGGGATGATTTCCATGGAAGGGCTTATTTTTAAAGCCCTTCCCCAGAAAATCACTGCAAGTATCTGGAAGGTTTGGCTTCCCCCCAAAGGGGTCGGAGGCGGATGACAAGAATCGTTCTGCCCAACAGGCGCTGCACAGTCAGCTGAATAAAACACTGGAGCTCCAACTAACGTGTCCGAACGCACAACTCGCCGTTCCTCCGCACGGATGATATAACAGCGGGCGACCAGTTCCAGCGCCATTGTGTCTATGAGAAACAGAAAGACTCCAGCGGGCAAAAGAGCACAAAACTTGTATCACTGAGCAGCGGAGAAACATCTCCTGGTCGGATGGATCCAGATTACTGTTGCTGATGGGAGGTCTGAATTTGGTGCAAGCAGCATGAATCGCTGACCCCTTCCTGTCAGCCGGTCAGAACATGTCAGCACCACCATCTAATCTGCAGCGACTACAAGAAGCTTCCTGTCCGCAGGGGCCAGTATTCCTGCAGGATGATGTCATCACCTCGTGGAATCTACGCCAATTGCTGCAGTTATGAAGACCATGGGAGGCCCAATGCTTCTCTGATGGGGATCTCATAAAGGGGCCACTCTGGGTCTATTGAACCCAACTCTCACCTTTTCTAAGGCCCCCGCTCATCTGTCACAGATGAAAATCTGATTGGACAAGCCTCACCACCACTTCTGGACCTTGTTACTTTTTATGTCCACCAGTAAATCCCTTCCGTGTCTTCTGGGCCATATAGGACACTTTCCATTTACTGACCACTTTAATAAAACTCCTGCAGTCACATAGTGAAGAGGGATGGGGGGCTCGGGACCCTTGTTCAGTGATTGGTGGGGGTCCCAGTAATGGATGACGGGTATTCATGGGACAACCCCTTTAGTATGCCGTGTGACTCCAGTGGACCTATATAACACTCTGCTGTTTGATGGCTTCAGTCTGGGTGGAAATGTTTGTGGCAAAAAGAAAATGAAGAAAAATAAATAAGAAATTTCCAGTATTTTAAGAATATATCATGTTGGAGTCGGTATATAGATGGCGGTATATAGATGACGGTATGTAGATGACGGTATATAGATGACGCTATATAGATGACGGTATGTAGATGACGGTATATAGATGACGGTATGTAGATGACGCTATATAGATGATGCTATATAGATGACGGTATGTAGATGACGGTATAGAGATGACGGTATAGAGATGACGGTATATAGATGACGGTATGTAGATGACGGTATGTAGATGACGGTATATAGATGACGGTATGTAGATGACGGTATGTAGATGACGGTATGTAGATGACGGTATATAGATGACAGTATGTAGATGACGGTATGTAGATGACGGTATGTAGATGACGGCATATAGATGACGGTATAGAGATCACGGTATCGAGATCACGGTATATAGATGACGGTATGCAGATGACGGTATGTAGATGACGGTCTGTAGATGAGGGCATATAGATGACGGCATATAGATGACAGCATATAGATGACAGCATATAGATGACGGTATATAGATGACAGCATGTAGATGACGGTATATAGATGACGGTATATAGATGACAGTATGTAGATGACGGTATATAGATGACGTTATGTAGATGATGGTATGTAGATGACGCTATGTAGATGACGGCATATAGATGACGGTATATAGATGATGGCATGTAAATGACGGTATATAGATGATGGTATATAGATGACGGTATGTAGATGACGGTATGTAGATGGCGGTATATAGATGACGGTATGTAGATGACGGTATGTAGATGGCGGTATGTAGATGGCGGTATGTAGATGACGGTATGTAGATGACGGTATGTAGATGACGGTATATAGATGGCGGTATATAGATGACGGTATATAGATGGCGGTATATAGATGGCGGTATATAGATGGCGATATGTAGATGACGGTATGTAGATGACGGTATGTAGATGACGGTATGTAGATGGCGGTATGTAGATGGCGGTATGTAGATGACGGTATGTAGAAGACGGTATGTAGATGACGGTATGTAGATGGCGGTATGTAGATGACGGTATGTAGATGGCGGTATATAGATAACGGTATATAGATGGCGGTATATAGATAACGGTATATAGATGACTGTATATAGATGACGGTATGTAGATGACGGTATATAGATGACGGTATGTAGATGACAGTATGTAGATGACGGTACATAGATGGCGGTACATAGATGACGGTACGTAGATGACGGTACGTAGATGACGGTACGTAGATGGCGGTATGTTGATGGCGGTATATAGATGACGGTATATAGATGGCGGTATATAGATAACGGTATGTAGATGACGGTATGTAGATGGCGGTATGTAGATGATGGTATATAGATGGCGGTATATAGATGACGGTATGTAGATGGCGGTATATAGATGACGGTATGTAGAAGACGGTATGTAGATGACGGTATGTAGATGACGGTATGTAGATGGCGGTATATAGATGACGGTATATAGATGGCGGTATATAGATGGCGGTATATAGATGACGGTATATAGATGGCGGTATATAGATAACGGTATGTAGATGACGGTATGTAGATGGCGGTATGTAGATGACGGTATGTAGATGGCGGTATATCGATGACGGTATGTAGAAGACGGTCTGTAGATGACGGTATATAGATGACGGTATGTAGATGACGGTATATAGATGACGGTATGTAGATGATGCTATATATATGACGGTATGTAGATGACGGTATATAGATGGCGGTATATAGATGGCGGTATATAGATGACGGTATGTAGATGACGGTATGTAGATGGTGGTATGTAGATGGCGGTATGTAGATGATGGTATGTAGATGGCGGTATATAGATGACGGTATATAGATGGCGGTATATAGATGGCGGTATATAGATGGCGGTATGTAGATGGCGGTATGTAGATGATGGTATGTAGATGACGGTATATAGATGACGGTATGTAGATGACGGTATATAGATGGAGGTATGTAGATGACGGTATGTAGATGGCGGTATATAGATGACGGTATGTAGATGAAGGTATATAGATGAAGGTATATAGATGGCGGTATATAGATGGAGGTATGTAGATGACGGTATGTAGATGGCGGTATGTAGATGACGGTATGTAGATGGCGGTATGTAGATGACGGTATGTAGATGAAGGTATATAGTTGGTGGTATATAGATGATGGTATATAGATGGCGGTATATAGATGAAGGTATATAGATGGCGGTATATAGATGATGGTATATAGATGACGGTATATAGATGACGGTATGTAGATGATGGTATATAGATGACGGTATATAGATGACGGTATATAGTTGGTGGTATGTAGATGACGGTATGTAGATGGCGGTATGTAGATGACGGTATGTAGATGACGGTATGTAGATGACGCTCTTATGTGCGGGAAGAAGGTAAAGATAAAACCTGAACACAGACGCAGCGTGCGTTAAATGAATGTTCGCCATGCTACATCTGTTTGTTTAACCCCTTCAGAACCAAGGATGGGATCCAGAGTGGAATCTAGAGCTGATCCCGCACCGTACATGGAGGGGCAGCTGACACCTGCATACAACAGCAGCAATCAGTGTAAACACTGAGCACAGCTGTTAACCCTTTATATGCCTCAAAGGGTATTCGCAATTTGTTAATGACTTCCCCCTACGATGAAATTCGGTTGCTATGGCAGCCTAGTGCCTTCTGATGGGCCCCCGGGGTAGACTGCCTGTCGGAATACGGCATAATGCAATACTACGGTGCTGCATTATTATACTCTATGAGCGATCAGATGATCCCGAGTTCAAGTCCCCCGTGGGGACTAAAGAAAATGTATGATTGTGTAGAAAAAGTTTTATTATTAGAAAAATTAAAATGGATTAAAAATGTAAAAAAATATTTTCCCATATTTATAGTTTTTAAAAAAGCATATTTAGTATCGCTGCGTCCGTAAAGTGCGATCTGTTAAAGTAACGCATTATTTATTCCGCACGGTGAACATCAGAAAAAAAAATACACATTGACAGAATTGCGCATCTCTTGTCATCCCATATCCCTAAACAATGGAATAAAAAGCGATCAAAAAGTCGTATTTACTCCAAAACGCTGCCAAGGGAAACTACAAGATGTCCTGAACCAACCCCCCCCCCCCCCCCCCCCCCCGCCCTCGGACACGCCCATCAGGAGAAAATAATAACAAAAGGCATTTGTTTAGAAGTAGTACAGCAAAAACATATGTATAAAGTTGGTCTCATCAGAATCGTGCCGACCCAGGGAGGAAAGTTAGGTCTCTTTAGCCGCAGTGTGTGCGCCGTAGACGTTCTTTTTTTTTTTTTCATTTCAGTCCACTTAGGAACTTTTAAAAGAACATTATAGGGTACATTAAATAATACAACTCGCCCCTCAAAAAACGACAACAAGCCCTCCAGCAGCAACTAGTTAGACAAATGAAAGTTATGATTTATTCAGAAGGGGGAGGAAAAAAAACAAAAATGAAAAAGAAAAAAAAACAGGGACGTGTCATTAGGACTTATTCACATGAGCGTATATTGGCCGCCGTTTTCACGGCCGTCCGATATACGCCACCATCTGAGCTGTCTTCCCCTTCCCTCCCCCTTTCCAGCTCTCTGCTCTCTCTCCTCCCGTCCGGCTGTTTGCAATGGGGGTGGAGCCCATACCATTGCTTAGCTCTGCCCCTGTCCCGCCTCCTCCCTTGCAAACAGCCAGAGGGGAGGATAGAGGCAGGGAGCCCACAAGGAGGAGGGAGGGGGAGACAGCTCAGATGGTGGCATATATTGGCCGGCCATGAAAACGGCGTCCGATATACACTCATGTGAATAAGCCCTAAGGGGGTTAATACTTCCGCAGGCTTCACAAATTGCATAGGTGCGCTAGCCTAATGGCGTAGTGTACTGCAAAGTCCAATGTTAACAGTGCCGGGTCTGTACCACGGCGTACCGTCAGTTATCTGACTGAAGCATTTAGATGCAGAGCTGACGCCAAAGCGTTGGTCATGTGTCAGCGCGTTTGCGTCAGGAAGCCTCCCGGCTGATTACAACCTGCAGCCAAAAACAATTAATACCTTTAAGAAATTTACAAGCAGATTTAAAAATTGAACCAAGTCCGATGTGCCGGCGCTTGTGCTTCATAGACCGCCGATATAACAGCGGCCTCCATTATTAGCGGCTCCACATATGTTACAGACCCCCAAGTCCTGTTATTACGGGCAGAGAAGGTATCAAATCCTTCACTAATTCACAGCATGAGAAGAGAACAAAAGCAGCCAAAGGCCAATAGTTGTTACTTAAAGGGACAGTGCCGCCCTAAAACCATTCTTAGCTTCACATGGCCCGAGTATAGCAGTCATGTGTCGCCTCTTCCAATCCCTCCCATTTCCCCCTTCTAACCCCGGCAACTAAAACACAGACACTGTATATTTTAGATCATTTTATTTAATGATATTAAACAAAAAGATAAACTCAGTTCAACATTCTATTTAATCGGAGGGAAGGTGAAGGGGAGGTGAAGTGGAGGGGGAGGGAAGGTGAAGGGGAGGTGAAGTGGAGGGGGAGGGAAGGTGAAGGGGGGAGGGAAGGTGAAGGGGAGGTGAAGTGGAGGGGGAGGGAAAGTGAAGGGGAGGTGAAGTGGAGGGGGAGGGAAGGTGAAAGGGAGGTGAAGTGGAGGGGGAGAGAAGGTGAAGGAGAGGTAAAGTGGAGGGGGAGGGAAGGTGAAGGGGAGGTGAAGTGGAGGGGGAGGGAAGGTGAAGGGGGGAGGGAAGGTGAAGGGGAGGTGAAGTGGAGGGGGAGGGAAGGTGAAGTGGAGGGGGAGGGAAGGTGAAGGGGAGGTGAAGTGGAGGGGGAGGGAAGGTGAAAGGGAGGTGAAGTGGAGTGGGAGGGAAGGTGAAGGGGAGGTGAAGTGGAGGGGGAGGGAAGGTGAAGGGGAGGTGAAGTGGAGGGGGAGGGAAGGTGAAGGGGGGAGGGAAGGTGAAGGGGAGGTGAAGTGGAGGGGGAGGGAAAGTGAAGGGGAGGTGAAGTGGAGGGGGAGGGAAGGTGAAAGGGAGGTGAAGTGGAGGGGGAGAGAAGGTGAAGGAGAGGTAAAGTGGAGGGGGAGGGAAGGTGAAGGGGAGGTGAAGTGGAGGGGGAGGGAAGGTGAAGGGGGGAGGGAAGGTGAAGGGGAGGTGAAGTGGAGGGGGAGGGAAGGTGAAGTGGAGGGGGAGGGAAGGTGAAGGGGAGGTGAAGTGGAGGGGGAGGGAAGGTGAAAGGGAGGTGAAGTGGAGTGGGAGGGAAGGTGAAGGGGAGGTGAAGTGGAGGGGGAGGGAAGGTGAAGGGGAGGTGAAGTGGAGGGGGAGGGAAGGTGAAGGGGAGGTGAAGGGAGGGGTAGGGAAGGTGAAGTGGAGGGGGAGGGAAGGTGAAGGGGGGAGGGGGAGGGAAGGTGAATGGGGGAGGGAATGGAAAGTGAAGGGGAGGAGGGGAGGGAAGGTGAAGGGGGGAAGGGGAGAGAAGGTGAAGGGGAGATGGAAGGGAAAGGGGAGGGGGCCTTGGAGCTACAAAATCTGGTGCTTAAACCAATTAAACAATAAAAGCCTTTTTGCCCCCAGCCGCCCCCACCGGCTCGGAGGCACCACTACCCACAGTAGTGAAGGTGATGCCACACCTATCTGACTCACTCCGATTCTGGACCAACTTCAAGGACCTCCGACCCACCACAGCAAGCATAACTTAATGTCTTCAGCCTAAGAGGCACCCCACAATAAGAGTACACACTAATCCTTTCTGAATGGCCGCTGCCCACATGTCGATGCCCACCGCATTCAGATGACCAGCGGCATTCCGCCCCCAAAAATTGCCATGTCCTGATTGCAGATCAACATGGTACTACTACAGGACATTCCGCCAAAAATGAGCCCCCGCACAACTACATCAACAGAAAAATAAAAAAGATATTGTGCGCAGAAGATGACCGCAGAACATAATTGAAAAAAGTAAATGTCTTTTAAAAAAAAAGAGCAGTATAGTAAAAAAAAACTATCCAAGTTTGGTATCGCAGTAATCGTACCGCCCCATAGAATAAAGTTATCAGGTCATTTTTCTTGCAGTTTGTACGCCCTAGAAATAAGATGCACTGAAAAATGGCGGAATGTCATTTTTTTTTTTCATTTTACTCCACTTAGAATTTTTAAGAAGTTTTTCAGTACATTATATGATAGATTATATAGCACCACTGAAAAATACAACTCGTCCCGCAAAAAACAAGCCCTCATACAGCGACGTCGATGGAGAAATAAAGGAGTTATGATTTTTTAAAGGGGGGGGAGGAAAAACGAAAATGGAAAAAGAAAGGGCCGCATCATTAAAGGGTTAATTTTTCCACCAACCGTGCTGCGCTCCATGTTTTCTGCAGAAACAAAGTTCGTAAACCCAATATGTCATAACGGATGTCTTGCATTAAATCCTAAAACGGGCGCGTACCCAAGTTCTTTCCCCCGACGTGTAAAACCAAAATATCTGCAGCCCGATTAAGCCCCACAAATCGATTCACCTTGGCAAAACTCTGCTCCACTGCATGCCTCGCAAACCCAACACTGCACCACTGCAGCTTTCCTTGAAAAACCTAGTTGTCTGCCGTTGGGTCTTAATTTCGCCCGCTCTGCACCCCGATATACAACAGAATGCCCAAGAATCGAGATTAAAGCCGCGACCTGAAAAATTAGAAAAAAAGGAACAATAACCGCCCTATCAATAACCAGAACATTGGCACAACTGCCGTCAGCAACTAGGCCAATACTCTACTTACCCTCTCTCCCCGCCCGCTAGTTACAAGATCCTAGCAGCCCCTGTGAACGAATATAGGACTTATAACGATGAGACTCCCGTCTCCCAATTCTCTGAGATGTTTCTGGGCAGAACCCCAACGCACCGCTTTATTCGCCAACCCTATCCTAAAAACGGGTGATGAAAACCCAGAGCCATCAAGGAGGACAATGAAGCATTTGGAGCTGCTGGTGTTTGTCGGACGATCAGACACTCCTCTCTTCTGGTTGTCTGTAGGGGGCGTCCTGAGCCCAGTCACCTTGTGTGCCCCCATCCACTGGTCCCAACACCTCCCAACAGTCTGGTCAGAGGCGCTTCTCTACTGGTGGTCTGTAGGGGGGTCCTGAGCACGGTCATCTTGTGTGCCCCCATCCACTGGTCCCAACACCTCCTAACAGTCTGGTCAGACGCTTCTCTCTACTGGTGGTCTGTAGAGGGCGTCCTGAGCCCGGTCACCTTGTGTGCCCCCATCCACTGGTCCCAACACCTCCCAACAGTCTGGTCAGAAGCGCTTCTCTACTGGTGGTCTGTAGGGGGGTCCTGAGCCCAGTCACCTTGTGTGCCCCCATCCACTGGTCCCAACACCTCCCAACAGTCTGGTCAGAGGCACTTCTCTACTGGTGGTCTGTAGGGGGGTCCTGAGCCCGGTCATCTTGTGTGCCCCCATCCACTGGTCCCAACACCTCCCAACTGTCTGGTCAGAAGCGCTTCTCTACTGGTGGTCTGTAGGGGGGTCCTGAGCCCAGTAACCTTGTGTGCCCCCATCCACTGGTCCCAACACCTCCCAACAGTCTGGTCAGAGGCGCTTCTCCACTGGTGGTCTGTAGGGGGGTCCCGAGCCCGGGCACCTTGTGTGCCCTCACACATCCACCGGTCCCAACACCTCCTAACAGTCTGTTCAGACGCTTCTCTCTACTGATGGTCTGCAGGGGGCGTCCTGAGCCGGATCCTCTTGTGTGTCCTCACACATCCACTGGTCCCAACACCTCCTAATAGTCTGGTCAGATTCTCCTCTCTACTGGTGGTCTGTAGGGGGGTCCTGAGCACAGTCACCTTGTGTGCCTACACACATCTACTGGTCCCAACAGTCTGGTCAGATGCTCCTCTCTACTGCTGTTCTGTGGGGGCGCCCTGAGCCCGGTAACCTTCTGTACTCCATCCACTGGTCCCAACACCTCCCCACAGTCTGGTCAAATACGCTTCTCCACTGGTGGTCTGTAGGGGGTTCCTTAGCCTGGTCACCTTGTGTGCCCCCATCCACTGGTCCCAACACCTCCCAACAGTCTGGTCAGAGGCGCTTCTCTACGGGTGGTCTGTAAGGGGTTCCTGAGCCTGGTGCCCTTGTGTGCCCTCGTACATCCACTGGTCCCAACAACTCCTAACAGTCTGGTCAGATGCTTCTCTCTACTGGTGGTCTGTTGGTGGGTCCTGAGCCTGATCACCTTGTGTGCCCTCATCCACTAATCCCACCACCTCCTAACTGTCTGGTCAGATGCTGCTCTCTACTGATGGTCTGTAGGGGGTGTCCTGGGCCCAGTCACCTTGTGTGTCCCCATCCACTGGTCCCAACACCTCCTAACAGTCTGGTCAAATTCTCCTCTCTACTGATGGTCTGCAGGGGGCGTCTTGAGCCCGGTCACCTTGTGTGTCCACACACATCCACTGGTCCCATCAACCCCGAACAGTCTGGTCAGACGCTCCTTTCTACTGGTGGTCTGTAGGGGGGTCCTGAGCCCGGTCACCTTGTGTGCCTTCACACATCTACTGGTCCCAACAACCCCTAACAGTCTGGTCAGATGTTCCTCTCTACTGGTGGTCTTTAGGGGGGTCCTAAGCATGCTCACCTTGTGTGCCTTCACACATCTCCTAGTACCAACACCTTCTCACAGTCTGGTCAGACGCTCCTCTCTACTGCTGATCTGTGGGGGCGCCCTGAGCCTCGTAACCTTGTGTACTCCCATTCACTGGTCCCAACACCTCCCAACAGTCGAGCCAGATGCGCTTCTCTACTGGTGGTCTGTAAGGGGGTCCTGAGCCTGGTCACCTTCTGTTCCCTTACACATCCACTGGTCCCAACACCTCCTAACAGTCTGGTCCGAGACTTCTCTCTACTGGAGGTCTGTAGGGGGCGTCCTGAGCCTGGTCCCCTTGTGTGCCCCCATCCACTGGTCCCAACACCTCTTGATTGTCTGGTCAGATACTCCTCTCTACTGCTGGTCTCTAGGGGGCGTCCTGAACCCAGTCACCTTGTGTGCCCCCATCCACTGGTCGCAACACCTCCTAATAGTCTGGTCAGATACTCCTCTCTACTGCTGGTCTGTAGGGGGCGTTCTGAACCCAGTCACCTTGTGTGCCCTCACACATCCACTGGTCCCAACATCCACTAACAGTCTGGTCAGACGCTCCTCTCTACTGGTAGTCTGTAGGGGGCATCCTGAGCCCAGTAACCTTGTGTGCCCCCATCCACTGTTCCCAACACCTCCTAACAGTCTGATCAAACTCTCCTCTCTACTGGTGGTCTGTAGGGGGCGTCCTGAGCCTGGTCACCTTGTGTGCCCCCATCCACTGGTCCCAACACCAAAAAACAGTCTGGTCAAACTCTCCTCTCTACTGGTGGTCTGTAGGGGGCGTCCCGAGCCCAGTCACCTTGTGTGCCCTCACACATCCACTGGTCCCAACATCCCCTAACAGTCTGGTCAGACGCTCCTCTCTACTGGTGGTCTGTAGGGGGCGTCCTGAGCCCGGTCACCTTGTGTGCCCCACTCCACTGGTCCCAACACCAACTAACAGTCTGGTCAAACTCTCCTCTCTACTGGTGGTCTGTAGGGGGCGTCCTGAGCCCGGTCACCGTGTGTTCCCTCACACATCTACTGGTCCCAACAACCCGTAACAGTCTGGTCAGACGCTGCTTTCTACTGGTGGTCTGTAGGGGGGTCCTGAGCCCGGTCACCTTGTGTGCCTTCACACATCTACTGGTTCCAACAATCCTAACAGTCTGGTCAGACGCTCCTCTCTACTGATGGTCTGTAGGGCGGTCCTGAGCATGGTTACCTTGTGTGCCTTCACACATTTCCTAGTACCAACACCTTCTCACAGTCTGGTCAGACGCTCCTCTCTACTGCTGATCTGTGGGGGCGCCCTGAGCCTCGTAACCTTGTGTACCCCCATCCACTGGTCCCAACACCTCCCAACAGTTGGGTCAGATGCGCTTTTCTACTGGTGGTCTGTAAGGAGGTCCTGAGCCTGGTGACCTTGTGTGCCCCCATCCACTGGTCCCAACACCAACTAACAGTTTGGTCAAACTCTCCTCTCTACTGGTGGTCTGTAGGAGGCGTCCTGAGCCTGGTCACCTTGTGTTCCCTCACACATCCACTGGTCCCAACACCTCCTAACAGTCTGGTCCGACGCTTCTCTCTACTGGAGGTCTGTAGGGGGCGTCCTGAGCCTGGTCCCCTTGTGTGCCCCCATCCACTGGTGACAACACCTCTTGATAGTCTGGTCAGACGCTCCTCTCTACTGGTGGTCTGTAGGGGGCGTCCTGAGCCCAGTCACCTTGTGTGCCCTCACACATCCACTGGTCCCAATATCCCCTAACAGTCTGGTCAAACTCTCCTCTCTACTGGTGGTCTGTAGGGGGCGTCCTGAGCCCGGTAACCTTGTGTGCCCCCATCCACTGTTCCCAACACCCCCTAACAGTCTGGTCAAACTCTCCTCTCTACTGGTGGTCTGTAGGGGGTGTCCTGAGCCAGGTCACCTTGTGTTCCCTCACTCATCCACTGGTCCCAACATTCCCTAACAGTCTGGTCAGACGCTCCTCTCTACTGGTGGTCTGTAGAGGGCGTCCTGAGCCCGGTCACCTTGTGTGCCCTAACATATACACTGGTCCCAACATCCCCTAACACTCTGGTCAGACGTTCCTCTCTACTTGTGGTCTGTTGGGGGCGTCCTGAGCCCGGTCATCTTGTGTGCCCCCATCCACTGGTCCCAACACCAACTAACAGTCTGGTCAAACTCTCCTCTCTACTGGTGGTCTGTAGGAGGCGTCCTGAGCCCGGTCACCTTGTGTTCCCTCACACATCTACTGGTCCGAACAACCCCTAACAGTCTGGTCAGACGCTCCTTTCTACTGGTGGTCTGTAGGGGGGTCCTGAGTCCGGTCACCTTGTGTGCCCTCACACATCTACTGGTCCTAACAACCCCTAACAGTCTGGTCAGATGCTCCTCTCTACTGATGGTCTGTAGGGGGGTCCTAAACATGGTCACCTTGTGTACCTTCACACATCTCCTAGTACCAACACCTTCTCACAGTCTGGTCAGACGCTCCTCTCTACTGCTGATCTGTGGGGGCACCCTGAGCCTCGTAACCTTGTGTACCCCCATCCACTGGTCCCAACACCTCCCAACAGTCGGGCCAGATGCGCTTCTCTACTGGTGGTCTGTAAGGGGGTCCTGAGCCTGGTGACCTTGTGTGCCCCATCCACTGGTCCCAACACCAACTAACAGTTTGGTAAAACTCTCCTCTCTCCTGGTGGTCTGTAGGGGGTGTCCTGAGCCTGGTCACCTTGTGTTCGCTCACACATCCACTGGTCCCAACACCTCCTAACAGTCTGGTCCGACGCTTCTCTCTACTGGAGGTCTGAAGTGGGCGTCCTGAGCCTGGTCCCCTTGTGTGCCCCAATTCACTGGTCCCAACACCTCTTGATAGTGTAGTCAGATACTCCTCTCTACTGCTGGTCTGTAGGGGGCGTCCTGAACCCAGTCACCTTGTGTGCCCCCATCCACTGGTCCCAACACCTCCCAACTGTCTGGTCAGAAGCGCTTCTCTACTGGTGGTCTGTAGGGGGGTCCTGAGCCCAGTAACCTTGTGTGCCCCCATCCACTGGTCCCAACACCTCCCAACAGTCTGGTCAGAGGCGCTTCTCCACTGGTGGTCTGTAGGGGGGTCCCGAGCCCGGGCACCTTGTGTGCCCCCATCCACTGGTCCCAACACCTCCCAACAGTCTGGTCAGAGGCACTTCTCTACTGGTGGTCTGTAGGGGGGTCCTGAGCCCGGTCATCTTGTGTGCCCCCATCCACTGGTCCCAACACCTCCCAACTGTCTGGTCAGAAGCGCTTCTCTACTGGTGGTCTGTAGGGGGGTCCTGAGCCCAGTAACCTTGTGTGCCCCCATCCACTGGTCCCAACACCTCCCAACAGTCTGGTCAGAGGCGCTTCTCCACTGGTGGTCTGTAGGGGGGTCCCGAGCCCGGGCACCTTGTGTGCCCTCACACATCCACCGGTCCCAACACCTCCTAACAGTCTGTTCAGACGCTTCTCTCTACTGATGGTCTGCAGGGGGCGTCCTGAGCCGGATCCTCTTGTGTGTCCTCACACATCCACTGGTCCCAACACCTCCTAATAGTCTGGTCAGATTCTCCTCTCTACTGGTGGTCTGTAGGGGGGTCCTGAGCACAGTCACCTTGTGTGCCTACACACATCTACTGGTCCCAACAGTCTGGTCAGATGCTCCTCTCTACTGCTGTTCTGTGGGGGCGCCCTGAGCCCGGTAACCTTCTGTACTCCATCCACTGGTCCCAACACCTCCCCACAGTCTGGTCAAATACGCTTCTCCACTGGTGGTCTGTAGGGGGTTCCTTAGCCTGGTCACCTTGTGTGCCCCCATCCACTGGTCCCAACACCTCCCAACAGTCTGGTCAGAGGCGCTTCTCTACGGGTGGTCTGTAAGGGGTTCCTGAGCCTGGTGCCCTTGTGTGCCCTCGTACATCCACTGGTCCCAACAACTCCTAACAGTCTGGTCAGATGCTTCTCTCTACTGGTGGTCTGTTGGTGGGTCCTGAGCCTGATCACCTTGTGTGCCCTCATCCACTAATCCCACCACCTCCTAACTGTCTGGTCAGATGCTGCTCTCTACTGATGGTCTGTAGGGGGTGTCCTGGGCCCAGTCACCTTGTGTGTCCCCATCCACTGGTCCCAACACCTCCTAACAGTCTGGTCAAATTCTCCTCTCTACTGATGGTCTGCAGGGGGCGTCTTGAGCCCGGTCACCTTGTGTGTCCACACACATCCACTGGTCCCATCAACCCCGAACAGTCTGGTCAGACGCTCCTTTCTACTGGTGGTCTGTAGGGGGGTCCTGAGCCCGGTCACCTTGTGTGCCTTCACACATCTACTGGTCCCAACAACCCCTAACAGTCTGGTCAGATGTTCCTCTCTACTGGTGGTCTTTAGGGGGGTCCTAAGCATGCTCACCTTGTGTGCCTTCACACATCTCCTAGTACCAACACCTTCTCACAGTCTGGTCAGACGCTCCTCTCTACTGCTGATCTGTGGGGGCGCCCTGAGCCTCGTAACCTTGTGTACTCCCATTCACTGGTCCCAACACCTCCCAACAGTCGAGCCAGATGCGCTTCTCTACTGGTGGTCTGTAAGGGGGTCCTGAGCCTGGTCACCTTCTGTTCCCTTACACATCCACTGGTCCCAACACCTCCTAACAGTCTGGTCCGAGACTTCTCTCTACTGGAGGTCTGTAGGGGGCGTCCTGAGCCTGGTCCCCTTGTGTGCCCCCATCCACTGGTCCCAACACCTCTTGATTGTCTGGTCAGATACTCCTCTCTACTGCTGGTCTCTAGGGGGCGTCCTGAACCCAGTCACCTTGTGTGCCCCCATCCACTGGTCGCAACACCTCCTAATAGTCTGGTCAGATACTCCTCTCTACTGCTGGTCTGTAGGGGGCGTTCTGAACCCAGTCACCTTGTGTGCCCTCACACATCCACTGGTCCCAACATCCACTAACAGTCTGGTCAGACGCTCCTCTCTACTGGTAGTCTGTAGGGGGCATCCTGAGCCCAGTAACCTTGTGTGCCCCCATCCACTGTTCCCAACACCTCCTAACAGTCTGATCAAACTCTCCTCTCTACTGGTGGTCTGTAGGGGGCGTCCTGAGCCTGGTCACCTTGTGTGCCCCCATCCACTGGTCCCAACACCAAAAAACAGTCTGGTCAAACTCTCCTCTCTACTGGTGGTCTGTAGGGGGCGTCCCGAGCCCAGTCACCTTGTGTGCCCTCACACATCCACTGGTCCCAACATCCCCTAACAGTCTGGTCAGACGCTCCTCTCTACTGGTGGTCTGTAGGGGGCGTCCTGAGCCCGGTCACCTTGTGTGCCCCACTCCACTGGTCCCAACACCAACTAACAGTCTGGTCAAACTCTCCTCTCTACTGGTGGTCTGTAGGGGGCGTCCTGAGCCCGGTCACCGTGTGTTCCCTCACACATCTACTGGTCCCAACAACCCGTAACAGTCTGGTCAGACGCTGCTTTCTACTGGTGGTCTGTAGGGGGGTCCTGAGCCCGGTCACCTTGTGTGCCTTCACACATCTACTGGTTCCAACAATCCTAACAGTCTGGTCAGACGCTCCTCTCTACTGATGGTCTGTAGGGCGGTCCTGAGCATGGTTACCTTGTGTGCCTTCACACATTTCCTAGTACCAACACCTTCTCACAGTCTGGTCAGACGCTCCTCTCTACTGCTGATCTGTGGGGGCGCCCTGAGCCTCGTAACCTTGTGTACCCCCATCCACTGGTCCCAACACCTCCCAACAGTTGGGTCAGATGCGCTTTTCTACTGGTGGTCTGTAAGGAGGTCCTGAGCCTGGTGACCTTGTGTGCCCCCATCCACTGGTCCCAACACCAACTAACAGTTTGGTCAAACTCTCCTCTCTACTGGTGGTCTGTAGGAGGCGTCCTGAGCCTGGTCACCTTGTGTTCCCTCACACATCCACTGGTCCCAACACCTCCTAACAGTCTGGTCCGACGCTTCTCTCTACTGGAGGTCTGTAGGGGGCGTCCTGAGCCTGGTCCCCTTGTGTGCCCCCATCCACTGGTGACAACACCTCTTGATAGTCTGGTCAGACGCTCCTCTCTACTGGTGGTCTGTAGGGGGCGTCCTGAGCCCAGTCACCTTGTGTGCCCTCACACATCCACTGGTCCCAATATCCCCTAACAGTCTGGTCAAACTCTCCTCTCTACTGGTGGTCTGTAGGGGGCGTCCTGAGCCCGGTAACCTTGTGTGCCCCCATCCACTGTTCCCAACACCCCCTAACAGTCTGGTCAAACTCTCCTCTCTACTGGTGGTCTGTAGGGGGTGTCCTGAGCCAGGTCACCTTGTGTTCCCTCACTCATCCACTGGTCCCAACATTCCCTAACAGTCTGGTCAGACGCTCCTCTCTACTGGTGGTCTGTAGAGGGCGTCCTGAGCCCGGTCACCTTGTGTGCCCTAACATATACACTGGTCCCAACATCCCCTAACACTCTGGTCAGACGTTCCTCTCTACTTGTGGTCTGTTGGGGGCGTCCTGAGCCCGGTCATCTTGTGTGCCCCCATCCACTGGTCCCAACACCAACTAACAGTCTGGTCAAACTCTCCTCTCTACTGGTGGTCTGTAGGAGGCGTCCTGAGCCCGGTCACCTTGTGTTCCCTCACACATCTACTGGTCCGAACAACCCCTAACAGTCTGGTCAGACGCTCCTTTCTACTGGTGGTCTGTAGGGGGGTCCTGAGTCCGGTCACCTTGTGTGCCCTCACACATCTACTGGTCCTAACAACCCCTAACAGTCTGGTCAGATGCTCCTCTCTACTGATGGTCTGTAGGGGGGTCCTAAACATGGTCACCTTGTGTACCTTCACACATCTCCTAGTACCAACACCTTCTCACAGTCTGGTCAGACGCTCCTCTCTACTGCTGATCTGTGGGGGCACCCTGAGCCTCGTAACCTTGTGTACCCCCATCCACTGGTCCCAACACCTCCCAACAGTCGGGCCAGATGCGCTTCTCTACTGGTGGTCTGTAAGGGGGTCCTGAGCCTGGTGACCTTGTGTGCCCCATCCACTGGTCCCAACACCAACTAACAGTTTGGTAAAACTCTCCTCTCTCCTGGTGGTCTGTAGGGGGTGTCCTGAGCCTGGTCACCTTGTGTTCGCTCACACATCCACTGGTCCCAACACCTCCTAACAGTCTGGTCCGACGCTTCTCTCTACTGGAGGTCTGAAGTGGGCGTCCTGAGCCTGGTCCCCTTGTGTGCCCCAATTCACTGGTCCCAACACCTCTTGATAGTGTAGTCAGATACTCCTCTCTACTGCTGGTCTGTAGGGGGCGTCCTGAACCCAGTCACCTTGTGTGCCCCCATCCACTGGTCCCAACACCTCCCAACTGTCTGGTCAGAAGCGCTTCTCTACTGGTGGTCTGTAGGGGGGTCCTGAGCCCAGTAACCTTGTGTGCCCCCATCCACTGGTCCCAACACCTCCCAACAGTCTGGTCAGACGCTCCTCTCTACTGATGGTCTGTAGGGCGGTCCTGAGCATGGTTACCTTGTGTGCCTTCACACATTTCCTAGTACCAACACCTTCTCACAGTCTGGTCAGACGCTCCTCTCTACTGCTGATCTGTGGGGGCGCCCTGAGCCTCGTAACCTTGTGTACCCCCATCCACTGGTCCCAACACCTCCCAACAGTTGGGTCAGATGCGCTTTTCTACTGGTGGTCTGTAAGGAGGTCCTGAGCCTGGTGACCTTGTGTGCCCCCATCCACTGGTCCCAACACCAACTAACAGTTTGGTCAAACTCTCCTCTCTACTGGTGGTCTGTAGGAGGCGTCCTGAGCCTGGTCACCTTGTGTTCCCTCACACATCCACTGGTCCCAACACCTCCTAACAGTCTGGTCCGACGCTTCTCTCTACTGGAGGTCTGTAGGGGGCGTCCTGAGCCTGGTCCCCTTGTGTGCCCCCATCCACTGGTGACAACACCTCTTGATAGTCTGGTCAGACGCTCCTCTCTACTGGTGGTCTGTAGGGGGCGTCCTGAGCCCAGTCACCTTGTGTGCCCTCACACATCCACTGGTCCCAATATCCCCTAACAGTCTGGTCAAACTCTCCTCTCTACTGGTGGTCTGTAGGGGGCGTCCTGAGCCCGGTAACCTTGTGTGCCCCCATCCACTGTTCCCAACACCCCCTAACAGTCTGGTCAAACTCTCCTCTCTACTGGTGGTCTGTAGGGGGTGTCCTGAGCCAGGTCACCTTGTGTTCCCTCACTCATCCACTGGTCCCAACATTCCCTAACAGTCTGGTCAGACGCTCCTCTCTACTGGTGGTCTGTAGAGGGCGTCCTGAGCCCGGTCACCTTGTGTGCCCTAACATATACACTGGTCCCAACATCCCCTAACACTCTGGTCAGACGTTCCTCTCTACTTGTGGTCTGTTGGGGGCGTCCTGAGCCCGGTCATCTTGTGTGCCCCCATCCACTGGTCCCAACACCAACTAACAGTCTGGTCAAACTCTCCTCTCTACTGGTGGTCTGTAGGAGGCGTCCTGAGCCCGGTCACCTTGTGTTCCCTCACACATCTACTGGTCCGAACAACCCCTAACAGTCTGGTCAGACGCTCCTTTCTACTGGTGGTCTGTAGGGGGGTCCTGAGTCCGGTCACCTTGTGTGCCCTCACACATCTACTGGTCCTAACAACCCCTAACAGTCTGGTCAGATGCTCCTCTCTACTGATGGTCTGTAGGGGGGTCCTAAACATGGTCACCTTGTGTACCTTCACACATCTCCTAGTACCAACACCTTCTCACAGTCTGGTCAGACGCTCCTCTCTACTGCTGATCTGTGGGGGCACCCTGAGCCTCGTAACCTTGTGTACCCCCATCCACTGGTCCCAACACCTCCCAACAGTCGGGCCAGATGCGCTTCTCTACTGGTGGTCTGTAAGGGGGTCCTGAGCCTGGTGACCTTGTGTGCCCCATCCACTGGTCCCAACACCAACTAACAGTTTGGTAAAACTCTCCTCTCTCCTGGTGGTCTGTAGGGGGTGTCCTGAGCCTGGTCACCTTGTGTTCGCTCACACATCCACTGGTCCCAACACCTCCTAACAGTCTGGTCCGACGCTTCTCTCTACTGGAGGTCTGAAGTGGGCGTCCTGAGCCTGGTCCCCTTGTGTGCCCCAATTCACTGGTCCCAACACCTCTTGATAGTGTAGTCAGATACTCCTCTCTACTGCTGGTCTGTAGGGGGCGTCCTGAACCCAGTCACCTTGTGTGCCCTCACACATCCACTGGTCCCAACATCCCCTAACAGTCTGGTCAAACTCTCCTCTTTACTAGTGGTCTGTAGGGGGCGTCCTAAGCCCGGTAACCTTGTGTGCCCCCATCCACTGTTCCCAACACCTCCTAACAGTCTGGTCAAACTGTCCTCTCTACTGGTGGTCTGTAGGGGGCGTCCTGAGCCCGGTCACCTTGTGTTCCCTCACACATCCACTGGTCCCAACACCTCCTAACAGTCTGGTCCGACGCTTCTCTCTACTGGTGGTCTGTTGGGGGCGTCCTGAGCCCAGTCACCTTGTGTGCCCTCACACATCCACTGGTCCCAACATTCCCTAACAGTCTGGTCAGACGCTCCTCTCTACTGGTGGTCTGTAAAGGGCGTCCTGAGCCTGGTCACCTTGTGTTCCCTCACACATCCACTGGTCCCAACACCTCCTAACAGTCTGGTCCGACGCTTCTCTCTACTGGAGGTCTGAAGTGGGCGTCCTGAGCCTGGTCCCCTTGTGTGCCCCAATTCACTGGTCCCAACACCTCTTGATAGTGTAGTCAGATACTCCTCTCTACTGCTGGTCTGTAGGGGGCGTCCTGAACCCAGTCACCTTGTGTGCCCTCACACATCCACTGGTCCCAATATCCCCTAACAGTCTGGTCAAACTCTCCTCTCTACTGGTGGTGTGTAGGGGGCGTCCTGAGCCCGGTAACCTTGTGTGCCCCCATCCACTGTTCCCAACACCTCCTAACAGTCTGGTTAAACTCTCCTCTCTACTGGTGGTCTGTAGGGAGTGTCCTGAGCCAGGTCACCTTGTGTTCCCTCACACATCCACTGGTCCCAACACCTCCTAACAGTCTGGTCCGATGCTTCTCTCTACTGGTGGTCTGTAGGGGGCGTCCTGAGCCCAGTCACCTTGTGTGCCCTCACATATCCACTGGTCCCAACATCCCCTAACAGTCTGGTCAGACGCTCCTCTCTACTGGTGGTCTGTAGGGGGCGTCCTGAGCCCGGTCACCTTGTGTGCCCCCATCCACTGGTCCCAACACCAACTAACAGTCTGGTCAAACTCTCCTCTCTACTGGTGGTCTGTAGGGGGTGTCCTGAGCCCGGTCACCTTGTGTGCCCTCATCCACTGGTCCCAACACCTCCTAACAGTCTGGCTTGACGCTTCTCTCTACTGGTGGTCTGTTGGGGGCATCCTGAGCCCAGTCACCTTGTGTGCCCTCACACGTCCACTACGCATGAGGGCACACATTTGCATGAGGTAAATACGCATGCAAATATACATACACTCAAGTGAATCCGACAAAACACACCCCTCCTACCATCGCACAAAACACACCCCTCCCACCATCGCACAAAACACATCCCTCATATTGCCGCACAAAACACACCCCTCCTACCATCGCACAAAACACATCCCTCCTACCGTCACACAAAACACACCCCTCCTACCGTCGCACAAAACACGCCCCTGCTACTGCCGCACAAAACACGTCGCTCCTACTGCTACACAAAACATGCCCCTCCTAGTGCCACACAAAGCACACCCCTCCTACCGCCACACAAAACATGCCCCTCCTACTGCCACACAAAACACGCCCCTCATACCGCCACACAAAACACGCCCCTCCTACCGCCACACAAAACACGTCGCTCCTACCGCCACACAAAACACGCCCCTCCTACTGCCACACAAAACATGCCCCTCCTACTGCCACACAAAACACGCCCCTCCTACCGCCACACAAAACACGCTCCACAATAGGTAGCATCACTAAGGGGTTAATCGCAGTCCAGCCCTTTGTTACAGAGTTTCACATCTGGCATAAATGAACTTCATTCTGCGGGTCGTTACAATTAAGGCGATTCCAAATGTATCCTTTTTCCCAATCCTCAGTGTATGGCGCATTGTGAGTGCTGTGACTCTGTTGGCTGCATGAGGGGTGTTTGCAGGAGGCATTGTTTTCATTGCCATCACGTCGGCCTGCCCCGACTACGACTTAGCGATTCCTCTGTTGTTCTAAGGATACAAGTGTTTTTCCTTGTTCTGTTTTTCCCCCGTTGGATTTAACATTCTGTGTCTGAACATTATTTGTAACTTTGTGACCTTTTCCTCGTCCTTCACTATGTGATTTCCTACACAATACACTGCAGTACTTCCATACTCCAGCGTATTATGCCTGTCAGTGGCAAACTCACCCACAGAAGTGACAGACCAGAAGAGGTCAGAAACTGTGCAGGCATTTATGGGTGAGATTCCAGTACGGAACATTTTGTGCTGATTGCTCGAAGTGTCCGGAGGCCTGTAAATGAGCGTTAGGCTGGTGGCGGAGCACCGGCGCTGGTTCCTGCACGCAGCGCTCATGCGTCGGCCTCCCCTAAAGCATTTTAGTCGTTTGTTCTTACAATAAATGTTTCACAGCTACATTCTGCCTCCACAAGACTTGTTACCGCTGATAGCAGGCCGGTGAGGAGCCGTTCCTACCGCTGTACCCCCGTCTAGTGATGTCAGCACGGGGGGCTTGTAATTCTTGTTATTCCGGCCCCTCGGCAGAATGGCCTTTAGGCCTCATTCGCACAGCTGCAGTAACGCTCTGGTTACTTTGTACTAAAACAAACTGTCTGTAGTATTGCATCCTCTGCAGCGATCTCAGCCTCCATCTACCTGCAGCCATCATCGCCCGCTGCTGGAGCAGCTGCTTGCTCTGCCCTTCTTGGTGCTGCGCTCCGCTGCTACGTCTCAGGGGCTTCACATGGGTGGCTTTTATAGTCTAGCATTATGTCCATATGTCCCGGAAATCCTGCAGGTTTCTCATGAGAATGGAAAGTGGATTTGTTACAACTAGCATGAAGCCTCCTGCTGCTTTACTATCTCCTGCCTTCTAACTTGTTGTTGGGTAGGAGAACAAATGGGGTATAGGGGAGTGGATCCCTGGGAGGGGGAAAGTAGATCCCTGGGGTGGAGGTGGGGAGAAGATCCCTGGGGACGGGGAAGTAGATCCCTGGGGAGGGGGAAAGTAAATCCCTGGGGAGGCAGGGAATAGATCCCTGGGAAGGAGGGAGTAGATTGAGGGAGGGTGGTAGATCCTTGGGGGTGGGGGAGTAGATCCCTGGGGAGAGGGGAGTAGATCCCTTGGTCAGAACAATTTTTTCTTCACTGGTAGGGTCAAAGCTTCTATAACAGATGCAGCCATCCCAAGTACCATCTCGACCTGCAGGGAGGACGTATATGTGACCAAGCCAATTAGCGACCTTTTAGAGAAGCCCAAACACATGAGAATAGTAACTCAACTTCTCTGTTATGCAGTATAAATATAGATACATTTTCGGGCTAAAACAATCCTTCCTCGGTATTTGATGGTGACGTACTCAGCCTGTGTCCTCCCAGTGACTGAGCAGCCACCCGGGCTCCATGTCTGTCCACTGACCTCTCACCTAGCCACCACTCGGACTCCCTCCACAGTTGTAATGGCAGGGAATGCTGGCAAGGAACGTTACGTGTGAAAAGCAGAGAGACAGTGAGCCAAGCATTGGGTGGCGGCTCAAAGTCCCTGGCAGGAGCACAGGCTGGGTACGTGCCCAGAAAATACTGAGGAAGGGGCATTTAGCCCCAAAATGCATCTATAATTATGTTGGATAACAATATAACAGAGAAGTTGAACCACAGTTTTCGTGAGTTCGCGCTTCTTTGAAAGTTTGCGTCTTCCTCCCAATTTTTAACAGCTGATTGGCTTAGTTTGTTTTTGGGACAGCTGCTATAACCCGTAGCGGGGGACCTCACTGCTCAGCCTAAGCCTCACTTAGTAGTAGTAGCTATTGGTTAGCCTCCCTATAACTACTTTTTACTTGGTCAATGTGGTGCAGCTGATAGCTGTGACAATGTGTGTTTAATCCAGGATTCCTTGGAGTCCAATTTGTTTAGTCAGTTTGTCTTGATTACCTTATTATACTAATTGATAAAAGTATGTGTATAATTCATGTGTAGTAGCCCAGTACATCATCCTGGTCCCTTCCATAAATGTCATACATGTTTGTCTTATGTGGATGCACTGTGCAAAGTCTGTCTTGTCATATCCAGTATGTGTGTTGCACAGCTGCAGCGTTTGAAGGGTTAACCGTAATAAAATCATAGTCTGCATGTAAATGTTGCAGTTTATCATGCCATGTGGTATGTGAGAAGGTATATATAGGAGTAATTGAGAGCGGGGAGTGAGTTCCATCTTGCCTGCCAGCTAACAAAAAGCCACATGGAGGCACCTTCAGCTTCCTTGTGTTGAAGATGGAAGCGGAGGAGAGATTTCCCATGAGAACTGAATTTTGGATTTGAGTGGAGTGAGCCCCAACAAGAGAGTGAGCATTTGTAAGTAATCACTTTTCCTAACAAGGCCAGTGCAGAGGTACTAAGTAATTCAACAAGCTTTCCTACGCGGCCGTCCAAACCAGGATCACCATGTAGAAGTACTCCCTTTAAGTTAATAATTGCTGACAGAGTGCCTGTGGAGTGACCCTACCCCTTTCCTCCTCCAGAGTGTTCCCCTTCCAGGAGAGGCTCCTGACAGATAACGTGGACTGCAGGACCGGTTTTATCCTGAGTTTCCCCCCTGACCTCTGATCTCTTGTCTTGCCTGCACTGTAAAGACTGTACCTAAATTGCCTTTTAATTGTTATTTTTGCAAGTTTACTAAAGTAGTTCATACCGGGCCCTAACCGTTCTTGGGGACCCGCGGTACTAAAAGATTGTGTGTCTGTGATTATTTTACCCTGAAGAACATACCGGTGTGTGTAAGAATGATGGTGTCACCCGAGACAACTACTACCCCCATCCTCCTGTTTATTGGCAGTGGCCTGCAGTTATACTCTGGCCTTGGCTGCGTGTCATCCCTCATGGAAAGGAACCTGGTAGGTGCCGCTGTGACAAGCTTACACTTAACCCTCTCAGCTCCTCACGTATGTCAGGTGCCCGGGGTATCCCTCAGGGATGCTACACACGGATTGGTATTTACAAGAGTTATGCCTTGATGCTAAATGTGTATGAGGGTGCCGCCGCGTGCTTCAGCTTGTATTGTATTGGCGCAGCCATGGTGTATGTGCACCTATTATATGCCTTTGCTTGTTGGATGTGCAGACCTTGTGTTTTTTGTTGCCTTGGCTCATTATTCAGTTTGCTTGTTAACTTCTCGTCTGAGTCCTAGTGCCCTCTTCTTCTTCTCAGGGATAGTGTTTTAGACAGTAGGGTCAACTGAGGGCTACTTGGCGACAGTGGGGTCTGGTGTTGAGGGGCAGTGTTAGGGAAAGATATAGGGAGAGCTAGCATTAGGAACAGGATTTCTCAGGTAATATCTTTTCCATGTGCTGCAGTTTCATCCTAATCATCATCTGATTACCATCACCCTCTGCTCTGCCATATAATGGTGAGTCCCCCATTTGAGCTTTACTCTGTTGATATTTGCTTCATATCGATACCTTTTGTGATATCTGGTTGATACAAAGTTTGTCTCTGCTGTACATCCTGGAGGTATCTGAGTACTGGGAGACACTGTGTGTACCCGGGTAAGATGACGGCTAAAGGTGAAGTGACGTTCTTCTGTTTCGCTGGCATTGTTGTGTAGGGGGCGTCCCTTTCAAAGTAGAGGGGTGAAATCTGCAGCGGAATCCACCATTTTTCCTTTTTCGCTGCACATTTGTGATGAAATACGCCAATAACTTTGTGGCCGATTTCCCGACGTGAAGCAGAATAGCCTTGAATTTGCCGCTACATCACAGTACAGGCCGTTCCTCTTGTGTACTAACCATCCACTATGTAACCGTAAACCGTTATTTACACAATAGTTATGTACTAAAACATGAGCCGTACAGAGAAAGAGTCAAGATTAGTATAAAACATGGCAAATAAAAGAGGAAGATATAAAACAGGCAACACAGGATACCGTTATATCTGGGAAGACAATACTCATGGCGAACGCAAAAGCTCGCCACTCCAGTAAACCGCGCCGAAGATGTCAGACACCGCGATCGCTGTAATAAAGCAACGGGGATCGGGAAAACCTTTACAGATAAAAAGCACATAAAGTTTTTATCTAGAGCATAACTGAAGCTTCGTAGACTGTGAACAATGAGGGAGGTAACGCAGCGGCTTAAAGGGGTCTAAAACCCCAAAAACATAAAGAAAAAATGCACATTTATAAACAGATTTAGTTCAGAAGTGGGAAATAAGGCGACAACCAAGAGTGTTGTGGACTGTCATCTCATGTAAAAAGGGGCTCTACTATCCCCTGATATATCTATACATAGTTATTAGAGCGCCCCCTTGTTACAGTCCTGGGTATAATAGATGATGGGAGAGATCTCTGTACTGACCCCTGATATATCTCTACATAGTTATTAGAGCGCCCCCTAGTTACAGTCCTGGGTATAATAGATGATGGGAGAGATCTCTGTACTGACCCCTGATATATTATACATAGTTATTAGAGCGCCTCCTTGTTACAGTCCTGGAGTATAATAGATGCTGGGAGAGATCTCTGTACTGATCCCTGATATATCTATACATAGTTATTAGAGCGCCTCCTTGTTACAGTCCTGGGTATAATAGATGCATAGGAGAGATCTCTGTACTGACCCCTGATATATTATACATAGTTATTCGAGCGCCCCCTTGTTACACTCCTGGGTATAATAGATGATGGGAGAGATCTCTGTACTGACCCCTGATATATTATACATAGTTATTAGAGCGCCCCACTTGTTACAGTCCTGGGTATAATAGATGATGGGAGAGATCTCTGTACTGACCCCTGATATATTATACATAGTTATTAGAGCGCCCCCTTGTTACAGTCCTGAGTATAATAGATGATGGGAGAGATCTCTGTACTGACCCCTGATATATTATACATAGTTATTAGAGTGCCTCCTTGTTACAGTCCTGGGTATAATAGATGATGGGAGAGATCTCTGTACTGACTCCTGATATATCTATATATAGTTATTAGAGTGCCCCCTTGTTACAGTCCTGGGTATAATAGATGATGGGAGAGATCTCGGTACTGACCCCTGATATATTATACATAGTTATTAGAGCGCCTCCTTGTTACAGTCCTGGGTATAATAGATGATGGGAGAGATCTCTGTACTGACCCTGATATATCTATACATAGTTATTAGAGCGCCCCCTTGTTATAGTCCTGGGTATAATAGATGATGGGAGAGATCTCTGTACTGACCCCTGATATATTATACATAGTTATTAGAGCGCCCCCTTGTTACAGTCCTGGGTATAATAGATGATGGGGGAGATCTCTGTACTGACCCCTGATATATCTATACATAGTTATTAGAGCGCCCCCTTGTTACAGTCCTGGGTATAATAGATGATGGGGGAGATCTCTGTACTGACCCCTGATATATCTATACATAGTTATTAGAGCGCCACCTTGTTACAGTCCTGGGTATAATAGATGATGGAGAGATCTCTGTACTGACCCCTGATATATCTATACATAGTTATTAGAGCGCCCCCTTGTTACAGTCCTGGGTATAATAGATGATGGGAGAGATCTCTGTACCGACCCCTGATATATTATACATAGTTATTAGGGCGCCCCCTTGTTACAGTCCTGAGTATAATAGATGATGGGAGAGATTTCTGTACTAACCCCTGATATATTATACATAGTTATTAGAGTGCCTCCTTGTTACAGTCCAGGGTATAATAGATGATGGGAGAGATCTCTGTACTGACCCCTGATATATTATACATAGTTATTAGAGTGCCTCCTTGTTACAGTCCAGGGTATAATAGATGATGGGAGAGATTTCTGTACTAACCCCTGATATATTATACATAGTTATTAGAGCGCCCCCTTGTTACAGTCCTGGGTATAATAGATGATGGGAGAGATCTCTGTACTGACCCCTGATATATTATACATAGTTATTAGAGCGCCCCACTTGTTACAGTCCTGGGTATAATAGATGATGGGAGAGATCTCTGTACTGACCCCTGATATATTATACATAGTTATTAGAGCGCCCCCTTGTTACAGTCCTGAGTATAATAGATGATGGGAGAGATCTCTGTACTGACCCCTGACATATTATACAAAGTTATTAGAGCGCCTCCTTGTTACAGTCCTGGGTATAATAGATGATGGGAGAGATCTCTGTACTGACTCCTGATATATTATACATAGTTATTAGAGCGCCTCCTTGTTACAGTCCTGGGTATAATAGTTGATGGGAGAGATCTCTGTACTGACCCTGATATATCTATACATAGTTATTAGAGCGCCCCCTTGTTATAGTCCTGGGTATAATAGATGATGGGAGAGATCTCTGTACTGACCCCTGATATATTATACATAGTTATTAGAGCGCCCCCTTGTTATAGTCCTGGGTATAATAGATGATGGGAGAGATCTCTGTACTGACCCCTGATATATTATACATAGTTATTAGAGCGCCCCACTTGTTACAGTCCTGGGTATAATAGATGATGGGGGAGATCTCTGTACTGACCCCTGATATATCTATACATAGTTATTAGAGCGCCCCCTTGTTACAGTCCTGGGTATAATAGATGATGGGGGAGATCTCTGTACTGACCCCTGATATATCTATACATAGTTATTAGAGCGCCACCTTGTTACAGTCCTGGGTATAATAGATGATGGAGAGATCTCTGTACTGACCCCTGATATATCTATACATAGTTATTAGAGCGCCCCCTTGTTACAGTCCTGGGTATAATAGATGATGGGAGAGATCTCTGTACTGACCCTGATATATTATACATAGTTATTAGAGCAGCCCTTGTTACAGTCCTGGGTATATTAGATGATGGGAGAGATCTCTGTACTGACCCCTGAAATATCTATACATAGTTATTGGAGCGCCCCTTGTTACAGTCCTGGGTATAATAGATGATGGGAGAGATCTCTGTACTGATCCCTGATATATCTATACATAGTTATTAGAGCGCCCCCTTGTTACAGTCCTGGGTATAATAGATGGTGAGAGAGATCTCTGTACTGACCCCTGATATATGTATACATAGTTATTAGAGCGCCCCCTTGTTACAGTCCTGGGTATAATAGATGCTGGGAGAGATCTCTGTACTGATCCCTGATATATCTATACATAGTTATTAGAGCGCCTCCTTGTTACAGTCCTGGGTATAATAGATGCATAGGAGAGATCTCTGTACTGACCCCTGATATATTATACATAGTTATTCGAGCGCCCCCTTGTTACACTCCTGGGTATAATAGATGATGGGAGAGATCTCTGTACTGACCCCTGATATATTATACATAGTTATTAGAGCGCCCCACTTGTTACAGTCCTGGGTATAATAGATGATGGGAGAGATCTCTGTACTGACCCCTGATATATTATACATAGTTATTAGAGCGCCCCCTTGTTACAGTCCTGAGTATAATAGATGATGGGAGAGATCTCTGTACTGACCCCTGATATATTATACATAGTTATTAGAGTGCCTCCTTGTTACAGTCCTGGGTATAATAGATGATGGGAGAGATCTCTGTACTGACTCCTGATATATCTATATATAGTTATTAGAGTGCCCCCTTGTTACAGTCCTGGGTATAATAGATGATGGGAGAGATCTCGGTACTGACCCCTGATATATTATACATAGTTATTAGAGCGCCTCCTTGTTACAGTCCTGGGTATAATAGATGATGGGAGAGATCTCTGTACTGACCCTGATATATCTATACATAGTTATTAGAGCGCCCCCTTGTTATAGTCCTGGGTATAATAGATGATGGGAGAGATCTCTGTACTGACCCCTGATATATTATACATAGTTATTAGAGCGCCCCCTTGTTACAGTCCTGGGTATAATAGATGATGGGGGAGATCTCTGTACTGACCCCTGATATATCTATACATAGTTATTAGAGCGCCCCCTTGTTACAGTCCTGGGTATAATAGATGATGGGGGAGATCTCTGTACTGACCCCTGATATATCTATACATAGTTATTAGAGCGCCACCTTGTTACAGTCCTGGGTATAATAGATGATGGAGAGATCTCTGTACTGACCCCTGATATATCTATACATAGTTATTAGAGCGCCCCCTTGTTACAGTCCTGGGTATAATAGATGATGGGAGAGATCTCTGTACCGACCCCTGATATATTATACATAGTTATTAGGGCGCCCCCTTGTTACAGTCCTGAGTATAATAGATGATGGGAGAGATTTCTGTACTAACCCCTGATATATTATACATAGTTATTAGAGTGCCTCCTTGTTACAGTCCTGAGTATAATAGATGATGGGAGAGATCTCTGTACTGACCCCTGATATATTATACATAGTTATTAGAGCGCCCCACTTGTTACAGTCCTGGGTATAATAGATGATGGGAGAGATCTCTGTACTGACCCCTGATATATTATACATAGTTATTAGAGCGCCCCCTTGTTACAGTCCTGAGTATAATAGATGATGGGAGAGATCTCTGTACTGACCCCTGACATATTATACAAAGTTATTAGAGCGCCTCCTTGTTACAGTCCTGGGTATAATAGATGATGGGAGAGATCTCTGTACTGACTCCTGATATATTATACATAGTTATTAGAGCGCCTCCTTGTTACAGTCCTGGGTATAATAGATGATGGGAGAGATCTCTGTACTGACCCTGATATATCTATACATAGTTATTAGAGCGCCCCCTTGTTATAGTCCTGGGTATAATAGATGATGGGAGAGATCTCTGTACTGACCCCTGATATATTATACATAGTTATTAGAGCGCCCCCTTGTTATAGTCCTGGGTATAATAGATGATGGGAGAGATCTCTGTACTGACCCCTGATATATTATACATAGTTATTAGAGCGCCCCCTTGTTACAGTCCTGGGTATAATAGATGATGGGGGAGATCTCTGTACTGACCCCTGATATATCTATACATAGTTATTAGAGCGCCCCCTTGTTACAGTCCTGGGTATAATAGATGATGGGGGAGATCTCTGTACTGACCCCTGATATATCTATACATAGTTATTAGAGCGCCACCTTGTTACAGTCCTGGGTATAATAGATGATGGAGAGATCTCTGTACTGACCCCTGATATATCTATACATAGTTATTAGAGCGCCCCCTTGTTACAGTCCTGGGTATAATAGATGATGGGAGAGATCTCTGTACTGACCCTGATATATTATACATAGTTATTAGAGCAGCCCTTGTTACAGTCCTGGGTATATTAGATGATGGGAGAGATCTCTGTACTGACCCCTGAAATATCTATACATAGTTATTGGAGCGCCCCTTGTTACAGTCCTGGGTATAATAGATGATGGGAGAGATCTCTGTACTGATCCCTGATATATCTATACATAGTTATTAGAGCGCCCCCTTGTTACAGTCCTGGGTATAATAGATGGTGAGAGAGATCTCTGTACTGACCCCTGATATATGTATACATAGTTATTAGAGCGCCCCCTTGTTACAGTCCTGGGTATAATAGATGCTGGGAGAGATCTCTGTACTGATCCCTGATATATCTATACATAGTTATTAGAGCGCCTCCTTGTTACAGTCCTGGGTATAATAGATGCATAGGAGAGATCTCTGTACTGACCCCTGATATATTATACATAGTTATTCGAGCGCCCCCTTGTTACACTCCTGGGTATAATAGATGATGGGAGAGATCTCTGTACTGACCCCTGATATATTATACATAGTTATTAGAGCGCCCCACTTGTTACAGTCCTGGGTATAATAGATGATGGGAGAGATCTCTGTACTGACCCCTGATATATTATACATAGTTATTAGAGCGCCCCCTTGTTACAGTCCTGAGTATAATAGATGATGGGAGAGATCTCTGTACTGACCCCTGATATATTATACATAGTTATTAGAGTGCCTCCTTGTTACAGTCCTGGGTATAATAGATGATGGGAGAGATCTCTGTACTGACTCCTGATATATCTATATATAGTTATTAGAGTGCCCCCTTGTTACAGTCCTGGGTATAATAGATGATGGGAGAGATCTCGGTACTGACCCCTGATATATTATACATAGTTATTAGAGCGCCTCCTTGTTACAGTCCTGGGTATAATAGATGATGGGAGAGATCTCTGTACTGACCCTGATATATCTATACATAGTTATTAGAGCGCCCCCTTGTTATAGTCCTGGGTATAATAGATGATGGGAGAGATCTCTGTACTGACCCCTGATATATTATACATAGTTATTAGAGCGCCCCCTTGTTACAGTCCTGGGTATAATAGATGATGGGGGAGATCTCTGTACTGACCCCTGATATATCTATACATAGTTATTAGAGCGCCCCCTTGTTACAGTCCTGGGTATAATAGATGATGGGGGAGATCTCTGTACTGACCCCTGATATATCTATACATAGTTATTAGAGCGCCACCTTGTTACAGTCCTGGGTATAATAGATGATGGAGAGATCTCTGTACTGACCCCTGATATATCTATACATAGTTATTAGAGCGCCCCCTTGTTACAGTCCTGGGTATAATAGATGATGGGAGAGATCTCTGTACCGACCCCTGATATATTATACATAGTTATTAGGGCGCCCCCTTGTTACAGTCCTGAGTATAATAGATGATGGGAGAGATTTCTGTACTAACCCCTGATATATTATACATAGTTATTAGAGTGCCTCCTTGTTACAGTCCTGAGTATAATAGATGATGGGAGAGATCTCTGTACTGATCCCTGATATATTATACATAGTTATTAGAGCGCCCCACTTGTTACAGTCCTGGGTATAATAGATGATGGGAGAGATCTCTGTACTGACCCCTGATATATTATACATAGTTATTAGAGCGCCCCCTTGTTACAGTCCTGAGTATAATAGATGATGGGAGAGATCTCTGTACTGACCCCTGACATATTATACAAAGTTATTAGAGCGCCTCCTTGTTACAGTCCTGGGTATAATAGATGATGGGAGAGATCTCTGTACTGACTCCTGATATATTATACATAGTTATTAGAGCGCCTCCTTGTTACAGTCCTGGGTATAATAGATGATGGGAGAGATCTCTGTACTGACCCTGATATATCTATACATAGTTATTAGAGCGCCCCCTTGTTATAGTCCTGGGTATAATAGATGATGGGAGAGATCTCTGTACTGACCCCTGATATATTATACATAGTTATTAGAGCGCCCCCTTGTTATAGTCCTGGGTATAATAGATGATGGGAGAGATCTCTGTACTGACCCCTGATATATTATACATAGTTATTAGAGCGCCCCCTTGTTACAGTCCTGGGTATAATAGATGATGGGGGAGATCTCTGTACTGACCCCTGATATATCTATACATAGTTATTAGAGCGCCCCCTTGTTACAGTCCTGGGTATAATAGATGATGGGGGAGATCTCTGTACTGACCCCTGATATATCTATACATAGTTATTAGAGCGCCACCTTGTTACAGTCCTGGGTATAATAGATGATGGAGAGATCTCTGTACTGACCCCTGATATATCTATACATAGTTATTAGAGCGCCCCCTTGTTACAGTCCTGGGTATAATAGATGATGGGAGAGATCTCTGTACTGACCCTGATATATTATACATAGTTATTAGAGCAGCCCTTGTTACAGTCCTGGGTATATTAGATGATGGGAGAGATCTCTGTACTGACCCCTGAAATATCTATACATAGTTATTGGAGCGCCCCTTGTTACAGTCCTGGGTATAATAGATGATGGGAGAGATCTCTGTACTGATCCCTGATATATCTATACATAGTTATTAGAGCGCCCCCTTGTTACAGTCCTGGGTATAATAGATGGTGAGAGAGATCTCTGTACTGACCCCTGATATATGTATACATAGTTATTAGAGCGCCCCCTTGTTACAGTCCTGGGTATAATAGATGATGGCAGAGATCTCTGTACTGCCCCCTGATATATGTATACATAGTTATTAGAGCGCACCCAGGACTGTAACAAGGGGGAACTCTTATAACTATGTATAATATATCAGAGACCTTTTAGATGATACCAAATCCGGCCGCTGCAGTTAGTACGGAGCTGTCTGCTTCCTGCAGAAATTAGCTCACAAAATGGGTGCATTGACCCAGAGAACAGTGGACTGGTGGAGGTCCCTGGGGACAGACCAAAGTCTATATACTATTGATGACCTATTATGAAGATAGTTTGGACAACCCCTTTAAGAATGGCTCTCACACAGGTGGACTGGAGCCATCCATGGATGGTCATTCATCTGAATGGCTGACATTGAAGGCTCTGGCCGGTGAAGGTCTCCTCCAGGAGTCGGACCCACAGCATGCAAGCCACTGCAGTCTGGAAAGAGCTGTCTCTGATGAGACAACCGCCAGATGGGGCTGAACTGCAGATTTACAATATTTGCTTAGTAGGTTTCCAAAACCGCATCAATCCGTAGAATATGTGGCCGGCTCATTAGCCGCGGTCCTTCCTGTTGTCCTCCTCATCGCTGTCACACGTCTTGTACGGTCTGCCACATGTTAGCCGCGTCTTCGTGTTTATTCAGCGCCGTCTTCCATCTGCTGCTGCTCATTTTAGTTCATTATTTTCCAATATGTTGGATATTTACTCACATTTATTAATTAGCTTCAAGTGACGGCAAATAAGCAACAAAAGGCAAGAAGAGAAAGTTCTCACAGGAAGTTAGCCGAAACATTCTAAAGCAACTTTTATTTCTTAAAGTTGTCTGACCTGTTAAAGGGGAAGTGTCGTCAGAAAGTGACCCGTTAGACCAATGAAGGGTTTATGCTAAACATATTTGGTGATTTTCTTTACATTTTTGATGTCACAATCTATTTTTTTTTTTTTTTTTAATCCTGAAATGTTGCAGTTCTCACACCGACCTCTAAGCCTCATAATAGCCAGACACTGGTCTGTGAAGGAAACTTCTCAGCTCATCACAGGCAGGATTACACTGAGAGGAGACACCAATATATAGATAACACAGGACCACCATTTACAATAATCACAGCTCACCTCCTCCTCTCCCTGTACAGACAGGATTACACTGAGAGGAGACACCAATATATAGATAACACAGGACCACCATTTACAATAATCACAGCTCACCTCCTCCTCTCCCTGTACAGACAGGATTACACTGAGAGGAGACACCAATATATAGATAACACAGGACCACCATTTACAATAGTCACAGCTCACCTCCTCCTCTCCCTGTACAGACAGGATTACACAGAGAGGAGACACCTATATATAGATAACAGGACCATCATTTACAATAGTCACAGTTCACCTCCTCTCCCTGTACAGGCAGGATTACACTGAGAGGAGACACCTATATATAGATAACACAGGGCCATCATTTACAATAATCACAGTTCACCTCCTCTCCTCCCTGTACAGGCAGGATTACACTGGGAGGACACACCAATATATAGATAACACAGGACCACCATTTACAATAGTCACAGCTCACCTCCTCTCCTCCCTGTACAGACAGGATTACACTGAGAGGAGACACCAATATATAGATAACAGAGAAGCCACCATTCATTATAGGTGATCTCACTGCTCACCTCCTCCCCTCCCTGCACAATGACTTCTGCACAGAGGACGCCGACAACACTCTCCCATAGAAGTCAGGGATTCATCTTCAGACTGCAGGCTACCAGGGTTCAATATGGCCGTCCGTATAATTATACACAGAAAATAGAATAAAATGATCTACTGTGAGGAGAAGACGCGTTGCGGCTCGAATCGTCTGATACAGCGATGGTTTATGATGCTAATTTCAGGTGACGGACTTCCTTTAATGTGTGAAGCAAGGAGGTTTTAACGATCATGAATAATAACTGGGATCTGCCCTTCCATGATGATGAAATACGAGGCACATCGCAGCTAAAGGCTTCTGGATGATCTACGGCTCTGAGTCATCGCAAATCACAAATCCCAAGACCGTTCTTCCCTGTGGAACAGGACTTCCTGTAAGGGGGACGCAGATTTCGGTGCGCGGCGTTATATTTCTTCTCGCAGCCGTCGTTCATCCTACGGGAAATACTTGTAGGAGAAGAGAATGGCGATTCGTACAGCGAGCAACGCGGCGGCAAATCTAAGGGGGCGGGGCTACTTTCCCCCCATATTAAATCGTTATCACCAAACCTACCCTAGACGCCCCCGGCTCAGGTCCTCTTGGGCCTGCAGATCATCAATAAGGGACTTTTATTATGTAGCTTTATAATCGCCTTGTTTTACCTTTTGTTTTTCTTTGCCTAAATGTTTATGAGCTGATCGCCCAGAATGGCGTCACTATGGCGGAAAAGGTGGGAGACCCCCAGTATTATCCTCAGGGGGAGGTCCTTATGATGAGGAAAGGGTTAAATAGGAGTTGTCCCTCCCTTGTATGAGGTTAGGGTTGCCACTTCTGTCACCCAAAAATACTGGCCAAGGTAAAAGCGGGCGTGGTTAAGGGTGTGGCTTAAGTTTTTACCTCCGTTATTCCAGTGCCTCAGTACTAATAATGCCCTCTGTCTCTGGTCCCGGTATTAATAGTGCCCCAATAGTAATAGCGCCCCCTCTTGGTTTTCTCCCTACCATGAACCTCCAGCCAAGAAGCATCCTTGTCATCATCAAGTGCTGTATCTCACTATGAAGCTCCGCGTGGGACGGCACGCTGCTGCAGCGCTCACAGAGAATCCTGACTCCTCCCCTGCGTAAGTACATGCAGGAACAAAGACGCCGGGAGGAAGAACAGGATCTTCTCTGAGCTTCAGCGGTGTACCATCCGACCAGAGCTACAGTGCTTGATGTGATGGTTGCTGCCCAGTGGAGGTGCTCACACCAGGTAATTGCTTTCTACCAGCCATTAGTATGGCACCCCATGCCCTCCGCCTTACTGAATGGAGCAGCATGCAGCCCAGCGACCAATGGCTGTGGTGGTAGCTCCCCCCTCTGCTTTAGGAGGGGAAGCGGGGACATGAGGAGAGAGACAGCAGCAGAGACCCTGAGGCAGAGACAGTGGCAGAGACCCTGAGGAGAGAGACAGCAGTAAAGACCCTTAGGAGAGAGACAGCGGCAGAGACCCTGAGGAGAGAGACAGCAGCAGAGACCCTGAGGAGAGAGACAGCGGCGGAGACCTTGAGGCATAAACAGCAGAAGAGATGTAGGTTGAGTGAGAGTATGTGGCGGAGGGTAAAAGATTGGGCAGTATCCTAATGCTTGGGAGCTGCCCGTCTGGAGAGAGAGCGACTTCTCTGAATCCTGAAGACCCGGTGGTGAAGATAGACGGCTGGCCACATCCCTGGGGTGAGGAGAAGGAGATTTTCTTTAAGCATAAGTGGACTTTGACCGTTGACATGGCGTCCCGTGAAATCCCTGGCCAAGGTGGGGGAAAGGACTAATGGGACTGTACCAGCGTTACCTTGATATAGTTATGGCACCTGGTTTAGCTTATATAAGGCCTTGTGGGAAAGGGTTAATAGACCTGAAGTTGAAGTGTGATGTAAATGTTACTGCTGACCTCTGATACATATGATGGTTATGGTGCAGTGTGATACAGTGTTACGGGAAGTGTCTGTGGCGCAGGAAGTGTAATGGCGCAGCGAGGCGCATGACAGACAGCAGTAGTACGGAGTAGCGCAAAGTAATGTGAATTGAGTAAAGTCGCACCGGAGTAAAACCGCTAGTGTGATGATGATGTGACGACCTCTGGAGATATGGCTGGCGTCTAAGACGTGTGGCGCGGGGTTGGGGATCAGCGGTGGGAGTGGCCGGCTGCCTGCTGGAGTCACTAAAATGTACTGATTGCAATAAAATCTTGGCTGCTACGTTTTGCATCAGTGAAGCGAGATACTTCCTCTTACTGCGCTGGAAGACGAGGTGGTCTCACACTGCACTGACCCCCTAATATTACCGGCTACTAACAAAGAGATGCCAACCAAGTAGCCGTCCATCCCCTCCCCCTTCGGAGTCCTCCCACAAATGACATTCATCTACCTGATAGGTAATAGATGTCTGATCGCCAGCTTGGTTCTGGTGCTGTACTCATGTTCTGAGCTTGGATCTGTATGTTCTAGTGCTGTTTTATGTTCGGAGCTTGATTCTGGGACTGTATGTTATGAACTTGTCTCTATGTACTGATATTAGTTCCGGTACAATATTTATGCACTGTGTGTGGTTCTGGTTTTGAACTATTCTTTTGGGGTACACTGCTACCCTGATGCTGAATATGGGGAAGGGACTTGTTATTTGTATAACGCCAACTTATTCCGCAGCGCTTTCAGGTAATTTGTTTATTACCCCTCCACCAAGCTGGGGGCTCATTTTACCGACCTCAGAAGGATGTGTAGTGCACAGAAGTTGACCTACACATCTGTTCTGGATGGCCCGTGTGGTCTTGTGTTTCTGTGTTTTCCCACTGTGTTCTGTGTGTATGAATATGATGTGTATTGCCGCACTGATTTGGTTATGTCTGGGAAAGTATCTATTTGTATGTCATGTGACCTTGTTCTATATATATGTGGGTGCAAGGTGCATGAAGTGGTTGTTGAGTTTAGCGAGACTAGACCTGTACTCGGACACCCTCAGTCTAAGTACTAGAAGACATGGAAGAGGCTGAGTGGATACCCCTCTAGGCCGTGAACCCCTTCTTCTCATTACCCTCTTTAATGGAGTACAAGTGGAGTTTGCTCGCCGTGTGGCGTGACGTGAATCGGGTGCAGAGATCCGTGAGAGCGGACCGGTAAAGTGTTGGTGGAGTTTCTCCAGAGTCGGTGTCTGGGACCAGGGACTACAGATAACTCGGCCTGTAAGTCACCCTGTTTCTCCCGTGTTTCCTCCCTGTCGCTTCGCGTGTTCTGAACCCTCACTATCTTTTCCAGAGGATGTAAAGAGGACTGTTGTTGCCAATTGTTATTTCAAGTTTTTCAGTAAACGGCTTTAGCGACCTTTCCTGGTTTGGCCTTTTGAATTCTACCCCTTGTGTGGACTCTTATTAATTCCGCGGAGAGATCACCACGGAAGAAGGAACGGTGGCGTCACGAGTGACAAGAAGGACTCCCCGAGGGATGGAAGGCTGAGTCAACCTTGAGCCGACTACCTGAACCAAGCGGGGATTGAACTCACAACCTTCAGGACTGCACTCTTAACATTAGGCAGACAGACTGCCTATCAGTGCAATACATGTAGTTTCTTTGCTTTAAGACGGGTGAGGGGTGCCATCTAACCTAGGGCCTGATTTGAGAGGTGAGGCAACGGTTCACTCTCTCTGGGCAGACACACACACTTGTCAGCGCCTCATTCAGAAATCACGTTTGCTGAATGACTTTCTTCGCTCTCACCCGTCTCGGTGGATTTCTCTGGATACCAGTCTGTGTCTGTTTGTTGGCGGTTGTACCCCGGCCACGTAGCAGTCCACACGGCTGAGTGTACACAATGAGTGTTTCCATTCACTGACAGTAAGATGAGATCTTGCATTATGTTTCATTCTGCAATCAATAAACTTCATTTACATAAACGGCCTCATCCCCGTAAGATCTCAACATTGTATTTCAATTTTTTAATCTGGCACCAGATATACGGCTGTAATAACACTAATGTACTTGGCATCAGATACGCGGGTTTTATGTCTGTCACTTGGCATCAGCCGAGGATCTAATACACACAGTTACATGGCTAATAACGCAGAACAAAGGCATTAGGTTGACTCGACTACATTAGGTTGAAGCCATTGTTAGAATATAGACGGCCTTATAATATGACGGGGGGGGGGGGGGCATCAGACACTCAGTCCGTCCATCGCGGAATACGAGGGAGCGGCGACCAGCATTTGTCTGGCTCCCACGCCGTCGCCGGCTGATATATTACGCTCCGGTGTATATTTAAATGAGCTAAACAAGTTCTGTCAAATAAGATGTAAATGGCGACTCGCAAATAAACAACCAGAAATCTGCGGCTCCCGGGTGTTTGTCAAATTCTGATGCGTAAAAATGCAACAAAAATATCAGTCCTGTCGTTTCTACACAAACTACCGTTCACGAGTATATGAGCTGCGCGCCTGCGGGCCGCCATCCAGCGTTACTTTATTACAGCCCGCGGCCCTCTCATGATTGGCGCCCCCTGTACGGTAATTCTCCCCGTGACCCCGGAGCATACAATCACGTGACAAGTCTTCTGTGGATCAGTTTCAATGTGAATCCACATTAGATGGAAGATCCAGCGATGAGGGCATCCGCTACGATTAGAGGAAAGTAGGTTTCATCACCAACATAGAAGGGGGTTCTTTACTGTAAGAGCAGTTAGACTGTGGAACTCTCTGCCTGAGGACGTGGTGATGGCAAAATCCATAGAGGAGTTTAAAAGGGGACTTGATGTCTTTCTGGAGAGGAAGGACATTATAGGATACAAGTCTTAGGTTAATTGTTAATCCGGGTATACAGGCAGGTAGGAACTATTAGGGGTTGGTCCAGGGAACAGTCTGATTGCCATTAGGGAGTCGGGAAGGAATTTTCTCCCCAAAAGGGCTAATTCGCTTCTGCTCTTGGAGTTTTTTGCCTTCCTCTGGATCAACACAGGAGGATAGACAGGCTGGACTAGATGGACATTGTCTTCATTCAGCCTTACGAACTATGTTACTATGTTCCAGCGAGGTCCGGTCATCGGCACTAGACTAGCGAGGGTCTCACCGACAACCACGGGGGGTTTATCATTTAACAGGGTGGCGAGTATACAGAGAATGGCACGATCGAGGACAACATCCAGCGAAAGGGGATCCTGCGGACGGAAACAACTCATCACTGAAAGGGGTCGGAGGAGGATGTCAGGAATCGTTCTGACCAACAGGCTGCACAGTCAGCTGACTACAATGCTGGAGCTCCAACTAACGTGTCCGAACGCACAACTCGCCGTTCCTCCGCACGGATGGTATAACAACGGACGACCAGTTCCAGCGCCATTGTGTCTAAGAGAAACAGAAAGACTCCAGCGGGCAAAAGAGCGCAAAACTTGTATCACTGAGCAGCGGAAAAACATCTCCTGGTCAGATGGAGACAGATTTCTGTTGCTGATGGGAGGGCAGAATTTGGTACAAGCAGCATGAATCGCTGACCCCTTCCTGTCAGCCGGTCAGAACATGTCAGCACCGCCGTCTAATCTGCAGCGACTACAAGAAGCTTCCTGTCCACAGCGGCCGGTATTCCTGCAGAAGCATTTCATCACTGAGTGGGATCTACGCCATGACGAATTGCTGCGGTTCCGAAGGCCAAAGAAGGTCCATCCCTACTAGATGGAGGTAACAAAGGGGCCGTTCAGTTTGTGCATTCAATATGTAATATATATATAGAGAGAGATTTTGTTATTCTTGCCTCGCAGTTTCCCCCGTTGAGGGTCACAGGTCTCTGGCAGGACGAGCCTCCGTCCCCGTGTGACACCTTCCCTCCGTGTCTGCTGGCAGCTCAGGGACTTGTGAATATTTTACCATAGAAAAAAGGCAAGAATGTAACAAATTGGCGCGTGTGAACATTCCGGCTTGTACTGCGGCCCCCGGGCTCTCCGTGTGCTGCTGTCACCGCAGGGCAGGTGATGCGGACATCAGGCTTACAAACACATAGATTTTTATAACACGGCTTTGGAGATGAAGTTGCTGCAGAAGCTTCTAGTAACAGACAAGCAATATGCGGTTAGACAACCTGACTGACACTAAGTTTCTGCTTAACTCCCCCGTGAGCGGGGGATGGTAACAATCTGCTATAAATCACAGAGATCCGCAACACACTTCACTATAGAACATGCGGTAGAACCGCCCAACGTTTCACCCCCGCTAGTGATGTCCAATAACTAGTCCACAAGTGACGGATGAATATGTGTTCCTCTGGTGTCGGCTCGAGATTCGTATTTGTAACCAGGAGGCCTGTGTTTCAGTCACTACCCATGTGCACATCGGGCCTTTTCTTGAGGACCTACCTCACTTACATATCTCCAGTGAGTTCAGTACCATGATGGAGGTGACACGTCTTTGCATGTCTGTGGGTACCTTGATTCATAGAGCTGCAGGTCGATGTGAATACTTTGTAGCCGTCTCTCTAGCTGGAGTCCCTGCAGTCTTGTTCTTTCAGCAACGTCGGTTCTTGTACGTTATGGAGCTGCCTGCTTTCTTGAGCCACTGACCCTCTCTAACAGGCACAGATTCTCCAGGACACGTCCTCCACGGCTCCCCAAGCCACCTCCTCACACCTTTGGCAGCTCTCTCTCCCAGCAATGCAGCTCTGGGTCTAGTTCTGGGCACCCCACTTTATAAAAGACATAGACAAACTGGAGCAAGTTCAGAGAAGAGTTACCAAGATGGTGAGTGGTCTGCAAATCATGTCCTATGAGGAACGGCTAAAGGATCTGGGAAGGTTTAGCAGAAGAGAAGGCTGAGAGGAGACTTAATAGCTGTCTACAGATATCTGAAGGGCTGTCACAGTGCAGAGGGATCAGCCCTATTCCCATCTGCACAAGGAAAGACTAGAAGCAATGGGATGAAACTGAAAGGGAGGAGACACAGATTAGATATTAGACAGTGAGGGGGATCAATGAGTGGAACAGGTTGCCACGGGAGGTGGGGAGTTCTCCTTCAATGGAAGTGTTCAAACAAAGGCTGGACAGACATCTGTCTGGGATGATTTAGTGATCCTGCACTGAGCAGGGGGTTGGACCCGTTGACCCCAGAGGACCCTTCCAACTCTATCATTCTATGATTCTCTCTTAATACTCAGTACTACTAGAATTACTTTCCAGCTTGCAGCTCTCTATGATCCCAAGTTCTTCTGATCTTCCACCTGACCTCTGCAGCCAATGGGAATTCACGTACAACACTCTATAGAGAAATATACAAACTGCAGTAATGTATGATGGCCAGTAGAGGTCGCTCTTATGCCATCCAGATGACATAACTATAGGAACCATACCAGAGCTCATTAAGGGGTCAGAAACGCTCTTTTCTCCTTAGGGAGAGCAACTATATACTATAAACTAAGTGAGGAGACTCAAATGGCCACGCACGCTCCTCTGGGTAATATGCAAATAAGGGAGATGGAATAAATCCTCCACAGTGCCACCTATTGAAAGGCAGCATTCCTTCGAGTCAAAGTGGGACTTTTTATACAAGTCTTGTTACAATGACTGGGAATCAAAAGCAAAGCCAGACTCCATGTACATACAGCTGTTTCCGGGTTATTGCCCATCATCAGTGTACAGTAGGAGTCTGGCTTTTGCTAGTGAGAGGCCTGGGACAGGGGTCAGAAATGCTCTTTTCTCCTTAGGGAGAGCAACTAAGTGAGTTTATAGTGCATAGTAGTGCATGGGACTACTATGAGCTACTATAATTGCCTACAGCTACTATAGTCAGGTAGATTGGCACTTTGGGTCCTTGGGCGAGTCATAATGGGCCCCTGTGTAATCCATGCCTTTATAACCCCATGTTTACACACATCCCTGTGTGCCACCCAATCTGACCAGCTTTACCTGATAGTAACGCCAACCCTGAATGTAATGGATTCATGCCATCTATGATTGCCCATAGTACATGTTCAGTGGTGCCATCCACCTGAAGTGTGCCTGCCTCCTCCAGGTGCCAAGATTACAGGACCTTCTAGTAAGCAGCATTGCTGCAGGACTCCCTTATCAGAATCTATGTGACGAATACAAATAAAGTAGATGGTAACATAGTAGCATACACAGACAGCTGTTTGGGGGTAATGGTGGCTGGTTTATGGTTTTGGCTTACAATTCCCAGTCATTGTTACAAGACTTGTTTAAAAGGTCTGACATTGACTTGCAGGAATGCAGCCTTCCAAGAGGTGGCGCTGTAGAGGCATTGTTTCATCCGGTTCATTTGCATATTTTCCAGAGGAGCATAAATGGCCTTATAAGAGAAAAAAAAGCCTTCCTGACTCCGCTTCCTGCAGTAGGATACCAGCCTCGTGGAGAAGCTAATTGCCAGGGGCCCCACGATAGCCAATCTCCTATTCTGAGGAGAGCTAAAAGTGGGAGAATGCCTTTAAGAGAATTTTAATTAGTTATGGGACAGACATAACTCCTAATCATCCATATACGCTCTTTGTAAAACCCCCCGCCCAGAAGAAGTTGTCATTTTGTGGCAAAGCCTGGCATGCGGTTCCATCTCAGACAGATATTATTTTCATTGTTCCTTAGGAGGGTTCTGGTACTTCTGTTATGTCATAACTTCACGTTAATAGCGTCTACTTGGGGTGATGACAACAACCCTTTCACCAGAATCCCCGGCATTACCCTGCGGCACGCACACTGCCTCCCAGTTTCTACAAATTGGCGGCAGCGAGGTGCGTGTAGCCTCAGACCTTCTCCATACATGCCCAATCTATACCACATTTGGCCTCCTCCTTCTCAGTGATTCCGCTTCCTCTCATGCAGGCCTGTCATCATACTTTCAGACACTTTCACTATCCTGGCAGCTGCTGGGATTCCACATCCAGATACCTTCTGCCATCGAGGTCTGGAAGCTGCTTGGCTGCTCACACCTAACACCAGAGCCGCACAGAAGCCTTTACTAACATGTTGGCTCCCATGACTTTCTTCGCTTTGGTCCCACACCTCTTGGTATCACCCAACAGAACCTCCTCAGCCAGTGCCCAGAGGCCTTCCCTGGCATACTGCTATCGGTGACTGTATCACTATGTAACTCCTCATATACAATGTTGCCCACACCAGATGCCTTGCTGCACCATAACCATCGCAACGAACATCTAACTATTCTATCAAATACCTATGCATGGACTGGCACAAACTATGGTGCCCAAATGTAACCCTTCCTGGCAGTCTCACAGAGTCCAAAACCCTCACCTGGCCAGGGAGTTTATTTCTATAGAACTCGGGGGAACACGTGTACGTGCGACCAGTGCCGGCATCACCTTTACCGGATATAGGCCCTTCCAGGTTGGACCCTGGTGGCGGTTCCTGTCTTTGTTGGTGCAGCATCCACTGCACAGACCTCTACAGCTGTTGTTCTGTCTCTGCCTTCAGGTCTCGGCAGGGCCGGAGTCTCCCCTACTTCCATGCGCTGCTGGATCCTCGGCTCCAGTCATCCAGCCATTCGTTGGCAAGGGGAAGTGTTTTGTATGTTGGCATGATCCTGGGTCTGAGAGAACAGCCCCTGTATATTATATGCTGCAGGGGCGATCTCTTGTGGATGACGTCTGCAATTGCTAGTTTTGTGTAATTGCCCCTAGGATGCCTATGATTGGTTTTGGTGGTCACAGGGGAACGTCGGGATGCTCGCGACCGTTGTGCGCTAGAAGACACACATATGCTTGTTGTGGTGTAGTATATGCCAGCTCGAGACCGAATTACACATGGCTGCTGGTTGGTGCCCTGAGACAGACCCTCTGACATGACCGACTTGTGTTCGGCCTAACGCCCGCTCCAAATAGAGATGTCAGTTAGAGACTTTGAATCTCGCGGTATCCCTAACACAACTTGTTGACCGAAAAGACTGCGAATGTCTGGACTACCCTTGGGGCCCAACTCTACTCACCGAGGAAGGACTGTACCATGGTTACTTCATGAGGGATTGTTGGCCAAAGACTGTTGTAGACAGCCTGCCATCACATCGGATGCGTAAGGACTGGTGTTCGCAGCCGGATGGCGGCTGCTCTGGAGGTGTCAAGGCATAAACCCTTGTCGACCGTAATGCATGAGCGTGATTAAAGGTACTTTAAAAAGCATGGACCCATGGTAGAAGAGCGGATGTGTAGGCGAAATCTGCCACTAGAGGACAAGAAACTGGTGACGACCGGGCTTGTAGTTCCTGTCAGCTCTGGCCCAGTGATCCAAGACGAGTGCGCCCTACAGACCCTATTCGTGCGCGGTAAGTTCCCTTTCCCTGAACCTACTGGAGGGTCCCAACACCACCCTGGGGTCTTTCCCCTCAGCTGCCTTTTCTTTCCCCTATGAGGCAGCAGCTGCGCAGACTTTTCACAGCCCCTTGTGTCTGACCCTCTGAGTCCCTGGCAGATCCTTCTTGGTGGTTGGCCTCCGTCACTTCAAGAGCTCTACTGCATTGTACACTGCTGTGACACAGTTTATAGAGCACCATATCGGCACCTAGAGGGCACTTTGGAGGGCGCAGGGCTTAGGCCCTTACATTGCCCCAAATGTAGACCTGATTTCCTTGGCGGTGATGCATTAGCCAAAGACGTGAGGCCACCTTGTGCCCAACTTTGGAGCTCCGCTCATCCTGTTCCTTTCGCTCCCCTTTGCCATTTCACAGGCAAGGGGGTGGGGCTTAGTGTAGCTGCTGTAAGAGCAGTGCAGCAGCGCTGTGAGCGTGCAGAGGGAGCGTTGAGTGCTCCCTTCATCCTCCTTACATCAGAGTTACAACGCTGGAGAGGTGAGTTATGGTTCCCCTTTTATTTTATGGCGTTTCCTCCCTTTAACCTAATTGTTTTCCGATCTCAGAAAACCCATTTAAAAGAGAAGCCGCAAATCTTAACATTTCTGAACCCGATATGGGAAGCCGCTGGACCGGGACGGCGGCCAAAAACAGACATTTAAAACATATTTTAAATAATTATTGCTGCACATAAAAAACTCCTGGAAACCAAAGAGCCGAATCAATAGGAAAGTTCTCTGCTTAGAATAAAAAGTAATGGAGGCAAAATGTAACAAGGAGAGCTTTTCATGGTCTGGAATGAGAAGAAGGTGGCGGAGGCCCGAAGAAAACTACAAGGGAAATGATGTGACCCATAAAAAGAATCTAAAGTAAAACGGGAAGACAAATCGCCGAGTAAAGGAAAATGTTCCTGGAATATACAAAGAGCAGAAAAGATTAAAGCCGAGAGAAGATCCGAGGTAGACTGAGAGGGGAAACGAGGAGAAGGCGCACTCCTTGGCGGCAGAAGCATCCTTCAGATGTCCTCCTCTACAATCAGTGCGGCGGGTTCTCCTTTAAGCGGAAAGCAGCGGGAGAGAATGACACAGAAAAGGAATATTCATAGACGGTAATATAATTGCAGCAACCAATGCCAGGCAGCTGCTGTCAGGGCGAATAAGATCATGTCGTGCATAGAGAGGAGCACAGATGCAGATAAGGAAGAGCTCGTTTTAACTCTGCTTACATCATTTAGACTAAAGGTTTCTGCTCACTTTGCCGCATCTTCTGTGGCGGCCGCAGTCGTGACTAGTGCGCCATCGCTGTCATATGCGGTAAACACAGACTGTCCAATCCGAAACGCAACACTTCTGTGGCTCAAAATACAGCAGTAAACCGGCGCATGGGCCGCATTTATAATGCAATCTAGACACCCTGTGCCCCTCCCTATACAGCTTTGAGAAGTGTCCAGAAAAGGGGGTCTGACTAAGTAGAGTCCTTCAATGCGTCTGATTAAAGGGGTCATCCGGTTACTGGAGATCCCCGCTTCAATAGGCCTCTCTGTGTGAAAATAAATATTTAAAGAGATATACTTACCCCTCTGCGGCCGCCGGGATCAGCACTACAGTCCCGCTGTGGTCCCGGTGATTGTTGTAACAGATGATGTCACGGAAGTTCAGGTGACGCTGCAGTTATTTTTTTTCTTTACTATTTTTATATTTTTTCATTTTCCTGTTGGGGACTTGAACTGCGATCCTCTGATTGCTCTAATAATACACTGCAAACTGCAGTACTTCTGTACTGCAATGCATTATCAATAATCATAGAAAATCACAGGCTATGGCAGACCGAGATGCCATTGAGTGGCGTCTGGATGTCTTCACAGCCCATCAGCTCTCCATGATTACAGTGCAGGAGGGGAGCGCGGGAAATGCAGTCTCTGCCGTACGATCACTCATACTAGTTCAATAGCGGATGCCTCCAAGTTGACGATGCCTTGCAGCAGAGGCTACTCCCGGGAGTATCCCCAGCCCCTGTTCACACAGCGTAGCTCCTGCTCTACGTCCGGTGACCACTCAGAGTACCAACGCTTCCACCCCGTTACACAAAGCCTTATGGAAAGGGCCAATGGATCCATGAGGTGTATAGAGGAAGGCATCGAACAGGTACAAGTCTCAGCTAACAGCACTGGGATAAATTTGGCGCATCTTTCGTCTAACTCGCTGCCGGCATTAATAAATCTGCCCCAGTGAACTCATGAACAATCTGACAGATCTGCATGATCGGGATACATGTTTTCTGCATTATCGGTAAACTCCTCAGACCGGACGGGGGGACATAAACGTCATCAGTTAAATATTAGAGCTGCAGATAGAAGATCCACAGACGGGGAGGTCCATTAGGTATTTGGTCGCTGAACCTGCGCCGGCATAATGCATTAAAACCCACTTTAGTACGAGCACGCTGTTCGCAAATTAAATACAATCAATCACGATCAGCAGAGAAGAAAGCAGACGAGCGCTGCTCCTGATTCCGTTAATGTTGTCTTTATTCACGGATGCCTGACAGAAGAAGGCGGTGGCAGCGTGCGGTCTGTTCTCGGTCGTGACTAATTGTTTGACTGTGTTCTCTATCATCCGGCATCTGGAAGTTTCCTCTTCCTACTTCTGATGGGTAAATATTTGCACCGCTCTTTGGATCCAGTAAACGGTAACGCAGCCGGTAATCATTATTAGCCACAATGAACTACTGTTGGGGCGCCTGATGGGGGACGAGGAATGGAGACCCCCAGAATGACAGGCAAGAGGGGCCTGGCTGGGCATGGGTGGTGGAACCCTTGGCGCAGTAAGCCTGCCCCCCACCAGGATGGAGCTAACAGCCAGGGCAGTCTCTTGCCCCTTCTTGCCCTCACTCTGGTAGTGCCTCCTGTCACTCCAGTGCCGTGAAGTGAAGCGCTGATCCATCACACTGAACCCTTGTAGGAGTTATTGCTTACGATTCATCCCGAAATCCGGAGGTATAATTGCAAACTGCGTCCCCCTAATCCGATGGTTTGGGGAACTGGCTGGTCTATGTCTCTGAGGCCGATGCTTGAATAAAGTCCAGTAGCGCCAAGAGCTGATGCACGCGTCCCCGATCATCTGTACGCTTCATGGAGCTCTGAGGCCAAGGCGCGGGCACGGTCTATATATATTGCAGCCATGTGCCTGGAGGGAGGGTACATCCCCCCAGATGCCTAGCCGGGGGCAGATAAAACTCCAGTCCAGCTCTTCCTTCTGGATCCTCTGAGGTCAGGCAGTCGGGGTCAGGAGGGAGCACATCTTCTGGTGGGCTGATGCTGGTTGCTGACCATTGCTGCCCATTAGCAGTAAGTGACAGTCCTGCAGTTGAGTTGGCCCCTTGACGGGCAAGGCTTTGTTCTGTTGCACCAGGTCTTGGTGCTGCCGGCGGTTGCTGTCTTCACAGGGGTCTTCTGTTCTATTGCTGAAATCAAGAATAATGAAGCAGTTTGGCCTTTTCTATGGACCGATTGAGCTGCTAGGTCTTCGCCGACCTCCTCCATACAGACATTGCTACAATGTATCAACCACAAACAGCAATTGGACTTTGCCTTTCAATTCTGCGCAATCCCAGAGTGCGACCCGTCTGCACTGCTAAGCGGAAATGTCAGCCGCCATGTTGACGAGAAAATAGAATTGTTGATGGTGGAAAGACCATCAGGAGAGCGAAAGGAAGTAGGTGAGAAGCTTGAAAACGATTTTACACGCTGTCTTGGGCAACAAAAGAACATTTGGATGATGGTGATGCAGCTTCTGCTCGGAGGACGGCCGTCGGGAAGAAGACACCACCACAACGGTGGGCTCCGCTGCCTCGTTCAGAGACTGTCGGACCCCCGCACACGTTGGCCACGTTATCAAACTTAACTGCTGTAAGTAAACAGAGTTCCTTGTCTGACGGTCGTGTGGCCCCCCAGTCCGTCCAACGACATCTGCCCTCCGCATGCCCTATTGTGGGGACGCCTGGAATTCAATGGCACCAGTGGGCCCTTGTACCCATGCGCAGCCACCTGATGCCTGGCAAAGGCTAACACCCCCACCCACCCCCTTGTGTCCCTGCTCCTGTGTCCTCCCTCTTTGTGCCCCCCCCCTTGTGTCCCCGCTCCTGTGTCCTCCCTCTTTGTGCCCCCCCCCTTGTGTCCCCGCTCCTGTGTCCTCCCTCTTTGTGCCCCCCCCTTGTTCCCCGCTCCTGTGTCCTGCCTCTTTGTGCCCCCCGCCCTTGTGTCCCCGCTCCTGTGTCCTCCCTCGTTGTGCCCCCCCCACCCTAGTGTCCCCGCTCCTGTGTCCTCCCTCGTTGTGCCCCCCCCACCCCCTTGTGTCCCTGCTCCTGTGTCCTCCCTCTTTGTGCCCCCCACCCCCACCCCCTTGTGTCCCCGCTCCTGTGTCCTCCCTCTTTGTGCCCCCCCACCCTTGTGTCCCCGCTCCTGTGTCCTCCCTCGTTGTGCCCCCGCCACCCTAGTGTCCCCGCTCCTGTGTCCTCCCTCGTTGTGCCCCCCCCACCCTCTTGTGTCCCTGCTCCTGTGTCCTCCCTCTTTGTACCCCCCACCCCCTTGTCCTGTGTCCTCCCTCTTTGTGCCCCCCCACCCCTTGTGTCCCTGCTCCTGTGTCCTCCCTCTTTGTACCCCCCACCCCCTTGTCCTGTGTCCTCCCTCGTTGTGCCCCCCCCCCACCCTAGTGTCCCCGTTCCTGTGTCCTCCCTCTTTGTGCCCCCCCCACCCCTTGTGTCCCTGCTCCTGTGTCCTCCCTCTTTGTACCCCCCCACCCCCTTGTCCTGTGTCCTCCCTAGTTGTGCCCCCCCCCCCCCTTGTGTCCTTCTCACCCATTACAATATACAATACTTCTAGCGGCGTGTAAAGGATGACTTGTTTTATTCCCCACCGCTGGAGCAGGACGGAGGCGCCGCGATCACCCGCCAGCTCTGTCCGCTGCAGTTCTACATTTTCTCTGCTTGTTCATCATCTTTCTGTTCTGGTCAGGAAAGTTCTGGAGTTAATGAGATTTCATTCCTTCTGAACGTCCTGAATGTTTAATCGCCGACGACATTGCTCTGTACATGCGGGTGTGGAGGCGAGCGGCTTCTCTCCATATACTACATGTCTCATCCGTCCTGGAGGCGGCATCTACGGACTCCTCATGATATCCACACGGTGCGTCACAAGAGCACAAGCCACAGTGCCCCCATAATGACGTCCAGATTGGGGGATACAAGGAATGGCGCTATATACTGGGGAGGACGTAAGATACGCCAAAAGTGATTGATAGATGGTGGAGGAGAGACCCCCATGGACCTTCAAACTGTGACATCACTGTGTATTATCTCTGTACTGTGACATCACTGTGTGTATTATCCCTGTACTGTGACATCACTGTGTGTATTATCCCTGTACTGTGACATCACTGGTGTATTATCCCTGTACGGTGACATCACTGTGTATTATCTCTGTACTGTGACATCACTGTGTGTATTATCCCTGTACGGTGACATCACTGTATGTATTATCCCTGTACGGTGACATCACTGTGTGTATTATCCCTGTACTGTGACATCACTGTGTGTATTATCCCTGTACTGTGACATCACTGGTGTATTATCCCTGTACGGTGACATCACTGTGTGTATTATCTCTGTACTGTGACATCACTGTGTGTATTATCCCTGTACTGTGACATCACTGTGTGTATTATCCCTGTTCTGTGACATCACTATGTGTATTATCCCTGTACTGTGACATCACTGTGTGTATTATCCCTGTTCTGTGACATCACTGTGTTATCTCTGTGCTGTGGCATCACTGGTGTATTATCCCTGTACGGTGACATCACTGGTGTATTATCCCTGTACTGTGACATCACTGTGTGTATTATCTCTGTGCTGTGACATCACTGTGTGTATTATCTCTGTGCTGTGACATCACTGTGTGTATTATCCCTGTACTGTGACATCACTGTGTGTATTATCTCTGTGCTGTGACATCACTGGTGTATTATCCCTGTACTGTGACATCACTGTGTGTATTATCTCTGTGCTGTGACATCACTGTGTATTACCCCTGTGCTGTGACATCACTGTGTGTATTATCCCTGTACTGTGACATCACTGTGTGTATTATCTCTGTACTGTGACATCACTGTGTGTATTATCTCTGTACTGTGACATCACTGTGTGTATTATCTCTGTACTGTGACATCACTGTGTGTATTATCCCTGTGCTGTGACATCACTGTGTGTATTATCCCTGTGCTGTGACATCACTGTATTCGGCAGCAATCAGCAGGTCTTCTGTATCTTCCTTTTAGTTTAGCATCCTATAAAGGATTGCTGACAATTACATGTAGTATAACTGCGCCATTTTCTGGACGCCCTCCGTTGTGTCGTCGCGGTTCTTCTCGGTCGGTTTCTGCGTTCAGCATTTGTCTTCCTATTTCATAACCACAAACCAAGAAAATTAGAAAGTCGACTCCGGCCTCCTGTGTTATCAGCAACAACGGCACAATCTATTCCATATTTTAATTATCACTTCGTTAATAATTTAGTGTTTTGCAGAGACGTCTGAGTGTGAGAGGGAAGCCGCGTCCTTCCTGCAACGACCTTGATTTGTGCCACGGCGCGGTCGCGCGGCATCCGTCGGTCTGTGTGGGTTGTGGCGCATTATTCCGGGTCCCATGTGCTCGTTTATATTTGTGTAATCCCATAATTAGCATTGACTGCAGGTTATTTATGTTCTTCTGCAGTCTTGGAAGTTGGAGACCACGTAGCACATTAAGGAACGCCGCGGGGCTCGCTGCCTTTTTTAGAGATTTGGAGAGAAATTGTTCCTAAGATGACATGGAGGGCGGACGAGCGCTGCTCTGCTGAATACAGAGAGTTCTGCTCAGTTAGAGGTGATGACGGACCGTGTCTTTTATCAGCCTTATTAAGTCCAACCTATAATCCACCGCGTTGATCCAGAGGAAGCCCAAACCTCTATAATGCAGACGCCAACTGCCCCCTACTAGGGCAAAAAAATCCCTCAAATGTGGCAATCGGGAGAAATCCCCGGATCAATGTCCCATCGCCAAACATCTGATACTCCAAATTTGTGATATTGTACAAGGTGAGGCAAAAGTCTGGACACACCCGTTTAACTGATGTGATAATAAGAAATTTGGCTTCCAATGTGAAAATGTATTATTTTGGAGGGAAGCTGAATTTTTGGGTGCAGGAGACTTTTTCAGCGGCCATTTTGAACCCTACCATACTGACTTCAGCTGAGGTTTTTCACATGGGACATCGGTCATGTGATATATCAAGCTTGGCTAGAATTTACTTCAGAACACCCTGGAAGTGTCAATTTTGTCCTCTTTCCTTGTTTAGGAGTTAAAGGGGCGGTCAGAGTATGATTTTTTTTAATGGCCAGGCATGCTATAAATTAACAAAAGAAGCAGCACTCGCCTCTCCGCTTCCCTCGGGCAGCAGCCGTACGGCTCTGGTGAATCCCCTGTGGTGCGGGCTGGAGGTCAGGTGACTGCTGCAGCCAATCAGAGGCAGCAGCATTGCATCCCGTTCTCCTGGCATCAGCGCTCACATCCTGATTGGCTGCTGTGATCACCTGACTTCTGGCAGGCATGCCGGGATCAATATAAATTATTTTATTTTATAGCATGCCTGGCTATTTACAATGCCCTGCTGGCCACCGGATTGGTGGAGAGGTCCGGTACAATGGCCGCCAGGTTGCTGGGCTTTTATCTCTGGAGCCCTTTATAGTCTCTTGTGTAGGCGGTAAAAATACGCAAATTGGTTTAGCTGAAACGGCGAATCCTGCAGTGCTGCGGAGAAATATCACCTGCAGGTCTCCAGCGTATTCAGGAAGACTGGATTAGAGGTTTAACCCCGTGTATCCAGAAGAATGGTGGGCGGAGCAAACACATCATGGAAAGCACTTTGTGAGACTTCGCCTTAACTTAACTCCTAAGCAAGTAAAGATAGGGTAGCTTGTAGCCAAGTCTGATCTATCACATGACCATCCCATGACCATCACATGACCCCCTTCACATTCAAGAAACCTGAGCTAAATTCAACATGGCGGAGTTCAAAATGGCTGCCAAAAATCTCTCTTCCACTCGGCTAGGCCCTTCGTGTCCATGTGTGCGGTCTGACTAATGAGTACAGATACAAAACAATATGCAACCAAACATTAGTCGCTACGGGTGAGTTATACTTCCATCAATGTCTGTTTATTATCTAGTATACAGAAAGTCTTCACACCCTCTCACTGTATTATGTTGTCTCAGACGAAGACTGACGGCGAGGCTCCTGCTCTAACCGCCAACAGTGGGGAAGCCTCAGATCCTGGCAGTTTAACCCCTTACATGCCACAATAAATAGCGACTGCAGTATGTAAGCAGATGACAGGGGGAGGGGCTCCCGCTGCCACCCATCAGTACCCGCAGTGTGAACAAGGGGTTCCCATGGCAACCGTGTCTGCCATGTAACTCAGCCTAGTAGACCCGGCCTCCAGCAGAGTCTAATAGGCTGCTACCATGGGCAGTTTATATTGTAGTACATTATGTCCCCTTCAGGGGTTAAAACACTTCGGTAAAGAAAGTCAATAACATTTAATTTAAAGAAAACATCTTTGGGCCTCCGTCAGACGGGCGTCTTTATCTGCGCATGCTACTTGTGTTTGCGATCCGCATCTATATAGAACCAATGCTTTTCTATGGCAGCGGTCAGATGCCCGATATTTACCTGCGCACAAAAATGCAAAGTGGTAAATATCGGGCAGCGGATCGTAAAACGCAGGTAACTGTGAGGTCCATGTTTTTTGGATGTGAAACCCCTGAATGTTGTCACATCCAGAGGTTCACCTTGTGCCCAATGGGGCTGGTGGCAGCGGCAGCAGCGGCGACCCCATTGAGGGCATACAGTGAAGATCGCGATCCTCTGGCACAGCTGCAGCCCAGGAGCGCGATGTTCTCTCTCTGAATTCAGTGGAGCCGGCGCTCCACAAACTGAACCCCGCCATCAGATACGATGTTCTCGGGAACCCCATGGAGGCGAATGGTTTCTTTTGCAAAAATCTTGGCAAATTCTATTGCCGAAGGGAGCTTCTTTAATGCCACGTAATGTGCCATCTTCGAGAACCGATCGACTAGCACTAAAATAGTGGTGAACTTCTGGGATTCCGGTAGGTCGGTGATAAAATCTACCGATAACTGCAACCACAGACGAGCAGGCACCGGTAACGGTCTCAGAGGCCCTCCGGAGGACGCCGCCGGCTTTTACCGCGCGCGGGACAGAGCATCCCTTAACAAAGTGGTGGATCTCCTGAGACATGCCTGGCCACCAGAAGGGTCTAGTACAAAGATACAGAGTCCCCTGCACCCCCAAATGGCCTGCGAGAACAGATGAGTGAGACTCTTCAATGACCCTGAGACGTAAGGTCTGGCACAAACCATCTGCCCCCCGGCACCCCCGAGGGAGCGTCCTGCTGACAGTTCTGTAGTTGAGGGACGAGATCAGATTCTACAGCTGCCACCACCACCCAAGGTGCCAGGATATACTTAGCAGTCACTGTCTCACTTTCTGGCAACCCAAAACTCCGTGAGAGGGCGTCCGCCTTCACATTCTTCTACCCTGGAATATATCACAACGAAATTAAACCTGGCGAAATACAACGCCCACCGGGCCTACTGAGCCGTGAGTCTCTTAGCATTGGCGAGGTATACCAGGTTTTTATGATCCGTATACAGGGTAATGGGGTGTCTAGCCCCCTCCAAATGGTGTCGCCACTCTTCAAGGGCCCATTTGATCGCCAGTAACTCACGGTTACCCACGTCGTAGTTACGTTCTGCCGAGCTAAACTTCCGTGAAAAGAACGCACATGGGCAATACCCGGATCTCCCGCCGACTTCCTGAGACAATACAGCCCCCGCCCCCGCCCCCACCTCAGACGCATCTACCTCAATAAAAAATGGCCGCCGTGCATCCGGCTGTACTAACACTGGGGCAGTAGTAAATGCTCTTTCAAGACAACTAAAAGCCTGGTCTCCATTGGAGAGCAAAAACAAAAACCCCGCTGGGCAATTTTAAGGGCCAGTTATTATGTTACGGTATCCTACCCGCTGATACGCCAGCCAGGGTGCCCTAGAACTTACCCGCAACCCCTGTCGCTGCCTACTTGCCTCCAGTCCTGGCTAAGCCCAGGCGGGCAACTGGGCGGCGGTCCCTGCTCTCACTAGGGACCGAGAGGGGGGACTGGCGTACCAAGATGGAACAGGGTAGAATACCGACAGGAAATACATGCAGACCGAGGCGGATGGGAGAACCTGGCAGATATAGCAAAACATGACACACAGGAGACTGGCAGGCAGGATGCCAGCTGACAGAAACCAATAACTAGCAGTGAACGGACCTCACTGCCAGCCTTATAAACAGAAGCCTCCGCCCAGGGGCGGAGAGAGGGAGGCGACACCTCCCAGCAGAATCCCATACACAGGGGCTGTACTCACAGGCGTGCACGCACGTCGCTGCCTGGACCCACCAGTGCACACCCCACGCCGACCAGCCAACCGGGGGGATGCGCCCCAACCACGGGACTCAGGGCCCTGCTGCCCCAGGAGTACCCACAGCTGCCGCGTGGTAACAAAGCACTTCAGAGCAGTGCAAGAGAAGACCCAGCTGGATGCGCCTGAGCCCCGGCAGCTGCAGAAAGGTGAGTATGTGTATATATATATATATTTTTTTTTTATATACACATTTTAGGGATGATTTTCAGGAAGGACTTATATTTAAAGCCCTTCCTCAAAAATCACTGCAGGACTTGCCGGTAGCCCATTGCTTTCAATGGAGTTGGCTGTATCGCCGGCTCCATTGAATTCAATGGGATAGCATTGCGGTCTTCTATGACAGGGGTCCCCAACCACCGGGCCGCGGACCGGGGCCGGGCCGTTGGGTGTTTAGCGCCGGTCTGCGGCACCGCCGGGAACTTTTGCTCTAAACACAAGGCCCGCGGGCCGAATCCGGCCCGCTGCCTTGTGTTATGTGGCTCGCGGTGTGCCGACGCCGCTCACCACTGAAGCGATTACCAGTGGGGGCGCCGCAGCTCCCCGCTGGTAATCACGCTGATCCCGGCGCACACTGATGTGTGCAGCCCAGAACGCTTCCTCCCCGAGTCCCCTGCTCATTAGTTCCGCAGGAGAAGACTCGGGGAGGAAGCGTTCTGGGCTGCACACTGACGTCAGGGCAGAGAGCGACGCTGACAGCAGGGAGGAGGTAAGTATATGGGTTGCGGGGCTGCTTACTACTGTGGGGGGGGGGCTACTTATTACAGGGGAAGGGGCTGCCTATTACTGGGGGGACCTGCTTATTACTGGGGGGGGGGAGGCTGCCTATTACTGGGGGGGGGGGGGCTGCCTATTACTGGGGGGGACCTGCTTATTACTGGGGGGGTTGCTTACTGGGGGGGGTACTTATTACAGGGGAAGGCCCTGCCTATTACTGGGGGGGGGGGGGGGCTGGTTATTACTGGGGGTGGGGGCTACCTATTACAGGGGAAGGGGCTGCTTATTACTGGGGGGGGGGCTACTTATTTCAGGCAAAGGGGCTGCCTGTTACTGGGGGCGGGGGGGCTGCCTGTTACTGGGGCGGGTGCCTATTACTGGGGGGAGGCTGCTTATTATTGGGGGGATTGCTTACTGGGGGGGCTGCTTATTACTGGGGTGGGGTGGGGGTTACTTATTACAGGGGAAGGGGGTGCCTATTACTGGGGGTGGGGCGCTGTCCATTACTGGGGGGCACTGTCTATTCCTTGGGGGGGCTGCCTATTACTGGGGGGGACGGGGACCTGCTTATTACAGGGGTGGGGGGGACCTGTTTAGGACGGGGGGGACCTGCTTATTATTGGGGGGACCTGCTTATTACTGGGGATGGGGGCTACTTATTACAGGTGGAGGGGCTGCTAATTACTGAGAGGTGGGGGCTGTCTGTTACTGGGGGGGGAGATAAATTATATGCTGCCCTATGTGTGTGCTGCCAGGACATTCTAAATGTCATAATTAAATAAGAAAGCACTAAACTCCAACCCCCTTCATAACCCCGCCCCCTATAACCAAATCCCCGCCCATGTCCCGCCCAACCCTGCCGGGCCTTGTAAAAGTGGTCCTGCTTGAAGCCGGTCCCTGGTGCCAAAAAGGTTGGGGACTACTGCTCTATGACAATGCTGTGATTCAGTGTCCAGTGACAGGGGGACTCTCCGCAGAGATGAAGAAATCCTCTGTCGCAGCTGTGGCAGGGGAGCGCAATGTTTTCTGTATGTCAGTGAGGCTGCCGCCGGCCCCAGGTGAAGCCCCTGGATGTGACAGCATCCAGGGGGTTTCACATCCAAGGAATCCCCTGCTGCAGCTGTCACAGCCGATCTATGGCGTCCAAGTGCGTTTCTTTCTGCGTGCCGCCCACTTCGGTTATGCAAATTTTTGTGCGTTCTGTGCACAAAAGATTTGCACGTTAAAATGCCCGTCTGACTGAGCCCCAAAATGGATAAGATCCCCCAAATGTTTTACAAAGCAGCACATCATAGATGTTACCACGCTGGTAGCGACCCAGATAATGACAGTAACTTGTAATGTATCGCCCTCGCTGAACGCCATAAAATAGTTTTACAAAGTAACCCCAGAATTGTTGTTTTTCTTTTGCTCGCCTCTCAAAAAAGCGTAATATAAAACAATCCAGTAGTCACATGTACCAATAGAAACTGCAACAAAAACAAGCTCCGCAGAGCCCCGCCGCGTCTTAGAAGGCGGCCATGTGGAGGCAATGTTTTTCTTTAAAAGCATGAGGGTTTTTTTGTGTAAGCGCAGTTATTAAATCCCAGTCATTACGGTGGCCAGACGTCCTGATTTAGTCAGGACAATTCCGCTTTCCGCCAGGACCCAAGCGGGACAGCCATTTGGGTCACCATTATAGTGATTAGCAGCCAGAGTGCCGCGGCTCTCCTCGCACCAGAGATCATGTGATCTGCAGGCTTCCTCCCTCCTCCACGTGCCGTTGTCAGGGTGATATCGGCACTCATCTATTTGTGTCTGTTCTACTAGACAGAACAAGCCGATACACAATCTCCTACTGACAGCAGAACGGAGTGTAGGTTGCCACCTTTGTCGCGAAAAAATATCGCCCATGGTTAAAAGGGGGCGTGGCTTGAGGTGTGGCTTATTACGGTATACTATTTGACCTCCAGCACCCGGTGGCTTCTAGTGATTGCAGCCTCGCTGGCTGCACAATGAAAGCCAACGCTGGGTTAACCAATCACAGCCATTTAATGACGTCATTGAATGGCTGTGATTGGTTAACCCAGCGACAGCTTTCATTGGCTGACGCCTGCGCTGGCTAGCCAATCAGAGCATGGGCGGTCGGGGCTGGTATTTAAAAATACCGGCCTGTAATATGGGCGGTAAAAAAAATAATAAAATACCGGCACCAGCCTGGCGGGCAAAATACTGGCCAGACCGGTGGATTACCGGCCGGGTGGCAGCCCTAACGGAGGGTGAGGGAACTTGCTGCACAGTTGGCGGGCCATAGAAAATGAAGTGGCGGGCCGGATTTGGCCCAAGGGCCTTGTGTTTGACATGTGTGCCTTAACGCACTCCTCTAGGGGTGTGCTGAGTATTCGGACCGCACAGTATTTGAATGAATCTAATGTGAACTGTGTGGTCCACAGACACGGGTAATTACGGGGGCTGGTTGGGATGGCACATGGGGCAATAATACCGGGTATCCCTCTTCCCCTCATGCTTGCTGCAAACCCAACACTTTTTTGGGGGTATTCCTTGCCCTCAGCGGCGGGGATGGGGTGTAAGAAGTGGCGCTCTGTGAGTCCCCGTAATCTTGCTCAGGTGCGGCGGTGTCAACAAGCTGCTCCTGGAACTGCAGGAAGGCGAGCGTTCCCGGGGCTTCTTGTAAATTACGTATTACAGGTAGCGGTCTGAATAACGCCCGGCTCACATGGTTGTACGTGGAATCCACTTGTGGAGGCCGGCAGCGGATCCCAGCTGTGAGCCCGGCTGTGACCCTGCGTACGGCCGTGTAATGTACGGCGCATAACTGCCTACTCACACCGGCGGTCATGCGCAGTACACCACTTTTTGTTTGTATTTCTCGCTTAGCGATGACCCGGGGACCCGCAGCCCGTACACCATGTACTTACGTATGGGCTGCGGGTATATCCACGATGTAGTTACGTATGGGCTGCGGGTATATCCACGACCGTGGAGCACAATGGGCTCTATGTCACGGATCTCCGCAGTAAAATAGAACCTGCTGCGTTCTGTTTTCTGCGAGTGGATTACGTAATTCCAACCCGCTAATGTGAGCGGAATTGTATAATCCAATGCGATTGATCTGCGTATTACCGCGGATCAGACGCATGCGGAATCCGCAATTTCTATCCGGTCATGTGAGACCGACCTAAGGTAGATTGGTACCTTTTTATTACCTGACCGGGGACTACTGGTCTCTGCCCCGGGCTCTCGGGTACCTTTGGTCGCTAGCAGCAAGGATATATTAAATTTCCCAGGCCCTTCCCGGCCCCTGCGCATGTGTCTGGCGTTTTTCTGGCAGGGGCGTGCGCAGGAGTCGGGGAAGGTCTATGGAGGATGATCGCATCGGGGTTCAAATGTGCAGGCCTCCGCTAAAAAGTTTCATCTCTTCTCACTGATTGCATCGGTGGGGGGAGATGAAACTTCAACTTTTAAAAAACTTTTATGTGATCGCCATTATCCATTGGATAGCAGCGATCACGTGACCAGGAATAGCACACTGCCGTCCCCCGTGAACTCTCCAGGCTGTCGGTGACCTTTGGTAGCCAGGAGCAGGGAGATTTTAATTTTCCGGGGCAATCCTTGACTTTTACGTATGAGTCTGCCATTATGCTGGCAGCGCATGTGCGAAGCTGGGGTAAGGCCCGCAGATAAAGATCCCATCTGGGGACAAATCCGGGGACCTTAGGTACGTCATTTCATCTCCCCTCATGCATACGATCCATATGGGAAGATGACACTGTAACTTTTTAAACTTTTTTTTACACTCTAACTTTCCATGATCACCATTATCCATTTTTTTAAACTTTTTTGAACGTTATTGCGATTGGTGCTATCCAGTGGATAACGCTGATCACATCGCTGGGTGGTCTCCTCGCGGCCCCCCATGACAGCTCCATGTTGTCAGCTACCTCCGGGCACCGACAGCCTCCCGCTGTCACGTCCTCAGCCCACGTGGGTTTAATTCCCGCAGGAAGCATGTTTTTACGTCCTCAGGGATTAAAGCCCACTTAGGCAGGACGCCAAAACACTATGGGCTGGGCACTAAGGGGTTAAGAAAGCAAATCTGCATTGTACATCAAAGCAGGTGGATGAAGCATGAATAAAGCTATGAGACATTGTGGCACGCAGCTCTCGGATAAGAGGCAATCGATTACAGTTCACAGCAGCGATAATACGCCGAGCAAACCTGACTGATGGGATTGTAAGAACTATGACTATAAGACAATAACCTGTGGACCACTAGGGGGCGTCATCAAGGCACTGAAGAGGGTTTACCAGTAATGGAAATTGGTGCAGATTTTGACATCATCCGTGTACCTGCAGCTGATGTCATACTATGCGGCGCTCCCCCTCACCTCCTCTGAGCTCTTCCTGCTGTCAGCGCTCCCCGGCTTCCGGTTCCCCGCGCCGCTGGTCAGGTGAGGCCATTACAGGCCACTGGGAACCGGAAGCTGGAGAGCGCTGACAGCAGGAAGGGGGAGCGCCGCGTAGTATGACATCAGCTGCGGGTACACGGATGATCTGCACCATTGGTACGTATTTTGTCTGTTTCTTGGATGCAGCAATACTGTGTAATTTGCTTCCTGTCTTTTTTGAACTGGCCCTGTATTTTTTATAACGATGGAGGAGAAATCATACGTTGTGATAAGCCCCGCCCCTGACCACACCCCTTTGTCCCGCTTTGACCCTGGGAAAGTCTGGTCACCTTACAGTAATCGTGCCGCTGCAGATTAGGGAGGATTCACAAAATGATGAATGCTGTAGAAACAAAACCCTCAAAATATGTTGGAGTTTCTGAGGGGTTCCTGCAACACCCCAGAGGGGTGACCCCGGGCGCCTGCTAACGGGAAGAGCTGGGAGGGATAAGTGCTGTATCGTCACGGTGGCACCTACCAGGCTCTGGTCCCTGAGGGATGACACGCAGCCAAGGCCGGAGCAGGATCGCAGGTCAGCTTCCACACTCCTTTGGCAGGGAGTGCCAATAAAGGGGATAAGGGGGATTGTAGTCATATATCACTCGTGACGCCATTGTTCCCACACACCGTTATTTTATGTGGCGGAGTAACAAACACGGAGACCTGTGTGCAGTACTTCAGATCCACAGGAACGGTTAGGGCCGGTATAACTTTTACTTGAATATTAACTGTTATAACAGGTAATGTAGGTACAATTTACTTTTAGACATTTACAGGCTATGGCTCTGAGGTAGAGAGGACACAGGATCTATACGGCCCTACAGTCCACATTATCTATATATCACGGGTCCTGGATTGGGAGCACTCCGGAGGAGGAAGGGGGGTAGGGGTCACTCCGCATACACTTACTCAGGAAGGCTTAGCCACTATACACCCCGCACAGCAGATGCGTGGGTGTCTCAATCAAGTACCTCTGTGCGGTGATCCTAATGTCAGACAGCCGCACAGGAAAAGCCTGTGGTGTGAATGGGTACCTGTTTTCAGAAACTAGGGTTGCTCTCTCTCTCTGTTGCTGGGACTCACTCATCCCATGCGACTCACATGCAGTACGGGCGTCTCTCCTTCTCCTCCATATTAAACACAGGGAAACCAGAGATATCCTCCTGCACCCCTGCGGATTCTCCAACAGATGGGGAAGATGGATGATCCTCAATTCCTGCAAACGGAGCCTCTCCTTCTTCTCCATTTTCGATACAAGGAAGCTAAAGGTACTTCCCTGCATCACTGTGGGGCGTCCAACAGCATGGGCAGATGGATGATCATCAACAACCCCTCAAACACTCACTTTATCACCTCACCACATGTACCCCATGACATTAGAGAATAGATACATTCAGCAGCAGAGCTCACAGGCAATCACTTTATTACAGTTAACCCTTCAGATGCTGCGGCTGTGCAACGCACATACAGAAAATTAAATGACCGCTTTGCACAGTGCATCCACATGAGACAATACATGTATGACAGTTATGGAGGGGACCAGGATGGTGTTCTAGGCCACTACATTTCCATCCTTCCGACCCAAAAAAGTTCTACAATACATTAAATGTCCCACAGATTGCAGCCATTAAACATGCAACTCGTCCCACAAAAAAACACATTCCTACATACGGCTGTCAGCGAGTCATGGCTCTGAAAATCACTTTGTCTTAAAGGGGCTGTCACCATGTTTTTGCATCCTCCTGAGAGCACCATTAGGTAGTGCTGGTCACACTGATATGTCTGCTGCGGGGATCTGTGCAGGAGTTCTGGAGAAACTTGCTTTTATGAGTAGCAGCAGCTGCACAGAGGAGTGCAGGAAGTAGTCCTGGATATTCATGAGCTGCAGGCTAGCTCCACCCACCTTGTCCTCCAGCTTTCTCTATGCACGATAATAAGCAGACAGCAGACATTCATTGGCTGAAGGGTGGGTGGGTGTGTCTGCAGCTCATTAATATGCAGGACTAGCTGTGGGTCTGGCTGCTACTACTAAAAGGCAAGTTTCTCCCAAACTCCTGCACAGATCCCCACAGCGGACAGATCACTGTGATCAGTGTGACGGGCGTTACCCTATGCTGCTCCCAGTGAGGGCGGCACAAACATGGTGACAGAGTCTCTATAAGGCGGTCACTAAGGAGATAAGCATTTCAGGGAGGACGATCCACTCCAGGCATAGCACTTACCTAAAGGCCCTCAAATTACGTGTAGATGGGTAAAACCAGGCAAGAGTCGCCCCCAGCAAGCGCCAAAGAGCACCTACACCTGATTATATTGCACTAACGACCCAGCTTCCCACAGTTGGCCGCGCCTCGGATCATCGCGCCAATGTTGCTCTGACGGTTGCAGTTAATAATGGTGGAGTTTAGGTGCGGTGATAGCCGATGTACATGTTGTGGTCGTGTAATCCCTGCAGTCAGCAGATTTAGTAGGAAGATAACCCAAGAAGCGTTTACTATCCTAAGTTCCTTAAACCGTTCTCGCCGTATGCTAATGATCTCTTGGAGCGTCCGCGTGGCCGTCACTTTGTAGGCAGAACTATTACGACCTCAAGGCTATACGGATCAATAATCATCGATCCTCCGTGACAAATGGTTTCCTTAATGAGAGCGCGTCCCGTCAAGCCGCCATAATAAACAATTGTGATTTCACCGGTTTTAAAGTCCCTCCTATTGAACAAAGCTCTCCTCCGTTACTGATAGGTTTGTAGCCCTGAAGCAACGGGAAAGGCTTTGGATCAATACTTTAACTCCATGAGGTCCAAAGGAATCGTTAGAAAGTCATTTCAGGCAAATTATATAAAAGCCAGAACCCCAACAGGATTTTACAGATCTGTTTTTTATTATGAGATTCGCCCTACCTCGGCAAGGGTTTGCGCCAATTTTTGATTCTGGGTTTAAGGCTAGAGGCTTGTCATGGTGCGGACCCCCGATGCCAGTGACTGGTTTGGCCTCGGGCTAGTCATGACGGCTGCACCTAGGGGTCCTCTGGTTTTCATCCTTTAACCCCTTCTATGAGGGATCTGGTCTTCGTTGGAGGAGCCCCAAGCTGTTACTCAGTGGCAGCCAACACAGACCGGTCAAAAGTCTTATTACCGCGTAGCAGACTGATAGGCAAAGATGTAGTTGATATAAGAGGCCAAAGCAGGACAGGTGGAGCTCATGCAAATATGAGAGACAAGCTGGGTACTGGTGCATCTTGTCTCCACCACAAGTATAGCTGGAGACTAGTGAAGGGCAGTATCCGCCATGATTACGCACCCAAGCTCCTGATTGGCTAGGGTTGCTGTGTGCGGTGTGATAGAGCCGGCTGAGGAGCAGCATGACCGGGCGCAGCGGGATGCTGGGAGGCTGATACTGGATTTGTCCCACCTGCATCTTGGAGACGACAAGGAAGGGTGCCGTAGGAGGGAGAATGGCGCTGCGCAGCACAAGAGCACAGCGGCGGGGCCACTGAAAGCACAGGAGCGCCGATGGGACCACGCAGAGCGCCGGCCTAAGTGACAGGAGGCAGGAGGGTACTACCTCCGCCGAAGACCAGCCTGACACTTACATGCTGTCTGCGGGGGCCCAAGACGGCCATTAGGGGTAACACATGCAGTACTTCACTAGTAAATGCAATGTCGGAAGAGGAGTGATCCAGCCACAGCAGCGGTGTCGCAGTCAGGGAAGATGGTTGGCAAGATACTCACAGCTCCAGCCTCTCACTTACAGTGTCAGGAGTGCGGATGGCAGCCCATCGGGTAAAGTACCAGCTAACCCTTGTCTCCACCCATACTTCCAGTGGAGACAAGATACCTGAGTACTGACAAGCTAAAGGTCAGGACAGGCAGCAGTCAGGCAAATTGTGGTCCAAGAACGAGCCACGGTCAGGAGAGGAGGTCAAGAAAGCTGGGTGGAAAGGCACAGGTCAAAACCAGGAGTCAACAACAGCATCTTTGCTGAATCTAATGGAGCCTGTCACTCAGCAACTTCCCATGGGAGAGCAGGGGCGTAACTATAGGGGGTGCAGGGGATGCAGTTGCACCCGGGCCCAGGAGCCTTAGGGGGCCCATAGGGCCTCTCTTATCCATATAGGGAGCCCAGTACTATGAGTAAAGCATTACAGTTGGGGGCCCTGTTACAAGTTTTTCATCGGGGCCCGGGAGCTTCAAGTTACGCCTCTGCGGGAGAGGGTTCCCTAAATAAGCAAGAAACTGTCCAGATTGGTTGGGGGTGAAAAAGCTGTGTGCACACACTATGGGGGAGACAGAGAGCTGGAGGGGCAGAGCAGTGGTGGGGCGACCAGCAGGAGGCGGAAGAAGAGATGAAAGGGCCTGCTAGCCGTAACATTGTTTGCATCCATGCTTTCATATGAAGCAGTGAGTCCCCTGAGACCTGCTGCCTGGGTCTTACCCTAGTTTGCATTGATAAGTTTTCCCCATCCCAGCCCATTAGCGCTGATGCTGATGATTGTTCTTGCTTCTTTGCATTGATCTCCGCCTGCCAGCGACATTGTGTAATCCTACCAGCGTTAGATACTAGATGACGCCTGCAGCCTTCAGTTTCACTATTCCTACTTTATTTCTTATTCATACCCTATAAGATTCTCGGCTTTCTCCTGCGGAGTCACACTACTACGAGAGGACCGTGAATGTTGTGGTGCTGAAGTCCAGCAGCTTTGGATTTTTTCCGATTTTTGTGTTGCATCCACTCCGATCAGCCGCGCTCTGTAGTCGGAGTAGTCCGAGCCCTGAACACTTTTCATAGCCTTTATCACTTGTCTGCACACAGTTTGCACTGACAGTCATTTTTGCAATGGGGATTGATTCAAGATGTTGCACCATTTGTCTTCTACAGCTTCCATATCACTGCAAACTGAAGCTGCAGAATAAGTCTCAGTAGGCAATCCAGCGGTGAGGCTGGGCGGACGGCTTCGTTTTCAGCCCTTATCCTTCCTCTGCGCCTTCCCATCAGCTGGTTTATGACCACAACCAAGAAGAACATAGTCATAGATAAGAAGGTGCAGGAGAGGAGAGCACAGAGGGAAACCAGGTCATCACTCCAGCACACTGACGGATCCCCTACTTGGACTGCAGTGTCTGTATACAGTGATATGTAGAAGCTGCAGAAGACAAACGCTGCAACATTGTAATTAAACTCCAATGCAAAAATGATCGTCAGCCCAAAATACAAGCATCTTAAGGAAATAAAATGGCCATCGCCTACAAGCAGGATTCACACCAGACTGATGGCCTTAGTTGGCCTTCATCAGAGCAGTCTACCTCACCAACTTTTCAACATTTGCAGAGCAATAATGAAGCAGGCGGCACTTGACTACACCGCTCTACAAGACAGGAAATGTTAAGTGGCAGGTCACTTAAGGGACTTCAAAAGCCAGGGACTAATCACTAGTGAAGGCATTCCCTAACGATGCTGCAGCTCACCCCCGCGGCCCTGCAAACACAAAGAGAAGGGAATTCTTTCCCAGCCTTCCCTCCGCACCGTCTTCGGTTTGAAGATAATAATCGAATTACTGAATTTGGTCTCCACCGAGACGGTTTTGTCTGCAGCCTCAGGTGCTGCCGTCCCTGCAGGCTCATCGCTACAATGTTTGCCCCTTCTCAGAGCTTCTATTGGAGGACAGAGAGGAGCGAGGATTTACTTATATCAGCTGGAAATAGTTACAGCGAAGAAACATCTTTAAAGGGGTTTTCTCCGACTAGGAAAAAAAATGTAGTCAAATAAAGGAGTTGTGCGAAGATGCCCAACGCCTTTGAGAATGCGTGGCTCGGGTGATCGACTGATCGCCCCCAAGTCCCACTCTCGGCATCCCTGGTAAACAGCTGATCTCGCCAGGGGAACTTGAGGCCAGCAGCGGCTACTGCAGGGGAAATGTGCTATTACTGGACGGCCGTCAGGATGGAAGCTACTCTTACTGAGCGCCTCTCCATTCTGGCACATGGACAGGGGTCCGGGGTGGGAGCCCGACTCATTCATGTGCCACAATTCGGTTGCTTTATTTATGTACTGAGCTTCATTCTGGTGCCGTATGCATGTTAGGTGCTCAGCTCTGATATTTGTATCTGTATTTATGCCCGCACCTTGGTTCTGGTTCGGTCTGTGTGTGTGTGTGTGTGTGTGTGTGTGTATATATATACACTACCGTTCAAAAGTTTGGGGTCACCCAAACAGTTTTGTGTTTTCCATGAAAAGTCCCACTTATTCCCCACCATGCGTTGTGAAATGAATAGAAAATAGAGCCAAGACATTGACAAGGTTAGAAATAATGATTTGTATGTGAAATAACATTGTTTTTACATCAAACTTTGCTTTCCTCAAAGAATCCTCCTTTTGCAGCAATTCCAGCATTGCACACCTTTGACATTCTAGCTGTTAATTTGTGGAGGTAAGCTTGTGAAATTGCACCCCACGCTTCTAGAAGCATCTCCCACAAGTTGGATTGGTTGGATGGGCACTTCTGGCGTACCATACGGTCAAGCTGCTCCCACAACAGCTCAATGGGGTTCAGATCTGGTGACTGCGCTGGCCACTCCATTACCGATAGAACACCAGCTGCCTGCTTCTGCTGTAAATAGTTCTTGCACAATTTGGAGGTGTGTTTAGGGTCATTGTCCTGTTGTAGGATGAAATTGGTTCCAATCAAGCGCTGTCCACTGGGTATGGCATGGCGTTGCAAAATGGAGTGATAGCCTTCCTTATTCAGAATCCCTTTTACCCTGTACAAATCTCCCACCTTACCAGCACCAAAGCAACCCCAGACCATCACATTACCTCCACCATGCTTAACAGATGGCGTCAGGCATTCTTCCAGCATCTTTTCATTTGTTCTGCGTCTCACAAACGTTCTTCTTTGTGATCCAAACACCTCAAACTTGGATTCATCCGTCCACAACACTTTTTTCCAGTCTTCCTCTGTCCAATGTCTGTGTTCTTTTGCCCATCTTAATCTTTTTCTTTTATTGGCCAGTCTCAGATATGGCTTTTTCTTTGCCACTCTGCCCTGAAGCCCAAAATCCCGCAGCCGCCTCTTCACTGTAGATGTTGACACTGGTGTTTTGCGGGTACTATTTAATGAAGATGCCAGTTGGGTACCTGTGAGGCGTCTGTTTCTCAAACTAGAGACTCTAATGTGCTTATCTTCTTGCTTAGTTGTGCAACGCGGCCTCCCACTTCTTTTTCTACTCTGGTTAGAGCCTGTTTGTGCTGTCCTCTGAAGGGAGTAGTACACACCGTTGTAGGAAATCTTCAATTTCTTAGCCATTTCTCGCATGGAATAGCCTTCATTTCTAAAAACAAGAATAGACTGTCGAGTTTCAGATGAAAGTTCTCTTTTTCTGGCTATTTTGAGCGTTTAATTGACCCCACAAATGTGATGCTCCAGAAACTCAATCTGCTCACAGGAAGGTCAGTTTTGTAGCTTCTGTAACGAGCTAGACTGTTTTCAGATGTGTGAACATGATTGCACAAGGGTTTTCTAATCATCAATTAGCCTTCTGAGCCAATGAGCAAACACATTGTACCATTAGAACACTGGAGTGATAGTTGCTGGAAATGGGCCTCTATTCACCTTTGTAGATATTGCACAAAAAAACAGACATTTGCAGCTAGAATAGTCATTTACCACATTAGCAATGTATAGAGTGCATTTGTTTAAAGTTAGGACTAGTTTAAAGTTATCTTCATTGAAAAGTACAGTGCTTTTCCTTCAAAAATAAGGACATTTCAATGTGACCCCCAAACTTTTGAACGGTAGTGTATATATATATTCTCACAAGCTTGATTCTAGTGCTGTATTTATGCAAAATACAGGCAGGCTGACTATCAGTGCAATACATATAGTTTTTTTTCTATGAAGAAGGGAGGCTTGGTCAGTCTCTGAACACTTCCATTGAAGGAGAACTCCCCACCTCCCGTGGTAACCTGTTCCACTCATTGATCCCCCTCACTGTCTGATATCTAATCTGTGTCTCCTCCCTTTCAGTTTCATCCCATTGCTTCTAGTCTTTCCTTGTACAGATGAGAATAGGGCTGATCCCTCTGCACTGTGGCAGCCCTTCAGATATTTGTAGACCGCTATTAACCCTTTCCAATCCACTGTCTGACATTTAAAGACATTCTGATTTAAGGCTGTACAGCTTCCAATGTCGGAAGACATCCGGCAGGGTATTCTTACTGTATATTACTGGCCACTCTGTTGTTGGGGGCCTCTACAGCATGTCCAATACTGCAGTACTAGCTCTAGCCAGCAGGTGGCGCCATTGTATAATAGGAGAAAGAGAAAACTCCCTAGGAAACCCTGAATCTAAAATTGGATTGCAAAGGGTTAAGTCTCCTCTCAGCCTTCTCTTCTGCTAAACATTCCCAGATCCTTTAACCGTTCCTCATAGGACATGATTTGCAGACCGCTCACCATCTTGGTAACTCTTCTCTGAACTTGCTCCAGTTTGTCTATATCTTTTATAAAGTGGAGTGCCCAGAACTGGACCCAGTATTCCAGATGAGGTCTGACTAAGGAAGAGTAGAGGGGATAATTACCTCACGTGATCTAGACTCTATGCTTCTCCTAATACATCCCAGAATTGTGTTTGCCTTTTTGGCTGCTGCATCACATTGTTGACTCATGTTCAGTCTATGATCTATTAGTATACCCAAGTCTTTTTCACATGTGCTGCTGCTTAGCCCAATTCCTCCCATTCTGTATGTGCTTTTTTTCATTTTTCTTGCCCAGATGTAGGACTTTGCATTTCTCCTTGTTAAACACCATTCTGTTAGTCGCGGCCCACTGTGCAAGCTTTTCTAGATCTCTTTGAATCCTCTCTCTCTTCTACCAGCCCATCACCCCCCCCCCCCCCCCCTCATCACTCCTGCTTAGTTCAGCTACTATATTTAAGTACGGAGCTTGTTTCTTGTGTTGTATCTATGTACTGAGCTTGGTTATGATGCTGTATCTGTGTTATGAGGCTGATTCTTGTGCTGCATTTTGTTATAAGCTTAATTCTGGTGCCGTATTTACAGAGGCAACAAATTTTACTTTGATTATGATAGGAGGGAGCAGAAAGTTATCTTAATCCATGATAAAGCTATTGTCGTATCGCATCACGTCAAGATAAAGAAAATCTCAGCTGTTTGTTATAAGCTCGTTTCTGGTATATCTATGTACTGAGATTGGTTGGTGCTGTATTTACTGAGCTTGGTTCTGGTTCTATATGTTATAAGTTTAGTCCTGGTGTTGTATTTATGTTATAAGCTTGGTCCTGGTGCTGTATTTATGTTACAGCTTGGTCCTGGTGCTGAATTTATGTTATGAACCTGGTTCTGGTACAGTATTCATTTACTAATCTGTTCTGGTGTGGATATGCTGCTATCTTGCTGCTTTCTGCACAAGCAGTGTACAGGCAGACTGCCTATCAATGCAATACATATTGTTTCTTACTTGTGACTGGATGTGGGGGGGGGGGTCACAATGCGGCATCAGAAGACCGGTACGGCCCATTGACACTACTAGTTTTACGGTACAGATGCCTGGGGTCCCAGCTCTCTGGCCTTTGAAGACTCACCAGAGTAAGGGAGGGGATCCGTGGAGCAGTGGGACCGCACCGGATAGCGGACTGTTGCGCCTTCCCTGTTTATATGGATCATTGTATATAGCTTAATGTTTCCAATGGGATTTCCGCTGACTTTGTTGGAGGCCTCATTATAGTAGTGAATAAACCCGCACAAGCGACAGCGGTACCTGATGGAATCCAGACCGGCATCCTTTGTTTGTGATCCGCACAATAACACTCACATGTATAAAACATTCCATCTTCCTCTTCTTCGTCTGAATGGCGGTTCAGCACCTGATGGTAGTAAGCGGCGCGCCACAAGCTGAGAATTCAATAGCGGGTAAATCAAGGTAAATGGAGGGTAATGTAGAGCGTCCTGCGGCAGAGCCGTAGCGCGGAGCTGCGGAGGTGGAAGCTGGGAGACGCGCCTCGAAGCCGCCGAGTCCATACATTCAGCCACTTATTGTGTTGCAGCTGCAGATTGCAGGAACCCATCTACTTACTGATTGTAGAATGAAGCCCATAATACGCTTGTGGACGACTTCCAAAACAGCAATTCTGCGCATTAGTGCCAGGGAGATAACATACAATAAGAGAGGAGATGAATGTCAGACAACATGAAGATGGCGATAAACATCACTCACATCCTCGTACTGTAAGCGCCCAACGTCCCACCGTCTCCAGCGAACAGCTATGGTTGGAACCCCGGATGGCTGACAGCTACCTTCCTGACCCCTCATGCATGCTGGCCAGAAGTCCGCGGACAGACCCCTCTGGCAGCTTATCTCCCCTACGGACAAACGGAAATTCACAGCCGATCCTGCAAGCGGATATCAGGGGAAGGCGGGACACCTCCAGCAGGGTCAGCCGATGAGACCCGCCACCTCCCCGGTCAGACCAGGGACCGAAGGGAGGGGGGGGGGGGGGGGTATGACCTGCCATTGGTCTTCACTTGAATCCGCCAGTTTTGGGCTCGTCAGTATAACTGCTACAATCTTATGACGACATAACTAAGGCTGGTGGCACACGAACGGATTTGCAGTATCGGCGGTTGGTGTCCACACCGAGGATCCGCAGCAAATACCGTTCAGAACATGCTATGCCAAATTGCTTTTTATTACACACTTGCGGAAACGAATTGCAATTTCAGCGAGCAGAGTAAGCATCGCAGCATGTGCCCCTTACATGCGGATTCCGCACAACTGGCTTCCATTAAAGTCAATAGAAACCATCCGAGCCGTGGCCCGTTGCGGATAGGATAAAAGACTTCACTGTGTATTATATCTGCGCTGTGACATCACTGTGTATTATCCTTGCACTGTGACATCACTGTGTATCATCCCTGTACTGTGACATCACTGTGTGTATCATCCCTGTACTATGACATCACTGTGTATTATATCTGTGCTGTGACATCACTGTGCGTATTATCCTTGCACTGTGACATCACTGTGTATTATCACTGTTCTGTGACATCACTGTGCGTATTATCCTTGCACTGTGACATCACTGTGTATTATCTCTGTGCTGTGACATCACTGTGCGTATTATCCTTGCACTGTGACATCACTGTGTATTATCTCTGTGCTGTGACATCACTGTGCGTATCATCCCTGTACTATGACATCACTGTGTGTATTATCCCTGCTCTGTGACATCACTGTGTATTATCCCTGCACTGTGACATCACTGTGTGTTATCCCTGTGCTGTGACATCACTGTGTATTATCTCTGTACTGTGACATCACTGTGTATTATCTCTGTGCTGTGACATCACTGTGTATTATCCCTGTACTGTGACATCACTGTGTGTATTATCCCTGTACTGTGACATCACTGTGTGTATTATCTCTGTACTGTGACATCACTGCGTATTATCCTTGCACTGTGACATCACTGTGTATTATCTCCGTGCTGTGACATCACTGTGTGTATTATCCCTGCACTGTGACATCACTGTGTATTATCTCCGTGCTGTGACATCACTGTGTGTATTATCCTTGCACTGTGACATCACTGTGTATTATCTCTGTGCTGTGACATCACTGTGTATTATATCTGCGCTGTGACATCACTGTGTATTATCCCTGTACTATGACATCACTGTGTATTATATCTGCGCTGTGACATCACTGTGCGTATTATCCTTGCACTGTGACATCACTGTGTATTATCTCTGTGCTGTGACATCACTGTGTATTATCTCTGTGCTGTCACATCACTGTGTATTATCTCTGTGCTGTCACATCACTGTGCGTATTATCCTTGCACTGTGACATCACTGTGTATTATCTCTGTGCTGTGACATCACTGTGTATTATCTCTGTGCTGTGACATCACTGTGTATTATCTCTGTGCTATGACATCACTGTGTGTATTATCCCTGTACTGTGACATCACTGTGTATTATCTCTGTGCTGTGACATCACTGTGCGTATTATCCTTGCACTGTGACATCACTGTGTATTATCTCTGTGCTGTGACATCACTGTGTATTATCTCTGTGCTGTGACATCACTGTGTGTATTATCCCTGTGCTGTGACATCACTGTGTGTATTATCCCTGTGCTGTGACATCACTGTGCGTATTATCCTTGCACTGTGACATCACTGTGTATTATCTCTGTGCTGTGACATCACTGTGTTATCCCTGTGCTGTGACATCACTGTGTATTATCTCTGTGCTGTGACATCACTGTGTATTATCTCTGTGCTGTGACATCACTGTGTATTATCTCTGTGCTGTGACATCACTGTGCGTATTATCCTTGCACTGTGACATCACTGTGCGTATTATCCTTGCACTGTGACATCACTGTGTATTATCTCTGTGCTGTGCGGTGGTGATGAGACTCGGGGCTTCAGCGTCAACTTGACTTCTCTTTTTTAAATCCAGCAACATGTGGCGTTTTGAGGCCAAGAACCCTTCATCAGAGGATGGAGCTTCATACAAAGGTCCTAAGTAAACTGCTGTAATTCCCCATTACTACTCGGATTAGTATGACGGCTGGGTGGGCTCCTCAGGACCCCAGAAGTCTGAAGAAGAGGCACCCGCCTCAAAGTGCATCACATTAAAAGAGGTCCAGCGGGCGTCCTGCCCTCGAGTCCTGTCGCACGTACCGCGGCGGCAGCGGATCCCAGTCTCTCATACATTGATTATAGAGGAATATAGATGGAAATCTACCACCGTCCACATGTAGGTCATCAATGTCTTGTCCCAGAAAACCTCTTTAAAAGCGCTTCAGAGGTACCGTAATAACAGCCCTATCCTTATAATGGACCCGAGTACACATGGCTCTGGGCAGTGCCAGCCTTAGGGTAGATGGAGCCCTTTCTTGGCGACCTCCCAAAGTGATATATATGTGCAGAAAGCAGTAATATAGCAGCAGACCCACTGCCAAAGAGCTCAGTGAATACATACTGTACCACAACCAAGCTAATAACTAATACAGCACCAGAACCAATCTAATAATTAATACAGCACCAGAACCAAGCTCAGTATATAAATATAGCACTTCCCTCTGGTGCATTACAGAGGCACCAGAGGGAGGAGACAGAGCAGAGGATTCATGTAGCTCCATGGGATACTGCCCCATGGAAGAAGGTGATCTGGCCAGGTGGACCTAAGACAAATGACATTCTCAGTACAGGCATACAGTACCAGGACTGAGCTCAACAACAGATACAGCATCGGAACCAAACTCCTAATATAAATACAGTATGAATTAACCTCAGTACATAGGATATAGCACCAGAACCAAGCTCATAACATGAATACAGCACCAGAACCGAGCTCAGCACCAGAACTAAACTCATAAAATAAATACAGCCCCAGAATCAAGCTTATGACATAAAAGAAACAGTAGCAGGACTAAGTGATTGTGTTGTGATTGTGATGAGGGTGATTCATGTAGCTCCACAGGATACATCTGGCTGGGCAGACCTAAGGGGGACAATGGCCGCAGGCCTGCAGGCTGCTGTCCGACCGCACACTGTAGGTCGCTGGTAGATAAGGCAGGCCCGGCTCCGGACCTGTGACAGTAATGAGCTGAATGGTCTCATTAAAAGACAATTCTGGAGCGTTGGGGTAATTTGCATGCCATGCGGCCCCCGAGGCGCAGATGAATCTACTTCCATGCTAGGTGGAGTGATAATGAGAGGCCGACGCCACCTCCGATCACCATCCGGCGCTTCATCACCGCTCTATTTCTAATAACCTCCTCTTTAAGCATCCATTGAATGCGGCATTTCCCGGCGGATCTCCTGAGTCTTCCCTCGTTTATTTGCTTTAGATTATCGTTACTTTGTGACTAATTTCTTGCGCATTTATTAGCGGCGGAGCTGATGTGACATTAATGATTTCACGCTACCAGATATGGCTATTGAGCTTCTTGCATCCAGGGATAATAACATTAGTGCCGTTCTTATGGAGTCGGCAGGAGCGCGAGATGCTTCTGGATGCCGGCCGCCCCTGGTGGATTGCAGCTTACTTCACATTTGTTAATGAGGTTTTACAGAAACGTATTTAGATCACATGATGCTGGAAACGCTGAAGGATTTGTAAGAGCGCCGTGAGGACGCCGAGGCCGGCAGGTTTTACGTCAGGGGTAGAACTTTTGCAACCTGTTGCTTTATTTTTGCCTCCATCTGCCGTTGAGCGCCCCTGATGTTCTCTCCAAGGGGTCGTCCAGGATTAGAAGAACAGTCAGGACCAGGCGGCGCCCCCAACAGGTTATGTCTGTGACATCCGTGCAGGGCTTGTCCTTATGTGGTCTACATGGGTGTGACTTTAACCCCTTGGTGTTTTGGGTGCACATGTACACCCTCTGCCATAGGGGTTTGTATGGAGCAGGTACACATAGGGCAGTGCCGGCTGTTTCGGGGAGCTGACACCTGCTAGCAATAGCTGCAACCACGCTCACTCAGCTGTTTACACTTGTAATGCCACTGTCCATTCTAACAGCAGCATTTGAATGCTCGGATCAAAGTTCGGGGGTCCAGAACAGCCCCTCCTGCATTGGGATTGCAAGGTGATGTTTAGTTGCCATGGCAGCTCAGGACCTTCTGAAGGCCCCAGGGCTGCCATGTATATCTGCCTATTAGGAAGGGCCTGTCCTAATATAAGGTGACCAGGCATCCCAATTTAGGTGGGGCAGTCCCACTTTGGGACCCTGTGTTCCGCTTTCCCCAGGGTCCCAAGTGGGACAGCCATTTGTTTTCAGGATGCAGGGTCATCATGAAGGTGATTACCCCCCAGAGTGCCACAGCTCCGCGGCTGGAAATCACTCACTGGCGCTGCTGCGGGATACACATAGTGTGCATCCGGGATCCTCCTCCCCTGACCTTTTCTCGTTGCCCTCAGTATGTGCGCCCCGCAGCAGCACCAAGCAAATGTGCAGCAGCGCCTGAAGACAAGAAGGAGATAAGTATATTGGTCTCAGGGAGGCTCTATAACTAATGAGGCCACTGTGGGGGTCACTATTACTACTGAGGCCACTGTGGGGGTATCTGTTACTACTGAAGCCACTGTGGGGGACACTTTTTTTTACTGGGGCCACTCTTCATGTGGCAGCATATCTCGAGCTGACTTAGGGTATGTTTACATGCAGCAAGCGAGGAGCAGGACACGGTAGAGCTTGGGGCCTTGTCACGGTGGCTCTACAGTCTCCCACCTAGAGGGTAACCGGTGACACATCAGGTTAATAAACAGGGAACCCAATACTGGATTACCTTAGTCCTGTTTTGTGTCACGCGTGAGGCCACTGTTTCTTCTGCCGCTGGGGAATTCTTAGATGGCGGAGTAAACTCACCCTTGCACGGCCTCTGTGGGGCAATTCCTAGTTGGCGGAGTAAATTTACACATACACGGGGTTCTTTTAAGACACAGCCTCCGGAAACGGACGGGCAACCGGTCACTTTACTTGAAGTAACTTGATTACAACTTCAGAATACAAACCAGTAGGAAAACAGTGCAGAACATCAAAGTGGTGTGCCAGCGGGGATTCACGGGGGGACAGGAGAAACCACAGTCACAGTTATCTGTAGGGCCTGATCCCGGCAACACACTCTCTTCTCTCCAACACTCTACCGGTCAACACTCACATTTGATAGAAAGAGTGCGCTGCATGGCGGTTCCTCACTTTTTCTCTCTCGTTGTACAGAAGGAGTCCTTTCATATCTCCAGGGTACAGCAGGCCAAGGGCTGGCTGTAGACTCCTTTCAGCCTCTTCCATTCTGGGCCATACAGGCTGAAGGTGTCTGTGTGGTCCACTTTCAGAACCCCGACCCGACTGCTCAGACTAATTCACTCCTGCAAGCCCAGAACAACCTTTTGTGTGCACCTTGCAATCACATATATCACACCGGTCACGAGGGAAAATGTACAGTAAGAATGCGCCTTATGAAACAAATCTTCAATCAATGAAAATGAAGTATGGAAGGTGAATGAAAACTCACCTGGTGCTCAAAGGGTTAACCGAGTAACGGAGGAGAACACGAGCACCAACAGACAGAAGTAACAGAGGAGACTACGAGCAGCAACAGACAGAAGTAACAGTGGAGACTACGAGCAGCAACAGACAGAAGTAACAGAGGAGACTACGAGCAGCAACAGACAGACGTCAGGCAGGGCTCAGACAGGAGTAAATCAGTGTCAATCGGTACAGCTGGGTCCAAAAAACAAGTGTTTTTTCTGATGTAATTGGCGTCTGGCAGTAAGAGACGCCGGCCGGGATTTTTTTTCAACTATAGTTTGCATTGCACATACGCAGGTCAAACGAGAGACTGAAGCAGCTAGCGGCGGAGGGAGGAGGACGACACGCCGGAGAGACAGAGAGCGGGGTCTCCTTGTAAACTGCCCCGCACCGGTGGCCTCAGCTGAAGGCTGCGCATCATGTAGGGCGTGCTGACTTGTACCGGGCCCCTGAGGGCAGCAGACCGTGGCCCCCTTCACATGGGTGTTGCGTTTTTCAACACTGCCTGCATCTCTGCCGAAATCTGCATGAACCAAGAATATCTTGTAAGGGGACCTTTCACACCAACACAAATCTCTCCAGAGGACACAGCAGAATGGCCATTGTGAAATCCCCCGGACTAAATGCAGGTCTGGATGCAGAATGGCCAACGGAATTAAACCATTTTCAGTTCTGCAATAAAATCTGCACATTAAACCGGCAGAACTTTCTGTAGGACAGCAGTTTCTGCTGCATCCTGTGAACGGATTCCACCTGTGTGAAAAAGGTCTGAAAAGTGCTTATTCCAAGAGGTTCTGCAGCATCAGAGATTCTAGCCCGTCATTTTGGGTGTTTCTTGGATGTACTCCTGGTGGTCCAACAGATCGGGTTTTCCTACTGGTTACTTCCAGCGGTCCGACAGATCGGGTTCTCCTACTAGCTACTCCCGATGGTCCGACAGATTAGGTTCTCCTACTAGTTACTCCCGACGGTCCGACAGATCAGGTTCTCCTACTAGTTACTCCCGGCGGTCTGACAGATCAGGTTCTCCTACTAGCTACTCCCGACGGTCCGACAGAACGGGTTCTCCTACTAGTTACTCCCGGCGGTCTGACAGATCAGGTTCTCCTACTAGCTACTCCCGACGGTCCGACAGAACGGGTTCTCCTACTAGTTACTCCCGACGGTCCGACAGAACGGGTTCTCCTACTAGTTACTCCCGGCGGTCCGACAGATCAGGTTCTCCTACTAGTTACTCCCGACGGTCCGACAGATCAGGTTCTCCTACTAGCTACTCCCGATGGTCCGACAGATTAGGTTCTCCTACTAGTTACTCCCGACGGTCCGACAGATCAGGTTCTCCTACTAGTTACTCCCGGCGGTCTGACAGATCAGGTTCTCCTACTAGCTACTCCCGACGGTCCGACAGAACGGGTTCTCCTACTAGTTACTCCCGGCGGTCTGACAGATCAGGTTCTCCTACTAGCTACTCCCGACGGTCCGACAGAACGGGTTCTCCTACTAGTTACTCCCGACGGTCCGACAGAACGGGTTCTCCTACTAGTTACTCCCGGCGGTCCGACAGATCAGGTTCTCCTACTAGTTACTCCCGACGGTCCGACAGATCAGGTTCTCCTACTAGTTAATCCCGGCGGTCCGACAGATCAGGTTCTCCTACTAGCTACTCCCGGCGGTCCGACAGATCAGGTTCTCCTACTAGTTACTCCCGACGGTCCGACAGATCAGGTTCTCCTACTAGTTACTCCCGGCGGTCCGACAGATCAGGTTCTCCTACTAGCTACTCCCGACGGTCCGACAGATCGGGTTCTTAAACTGTAGTGGCCCAGAGTTAGGGCCCCCACAACACTTGCTTGGCTACCTCATGTGAGTTGTCCTTGTGCGTCCACATTGTTGTTGGTCTTTGAGATAGGTGTATTGACCTCCTTAGGTTGTCATGAAGTCAATGTCTGGTGTTTGTGTCACCAAACTTTAATGTGTCTGTGCTCCTGTCAACCTAACCTGCTGTGTGGTGTGAATGGTGAGGGTGTAGGCTAGAGGCGGGTTAGGGGCAGAGTTTGTTGAGGAGAAGGGAGATGTAGTCGGTGAGGAAGGACGTGTGGAGGAGGCTTAGGTTCTGACGCTGCCATCTGGGCTAAGCCCAAGCCCCTCTCACCTGGGGATGGTGGATGACCTCGCTGGGGATCGAGAGTCAGTGACAGTTTTTGGAGAAGAAGTCGGCGGAGAATGTTGTGCACTCCCCTGCTTAACTACAGACTTGTAAGTCAGGGCAGACGTGCTTCCGGTTCAAACAACGCTTTGACTACCGACTCTCTATTTGGTTCTGATGTTTCATTACCATAAAAGGCCCTGGCATCACATGAACATTCAAATGATCGTATTCATCATCACCGTCATTATTCTTGCCACTGCGCAGCCGGCCAGGCTTGATATTCCAGGAGGGGACAGTAGACCCACTGTTGACAACTGATTCCCCGTTGTCTCCCTACAAAGGTCTGCGCTCGGCCACCGCACTACTAGTTACCCCTGGCGGTCCAACAGATCAGGTTCTCATACTAGTTAAAAGTCTTCAAGTTGGGGTGGAGGTACTGCAAGAAAATAGTCTGTATTACGTTGGAAAGTCATTTGCCTGCACTGTAAAATTTCTCATTGAGCCGCCTTATATAATCCGTTCAGGTTTTGCTAAAGTAAAAGTTTATGCTGGGCCCTAACTGTACCTAGGGGCCCGTGGTACTCAAAAAACGGCTCTGTCTGTAATTATTCTCCGCCGAAGATCATTCCACATTCTCCTGTGTATTGGCATTCCCTATCCGAGGGGTGTTCCTGTGCCCTGCAGATATACTCTGGCCTTGGTTGCAGGTGCCCCTCCGGGAAAGAAATCTGGCGAGTGCCGCCGTGACTAGCCATCACCTAACCCTCCCAGCTCCCCACGTATGTCAGGTGTCAGGGGTCTCCCTATGGGGCGCTGTACCAGTCCGGACCATACCTGGGGTTAATAGGGCCCAGGCTAGATGATACCCAGCTAAATGATGGCTAATGCCAATTCACACCCCTCAGACCAGATTATACCCCCATGATAGCAGTAGTGTTGGGTGATGTACGCAGGAACTACTTAATGTTTCAGCATTTTATCTGGGGTTCGGCTTTGTCAGGTAAATTAAGTGAGAAAACTAACTGAGTTTATTCTTAAACTCTAGACTTCTATAACTTCAAGCAGAAAACCTTCAATCAGTAAAAATATTAGACTTCAGGGATCACTAGCGCACACAGGAGTGGCTACACCATAAGATAAGAGCACATACCCATTATAATGCAGCTGTAACATAATGTTCAATTATTTGACTGTTCAGAATATAATAAGTCATGAAGTCCTGAAACTTCTACGACTAGCAGGTCCTCGCCACGATATAAACGTTCAGGGTTAAACACGGACCACAGCATCAGAACGGTCATGCTTGTTTTCAGGATAAAGTGCATGTTGTGTTGTTGACGGCCGGTAGCTTGCGGGACGGGTCAACTATCCATGGAGTCTTCGACTTTAGTGTGGATGATGATGCTGCAACTCAACAGATTGGCTGTGGCCATGATCTCTGCATCAGTTGCCCAGACTCCATCACAAGAGATGCCAGAGGTCTTCACATATTTATTTACGTTTTGGTTCATGTAGCCCTGTAGTTTTTTGTCAAGTCCGTGTTCATGTGGTGGATGACTTCATCTCTAAGAAGGTAGTGGTTATCCTCCGATGCTGTCAGGATGTACGTAGTTGATTGCCCGGATGTAGCAGTTCCCATCACCCTTGGTTTTATATGTGGTTGTCCAAGGTCCCTTGTGTGTCCATAGTACACCTCTTTACCAAACGTTAGGCCAAGAGTGGTGCTAAGATACTTCCTTCCTGAACTTGGAAGTCTTAGTTGTCTGCTTGTTTCTATGAGATGTAGGTGTCATCATTGTTTGGTTCTTCAAGTGCTCTTTTGAGTGTCTTTTGCTTTGGGCAGTCATTGGCACAATCATCGGGGGACTGTGGTGGTAGAGAAGCATCTTCATCCTGGTAAATCTTAAGGTCGCTGGCATGGTAGGTGTTGCTCAGTATCTTGTCAGTCTTATTGTTCCTAAGTTTTACTCTTCCCTTGGTCAAGGATTCTACAACTACGTAGGGTTCAATCCAGCGTGGTTCCCTCTTAGAACCCATACGATGAAAATGGCGCTGATTCTTGATATAAATGGAGCCGGCAGTGATTTCTTTGTTGTTGTTGTGTCGGCGATCCAAGGCACGCTTCTGGTGTTCCTGGGCAGAGTGGATGTTGGTACTGCCGGTTAGGTGGAGCTTTTTATAAGTGGTTTTCAGTGTATCCAGCAAATCAGGGTTGGCATCATCTAAAGGGGTATGGAGTCCACAGTGTCATCTTCTGAGGTCTATAAGAAGCTTGGTCTTCCACCCATACATGACCTCATATAGAGTGCACGGGGTTGAGGCATGCCGAGATTCTTTGAGTGTTCAATTGTCATGTTCCCACTAACCATTTATTTGTGGGTGGTAGGCTGATGAAAAACGGTGATCTGTTTGAAAATGCTCCATCAGGTTGTCGATGGTCAAGTTCACAAAATCTCATCCCTGGTCGCTAATCAGATGGTGTTCATACTGCCAAGACGGAAAATATTGGAGTATAAAAAATTTGCTACTGACTTGGCCCTCTTCTCTGGACCATCTGCTGCTTCAGCCCACTTGGAGAAATGATCAGAAGCAGCAACTATGTATATGTTGGCTTTGGATGTTTCTTGAAGGGGACCAATCATATCCATCCTGACTAAGCTCCATACTTTTCCAGGCACTTGTATACTGTTGAGTTGTGGAGTCTCCTTGCTGATTTTTGGATATGCCAGAACCTATTTGACAAGCTTTGACATGTTGGTCCCTCATTCCCTTCCAGTAATAACGGTCACAGATATTGGCTAATGTTTTATCTCTGCCAAAATGACCACCAGAAGTTGGATTGGCATGACCGGCTTCAGGAAACTTGGCAGTCGGCGTTTAGTGAGAACCTCCATTTCCCCGTGGTAAAGAATCCCTCCTTCTCATGGATCTGGCTTCGCTGTCTGAACAGGGACTTGGCGCTCACACGTTTCTCTGGAAGTAGATCGCAGATCGTTGTGCTGCAGTGTAGAATCTCAAAAGATGGCCGTATAGTTGGCCTCTGTGGTTGTAAAGACTGGAAAACCGCTATGTGTCTGAGTATGATGAGACTGTTAGGACCGGCGGCTCTCGGGGTCTCCGTGTCAGGTGCGGTGCAGGGGAGCTCCGGTCTTGGTGACCTCCCCTGGCTGTCGGGGTCCCGGACACTGGCTCCGGGCGCATGCTCCTGTGCTCAGGGGGCGGCGCCTGGATAATCGAGTTGCTGGGGATGCGGCTGATGCCGTCCCCGTTGCCATGACATCCTGACTAGGATGATCCGCACTGCTGCTGGATGTCTGGATCTCCTCACTCGTTGCCTTATGTCTGGGTCTGGTTGCTGGTAGGGCCTCGCCCTAATTAGCAGCTGGGCGGGAGTTCTGACAGCATTTAAACCTGCCTGTTTCCTCCCAGCATTGCCAGTGTATGTTTGTCCCCAGGCTACACCCGCATATTGGGATTGTGCTCCCGGCTTTTGACCCTCGGACTTCGGACCCAACTTTGCTTTGCCTGACCCCTTTGTACCTCTCACCCTCCAGTTGCCGACTCGGACTGTCTGATTCTCCTCTTTGTTCGTTTGTTTCCAGTGTTTGTCTGTATCGGTCCCGGTGCCCCACCTCCCTAGTAAGTGTTGGGACCGTCGCCCAGTTGTCGCCCTGGGGCTTAGCCCAGGGGGGCAAGTAGGTAGGGACAGGGGTAGTGGGTTGTTTTCTGGGAATCCGGCACCCGGACCCCAGATCCCTGACATAGATGATAAAAAGAGAAGACGCGCTATATGAAAGTGTTTGGGCACTCGGCGAATATTCTCGGTTTGTGGCCGCTTTATCACAATTGATAGCGAATATTTGTCACGTCTTCATCACAACGTTACTGTTAAACATAAGTCACCGTTCACGACTGACACACGTTAATTACCAGACATCAGTACTAGATGGGTACATTCTGGCCTGGGCTATTTTACACCCCCGGATATAGTTTGGCCTAGGGCAGTTTATGCTCCGGGGTATACTGGGCCAAACTATACCCGGGTTTAATCTGGGTCGGGGTTAATTTAGCCGGTTACACTGCATCATACCGACCGTCCTCTGTTGTTGATTGGCGTGTATATGGATTTCTCTGCTTCACTGTATTCACATGTAAACCCCGCCCCCACACGCTTCCGCGCACCTCAGTCCTCCATTATTAGCTGAGTCGTCAGTGACATACTGAGCATTGTTACTCCCACTGTGCCCGAGGTCAGGTGACTGTGGGAGTAACAACCCTCTAAAGAGACAATACACACAGTGATGTCACAGCACAGGGATAATACACACAGTGATGTCACAGCACAGGGATAATACACACAGTGATGTCACGGCACAGAGATAATACACACAGTGATGTCACAGCACAGGGATAATACACACAGTGATGTCACGGCACAGGGATAATACACACAGTGATGTCACGGCACAGGGATAATACACACAGTGATGTCACGGCACAGGGATAATACACACAGTGATGTCACGGCACAGGGATAATACACACAGTGATGTCACGGCACAGGGATAATACACACAGTGATGTCACGGCACAGGGATAATACACACAGTGATGTCACGGTACAGGGATAATACACACAGTGATGTCACGGTACAGGGATAATACACACAGTGATGTCACGGTACAGGGATAATACACACAGTGATGTCACGGTACAGGGATAATACACACAGTGATGTCACGGTACAGGGATAATACACACAGTGATGTCACGGTACAGGGATAATACACACAGTGATGTCACGGTACAGGGATAATACACACAGTGATGTCACGGTACAGGGATAATACACACAGTGATGTCACGGTACAGGGATAATACACACAGTGATGTCACGGTACAGGGATAATACACACAGTGATGTCACGGTACAGGGATAATACACACAGTGATGTCACGGTACAGGGATAATACACACAGTGATGTCACGGTACAGGGATAATACACACAGTGATGTCACGGTACAGGGATAATACACAGTGATGTCACAGTACAGAGATAATACACACAGTGATGTCACAGTACAGAGATAATACACACAGTGATGTCACAGCACAGGGATAATATACACAGTGATGTCACAGCACAGAGATAATACACACAGTGATGTCACAGTATAGGGATAATACACACAGTGATGTCACAGCACAGGGATAATACACACAGTGATGTCACAGTACAGGGATAATACACACAGTGATGTCACAGCACAGGGATAATACACACAGTGATGTCACAGCACAGGGATAATACACACAGTGATGTCACAGCACAGGGATAATACATACAGTGATGTCACAGTACAGGGATAATACACACAGTGATGTCACAGCACAGGGATAATACACACAGTGATGTCACAGCACAGGGATAATACACACAGTGATGTCACAGCACAGAGATAATACACAGTGATGTCACAGTACATGGATAATATGCACAGTGATGTCACAGTACAGGGATAATACACACAGTAATGTCACAGTACAAGGATAATACACACAGTGATGTCACAGCGCAGAGATAATACAGTGATGTCACAGCACAGGGATAATACAGACAGTGATAATACAGACAGTGATGTCACTGTACAGGGATAATACAGACAGTGATGTCACTATACAGGGATAATACACACAGTGATGTCACAGTACAAGGATAATACACAGTGATGTCACAGTACAAGGATAATACACACAGTGATGTCACAGTACAAGGATAATACACACAGTGATGTCACAGCGCAGAGATAATACAGTGTCACAGCACAGGGATAATACAGACAGTGATAATACAGACAGTGATAATACAGACAGTGATAATACACACAGTGATGTCACAGCACAGGGATAATACACACAGTGATGTCACAGCACAGGGATAATACACACAGTGATGTCACAGTACAGGGAGAAGTGTATTATCACTATATATTGCCAGACGTTGACTGAATAATGTGAATATATAATTAAACAAAGCCTCCTGGCGCACATTACAGCGACTAGTTCCGCCGTTCCGGTGCCACCATGAAGGTGTCATGCAGGGATAAACTGCAACATTGTTACCTGAGAAGAGATCCTTATATCAGGCAACCAACACCAGTTCCTCCACATTGAGCGCCCGCCACTAACCGCTTGTTACCGCCGGTGTCTAACAGCAATCAGCAGGAGCGGCGGCACTGGGTCCTCTGTAGCCGGCATCCAGTGATCAGCAGGAGATAAGCCCACCTGCAATACGCTTACAGAATCGCTCGGACTTTATGTACAATCTATCCATATGGAAACTGCGGCGGACGGAGATCAATAACATATGCTGCTTCGGAGATAATGTGAACAGGACCCGAGACGAGCCGGGGAGGCGCAAAATACATTGTACGGCGAGAAAGAGGAAATTGAAAAAAAAATTAAATGTAAATGGCGAGCTGGAGGAGGGGGAGGGGTGCAAATGCGACTACAAGACGTAAAAGTCATTTACAGCAACAATATGGAGAAAAGGGAAGAAAAACAACTGAATGTTAGTGAATGCGGGGAGGATCTCCTCCACTGTCATGGATACGTCACAGAACATTTTAGTGGAATTATAGATGTAGAGTCTGTGAAAAATGTATGTGCCCCCCCCCCCCCACACCCACCCTGCCCATTTTCCCAATTTCTTCTATTCTTGCATATTTGTACCTGTTGAATGTTTTAGATGTTAACGAGGCTCGTCAGGAAACAAGGGGTCAGCCTGGCCCGATTTTTGGAGACAATCACTGGAAAATCGTCTTCTCCAAAAGGCTTGCTGACCAACAGTGGTGGCGGATGTGGCTCAGTGGTTAGCACCGCTACCTTGCAGTGATGGAGTTCCAGGTTCAAAGCTGTCCAATGGCAACATCTAGATGGAGTTTTTCAAAGCCCATGCAGATATTGCCCTTGCTGAGATTTCAAACTAGGGCCCCAGTACTACAGAGCAACAGCGCTAACCACTGAGCCACATTCATCAAAAAGGCACCACCAGCCACTACAACCACCACCATAGAACTTGGGGGCATTTGGCTGCATCATAGCTGTATAATTGGGGAAACATGACCAGACCAATTCCAAGCCCCCCCCCCCCATCCCCCCTTGCTGCGATGAAAATTACACTGACCAGACTCACTTACGTAATGCAGAATCCAGTCCACCCATTCATCCTAAATAACCCCTTCCTCAAAAATCAAACTATAATCCCTGCCAGTTTAACCATGGCCATAAACAGAGCCCGGGAGGGTCGGTCACCGGTAAACGCTGTCACCAGAATGGCCGTCCAGCCCTGGGCAAGATACTGCAGGCCCCAGCCTAGGAAACAGTGGGGTAGAGGTTTGGCCCTGTCACGGTGGCTCTACCATCTCCCACCAGTGAGTAACCAGTGACAAGTCCAAGGGGCCGAGTACAGGCTTGTTACGATCGTGTGGGCAAACTAAGAAAGAGGCCCACACGATCGTGACCAAATGGGAAAGAGTTGGATGCACAAGTGTTTCAGACAAACTTGTCTTATGCTAACGGGAGGACGACATGGCCCTACCTAAGAGGGGGCATCACCCCTAATAAAGGGCGGCCAAGCGGTCTTCGGAACTGGGCCCTGGCTGCTCCTAGGAACCATGCAACGGAACAGGAGACATACACATGCCACATGACAGGGACAAAACAACAGGATACACAGAGCAGAGAACACAGCAGCCAAAATGCAACCACTAGTAACAGATGATAAGCTGAATATAAATACCAGGTATTAGTTGAGATTTTGTACAAAACATGGAAGCCAGTAGGCCACTTCACGGCTCCTGGTTACACTGCTAGTCCCTACACTAACCTGGAGTCCAGCAGAACCAAACACAGTTCACCACACGCTGCAACAGGACAGAACAGAGCACACAGATCACAGGTCACACAGCAAGCTGACACAAAACTGACAGAAAATAAACGTACAAATGAACATGAACCATAGCACACTTCACACAGATGAAACTCACAGCAAGTTTATGTGTCCTCATACAGGGGGGATAGACAGTCAGCCACCGAGCTGACATAGGGAACTCTGTCAGGGATCCATCAACTAACACACAGAGTGAGACATAAGATGTTTGGAGGCTGCACCTGTAAAGGAAAAGGGAGCTGCATGAACTGCAGACCAGGACTACAGGTGTCTAAACCATCTTGGGGAAGCAGAGAGACAACAGACCTACATGCAAACACAGAGTGGGAACATACCAGATACATCCAAACAGTTCAAGACCAGCTTCAGACTAGCAAGAGCTGGGTTTATATGTGCTGAAGACTAAAGGAGATTGGCTGCTGGAGAATACCACACCCAGCCAGCTCAATTAACCCTCAACCACCTGTGGAGCTGTGCTGCTAGGAAGCTTAGAACTACAGATCCCAGCATGACAGGTAACACGGCTATTAAGGGAACGCAATGATGGATTACCTTAGTCCTTTGTATCACGGGTGACACCATCATTCCACCCTCTGTGGTGAATCCAGTTGTTGGTAATAAGGAGTCCACGCACAGGGGGTTAACTTTCTGAGCCAAACCGGGACGGTTGCTGAAGCTCATTTACTTGAAAATAACTTGATAATACACGCCAGCAGGAAACAGTGCAAAAACACCAAAGTGGTGTGACGGAGGATTCACGGGGGGACAGGAGAAACCACAGTCCTGTTATCTGTGGGTCCTGGTCCCGGCAACACACTCTCTTCTCTCCAACACTCTACCGGTCAACACTCACATTTGGATGAAGGAGTGCGCTGCATGGTGGCTCCTGTGGGGTACTTTCATATCTCCTGGGTACAGCAGGCTCGGGGCTGGCTGTAGATCCCTTTTAACCCTTCTCCATTCTGGGCCACAGGTGTCTGTGTGGTCCTCTTGCAGCACTTCAACACTCCTCTCTCTTGCAAGCCCAGAACAGAACACCCTTGCACACACCTTGCAATCACATAGATCAAGCATGGTCACATGACCACCTACTCACAACATAAAATGATACATTTCCAGACAGACATCTCACGTACCAGACAGTTTAGGCCCCCTGCACTAGTGTGGGAAATTCCGCGGTGGGATTTGCCGCAGAATTTCTGCCTGTGGAAGCTGCCATAGGATTGCGTTAGAAAACACAATCCTAGGCAGACGGGCGCGATTTGTCCGTGTGAAATCTCGCACGGAAAACAAATTGCGGCATGTTCTATTTCTGTGCGTCGCTCCGTGAGCCCCGCACAGAAATGTCAATCCCCGGCCGCTGGCCCCGCTTTGCGCATGTGATGGCTGGACGGCAGCCGGCACATCACAGAGCAGGAGCCGCGAGAGCAGGTGAGTGCCGCTTGGTCCCTGCAGGGGCTCGGGTCGGGGCCGCCCCGGCCGTATGCAGGCGGTCTAACTCTTATAATGCTGCAGTTATGCAATACACATCAATGATGCAACACAGAAGACCCTGACATTACAGTGGACCAACACATACACACTATTATGGAGGGGCCCTATTGTTCTGGGCCACTACAGTATAATGCCTTCCCCTCCCTTTAAGTCAACTACTCTCTTCGCTTCCCTGTTCCCCTTGTCACGGTCACCCCTCCCCTCCTTCCAGTTCCCATATTGGATGCAGTTTCACTAACCGAACCCGGAAGTGAGCACTGCTAGATATAAGCATCACTTATATACAATGTGATCGGCTAAAGGTCACATGATGTCAACTTCTGAAGAGATTCACAGACGGATGCCAAGCAGTCATTGGTTAAGGCGGCCAGAAGATGGCGACACAAAATATAAGTCTTATTTTAAAGTAGTACAGAAAACTCTCTGCTGTAATCGTTCTGACCCCAGAATAAAGGCAGCAGCTCTTTTTTGCCGCAGTGTGTACGCCTTAAAAATAAGACCCCCCAAAGACATTACAATTGCGCCTCGCCCTCTGTTTCACCGAGGCGCGTCCAGTAATTGATGCTCCATTTGTGATTTGTGGCAAAATGACACTTTTCTACGTTATTGAGGCTTGACAAATGTGACGCGAGGCGGAACCGCTGCGTCCTGCAACCTCTCATGATGAATAAACGCTGCCGTTTATATGGATTCTCAGGCGTCTCGGATAAAGTGATTCCGTGGAAAGATGTCACCAAGTTTAGTACGGAGGGCTACAGGCGGTCCGCGGGACTCATACCACTGATGGGATGCGCCTTTATCGGCAATCACCCCCACCAAACGTTCCCTGAGGTTGCAAATAAGATCGGCACAATGTTGAACAGTTTTGGACCCTTTTCTCTCCCTCAATGTGCTTCAGTTGGTTAGTATTTCTGGGATGCCTTGTATGTACAGCCCTCTTCAGGCCACGCCACAGCATCTCCACAGGGTTAAGGTCAGAACTCTGAATAGGACATTCCGGAACACAAATCTTTTTCACCTTTTCTTCAGCTAATTTCCTTGTGTGATTTGGGTTGTTGTCTTCTTCCATCACCCAACATCTCTTCAGCTTGAGGTCCAGGATGGACGGCCTTATTATATCCTCCTGTAAGATGTTCTGATCCACCTAAAATTCATTCTTCCCTTAAAAGGGTTCTGACACGGATAATGTTTTTATGCTTTAGCAGCCATTGTTTCCTGGTCGGCCTCATGGACACAGGGAACCCAGGATTAATGGCTGTTAAAGCATAAAAACATAGTACTTACCTAATACTTACCTTGTTGTTGTCATCCGGGGGGGGGGGGGGTCATCTCCCGGCAGGCAGTCGTCTTCCTCTTCTTCCTCCGATGAGCCGCCCCCTCTCCGGGATTGCGCGCATGCGCAGTGGAGAGGTTCCCTCTGACAGGAGTCAGGATGGGCTGCGTCTCAACTGTGCATGACCAGAACTCCAACTTCAGCCAGGACAGACGGGCCGCCCACAGCAAGCACTGCTTGTGACGTGCTTGCTGTGGGTGGCCTATCCGTTCACCTCGGAAGTGGCTGACGGACGGAGCAGAGCAGGAAGCGGTCATTTTGACTGCCACAGATGAAGAAGCCGGACGGAGGGGACATGCCTGACGATCGGTCCTGGCCAGGCAAGGTGAGTGACATTTTTTTTTTCATGTCAGAACCTCTTTAATGATCACAAAGTGTCCAGGCTGCGAGGAGCAAAGCAGCCCCAAAGCATGATGTCCGCTCCACCAGGCTTCACAGTTGGGTGAGGTTTGGTGTTGGTGTGCTCAAAGCCAACGTCGGGACGATAAATGAGGCCAACGGTCGTCCAGCAGAAAGCAAAGTCCTATAACAAGCCGTGGTCAGCTGGGATGTCAGGAGAGAGGATGTGGTGTCAGCAGCAGGGGAACCGAGGGGCACAGCACCACCCATGACCCATGGGAAGACCTGCTGTTGGCCACAACCACTGGTGGCAACCAATTGTGTGTTATTACTCGCGGTCACCTGTACTTGTGGCGGAGGCCACAATCGGACCCCAGTTATTAGTAATCATTGTTAAAGTCCACTCCAAGGGGTTCACTTACTTTGTCTTGTAACTGTACATTCATATACTTCTACACACTGTGATATGTGTGCAGACATATATAGATGCAGGTACATATATATACACACACTATATGTATGTGCAGGGACGCCGCGCCGCAGATTATTCCAATACACCACAAATAAGGCAAAAAACCTGTTTTTTGCTCATCCACATGATTTCCAGTCGTCTGTACGTCACATTTCGGCCCGACACTCGCTTAGATCCTGACACTTCTTCATTCTTCTACTTCCAACACTTGTTGCTGTCTAATACAGTATATCCCATAATATATACATAATATATCCCATAATACAGGCTGAGGCAAAAGTCTGAACACACCATTTGGCTGGTGTAATAATGAGAATATTGACTTCCAGTGTGGGAAAGTATTAATTGGGAGAGAGGCTGAATTTAATAATAATAATAATCTGTATTTGTATAGCGCCAACATATTCCGCAGCGCTTACATAGACGGGGGGATACAGAAAGACAAAAGTACAAACATTACAGAACCACGGTTACATAGTAATCAGCTGATGGAGACAATAGGGGTGAGGGTCCTGCTCCAACGAGCTTACATACTACGAATAGTGGAGTGATACAGAAGGTAAAGGGGCTGGAGATGTGCACAGTATGGTGGGGTGGAGATGTGCACGGTATGGCGAGGTGGAGATGTGCACGGTATGGCGGGGTGGACAGTGAGGGATGTTATACACGTAGACAATGGTCAGACATTTAGCCGTGTGACGGCAGAATCGGTATGACTGCAGGAGCGGTTTATGATGGCTAGCAGGGATTGCAGTCAGTAGGTCAGGGAGCATGTTATCAGGTGGAGTACAGAGGGGTTTGTTTAGGGAATGCGGTATGCCTCCCTGAAGAGGTGCGTTTTTAGAGCACGTCTGAAGTTCTGCGAGTCCTGGATTGCTCGGGTAGCCTTTGGTAGTGCGTTCCAGAGGACCGGTGCTGCTCTGGAGAAGTCTTGGAGGCGGGAATGAGAAGTTTGAATGAGAGGGGCGCTCAATCTGGTTTCATTAGCAGAGCAGAGAGCCCGGGCTGGGTGGTGGATTGAGATGAGGGAGGCGATGTAGGGGGGCGCTGCGCTGTGGATGAGGGATACAATATAGGGGGGCGCTGCACTGTGGATGAGGGATACAATATAGGGGGGCGCTGCACTGTGGATGAGGGATACAATATAGGGGGGCGCTGCGCTGTGGATGAGTGATACAATATAGGGGGGCGCTGCACTGTGGAGGGCTTTGTGGATGAAGGTGGCGAGTTTAAATTGAATTCTGTATTTAACGGGCAGCCAGTGCAGTGACCGGCACAGGGCAGAGGTGTCCGAGTAGTGGCTGGACAGGAAGATGAGCCTGGCTGCCGCATTCAGGATGGATTGGAGAGGGTAGAGTCTGGTGCAGGGGAGGCCGATCAGCAGCGAGTTGCAATAATCGAGCCGGGAGTGGATGAGGGCGACAGTGAGAAAAGAGCGGATTCTTGCGATGTTCTTGAGGTGCAGCTGACATGTTCGGGCCAGAGATTGGATGTAGGAGGTAAAAGAGAGATCAGAGTCAAATATGACCCCAAGGCAGCGGGCGTGCTGGGAGTTATGGTGCCACACACTGAGATGGAGATGTCAGGAGGAGGTCGGTTAGTGGAGGGTGGAAATACCAGCAGGTCAGTTTTTGAGGGGTTTAGTTTTAGGTAGAGAGAGGACATGGTGTTAGAGACAGCGGACAGACAGTTGGTGATGTTTTGGAGGAAGGGTGCAGAGATGTCCCGGGCAGAGGTGTATAGTTGGGTGTCATCAGCATAGAGGGGGTATTGGAGGCCAAATCTCCTGATGGTTTGTCCAATAGGGGCTGTGTAGATAGAGAAGAGAAGGGGGCCGAGGACAGAGCCCTGGGGGACCCCAACAGCACGGGGAAGAGGAGAGGGCCGAGGACCAAGCCCTGGGGGAGCCCAACAGCAAGGGGAAGAGGAGGGGAGGTAGAGCCAGCAAAGGAGACACTGAAATAGCGGTTAGATAGGTAAGAGGAGAACCAGGAGAGAGCAGTGTCCTTTAGGCCGATGGAGCAAAGCTTACTGAGGAGGAGTTTGTGGTCAACAGTGTCAAACGCTGCAGAAAGGTCGAGGAGGAGCAGTAGGGAGTAATCGCCCCTTGATTTGGCTGTCAGTAGGTCATTGGATACACTTGTAAGGGCAGTTTCTGTCGAGTGTTGAGGTCGGAAGCCAGACTGTAGGGGGTCTAGGAGAGAGTGCTCTGATAGGTAGCTTACAAGGCGGGAGTAAACCATTCGTTCTAGTAGTTTGGAGATGAAGGGGGGGTTTGAGATGGGTCGGTAGTTGGCAGCATTAGTCGCGTCCAGAGTCGGCTTCTTTAGCAGTGGGGATATGATGGCGTGTTTAAAAGAAGAGGGAAAGATGCCAGAGGTCAGAGAGAGGTTGAATATAGTGGTGAGATGGGAGATGACCACTGGGGAGAGGGACCGGAGGAGGGGTGAGGGGAGGGGGTCGCTAGCGCAGGTGGTGGGGCGAGCAGAGAAGAGCAGTTTGGAGACTTCTTCCTCTGTCGCTGGTCTGAGTACAGACAGTGAGCAGGAGGTAGATGCAGTGCTGACAGGACTAGGGTCAGGGCTAGTCTGGGATTGGGAAGTTATTTCCTGACGGATGTCATCAATTTTCTTTTTGAAGTAAGCAGACAGCTCTACAGCACTGAGATCCGTCATCGGGGGGCTGCGGTTTAGGGCCGAGAAGGGAGTGAAAAGTATCAAAGAGCCGTTTAGGGTTGTGGGATAGTGAGGAGACGAGAGAGGTGAAGTAGACTTGTTTGGCATGGTGGAGGGCAAGGTTGTAGGTTCTGAGCATGAATTTGCAGTGGAGGAAGTCTGCGGACGTTTGCGATTTCCTCCACAGCCGTTCAGCACTTCTAGAGCCCCGCCAGATGAAGCGCGTTTGAGGTGTGAGCCAGGGTTGCCGCGTTCTACATCGCATGGCTCGGGTCCTGGGGGGCGCCGCTTCATCCAGGGCATGTTTGAGAGCGGTGTTGTAGTGAGCGGCAGCCAGGTTGGGGCAGGAGAGGAGAGAGATAGAGGACAGAGAGGACTGTAGGGACACAGCAAAGTTCTGGGTGTGAATGGCCTTAAAGGGGTTGTCTCGCGAAAGCAAGTGGGGTTCAGCACTTCTGTATGGCCATATTAATGCACTTTGTAATATACATCGTGCATTAATATGAGCCATACAGAAGTTATTCACTTACCTTCCCTGCGCTGGCGTCCCCGTCTCCATGGCTCCGTCTAACTTCAGCGTCTAATCACTGAAGAGACTATAAAGGGCTCCAGAGATAAAAGCCCAGCGACCTGGCGGCCATTGTACCGGACCTCTCCACCAATCCAGTGCCAGCAGGGCATTGCACATCCCGCCATCTGCGTACAGCCACCTCAATGTGCGGAGGTGCGCCATCCTGTGGAACGTATCGCGGGAACTCGCTGCCCTCAGATTCACATTACACAACGGATTAAACATTTAACCCCGTGCATCCAGCAGAAGCATGGAAACCTTAAACATGCCACGGAAAGCACTTTGTGGTACTTCGCCCTGACTCAGGGGGACGGTCTGAGGATAGAAAAGTAGTTTAAATGGCCGGGCATGCTATACAATAAAATCATTTATATTGACCCCTCTTCTCCCCCAGGAAGCAGCAGAGCGGCTCCAGCGTGCGGGCCAGAAGTCAGGTGACCACAGCAGCCAATCAGAGGCTGCAGCCTCTCATTCCGAACTCATGGCTTCCAGGATGTGAGCGATGATGCCAGGAGAACGCGACACAATGCTGCAGCCTCTGATTGGCTGCAGCAGTCACCTGACCTCCGGCCCGCACCGACAGCAGGAGATTCACCAGAGCCGTACGGCTGCTGCCCGAGGGAAGTGGAGAGGCGAGTGCTGCTTCTTTTGTTAATTTATAGCATGCCTGGCCATTAAAAAAAATCATACTCTGACCGCCCCTTTAACTCCTAAACAAGTAAAGAGGACAAAGCTGACACTTCCAGGGTGTTCTGAGGTAAATTCTAGCCAAGCTTGATATATCACATGACCGATGTCCCATGTGAAAAACCTCAGCTGAAGTCAGTATGGTAGGGTTCAAAATGGCCGCTGAAAAAGTCTCCTGCACCCAAAAATTCAGCTTCCCTCCAAAATAATACATTTTAAACATGCCAAAACTGACACTTGCAGGGTGTTTCGGAGTCAATTTTAGCCAAGCTTCATATATATCACACAATCCTCTTCCGATTTGACAAACCTGAGATGAATTAAATATGGCAGAGTTCAAAATGGCCGCTGAAAATGCCCCCTCCACCAAAAAATGCCGCCTCCCTCTGGACTAATACTTAATTACACCAGTCAATGTGTGTGTCCGGACTTTAGCCTCACTCCATATATATACATATATACACACACATTGACTGCTGCAATCATATCCCATAATATATAAGAAGTCTGAACCCAAAGATGATGGCCGGGAATGCTATAAACAGCGTGACGTCTGTCGGAGGGCAGCGAGGCGCGAGCACAGAACTCCCGGCGCTCCAGCACCCCTTCTTACACGGCACATGCTGTACATGAATACCCTGCTCGGACCCGGTACTGCAGCACAAGGAGGCCTACAGATCAGCAGCCATGCATGAGGCACTGAAGGATAACCCATTCTCCCCAGGATGAATGCTGGTAGGGCCAATACCCGCGTACTGCGGTATATGATGCTGCATGCCATCATTTTGTTTGTCACTGAATGCATGAAAATAAATCTGCTGCGTGACCCTCGGATCTCAGCGGGTGCAGAACTTGGGCTGCGCCTGGTCGGTGTGCTGCGGGGACATCTAGAGGATAGAACCAGCATTACATGCACACGGCTGTTTCTGAGTCTTGCATCATAAGGGCTTGTTTAGACGGCCGTATTTACCTCTCGCCATGATACACAACAAGCTCCCATAGACTTTTATGGCAGCTGGAAAAAAGGCAGGAGTAGGGAGTCACCCTGCGGACAAGGCTGGGATAAGAGGACGGCCGGCACTAATTAGGCAGATCGGTCATTCCAAGGATTTCTGCCGATCGTTGGTTTCCATCGCTTCCGTGTATTTTTTAATATGGCTTGAAATACGCGACTAAAGATCGGGACTCGATTGCGTCAAACCTTCATTCATGCGATTATACTAAAGGGGCATCCCAGGATTTAACTGATCCCTATCCCCACAGACCTCCTCATCAGCGGTGAGAGTCGCAGCGCTGCCTTCACTCCCATTGAAATGAATGAGCGCCGCGCTTCCCTACGCTTCCTGCAGAGGACATGAAAGAGCAGCGGGCGCTCCTATTCATTTCATTGGGAGTGAAGCCGGCGCTCCAACTTCCTCCTCTGATGACGATCAACTGAGGGATGGCTTCCACCGCTCAGGACCCCTGTCCATCAACTACCAGCTAAACTACACCTAGCTAAACAGGGCACCCACCCCAAAAAGGGTGACCTCGATCTCACACCTCTCCCTAAAAGCCCCAACTCTGGGCAATAAGAAGGGAGAGTAAGAAAGAGCCCAATCCCTGATAGATGTGCCCGATCCCTGATAGATGTGCCCGATCCCTGATAGATGTGCCCGATCCCTGATAGATGTGCCCGATCCCTGATAGATGGGACGATCCCTGATAGATGTGCTCGATCCATGATAGATGTGCTGATCCCTGATAGATGTGCTGATCCCTGATAGAGGTGCCCGATCCCTGATAGATGTCTCCGATCCCTGATAGATGTCTCCGATCCCTGATAGATGTGCCCGATCCCTGATAGATGTGCCCGATCCCTGATAGATGTGCCCGATCCCTGATAGATGGGACGATCCCTGATAGATGTGCTCGATCCATGATAGATGTGCTGATCCCTGATAGATGTGCTGATCCCTGATAGAGGTGCCCGATCCCTGATAGATGTCTCCGATCCCTGATAGATGTCTCCGATCCCTGATAGATGTGCCCGATCCCTGATAGACGTGCCCAATCCCTGATAGATGTGCCGATCCCTGATGGATGCGCCCGATCCCTGATGGATGCGCCCGATCCCTGATAGAGGTGCCCGATCCCTGATAGAGGTTGCCGATCCCTGATAGACGTGCCCGATCCCTGATAGAGGTGCCCGATCCCTGATAGAGGTGCCATCTGCCCCCTTAAATAAACCACTCAAAATAAATGGAAAAAGAAGATGTATTTGGGCAAAAAACAACATAATCACAAGGAAATAGCTAAAAAAGAGAAAAAAGGAAAGAAAAAAGGGGGGGGGGCAATCCTAATAGGGATAATAATAATGATTGCTGCCCCTTTAAATAGACAATCATACAAAGCAGGACAAATCTGAAAACAAAACACCAAAAACTATTTTGTCCTTTTCTTGTGGATTTACTTGGGATTAGTTGAATCTTTTGCCCGGATCTTCAGTTTACTTTTATTGTGTCTGCTGAATTTAAAGGGGTTGTCTGGGCTCTTTTAAATTGATGACCTATCCTATACCATCAGTAGTTGATGGACGGGGGTCCGCCACTCGGGACCCTCAGCATTAACTGATCATTTAGCCTGCTGTGATGGATTCGGACCACCGGCTTCACTTCCATTATAGTCAATAGGAGCGCCGCACTGCTACCCCCCGTCTGTTACTGACATCCTGTCCTGGGCAGGAAGTGGCGCTCCCGTTGATTTCAATGGGAGTGAAGCCAACACTCTGACTTCCTCCTGAGTGGAGGACCCCCATCCATCAACTACTGATGGCCTATCCAGAGGGGGCTCATATATCAGTCACTGGGTCTCTTTCTTCTTACTGTGCAGGGTAGGGGCTTCTAGGTGAAGTGGGTGATCAGGGTCATCTCTTTCGGGGCGAGTGCTATTTAGGTAGTTGTTCATGAGGGACTTTTTAGTTTTTGGAGAAAAAGCCAGAAGAGGTTCACAGAGAGCGCGAAGTATACGGGAAGGTATACAGGAAGGTCTTCTGCTTCTCCGTACTGCTGGAATCACTTCCAATAATCTGCTGGGTGTGAAGCCTCGCTGATAGGTTTGTGTGCCTGCTAGGATCTGCAGATGAGTGAAGGCGCGTCATCCGCACAGCGGATCCCAAATGCAGGAGACCTGAGTCAGAACCATCTGTTCAGGCACCACTAGTGTTACGGCGTGTGCGGACCTGTTGTGTAGGAGCAGCCGGCGCAGCCCCTGTAGATATGCTTCTATTTACATCTGATCGCGGCTGTTTCCTACTACGGCGGAGATGACGGCAGCTGTAACTGCTCTTTTCTGTATGCACAGACATAAAAGTACTGCGCAGCACGAGCCGGCAGACAGGAGGGTGAAAAGACGCCATTTACTAATGTTATCGTCAGTTAATGTGGATGAATCACTAAGGTCCCGGATTTTACATTTCATGCTATTTGCTGTTTTTGCTTATTATTTGCATGTTTTGACACACGGGCGAGATTCTTTCACAAAATTTGTGCGTTGCAAGGTGCACAAATCTCACACGCATATGAACCCCATTCTTTTGAATACACATGAGTGACATTTTTCAAAATCACATCACACTGCAGCAGTCTACACCAACCAGCTCAGAGATAGAGAAGAGATCCTGCTCTCCTATGTGTACAGTGTATGGAGACATCATAGCAGCAGTCTACACCCACCAGCTCAGAGATGGAGAAGAGATCCTGCTCTCCTATGTTTACAGTGTATGGAGACATCATAGCAGCAGTCTACACCCACCAGCTCAGAGATAGAGAAGAGACCCTGCTCTCCTATGTGTACAGTGTATGGAGATATCATAGCAGCAGTCTACACCCACCAGCTCAGAGATACAGAAGAGATCCTGCTCTCCTATGTGTACAGTGTATGGAGATATCATAGCAGCAGTCTACACCCACCAGCTCAGAGATGGAGGAGAGATCCTGCTCTCTTATGTGTACAGTGTATAGAGACATCATAGCAGCAGTCTACACCAACCAGCTCAGAGATAAAGAGATCCTGCTCTCCTGTGTGTACAGTGTATGGAGACATCATAGCGGCAGTCTACACCCACCAGCTCAGAGATGGAGAAGAGATCCTGCTCTCCTATGTGTACAGTGTATGGAGATATCATAGCAGCAGTCTACACCCACCAGCTCAGAGATACAGAAGAGATTCTGCTCTGCTATGTGTACAGTGTATGGAGATATCATAGCAGCAGTCTACACCCACCAGCTCAGAGATGGAGGAGAGATCCTGCTCTCTTATGTGTACAGTGTATAGAGACATCATAGCAGCAGTCTACACCAACCAGCTCAGAGATAGAGAAGAGATCCTGCTCTCCTATGTGTACAGTGTATGGATACATTGTGGCAGCCGTCTACACCCAGCAGCTCAGAGATAGGGAAGAGATCCTGCTCTCCTATATGTACAGTGTATGGAGACATCATAGCAGTATTTTGCACCCACCAGCTCAGAGATAGAGAAGAGATCCTGCTCTCCTATGTGTACAGTGTATGGAGACATCATAGCAGCAGTCTACACCCACCAGCTCAGAGATAGAGAAGAGATCCTGCTCTCCTGTGTGTACAGTGTATGGAGACATCATAGCGGCAGTCTACACCAACCAGCTCAGAGATAGAGAAGAGATCCTGCTCTCCTATGTGTACAGTGTATGGATACATTGTGGCAGCCGTCTACACCCAGCAGCTCAGAGATAGGGAAGAGATCCTGCTCTCCTATATGTACAGTGTATGGAGACATCATAGCAGTATTTTGCACCCACCAGCTCAGAGATAGAGAAGAGATCCTGCTCTCCTATGTGTACAGTGTATGGAGACATCATAGCAGCAGTCTACACCCACCAGCTCAGAGATAGAGAAGAGATCCTGCTCTCCTGTGTGTACAGTGTATGGAGACATCATAGCGGCAGTCTACACCCACCAGCTCAGAGAGAGAGAAGAGATCATGCTCTCCTATGTGTACAGTGTATGGAGACATCATAGCAGCAGTCTACACCCACCAGCTCAGAGAAAGAGAAGAGATCCTGCTCTCCTATGTGTACAGTGTATGGAGACACCATAGCAGCAGTCTACACCCACCAGCTCAGAAGGTAGAGAAGAGGTCCTGCTCTCCTATGTGTACAGTGTATGGAGACATCATAGCAGCAGTCTACACCAACCAGCTCAGAGATGGAGAAGAGATCCTGCTCCCTATGTGTACAGTGTATGGAGACATCATAGCGGCAGTCTACACCCACCAGCTCAGAGATAGAGAAGAGATCCTGCTCCCTATGTGTACAGTGTATGGAGACATCATAGCAGCAGTCTACACCCACCAGCTCAGAGAAAGAGAAGAGATCCTGCTCCCTATGTGTACAGTGTATGGAGACATCATAGCGGCAGTCTACACCCACCAGCTCAGAGATAGAGGAGAGATCCTGCTCTCTTATGTGCACAGTGTATGGAGACATCATAGCAGCAGTCTACACCCACCAGCTCAGAGATAGAGAAGAGATCCTGCTCTCCTATGTGTACAGTGTATGGATACATTGTGGCAGCCGTCTACACCCAGCAGCTCAGAGATAGGGAAGAGATCCTGCTCTCCTATATGTACAGTGTATGGAGACATCATAGCAGTATTTTGCACCCACCAGCTCAGAGATAGAGAAGAGATCCTGCTCTCCTATGTGTACAGTGCATGGAGACATCATAGCAGCAGTCTACACCCACCAGCTCAGTGATAGAGAAGAGATCCTGCTCCCTATGTGTACAGTGTATGGAGACATCATAGCAGCAGTCTACACCCACCCGCTCAGATATAGAGAAGAGATCCTGCTCTCCTATATGTACAGTGTATGGAGACGTCATAGCAGCAGTCTACACCCACCAGCTCAGAGACAGAGAAGAGATCCTGCTCTCCTATGTATACAGTGTATGGAGACGTCATAGCAGCAGTCTACACCCACCAGCTCAGAGATAAAGAGATCCTGCTCTCCTGTGTGTACAGTGTATGGAGACATCATAGCAGCAGTCTACACCCACCAGCTCAGAGAAAGAGAAGAGATCCTGCTCTCCTATGTGTACAGTGTATGAAGACATCATAGTAGCAGACTACACCCACCAGCTCAGAGATAGAGAAGAGATCCTGCTCTCCTATGTATACAGTGTATGGAGACATCATAGCAGCAGTCTACACCCACCAGCTCAGAGATAGAGAAGAGATCCTGCTCCCCTATGTGTACAGTGTATGGAGACATCATAGCAGCAGTCTACACCCACCAGCTCAGAGATATAGAAGAGATCCTGCTCTCTTATGTGTGCAGTGTATGGAGACGTCATAGCAGCAGTCTACACCCACCAGCTCAGAGATAGAGAAGAGATCCTGCTCTCCTATGTATACAGTGTATGGAGACATCATAGCAGCAGTCTACACCCACCAGCTCAGAGATAGAGAAGAGATCCTGCTCTCCTATGTATACAGTGTATGGAGACATCATAGCAGCAGTCTACACCCACCAGCTCAGAGATAGAGAAGAGATCCTGCTCTCCTATGTGTACAGTGTATGGAGACGTCATAGCAGCAGTCTACACCTGCTCGCTTAAGGAAGACAATAATTAGATATAGTGCCTACTGCCTACACATGGAAAAATGCAAGATGCAAGTCTTATAATGACCAGATATATTGCTATTCCTCATTTTCTCACACAGTAGATTATTTAGAAAAGCGACGTTCAATTTAAAGAGGACCTGTCAACCTTTTCTGACATGTCTTAGCATGGGCGTACGAATAGGAGGTGCAGAGGGTGCGGTCATACCTGGGCCCAGAAGCCCTAGGGGGCCCATAAAGTCTCTATTCCCCATATTGCAAACCAATCCAATCAAAGAAGCTTCATAATTGGGGCCCAGTTCCAGATTTTGCACTGGGGCCCAGCAGCTTCAAGTTTCGCCACAGTGTTGGCTCTGATTGGACAGTTTAACTGTATAATGATACTCCTAAACTGGTAACGCCCAGTTGTCCATGGATTCATAAATTGACAGGATGAATAACAGAGGAATGACACGATGAAGAGAAGCTCCACTATGAGGAATACAATTGTACAGACAGCTGATCTGTAGGAGCAGCGAGCTACATTGTATCACCCTGGCCATGTCGCCCACAATTCAGGCATCTGATGCCCGATGCGACCAGACAAACCTTTTACTGAAGTCTTGTAGAATGTGAACCCCCTCCTCTCGGGCGCTGTGTTAGCGGGATGTCAGGAAGCGCCTTCTGAGAGAAAGGAAATGTTTGCTGAGACGATTAAAAACAGTGAAAGGTGTAATTTTAGTTTAACAGTAAAGAAATTGGCCACGATTGAGCGAGCGCCGACACGGCCCCTACGCCGGTGCGCGGCAGTAAATTCCCCGGTGTGCGTCTGATAACCACGCCACGCTGGCTGATCTCTCCCCATTAAACATGATCAATTACTGGATGTGATGAGCTCGGCATCAGCTGCGCGCCGTCCACGCTTCCGCAGCTCGCTGATTCTGGAGCAGCTGCTGCAGGTCAAACAAACCCATCAGGAAAAAAATGACACGGAGGTTTGGAGGACGAGAAGAGGCGCGACCTGTTGCACCGCAGTAAACATCATTTATCTGCACGCGTTTATGCGGCTGCGAGCGGATTGTTTCGCTCACAAAGTAACCGCCATCTGTTGAGAGTGCAGAAAAAAGGACTGAGCGCGAACCGACTGCGAGGCGCCTGTTGTACGGCGATGAAGTCCTGCCCTACCTTCTGGAGGAAACAACTGTCCGGAGGACGCTCACACCTCCGCCAACGGCTATCCCCTCTTAGAACGAAGCAGGTAAAAACTAAAGTCCAGCATATACCGGGCACGCACGGCGCCGGGCAGACCCATTCACTATAACAAGGTCTGTCCAGTATCTGGCGTGGCGGCGGACATGTTCCTGGACACAAGGGGGCAGCACCTGTGATGGTTAGGCTGGGATTTTATGCCAGGTTTGCAGTCTGACTTGAGCCTCCGGCCCGGATGGGAATGGGGGGGATGTAATAATGCCCCATTACCCCTCATGGCCCTGTTTAATAATAATGCCCCACAAGGTCCTGTGCATGTCATGTCATCGGCCTACTCAGAAGCAAGCTGAGACCTGCGGCACGGACTGCAGGGGACAGGAGGAGCGGCACAGGTGAGGTGAGTATACAGTAGTTTGGTTTTTGCAGTGGCACATTTCCACTAGTGGTGGAATATAATAGGCACAGCTTGGACAGCCATGGGCCCCCGGATCCTCAGGGGCCACCCCTACCACCCCTTTTAAAAGAGACCCAAATCAGAATACCACCATTGGTATGTTAACGCCTTCCTGACCACATTACATGAATTAACAGGCTGATGAGCGAACAGTGTCTGCATCCAACGTCATCGGAACGACGAGGCTCATCCCATAGAGACACGGGGAACTGAGCTAATAAATAACCCTCAGCCCAAGGCGCATACAGAGCGCTCCCACATTCTGGCAGTAGCTAGGGAACCCTGTGACATCACTAGTGACATCACAGGGGTTCCCTGTGCAGTTCGGGCTTGGAGACATGCAGAGAAGATGTGCTTTGCCTCCTCCCTGCATTTCTGTGCATACAGATCACAGATCAGAGATCTCATGGGCTCTTAGCATTGGATTACTGCGATCTGTATGCAGCGAACACATATATAATATCATAGTGAAAAAAATAACAATAAATAAATACAGTGAAATGTTGCAAAAAACAAATAAAATATCGAAACTAAATAAAGAACAAGAACCAAAGCACAATACATAAATACAGCACCAGAACCAAGCTCAGTATATGGATACAGCACAAACCAACCTCAGTATATTGATACAACACCAGAACCAAGGTTAGTAAATAAATATAGCACCACAACCAAGCTCATAACATAAATACTGCACCAGAACTAAGCTCAGTACATAGATACAACACCAGAACCAAGCTCAGTACATAAATACAGCACTAGAACTAAGCTCAGTACATAAATACAGCACCAGAACTAAGCTCAGTACATAAATACAGCACCAGAACTAAGCTCAGTACATAAATACAGCACCAGAACTAAGCTCAGTACATAAATACAGCACCAGAACTAAGCTCAGTACATAGATACAACACCAGAACCAAGCTCATAACATAAATACTGTACTGGAACTAAGTTCATAATATAAATACAGCACCACAACCCAGTTCAGAACATAAATACTATACTGGAACCAAGCTCATACTATAAACACAGCACCAGAACCAAGCTCAAAACATAAATACAGAGAAAACTAAGCAATCGTGTTGCGGGGACATCAATGGGCTGATAGTGGCACTTGGAACGTCAGAAGGGAGGAGACAGAGCCAGAAGGATGATGATTCATGTAGCTCTACAAGATGCAATGGCAGGGATCATCTGGCCGGGCAGACTTTAGGGAGCGGTTTGCATATAGCCAAGGCCAGCCATGCTCGAGACCCTGTTTGACCCAGAACAAAGAGGTTCTGGTGTACCTCGTGCCCTCCTGGTATTACTGGGCAGTGCTACATTCCCCCGCAGGTCCCGCACTCTCGGGCAGGCTGCGCACGTTGGCCATCCCTTTAGACAATAGGTCGTGTCCTGATAATAGATTTCCTTTAACCAGATGGAGAATAGGCTAACAGTAGCGATGGAAACATCCCGATGCGGCTTGTAGTCATTATGTTGTACGCCGGTAATCTGCGCTCCATCTGTTCCATCCATGTTGTGGAGGACCTGACAATATTGTATCAAATCCACAATACAGAAGGGCTTTATGCACTAATGGAAGAAGAAATGTAGCAACATGGCGTCCAATCCCCTGGGTCATCGGACGTGTATAGCGCCACATACAGCTCACCCCTCAGCACTAAGGCTACACTGGGGAGAGATCTGACTACGAGATCGCATTTTATATGCGACGGCACAACTGTTGGCTGTCAGATCTGCATCAATCATGTCATTGGAAGCATAAGGAGGCAGCAGAGCCTCATTGAGCTCTATGGATGCCAAATTACGCCAAATTAAATGGAGCCGTTATCCGCTCGTGTGCACGCGGTTATACTGCGCATTCTTTTATGGGGCTCCATACAGTTTATGATGTTCCTATCTGTACGTTTTAACCAGCGCTGTAGCTCCAGAATTACTCGGATGTCATGGATTATGTGTGCCGTTAAATTGCTAAGTAAAGTTTTATCACTTTGGGAAAATAAGGAATGCGACTAAACCTTGTAGAGAAGTGGAATGACCCCGCGAGGCTCCCGGGGAGCAGACCACTTCTTTGTCCTCTACGGTTCCGTGGTGTTTGTATCGCCGCTGGTTATACGCTGTTTATACTGTTCTGTGGCGGTTCTGTTACACAGGGATCCCATGGACTGGGGGTGGAGCGCGGGAGCAGCGCTATAACAAGGGCCTAACTTTGTGTTGAGTTTGATTGCAGTGCCCGGTTTCTCTAACTTTTGTCTAGTTCTAACTGTTGGGGGATGTTCTTGCATCGGTACCAGCTGGGCATGGTGGGCCCCGGGGAGCCTGGTAATGGCAATGGGGGCTCTGCATGGGTGGTGCTGGTAGGAATGGTCCAGACTGGGCTTCCAGTAGCCGACCTCAACAGTATCCATGGACAGGCCGGGGAATCTGGGTTCCTCTAGCTCAGGCTTCGTCTGCTCATCGTCGGATCCGTTAATAATCGTCTTGGCACCAATTCCATGCATATAACAAGTAGAGCTTCATTAAAGGTCCCCCCAGGAGCCGCTGGGGCGCACAGTGTGTTAGAAAGCATAGCAACAAATTTGCAGTCTGTCGATGTAAGTTTCCCCCTTAGTATTGTTGCCTGCCGGAGGCCGAGCGCTGGGCAGGAGTAGGAACACAAATCAGCGGTAGCATGCAGAAGGGGCCTCGCAGGCCAAGGCCATTCCAGGAGGTTCTAGACAACCCAGCACTCTGACGATAGCAGCGGCTTTAAGCACCGGCAGGCGCTGCGTTAGAATAGTCCACCAGTCCCTCGTGGATGTCGCCAGGTCGACACCCCTTCACCTTACCTTGCATGTAATACAAATACCATGCAAGGTAAGGTGAAGGGGTGCAAAGTCTACCCTCCTTACATAGTGAGGAGCGGGCAAAGTCCTGGAAGACTGGGTCTTGCAAGAGAGGTATGAGAGAACAGACTAGAACAAGCTCCACCTGCGCTTCGGAGCTGATGAAGGGGCGCTGGGCCCAAAGGAAGGTGCGGGGTTCCCTGTAACCGTGGCTGGGACTGAGGCCACACTCACCGATGTGGAGGGAGCTACAGAGTCACTTATTGCAGTCTGCATCAGGCTAGATTTACAAGTAGGGGTCATCGTACCTTGTTCTCGTGTTTCGGGGCAGCAGGGTAACTAGGCTGTCATGGCTGTGCCACCTAACATGAGGTATGCGGTGATACTTTACCTCATTGTAGGGCCCCCTTAGAAGTAGAACCCAGCAGGATCGCTGAAGAAATGCCCACAACTTGTATTTACAAACAGTTTAACTTGGGCCGATCCGGCCGAAAAACAGAACAAGCAACAAGCCCCTCGTGGGGTACAATAGCAGAAGAAAGTCTATTTCCTCAGTAATTCGGATAAGTTCACAAACTCCATAGGGCAGCAATTAAGCGTGTCTCTAAACAGATCCCACCGGACGGGCTCCTCCAGGGGTGGCCCCTCTATTATGTGAGTCCACAGGGACAACCTCCAAACAGCCCCTAGGGCAGAAACTCTGCTTGTGCCCAGGGAGGAGCAGCACACACCCGCTCACTGCAGCGACACAGCAGCCCGCTCCTGGTCCCGGCTAGTGATGCGAAGGGAGAAGAGTGGCCACACCCCCAAGTCCCATCCCAATCTACAGGTGGGCTTCACTAGAGTCCGAAAAGTTCAGCTCAGGCGAGCAATCCCACACACGAGGCCTGGATAGAGATAGAACGCCACGATTCGTTTTGCGCGCGTGTTTTCACGCAGACAAATTGCGGCTGTGGGCATAGGATTGCATTTTCTAATGGCGGACATTCTGCGGGAATTCCCACCCATGTGCAGGGATACAGAGAGAGAGAAGGAGTGAGTGGAAACTCCACTGCAATGTAGAGTGCCTGCCAACGTGATTGCCCTCCGGCAGAGAGCTGGAGAGTTTGAAAGGAGTTTGTGCCGGGACCAGAGCCCTATAGATAACTGGGACTGTAGACTCCTCTGGGCACCTGTGATTTTCTCCCTGTCGCATCACCCTGTGATTTTCTGCACTGTTCTCCTGCTGGTGTGAAGTCTACTTGTCTGGAACTGTACCTACGTTTTTCCAGTAAAGAGGCAGCGCCGACCGTTCCCGGCTTTGCTAGTTAGTCATTCCCTGTGAATGTGGACCCTTTATTCTATCGCCTGGATTCACTGCAGAGGAAGGAAGGTGGCGTCACTCGTGGCAACCAACCGCCAAGTTAGACCACGTATTGGGTTACCCCTTTGCAAAGCCTGCTCTCAGTTAATTGGACAGGTCCTGTGCTACCCTCAGGATGGGAGATGGTAGAGCCCTGTGACAAGCCCTAAACTCTACCCCACTGTCTCCTAGGCTGAGGGCCCGCTCCTCGGACGCTGCTCATGGTGCTATTCTATTCATTTCGATAGGGGTGGAAATACCTGAGTACGAGTGCTTGGCATCTCCGGCAGTCCCATTGAAGATGAATGAATCCGCATCGCACATGATCAACCCCCACTCCATTCTGTCTCCTCCTCACTGCAGGGGGTGCAGGGAGCCCACAGTGGTGAGAAGAGGGGAACACAGGACTCTTGTTCTTGGGATTGGTGGGGGTCTCAGTTGAGACCCCCACTGTTCAGACTTTTATTGTCGGTTCTATAGACAGGTGATAACAGTCACATTTGGGGATCAATAGAAGGCTTATTTCTACATGTTTGGGGCTAGTAGCGGCCCTCTGTCAGGTGGCTGGATGAAAGGTCGGGTAGTGGAGTGAAACGCATTGAAGTAGGTTTTTTATCTAATGTTTGTGCAATATAAGTGCGTTAACAAGTTCATCTTATTTTACATGAAATCACAGATAGTGCCGACCCGCGGCCGGAGTCCCATCTGCTGTTTACCCCTCCTAAGTGTCTTATACAGGAACCAATTCAGGCGGCAGTCACAATATAACCTCCATACCGCCCAATGGGCTGAGTACCTTGCAGCCATAAAGGGAGGCGCTATAGGGTGCTTCGTGCTGTCGGCTTCATGCCAGTCCCGCCCACGAGGAGCCGGCTCTTCTTTCTCTGCATGATGTTTCAGAATTGTCCAAGACACAAAATGCTGTCAGGTTCCAGCAGCAACTCTCTCTGCAAGATGTTTTATGTGCCTCATGGTTATTTCTATTTCCGGACCGGGTCCCTGCCTACACCCGGGTTGTTGGCTCAGCTGTACAACTACGGCATGAGCGCGCTCTTCCAGCACCACAGATGCTATGCCCCCTCTCACAGCCTGGTATTCAGCTGCTGGGCACCAGGGCAAAATCTGTAACAGAGCCCCCAACTATCATGCTTCACTTATAGTGCTAGTCTTCTGATATAGATGAGCTTATACCGCCTGGACACAGTGCAGGGGAGGCCGCCATGACTGTGCTAGGAGGGAGGGCATAGAGGGATCAGTGGCCAATGGTGACAGGGGGGGGGCAAGTGTTTATGATATAAGCCCTGCAGATAGAATGGTTCTTCCCATGTAGGCAGCCAGTTAAGCCCTTTCCCGCCATGTTGTCTGTCTTTTTCTCCACCCGTACCTCCCCTGCCATGGCCATTTTGGCTATCCTTATGCAGACTGTGGTCGGTAGGCGTTAGTTTCCCATAGGGGGCAGTTAGGTGCAGTGGGCAATGAAGTTGTATTGTCTTCGTCATGGCAGCTGGGGGCAGTCTTTGACTTCGGTGGTTAAATTTGGTAGGGAAGGATACATAATGGCTATACAGTCCCCAAATTAATGTGCAGTGGTTTCTTTCTCTGGCTGGATGTTGGGGGCTCCTGTAGGGTGTTATCCTTCTGGAGCTACATGAGGTGGTCACTGATTGCATCTGCAGGTGGTCTTGTTGGTGCCTCCTTCCCAGGTCACGGCTGCAGGTAAGAGTCGTATACAGAGTGCCACCAGAGTCACAGCTCCAAGGACGTCCGCTGGTGTCAAGGTGTTCTCAGTGTTGTATGTTTGTAAGTGTTGGTTATGTACAACTTTAGGTACAATTTCTTAATGTTGGATGGTCATCGCTATCTAAGTAGTTCCTCTATCTTCTTGTAATAAACGGCTGTTGTGGCTCTAGCACCCACTCTTGACCTCCCCGTTTTCTTTGGCTGGATTGGAACCATGTAGAGTGTTGGGAATGGTTGGACAACTCCGACTCAACTTATTCAAGTCAGGGGAAGAGCTGGGATGTACGGCGCCGCCTGCATCCACGGTAGTTACACCCCTGCTGGTTCTCTTCAAGAATGGTCACCCGGAGCCCCTCTGTGATTGACGTTTATGGTTTCTCCACGCTGCCCAGAGCGGCGCCGTCTGCTCTTCTCTGGCACCGCCTGCCTGTTATGCTGCCAGCTTCAAAAAAGGCATTTTAAGTTATATTGTAGATTTTAGCTGCGCATCTGCTCTGGCTGATTACCGGAGGCGAGCGCACTGATCGCCATTCTAAGCCGGTCCATTATCATCTGGAGCCGCTCTGCCAAGGTGCTTTGTCTTCCCGGCTCAGATGAATATGTATCTCGCTATTGTTCCTCCGCTTTATTTTTTATTTTCAAGGCCAAAGCCTATTAAAAGACTATTTCCGGAGTACAGCGAGCTGCGGCGGCGCGCCCGGCGATCGGCACCGGCTTTATTGGAATCTCTTTCGTTGATTTTCACCTCTGCTTTCTGAGAGACGGAGCTTTTTTGATTTTACCTGTCGAAAGGTAATTATTATTAGTTGGAAGCAGATTTTTTCCTGCTTTGTGTCGCCACAGAAGGTTTTTATTCTTTCGTTGATGGAGCCGCTTTTTACGGAATGAGCTGTAGTTTTTACATACATGTTGTTGATCACCTTGTATTCATGTTTTGGGTCAGCAGGGGTAACAATCTCCTCCCCCCCCCCCCTAATTCTGGCATTTTGTCAGTTTTTAAAAGATGTATAAATAAAGTGTTATTTAATGGCTCCTCGATGTCCGGATGTGATGACAACAATTAGGTTTATTTTTACTTTTATGAGTTATAAGAAAAGTTGGAAACGTTTTTTACCTTCTGATACCTTTATATTTTTTACATTTTTTTTTTGGCAGCCCCCGTAGGTGACTTGATCATGTGATCACTGTGTTGCCTATTAAGCCCTGCCAGAGGCCACAGATCGGGCTTGATAAGCAATCATGCATGGCGTCTCTGGGGAGCAGTCACTAGACCCGACGCCCCGCAGGCCAGGAAGAAAGGCTTTACTGCTGGTCTCTACATAATGCTGTCTCCACCGGCTGACTGGCTCTGGGGGGCCGTGCCCTCACACAAGCTCGTTTATTTCTCAGCACACTTGTTTTGACCCCCTTAGCGGAGCGCTCACCTGGCTTTTTCCAAGGCTTTTCTATTTAGGTTGAGCCCCATCTGCATTTTGGGTTTGGTCCAGCCATTTGTGTCTCCCTCTATCACATGCAGTCAGTGCACGCGGGATGCCTGGTGGGCCGCCAAAACACCCCCTCCGTCTGGCTGCTTAGACATTTGGTCAGCTATGACCGCAGCATCTTAATGGTTAATTGTCGTGACCGGAGCCAATTGCCCATGGCTATCAGAAACAGATGGCTATCGGGAGCGGAGGTGACTCCTCATATAACTACACCCTCCGTATTTATGTGAGGCGGTCAGGATGGGGTCCCCTGAGGGAATATTCCGCTATGTAGATGCTGGCCGCACACGCCACCTTAAACTGAACTCGCCACGCCCGGCCGTTACGTACCCCTGGCTTTCCGGATAGCGTTCTACCTTGTGTTGGGATCTCTAATGAATGGGACCCTTCGGCATGAATTGGTGGGATAGGTAATAATCTTTATTTGTATAGCGCCAGTATATTCCGTAACGCTGCCGAGGCTCATGGGAACTCAAACAATACGAAAGTTACAGAAGGTACACGAGTTCCATCTGGTATTCAGTTATTTGGAAACAAAGGGGGTCGAGGGGATCCAGATCGTAATGAATGCCCAATCTCAGGGACCCCCAGCGATCACGAGAACAGTGCACCCCCAATGCCCCAAGGGAATGGAGTCCTGGTGTACAGGGGAGAGCGCCACCATTGGGAGACGGAAGGAAACTGGTGCGTTCGGCCGTCTCCCCTGGAAGTGGATGGATTAGGGGTCATTCACATTCGAGGTGCAGCACTCTCATGGCCACCGGGGACGTGGTCAGGTATGCGGTCGGGTGGGCAGAGTTCTTCCCCCGGGGTTCTTGTCCTGATGCAGATTGCTTCCCACATTTGAAAAGGTGAAATCCTGCAGCATACGTGCGGCTCCACACAAGCGTCTACCGCGCTCGCAGCAGCCTTATTGCGGAGGAACAAGGTTTGAGGAGGGCCAGAGTCAGCGTGCTGCTCGCATCGGCGCACGTTACTGAGCGCAGGCCACACCCTGTCCGCGGGTTTAATGGCTATTTAAGCCTATTAAGGTCCGCTGTGCACGTCTACCTGTGTTTTGCGCAGTCGCACCTTCCACTTGCACATTTTCGCACCAGCCATGGACTTTTATGGTAGAGCAGGACCTATTTTTTTGTGCACGCACCAACAGCGAGCGCAAACACGCTTATTGGAACAAACCCACTGAATTGGTTCTACTCTCAGTGCAGCGCGTGACGAAAAACAAAACCGCTGACCTCCATGGTTTCGGTCTAGCAGGATTCTGGCGCGTTAATACTACGTGTGAGAAAAGACACGGCCGGACCTTCTGCCCGCTTTTATTTTTCTTTGCCCGCGCGCAATAGTGTGGAATTTGAAGCGCTCTGACTGCCTCATGCGCCAATACGCTGCACAGCGGCGAGTGTAGTTGCGCACGCGCCCATCTGAGGAGGCCCTCGTTCGGCTGCAGAGGCTCGCAGATATTTTCTGCCCCGTGTGACTGAAACTTGGTAAAACCTGACCCAGATCTGCAAACCTCATTGCGTGCAGCGAGCCGATCTGTCCTACGGACGAGACTCACGGCAATGGGAAGAGAGAAACACCTGAGCGCCCGCGGCGCCGCCCGCCTGCCAGCCGCCCATCTCTGTTGCAGATGGACATTTGTGCTGACCTGTAACCCTCGCCTTTGTTGTGAAGCTTCTTCAATGGTTCCGTTTCCACTATCAGGATTGTCGCGCGTTAATACCGCGTGCCGGGGGATCGGGCCGCACCCATCATGCTGCCTTTTTTTCAATCTGGTGTAATAGTGCGGAGTATGAATAGTCCAAAAACACCCGGCTCACGGGCCATCCCAAGCGTATCGGCGCCTCTGCGTTTTAGTTCCCTCATAGTCTGAAAAATTGGTGCCAAGTGCAGCAGTTATCAGTCGCGGCGGCCGCAGGGTCTTTTTGGCGCAGTTTGCTGGGCAGGTTAGACGCTTCTCTTCTGTCGGCCACCTCGCCGCTGCCGCATGATACTCGGCGCGCTTTTCAAAAATGTGTTTGATGTGTAAAATGTATAATGAATTTGCCGCATGCACCGGACGCCATTTTTTGCGGCAGTTCTTAGTAAACGCCCCCTTGTCCGCGCTTCTCGCTCAGCAGAAGGTCCATTTTTCTATTAGATCTTTTAATCCAATATGCAAAAAAAGCAACATAAGAAAATGGCGCCGCGCCTTCACTTTGGCAGCTAAAGGGCCCCTCTGCCGAGATGTCTTGTTCATTGCCGATGCGGCTCGCCCCCACTATAAGTCGGTTATCTGAAACTTCCTCCTCAGACGGTCATGTGATCTCAGTTCTGGCCAGCTCAGATCTACTTGGGGTTATGTGTTCATTTACTAGTCAGTTTCTCAGCCTGTGTGATGCTGTTACATGGATCCACCACAGAAACTGCCTAGAGGGGGCACAGACCCTCCTATCACAGTTACTGATGATGATCACACAGGTATAATAGAGGAGGTCACTGCTCATCTTCCTGAGTGTATACTTATGAGTTGTAGATTATTTAGGTGAAATAGAAGGTAATGAAGATTAAGCTGTCCTCCAGCAGGCAGAAATGGTACAGCCTCTAGCTAATCATGGGATAGATGTGAAACTGAAAGCCTCAGCCTCAGCATAGTGCCTGATAAGTATCAGACAGGAAGCTGCACTGCAGGGAAGTGACTTCAATATACAGAGGAGACCACCAGAGTGTGACAGGCCATCAGGTGACAGAAGTGATTAAAAATGTGTTTCCCAGAGTGACCTTTTAATAGAAATCCCTCATTTCCCCTCTGCCGCGCTCGGTCTGGCGGCCCTGGCCGTGCGTTATTGGCCGCAGCACTGATGGGATGCTTTGTGATAGGAGATTTTGAATAAGTTCTATTATTAGTTGAGAATGTAAAAGTTCCCCTCTTGCTCACCCCGTTGGGGGGGGGGGGGGGCGTCGTTGCACACCTCCGTCCCTTCCTCGCCTGACCTCGCCGTTTCTGCTGCCTGGTTGTTTCTGAGGTTTCATTGCTAGAGTATGAGGAATGTTCTTTCCATCTGGGTCATAAATCTGGCGTGCCGCAGTGTTCATCATCCCTCCTTTCTTCTTTGCAGGTATTTATGGAGCGCCCGCATCACCAGAGGGCTTCATGACGATTTGTGTAAAATGCTCCGTGTCTTGGCGCCTCTGGTGCTTCTCTTGCTGTTGCTGATGAAGACCACCGGTAGCCCCCACTCTATCCGAATTGGTAAGTTTGGCCAACGTGTCCCGACGTGATTACTAATAGTGGCAGGTATGTAATATCCCCTCTTCTTGCACTAGGTTTTCCTAAAGGGGTTTCCGGTCTTTACCCCGTTTTCGCTGCGGACCCCTTATTGTGGTTTTCATTTTCTCTTTTTGCTCCCCACTTTCAAAAAATCCTAACTTTCTTATTTTTCCAGCAATGTAGCTGCATTAGGGCTTGTTGTGTGTGGGACACGTTGTATCCGCTTGTTGTGTGTGGGACACGTTGTATCCGCTTGTTGTGTGTGGGACACGTTGTATCCGCTTGTTGTGTGTGGGACACGTTGTATCCGCTTGTTGTGTGTGGGACACGTTGTATCCGCTTGTTGTGTGTGGGACACGTTGTATCCGCTTGTTGTGTGTGGGACACGTTGTATCCGCTTGTTGTTTGTGGGACACGTTGTATCCGCTTGTTGTGTGTGGGACACGTTGTATCCGCTTGTTGTGTGTGGGACACGTTGTATCCGCTTGTTGTGTGTGGGACACGTTGTATCCGCTTGTTGTGTGTGGGACACGTTGTATCCGCTTGTTGTGTGTGGGACACGTTGTATCCGCTTGTTGTGTGTGGGACACGTTGTATCCGCTTGTTGTGTGTGGGACACGTTGTATCCGCTTGTTGTGTGTGGGACACGTTGTATCCGCTTGTTGTGTGTGGGACACGTTGTATCCGCTTGTTGTGTGTGGGACACGTTGTATCCGCTTGTTGTGTGTGGGACACGTTGTATCCGCTTGTTGTGTGTGGGACACGTTGTATCCGCTTGTTGTGTGTGGGACACGTTGTATCCGCTTGTTGTGTGTGGGACACGTTGTATCCGCTTGTTGTGTGTGGGATATGCTGTATTTGCTTGTTGTTTGTGGGACACGTTGTATCCGCTTGTTGTTTGTGGGACACGTTGTATCCGCTTGTTGTTTGTGGGACACGTTGTATCCGCTTGTTGTGTGTGGGACACGTTGTATCCGCTTGTTGTGTGTGGGACACGTTGTATCCGCTTGTTGTGTGTGGGACACGTTGTATCCGCTTGTTGTGTGTGGGACACGTTGTATCCGCTTGTTGTGTGTGGGACACGTTGTATCCGCTTGTTGTGTGTGGGACACGTTGTATCCGCTTGTTGTGTGTGGGACACGTTGTATCCGCTTGTTGTGTGTGGGACACGTTGTATCCGCTTGTTGTTTGTGGGACACGTTGTATCCGCTTGTTGTTTGTGGGACACGTTGTATCCGCTTGTTGTGTGTGGGACACGTTGTATCCGCTTGTTGTGTGTGGGACACGTTGTATCCGCTTGTTGTGTGTGGGACACGTTGTATCCGCTTGTTGTGTGTGGGACACGTTGTATCCGCTTGTTGTGTGTGGGACACGTTGTATCCGCTTGTTGTGTGTGGGACACGTTGTATACGCTTGTTGTGTGTGGGACACGTTGTATCCGCTTGTTGTGTGTGGGACACGTTGTATCCGCTTGTTGTGTGTGGGACACGTTGTATCCGCTTGTTGTGTGTGGGACACGTTGTATCCGCTTGTTGTTTGTGGGACACGTTGTATCCGCTTGTTGTTTGTGGGACACGTTGTATCCGCTTGTTGTGTGTGGGACACGTTGTATCCGCTTGTTGTGTGTGGGACACGTTGTATCCGCTTGTTGTGTGTGGGACACGTTGTATCCGCTTGTTGTGTGTGGGACACGTTGTATCCGCTTGTTGTGTGTGGGACACGTTGTATCCGCTTGTTGTGTGTGGGATATGTTGTATCTGCTTGTTGTTTGTGGGACACGTTGTATCTGCTTGTTGTTTGTGGGACACGTTGTATCCGCTTGTTGTGTGTGGGACACGTTGTATCCGCTTGTTGTGTGTGGGACACGTTGTATCCGCTTGTTGTGTGTGGGACACGTTGTATCCGCTTGTTGTGTGTGGGACACGTTGTATCCGCTTGTTGTGTGTGGGACACGTTGTATCCGCTTGTTGTGTGTGGGACACGTTGTATCCGCTTGTTGTGTGTGGGACACGTTGTATCCGCTTGTTGTGTGTGGGATATGTTGTATCTGCTTGTTGTTTGTGGGACACGTTGTATCTGCTTGTTGTTTGTGGGACACGTTGTATCCGCTTGTTGTGTGTGGGACACGTTGTATCCGCTTGTTGTGTGTGGGACACGTATCCGCTTGTGGTTTGTGGGACACGTTGTATCCGCTTGTTGTGTGTGGGACACGTTGTATCCGCTTGTTGTGTGTGGGACACGTTGTATCCGCTTGATGTGTGTGGGACACGTTGTATCCGCTTGTTGTGTGTGGGACACGTTGTATCCGCTTGTTGTGTGTGGGACACGTTGTATCCGCTTGTTGTGTGTGAGACACGTTGTATCCGCTTGTTGTGTGTGAGACACGTTGTATCCGCTTGTTGTGTGTGGGACACGTTGTATCCGCTTGTTGTTTGTGGGACACGTTGTATCCGCAGTGGCGCCATTTACGGTAATGTATTGGAAAACTTTTAAAAATGTCTAAGTGGGATGAAAGAGAAAGGAAAATGCAATTGCGCCAAATTTTGTGGGATTCACGGTAGAGTAAATGACGAGTTATCTTTATTCTGCGCGTCGGTACTATTATGATGATTCCAATTAATATCCTTTTTTATGTATTATACTTAAAATAATTTAAATAAAATACCTTTAAAAATACTTTCTGTCGCCATTTTTTGCCCGCCATAACTTACACTTTTCCGTCGATGCAGATGTGCGAGGGCTCGTCTTTAGGAGGTGGCCTGTAGTTTTTATTTGCACCATTTTGGGCTATATATAGCTTTTTGATAGGTTTTTATTCCTGACCCAAGATCTAAAGAGCACTTCTGGTATTGCGCATTTTTCTCTGACGGCGTTCCCCATGTGGAATTAATGATGTGATTTTTTTTTCTTATGATTTGGGTTTTTGAAAAAGCAGCAATATCAATTTTTATATTTTAACTTGTGATTGTTTGATTGTTAAAACAGTATTTTCACAAGCATTCTATTAAGCCCTGCAATAGGCATGTCTTAACCCTTTGCAATCCAATTTTGGATTCAGGGTTTCCTAGGGGGTTTTCTCTTGCTACCTTTATACAATAGCACCATCTGCTGGCTAGAGCCAGTACTGTGGTATGAGACATGCTAGAGAGGCCCCCAACAACATAGCGGCCAGTAATATACAGTAAGAATACCTTGCCGGACGTCTTCTGACATTGGAGCTGTACAGCCTTCAATCAGAATGTCTTTAGATGTCAGACAGTGGATTGGAAGGGGTTAATAGGCAATCATTGATAGCCGTCCAGAGGACCTATACAAGGCTGCCATGACACCCAAGCAGCACCTCCCACTCTCATCATGAGGGGACTGTTTGGGGCATTTCAATCCCATTCAGGATGTTTAAATGTTGCTGTCAAAATTCACAACAGAATTTAAATGGTTAACAGCTGGGTTCAGAATTATCTCTGTTGTGGCCGGGTGTCCGCTGTTGTAGTAGGGTGTCAACTGTTATGGGCAGGTATCGGCTGTTGTGGGTGGATGACAACTGTTGTGGCCAGCTGTTGGCTGTTGTAGGGGGGTGTCGGCTGTTGTGGGGGGGTGTCGCCTGTTGTGGGGGGGTGTCGGCTGTTGTGGGGGGGGGGGGTGTCGGCTGTTGTGGGGGGGGTGTCGGCTGTTGTGGGGGGGTGTCGGCTGTTGTGGGGGGGTGTCGGCTGTTGTGGGCAGGTATCGGCTGTTGTGGGGGGATGACAACTGTTGTGGGGGGGTGTCGGCTGTTGTGGGGGGTGTCGGCTGTTGTGGGCGGGTGTCGGCTGTTGTGGGCGGGTGTCGGCTGTTGTGGGTGGGTGTCCGCTGTTGTGGGCGGGTGTCGGCTGTTGTGGGCGGGTGTCCGCTGTTGTGGGCGGGTGTCAACTGTTGTGGGCAGGTATCGGCTGTTGTGGGTGGATGACAACTGTTGTGGCCGGGTGTCGGCTGTTGTGGGCGGGTGTCCTTTGTTGTGGGTGGGTGTCCGCTGTTGTAGTAGGGTGTCAACTGTTGTGGGCAGGTACTGGCTGTTGTTGTCGGGTGTCGGCTGTTGTGGGCAGGTATCGGCTGTTGTGGGTGGATGACAACTGTTGTGGCCGGCTGTCGGCTGTTGTGGGCGGGTGTCAACTGTTGTGGGCAGGTATCGGCTGTTGTGGGTGGATGACAACTGTTGTGGCCGGCTGTTGGCTGTTGTGGGGGGGGTGTCGGCTGTTGTGGCCGGCTGTTGGCTGTTGTGGGGGGGTGTCGGCTGTTGTGGGCGGGTGTCAACTGTTGTGGGCGGGTGTCAACTGTTGTGGGCGGGTGTCCTTTGTTGTGGGTGGGTGTCCTTTGTTGTGGGCGGGTGTCGGACACCAATGCAGTCCTTTAGTATTCCTGCTCGCAGCATGCAGCACAAAGAATAAGACATAATTCCTGCTGAGCTTGTTGGCCTCATCTGCCAAGTATCTGCATGTACGGTATGAAGGACATTCCTGTATTGTGCGTCCGGGCAGAAGACCCCTCTAACTGATAATCATCCAATGGATGACAGTGATCATGTAAAGTTAAAAAAAAAAGTGTAAAAAAGTTTTTAAAAAAAAGTTAAAAAAGTTTTTAAAAGTTTTAAAAAAGTTTAAAAAGCGTACGTTTCATTTCCCCTCACGGATCATATCCATAAGGGAGGATGAAAGTACGTACATAAGGCCCCCAGATTTATCCGCGGACCTTACCCCAGCTTCTGCGCACACGCCCGTCGCCAAAGTGGCGGACGCATGTGCAAAAGCTGCGGATTGCCAGGATAATTGAAATTCTCCCTGCTCCTGGCTTCAAAACGTAGCCAAGAGCCTGGAGATTTCACGGCTACATACAATGGATAATGGCGATCACGTAAAGGTTTTAAAAAAAATTGAAGTTTCATCTCCCCTCACTGATGCGATCGATGAGAGGAGATGAAACTTTTTACCGGAGGCTTGCGTATTTGAACCCCGACGCGATCCTCCTCCGTGAATTTACCCGGATTCTGCATATGTGACCGCCGGCAAAATTCCGGACACATGTGCAGGAGTCGGGGAGCCCAGGAAACTTAAAATCCCCTTGCTCTCGGCGACCAACGGTCGCCGAGAGCCTGGAGAAGTGATGGGTGGCCTCGTTGAGCGGTCCCTGGTCACGTAATAAAAAAGTAGCGCTCTAACATAGGTCGGTCTCACATAACCGGATAGGAATTACGGATTCCGCATGCGTCTGATCCACAGTATTACGCAGATCAATCGCATTGGATTACACAATTCCGCTCACATTAGCAGGTCGGAATTGTGTAATCCACTCGCAGAAAACAGAACGCAGCAGGTTCTATTTTACTGGGGATATCCGCAGCATAGAGCTCATTGTGCTCCATGGCCGTGGATATACCCGCAGCCCATACACAACTACGTTGTGTACGGGCTGCGGGTACCTGGGTCATCGCTAAGCGACGGTGCGGGAAATACAAACAAAAAAAAGGTACTGCGCATGACCGCCCATGTAAGTACGCAGTTTTGCGCAGTACATCACACGGCCGTACGCAGGGTCACAGCCTGGCTCACAGCTGGGATCCGCTGCGGGCCTCCGCAAGCAGATTCCACATCCGGCCGTGTGAGCCCGGTGTTATTCAGACCGCTACCTGTAATACGTATTTTACAAGAAGCCCCGGGAACGCTCGCCTTCATGCAGTTCCAGGAGCAGCTTGTTGAGCGCCTTCTGTGCGAGACCGCCGCACCTCATCAAGCTTACGAAGACTCACGGAACGCCACTTTTCACACCCCATGTCTGCCACTAAGGTCAAGAAATACCCCCCAAAAAGCATGAGAGGAGAGGGGATACCCGGTTTTATTGCCCCATGTACCCATCCCAACCAGCCTCCGTAATTACACCTGTCTTCGGAAATACCACACAGTTCACATAATTACTTTTATCTAAGATTTGCGAACACCAAAAAGGGCGCGGATGGGGGGGGGGGAATTTTTAGGGAGTCAATTTTTCAGTTGTGCCCTGAAATCCAATGGGTGTTCCCTCCTTTATAGGCCTTGCCATGTGTCCTGTAAGTAGATGAGGGCCACAATGGGTATGTTTCTGAACACGGGACAAACGGGGGTATCCATTTTGGGGTGAACGTCTTCATTCCTATGTACGCTGTACAAAAAAACTTTTTAAATTTAAAAAATTGCCAAAAAAATTGAAAATCGTGACTTTTTCCTTCTGCTTTGCTTAGATTCATTCAAATACTGTGGGATCAAAATACGCAGTACACCCCTAGATGAATTTGTTAAGGGGTCTCGTTTTCAAAATGGGGTCATTTGAGGGGGTTCTTTATCGTTTTGGCCGCTCAAAGGCTCTATAAGTGGGCGATGGGACCTGGAATTTATTCTGTTGTACCCTGAAATCCAACGGGTGCTCCTTCCATTATAGGCCTAGCCATGGGTCCTGTAAGTAGATTAGGGCCACAAGGGGTATGTTTCTGAACACGGGACAAACAGGGGTATCCATTTTGGGGTGAAAGTCTTCATTTATATGTGTGCTGTACAAAAAAAACCTGTTTTTAAATTGACACAATAGCCCAAAAAAATGAAAATCGTAATTTTTTCTTACTGCTTCGCTTAGATCTATTCAAAAATTGTAGGGTTAAAATACACAGTACACCCCTAGATAAATTCATTAAGGAGTCTAGTTTTCAAAATGGGGTCATTTGTGGGGGTTCTATATGGTTTTGGGCGCTCAAGAACTCTACAAGTGGGCAATGGGGCCTAAAAGGACTTCAAGCAAAATCTATGTTCTGAAAGCCACCGACTACTCCTTTTATTTTGGGCCCCGTTGTGCATGCGGACATAAGATTAGGGCCACAATGGGTATATTTCTGAAAACAGCACAAACAGGGGTATCCATTTTGGGGTGCAAGTCTTCCTTCATATGTGTGCTGTATAAAAAAGCTGTTTTTAAAATGACAGAATTGCCAAGAAAACGAAAATCCTAATTTTTTCCTTTTGCTTTGCTTGAATTTATTCAAAAACTGTGGGGTCAAAATACACAATACACCCCTAGATAAATTCGTTAAGGAGTCTAGTTTTCAAAATGGGGTCATTTGTGGGGGTTCTATATGGTTTTGGGCGCTCAAGAACTCTACAAGTGGGCAATGGGGCCTAAAAGGACTTCAAGTAAAATCTATGTTCTGAAAGCTACTGACTACTCCTTTCATTTTGGGCTCCGTTGTGCATCCAGACATAAGATTAGGGCCACAATGGGTATGTCTCTGAATATGGGACAAACAGGGGTATCCATTTTGCGGTGCAAGTCTTCCTTCATATGTGTGCTGTACAAAAAAAGCTGTTTTTAAAATGACAGAATTGCCAAAAAAAACGAAAATCACAATTTTTTCCTTCTGATTTGCTTGAATTCATTCAAGAACTGTGGGGTCAAAATATGCAGTACACCCCTAGATAAATTCCTTAAGGGATCTAGTTTTCAAAATGGGGTCATTTGTGGGGGTTTTGTATGGTTTTGGGCGCTCAAGAACTCTACATGTTTGCTATGGGGCCTAAAAGGACTTCAAGCAAAATTTCTGTTTTGAAAGACACTGACTACTCCTTTCATTTTGGGCTCCGTTGTAGACTCAGATATAACATTAGGGCCACAATGGGTATATTTCTGAACACGGGAGAAACAGGGGTATCCATTTTGGGGTGTAAATCCTCATTTTCATGTAAACTATAGGAAAAAAAATATGTCTTTAAAATGACAGATTTGCAAAAATATGAAATTTTACTTTTTCTCCTCTAAATTGAATTAATTCCTGAAAAAAAACTGTGGGGTCAAAATACTCAGGACACCCCTCAGTGAATACGTTAAGGGGTGTAGTTTTTTAAATGGGGTCATTTGTGGGGGTATCTATTATTCTGACACTCATGAGCCGCTGCAATCTTGGCTTGGTGTAGGAAAACAAAGTGTTCCTCAAAATGCTAAAAAGTAATGTTAAATTTGTACGTCTCCTAAATGGTTAAAAAAAAATGAAAGTTTTTGCAATGTGCGCCCAAAATAAAGTAAACGGGTGGAAATATAAATCTTAGCAAAAATTTCTATATTATGTTTGCACATATTTAAGATATTGCAGTTGGAAATGTGAAAAAATGACGATATTTTTCAACATTTTCCCAATTTTGGCGCTTTTAATAAATAAACACAAATTCTATCGGTCTAATTTTTTCGCCTGAATGAAGTACAACATGTGGCGAAAAAACTATGTCAGAATCGCTTGGATATGCAAAACCTTTCTGGTGTTTTTCCATGTTAAAGTGACACATGTCAGATATGCAAAATTTGGCCTGGTCATAAAGGCGCAAACAGGCCTGGTCACTAAGGGGTTAAATCTTACAAAGACAGGAATGTTCTTGGAGGTCCGGCGAGTCTCCTCAGCAGACGTTCTGCTTCTACTGTGTAGACTCCGGCCATTTACAGCTGCGCTGCTTCCTTTCCGCTGTTATACAGATGGAGATAAATTTAACTTTCTGCTACAAGTTATGTTATTTTTAAGCCATTGAATAGCGATTGTTCTCTCATCTTCATACAACAGAAGCCGCTGAAAGGGCAAATAAATGGCGGCGCAGAAAGGTATCTGAACACGGTAAAAGTTGAACTTGCCTACATCTGTATATACAGCAAACATTCAGGGTTTCATGTTCAGGTTTATGTTCCAACTGAAAAATATAGGGTCATTGTCAAAAACCCCCAGAAGAAGCTGATGTTTAGCTGTAAAACCCGTCCTGCGGTTCCATCTCAGGAAGATCTGTAGATGATGAGAGTTGTAGTGATTAGATGAACGGTCTTGTCACCGGAGGCCCTAAAACTGGTTCCCCCCTTGGCCTATAAGAGGCTCTCGGAGGCTCCTTGTGTGCAGTGACCTCTTCTTCCGCTTGTGTAGAGCTTGTTGGCCACTAGACGCCTCTACGACACAGAGAAGAGATTTCACCCCGATACCAGAGTCTGAGAGGGGCGCATTATTGGGATGGGAGAAGCTGGATGGTCGTATCAATGAATTGTCCCACACCAGCCATTCTGACCAGACTGTTAGGGAGTGTTGGGACCAGTGGATGTGTGAGGACACACAAGGTGACTCGGCTCAGGACCCCCAACAGACCGCCAGTACAGAGGAGCTTCTGACCAGACTGTTAGGAGGTGTTAGGACCTGTGGTGGGAAGCACACAAGGTGACTGGGCTCAGGACCCCTAACAGACCACCAGTAGAGAGGAGCATCTGACCAGACTGTTAGGAGGTGTTGGGACCAGTGGATGTGGGCACACAAGGTGACCGGGCTCAGGACCCCCCCCCCCCCTACAGACCACCAGTAAAGAGGAGCATCTGACCAGACTTTTAGAAGGTGATGGGACCAGTGGATGTGTAATGGCACACAAGATGACAGGGCTCAGGCCGCCCACTACAGACCACCAGTAGAGAGGAGCATCTGACCAGACTGTTAGGAGGTGTTGGGACCAGTGGATGTGGGCACACAAGGTGACCGGGCTCAGGACCCCCTACAGACCACCAGTAAAGAGGAGCGTCTGACCAGACTGTTAGGAGGTGTTGTGTTAGGGCTCGAACCCGCAAGCTCGTGTGTTCCAGTCCCTCTCCATTAGGCTATTCAGGACTTGGACAGTTCCCTTGCTGAAACCTGGCCTTGTTCTGTATTTCTCAGTTTCCTAGTTCCTGCTCCCTGGTCCTTACCCCGACCCTGTTCCTCATTGCACTTCCTATATAAGTCTCGCCCTGCCACATCTTCGATGTGTAATTATTGTGTTCCATCACCTTGATCAAGCTCCTCTTCCTCCGGTTCTCTACAAGCACACAAATACCTACTGCTGCTGACCTTTGGTTTCCATTGACTATGCTTCCATCTCATTCATTTGTACTGCATATTGGGACTTCCTAATAATGACTCCCGGCTATTCTGACTACTCTGTAGTGACCGGGTCGGCTACTACACCTGCTGCTCCAATTTATCATTGGTAAGATGCAACATGTTGGGACCAATGGATGGGGGCACACAAGGTGACCGGGCTCAGGAAGCCCCCTACAGACCTCCAATAAAGAGGAGCGTCTGACCAGACTGTTAAGGGGTGTTAGGACCAGTGGATGTGGGCACACAAGGTGACCGGGCTCAGGACGCCCCCTACAGACCACCAGTAGAGAAGACAGTTTAACCAAACTGTTTGGAGATGTTGGGACCAGTGGATGTGGGCACACAAGGTGACCAGGCTCAGGAGGACCCCAACAGATCAGCAGTAGAGAGGACAGTCTGACCAGACTGTTGGGAGGTGTTGGGACCAGTGAATGGGGGCACACAAGGTGACTGGGCTCAGGACCCTCCCTACAGACCACCAGTAGAGAGGAGCGTCTGACCAGACTGTTAGGAGGTGTTGTGACCAGTGGATGAGGGCACACAAGGTGACCGGGCTCAGGATGCCCCTTACAGACCACCAGTAGAGAGAAGCATCTGATTGTCTGACAAGCATTAGCAGCTCCAACTGTTCTGTTGTCCGCCATTCAGAGACAGCAGGCGCCATTATTACACCCCTGTGTCTGTTGGAACCATTTTCAGGCATTTGGCTGAAGGACATTTGTTTTCATGGCCCCCATTACATGTAAGGCCTCTGACAACCACTGTCGCCTCCATTTGCAGCGATGTCCTGAACGATGAAACTGGACGCTACGGAGGGGAACTGGGTTTTCTGCAGCGATGAATCCAGGGTTTAGTTTGGGCGCTGATGACGGTTGGGTTTGTGTCTGGAGACCTCGGGGTGAACAACTCAATCCTGCCCCCTTACCAATAATGCGTAATTAGGGCCGGCAGGGTAACTTCCTTCCCGACTTTTTGTTCCTGCTGCGATAGAAGTCTATGGGAGCTGCTGTGCAACACTGTATCTGTTCACATGGCGTTTGCGCTATTTTTACTGACGCAATTATTTTATGTGGCACAAAAACAGTCGTCTGAACGACCCGATTGAAATCCAATTTTTCTGGGCGATTTTTTTTTTCCATAGCAAAAAAAGTGTGTAAATACAGCGGTCTGAATAGGCCCTTGGCACGCACTCACACGGGCAGATTCTTTACGCCATATTATGCACGGACCGTGGACAGTATTAACCCCGTTGATTTCTGATGAGCTATTTAGGCGTGTTTTTTAGGCTTCTTTCACACGAGCAACAGCGATATTGGCACTACAAAATCCTGGCGATATCGCAGCTGTGTTCCCGCGATTTTGTAGCGTCAGCGGTGCGTTTTTTTTTTTTCCAAAACTGCACATCGCTTCGCTGCTGCTAGTGATTTTATCACAAGAAAGTTAGGCCCTCCTCCTAAAATAAGCCCTGAATTCTATGGAAAAAAAGAGGAATGCTTAACTATAAGGTTCGGTCTGGGGCCTCCGCTGCTCTCCAGAGTTCCACCGGGCATCCTGCAGTCCTCATTCGCCCAAAGAAGATCACTTCATGGTTATGGGATTCAAAAATCGCAGCTCCAGGAAGAGATAACTCTGATTGGTTCATTGAGCGCTGCATTGATTGGCTGAGTAGTGCTGCATGAACCAATGTGAGGGCTGTGAGTGGTTCATGCAGCTTTGCATTGATTGGCTGAGCAGAGTTTAAAGAACCAATCACGTTGTGGAGACGGGATTTATGAATTGATTAGCCAATTCATAAAAAACGCGCACTGCTGCTCTCATCCACTCATCCGGCTCGATTATTACAACTCGTTGCTGATCGGCCTCCCCTGCGCCAGACTCTCCCCCCTCCAATCCATCCTGAATGTGGCAGCCAGGCTCATCTTCCTGTCAAGCAGCTACTCGGACGCCTCTGCCCTGTGCCGGTCACTGCACTGGCTGCCCGTCAAATACAGAATACAATTCACACTCCCCACCCTCATCCATAAAGCCATCCATGGCACCGCGCCGCCGTACATTGTATCCGTTACCCACAGCACCGCACCGCCCTACATTGTATCCCTCATCCACAGCGTAGCGCCCCCTACATTGTATCCGTTACCCACAGCACCGCACCGCCCTACATTGTATCCCTCATCCACAGCACCGCGCCGCCCTACATTTTATCCCTCATCCACAGCACCGCCTTACATTGTATCCCTCATCCACAGTACCGCGCCACCCTATGTTGTATCCCTCATCCACAGCGCCGCGCCGCCCTACATTGTATCCCTCTTCCACAGCTCTGTGCCGCCCTACATTGTATCCCTCATCCACAGCGCCGCCCTGCCCTACATTGTATCCCTCATCCACAGCACCGCACCCCCCTACATTGTATCCCTCATCCACAGCACCACGCCGCCCTACATTATATCCCTCATCCACAGCACCACGCCGCCCTACATTGTATCCCTCATCCACAGCACCACGCCGCCCTACATTATATCCCTCATCCACAGCACCACGCCGCCCTACATTATATCCCTCATCCACAGCACCGCCCTACATTGTATCCCTCATCCACAGCACCACGTCGCCCTACATTGTATCCCTCACGCACAGTGCCGTGCTGCCCTACAGTGTATCCTTCATCCACAGCACCGCCCTACATTGTATCCCTCATCCACAGCACCGCGCCGCCCTACATTGTATCCCTCATCCACAGCACTGCACCGCCCTACATTGTATGCCTCATCCACAGTATCGCGCCGCCCTACATTGTATCCCTCATCCACAGCACCGCGCCGCCCTACATTGTATCCCTCATCCACAGCACCATACTGCCCTACATTGTATCCCTCATCCACAGCACCATACCGCCCTACATTGTATCCCTCGTCCACAGCACCGCACCGCCCTACATTATATCCCTCGTCCACAGCACTGCCCTACATTGTATCCCTCATCCACAGCACCGCGCCGCCCTACATTGTATCCCTCATCTACAGTGCCGCCCTACATTGTATCCCTCATCCACAGCACTGCGCTGCCCCACATTGTATCCCTCATCCACAGCACCGCCCTACATTGTATCCCTCATCCACCGCGCCGCCCTACATTGTATCCCTCATCCACAGCACCGCCCTGCCCTACATTGTATACCTCATCCACAGCACCGTGCCGCCCTACATTGTATCCCTCATCCACAGCACCGCCCTGCCCTACATTGTATACCTCATCCACAGCACCGTGCCGCCCTACATTGTATCCCTCATCCACAGCACTGCCCTGCCCTACATTGTATCCCTCATCCACAGCACCGCACCGCCCTATATTGTATCCCTCATCCACAGCACTGCCCTGCCCTACATTGTATCCCTCATCCACAGCACCGCACCGCCCTACATTGTATCCCTCATCCACAGCACTGCACCGCCCTACATTGTATGCCTCATCCACAGTATTGCGCCGCCCTACATTGTATCCCTCATCCACAGCACCGCGCCGCCCTACATTGTATCCCTCATCCACAGCACCATACTGCCCTACATTGTATCCCTCATCCACAGCACCATACCGCCCTACATTGTATCCCTCGTCCACAGCACCGCACCGCCCTACATTATATCCCTCGTCCACAGCACTGCCCTACATTGTATCCCTCATCCACAGCACCGCGCCGCCCTACATTGTATCCCTCATCTACAGTGCCGCCCTACATTGTATCCCTCATCCACAGCACTGCGCTGCCCCACATTGTATCCCTCATCCACAGCACCGCCCTACATTGTATCCCTCATCCACCGCGCCGCCCTACATTGTATCCCTCATCCACAGCACCGCGCCGCCCTACATTGTATCCCTCATCCACAGCACCACACCGCCCTACATTGTATACCTCATCCACAGCACCGTGCCGCCCTACATTGTATCCCTCATCCACAGCACTGCCCTGCCCTACATTGTATCCCTCATCCACAGCACCGCACCGCCCTATATTGTATCCCTCATCCACAGCACTGCCCTGCCCTACATTGTATCCCTCATCCACAGCACCGCACCGCCCTACATTGTATCCCTCATCCACAGCACTGCCCTGCCCTACATTGTATCCCTCATCCACAGCACCGCGCCGCCCTACATTGTATCCCTCATCCACAGCACCGCCCTACATTGTATCCCTTGTCCACAGCACCGCACCGCCCTACATTGTATCCCTCTTCTACAGCCCCGCTCTACATTATATCCCTCATCCACAGCACCGCACCGCCCTACATTGTATCCCTCATCCACAGCACTGCGCTGCCCTACTTTGTATCCCTCATCTACAGCACCGCGCCGCCCTACATTGTATCCCTCATCCATAGCACCACTCTACATTGTATCCCTCATCCACAGCACCTCGCTACATTGTATCCCTCATCCATAGCACCGCTCTACATTGCTTCCCTAATCTCAATCCATCACCCAACCTGCAACTTTTGCTCAACTAAACCAGACTGAGCGCCCCTTTAACCCGAACCTCTCATTCCTGCCTCCTAGACTTCTCCAGAGCAGCACCGGTCCTCTGGAAAGCGCTACCCAAAACTATCTGAGCAATCCCGACACACAAAACTTCAGGGCTGCCCTAAAAAAACGCACCTTTAGGGAGGCGTACCGCGTTCCCTAAACCAAACCCCTCAAGTACTCCGACTGATAACATGCTACCTGTTCTACTGACTGCAATACCTGCCAGCCGTCATCAACTGCCCCCTGCAGTCACACTGATTCAGCGACTATACAGCCTGACCATTGTCTGTGTGTATAACATCCCTCACTCTCCACCCCACCGAACCTGGCGCACCTCCACCCTGCCGTACTGGGCCCATCCCCACCTCGCCATATCGGGCCCAACCCCACCCTCCTGCACACATCTGCAGCCCCTTTTACCTTCTGTATCCCCCCCATTATTTCTAGTAATCAGCTGACTAAATGTAACAGGGTTTTGTTTCTGTTCCCCATCTTTGTATGCGCTGCGGAATATGTTGGCGCCATATAAATAAAGATTATTATTATTAAGTATTCCTTTTTTTCTGTTAATGCAGCTAGGGCTTATTTCAGGGGTAGGGAAATAAGGGAGTCGCATGAAAATCACTAGTTCGTGAGATGTGATGCGCTAAACAAGGAGGCTTCTGTTAGGACTGGCAGGGGCAGATGGACAGGTGAGCACACAAAGGTCAGGTCAATAATTGCGGGTGTAGGCAGAAAAGTCCAAACCAAACACTGGCAACAGAGTCGGGCCCAGCAAGGTATATATGCAGAACTCCCGGCCCAGAGGGGCGGGCTGACGTCACACGACGACCATTGGGAATCACAAAGCCGCCTCCCCCTGGTGGCGCGCACTGGCCTGAGCGCCGTGCGGCCAACCACTGGAGGGATGTACCTCTTAAGGAGTGACTTGTGGAAAACCCTATGGATTCTCCACGTGTCCGGCAGTGGTACGCCATAGGATTAATAACTCTGGTGACTGGAAAAGGGCCCACAAATTGGGGAGCCAGCTTCAAAGATGGCACTTTTAACTTCAAATTCTTGGAAGACAAGTATACCAACTGGCCCACAGAAAAAGGTTCAGAAATAGTAATCTACTCCTCCTTGGCACCGCACCCCTGGGCTGCTCCAAGTTGCCCTGCACCTTCTCTCACACCTCCCACAGGTCCTGAATCCGGGTGTCTGCAGAAGGATTGTTAGAGGAGGAGAGGAAAGACACCGCGAAACTGGGATTAAAACCAAAATTACAGAAGAAAGGAGAAACACCAGACGCCGAATGTGTATGGTTATTGTTGGCAAATTCAGCCAACGCTAAATAATTGACCCAGAGACTCTGACAATCACTCACGTACATTCTGAGGTACTGAACCAGTTCCTGGTTCATACGTTCCGTCTGCCCATTAGACTCCGGGTGGAAGGCAGAGGAAAACGACAAGCCAATACCGATACTCTTACAAAAAGCTCTCCAAAACCGGGCAACAAATCGGAATCCCTGGAATCCTTGATAAATACGGTGGCTAACTCAGGAGCGGGTGGAAGCTTCTTAAGAGCAGTAAAATGCACCATCTTGGATAATCTGTCGACAACCACCAAGATGACCGAGCACCCCTGGGACTCGGGCAGGTCGGTAATAAAATGCATCGACAGATGGGTCCATGGTCTCTCCAGAACGGGAATAAGGTTGAAGCGGACCTTCAGGCCATCTCCAAACTCTTCCCTCGGGCACAAATAGGACAGGACTTGACATATTCCCTGACGTCCCGAGACATTTGTGGCCACCAATACTTATGGCCACACAACTCCAGGGTGTTTCGGACTCCTGGATGACCAGCTAAGACCGACGAATGAACTTCCTCCAATTTAAGGAGCTGCAAGGCATGGGGAACAAAAAACCTCCCCTCGGGGAGGCCCTTGAGAATAGACTATTGAGCCGCCAGGAGTAAAGCAGAGGTGTCGGACGTAAGGGCGGCAACCACCACGCCTGGGCCCAAAATACTCTCCGGCTGAGGCTCCTCTACCTCGGGTACCCCGAAGCTGGGTGACAAAGCATCAGCCTTGACATTCTTGGACCCAGGCAGTACAAAATTGAGGCGTGAAAAAAACAATGCCCACCTGGTCTGAAGAGCGTTCAAGCGCTTGGCGGACTCTAGATAAACTAAATTATTATCATCCATGAGGACCGTAATAGTATGACGAGCGCCCTCTAAGTGTCTCTATTCATCAAATGCCCATTTTATGGCCAACAATTCCCTGTTGCCAATATCATAGTTGAGTTCTGCCTGATTAAACTTCCTGGAAAAGAATGCACAGGGTTGGAGACCAAGTCGGCCGGGAGATTCCTGCGAGAGGACTGCCCCTACCCCATGCTCAGAGGCATCGACTTCAATGATGAACGGGCGATCTAGATCTGGCTGAGCCAAAATCGGTGCTGTGGAGAAAGCCCTCTTGAGAAGTGCAAAGGCCTTCACTGCCTCTTGCGACCAGGAATCAACCCTAGCCCCCTTCTTAGTCAGGTCAGTCAAGGGCTTGGCCACCACCGAAGAGTTCTTAATAAATTTACGATAAAAGTTTGTGAACCCCAAAAAGCGCTGTAATGCCTTTAAGTTGGCGGGTTGCACCCATTCAGTGATGGCCTTGACCTTGTCCGAGTCCATCTACATGGCTGATGGAGAAAAGCAAACTCCTGTACTCTGAAAAGGCATTTCTCCAACTTAGCATACAAGTGATGGGCTCAAAGGCAGGAAAGCACTCTGCGCAAATGCTTGACATGGCTCTCCCAATCAGAAGAGAATATCAGAATGTCATCCAAATATACAACCATGAACATGCCCAGGATGTCGTGGAAAATGGTGTTAATAAAAGCTTGAAACATAGCTGGTGCATTAAATACCCCGAATGACATGACTAGACCTTTAAAATGCCCAAAAAAGGAGTATTAAACGCCGTTTTCCATTTGTCCCCCTCTCTGATACAGATGAGATTATAGGCTCCCCGAAGATCAAGCTTGGAGAACCAACGGGCTCCAACAACCTGGCTGAGGAGGTCAGGAATCAGAGGTAAAGAGTACTGATTCTTGATGGTTATCCTGTTCAAGGCCCTATAATCAACACAGGGCCGAAGGCCACCATCCTTCCCCACGGAAAATAACCCTGCCCCTGCGAGTGATTCGGAAGGACGTATGTGTCCCTTGGGGAGACTCTCCATGATATACTCCTTCATTGCCTTGCGTTCAGGGACAGTTACATTATCGATCTTGCAATTCCATTCACGGTGCGGAGGTAACAGGTCTCAGACAGTTGTTTCAGAAAAATCCTCAATATACGGAGGTAAGCCCTTTACCTGACACTCAGTGGAATGCACCAGGACTGAGACCAAATGCTCGCTGCAACCGGGCCCCCATTGCACTAATTCAGAGGTGGACCAATCAATCTGGGGATTGTGCAGCCGGAGCCAGGGTAACCCAAGGACTAGAATCAACTAAGAGGCCCTCCATCACCAGAAAAGAGCACACCTCAGAATGCAGCGCCCCTACAGAAAAGACTAGTTCAGGAGTCCTCGTACTGATTAACCCCGCCGACAACGGAGTAGAATCAATACCCAAGACCCGGATTGGAGGATTCACCGTTAAAAGACATGCAGACATAGATTTGACAAATTCCAAATTAATGAAGTTCTCGGCAGCCCCTGAATCAATGATGGTCCTACTGTTGAGGTGATGAGTATTATAAGTAATGGAGAACGGCACAAACAATTTGGAACATTCCAGAAGTACCTGAGCACCTAGGTGATCCCTCCGGACAGTTTTCCGGCGGCTGTTTCTTGAGGCAGTTGGCGACCCGATGACCTGGACCTCCGCAATACAGACATAATCTGTTCCTGAGCCGGAATTCCTTGCATTCCCATGGGGACATAGAGCCCGCTTCCATTGACTCCACTTCGTTGGTAGCTGAGGTCATGGACGGATTCTCGGACTGGGTCACGGGCAGTTCGGTCCACGTCTTGCCTCGGGCCCTAAGACGACAGTCAGCCTTTACAGTGATAGTCATGGCCTTCGCTAACGTCTCTGGTTCTGGATGCGACAACAACAGATCTTTTACGGACTCTCCCAACCCAGTTAAAAACAAGTCTTTCAGAGCGCGGTCATTCCATCTTGATTCCACACAAAACTGACAAAACTGGGAACAGAATTCTTCTGCGGGACGTTTTCTCTGTCGAAGACTCAATAACTTGCTCACGGCGTACCCCGCCCTATCACTCATCATAAATCTGCCCAAGGGCCATAAAAGAGACATCAACCGATTGGCGACACCGCGAATCGGGAGGTAGGGAGAATGCCCAGTTTTGAGGGTCACCCCTCAAATGTGAAATAACAATACCCAGCCTCTGGTATTCAGAACCCGACGAGTGGGGACATAATTCAAAATACAACCTACAGGCTGCCCGGAAAGAGAAAAACGTCCTACGGTCACCAGAGAAAACATCAGGTAGAGAGATCTTGGGCTCGATCCCCGACCCTGGGGCTGCAGCAGTTGTGACCGAAGTACTGGTAGCGGTCTGCTCCTGTTGCTGGAGCCGAGTAGATGGGTCTTGCACATAACCTGTCAAGACTTATACTTGATTGGCAAGAGCAGCCACAGCCTCCATATCAGGGGGCAAGCGGGAAGGTCGAAACGGGTACCCAGCGGCAATATGGGCCAGTGTTTCTGTTAGGACTGGCAGGGGTAGATGGACAGGGGACCCCTACACCAGCCCTCTCCCGTGTCCTTACCTACTTGCCCCCCTGGGCTAGGCCCCAGGGCGACAACTGGGCGACAGTCCCTGCGCTGCACTAGTGACAAGGACCCCAAGGAAGGAGGGACGGGGAGACCAGCAGGTGAGCACAGCGTAGCAGACTGGAAGCAACAAGCGAGCAGACCAGAGAGTAGTCATGAAGCAAGACGGGTCAGACCGAAAGACACGTGTGAAGTACAGGAGGGCAAAACAGAGGCAGAGTCAAATGAAAGGCCGAAGTCAAACACACAAGGGTCAGGTCAATGATAGCGGGTGTAGGCAGAACGAGTCAAACCAAACACTGGCAACCAAAGTCCGGCCCAGCAAGGTATATATGCAGGACTCCCCGCCCAGAGGGGCGGGGTGATGTCACATGACGACTGGAGGGAATCATAAATGCGCAGTACAGACTTTACCAAAAAACAAAAACCTTGCTTTCCCGCATCATTGCTTGTCAATTGCAGAAGGGCTGCGGGTCGGACGGCTTCCATTGACTTCTTCCGCGTGGAATCCACTCAAAAACAGAGCATGCTGCGATTTTGTTTTTTTCCTCCACAAGCGGAAGAATCGCAATTGATTTTCGCTCATGTGTAGGAAACAGCGCTTTTCCTTGGCGTGCTGTGGAAGGTATTTGCTGCAGAAGCCGGAGGCGGACGCCTGCTCTGGATTCTGCAATGCACATCCGGTCGTGTGCGGCCGGCCGAAGGGCTTCAACAGACGAATGCACGCACAAACACTCTCGCTGCATGAACAAGGCTCGTCCGCAGCGGCGCACCCTCCCCTTGATTTGTTTATCCCGCCATAGACTCCTATGGTAGCTTTCTGCATAACACGTAGAGGGATCAGCAGGTCCCATCTGTTCTCACACACGGGAATTGTGCAAGAAACGCTCTCAGGAGAGCGAAGCCATTGAAATCAATGAGTTTGCTTCATCCCTTTTTCCGGGCGTGAGTTTTCCGCGTGCGCGAACACGTTTGTCTGTTTCAGCCATGATACTGTTGTACCCATTTCACTGGTAATTACCCCACGAGGCGCCGGCCGTTCACATCAGCACTGCAGGGTCTGCAGCATACGTTTATAAAGCAGTTCATTGGGGGAGGGAATGGATAAAAAACAGACTTACCTCCCTGCTTGCACCGCCGTCTGCTCCCCTGCTGGAGTTTGCTTTCCTTGGCTGCAGCAGCCACCTACCCGTTTAACCATGTAGCTGCTGCAGCCAATGACCGGCTATGAAACAGAGCATCATCAGTGACATCCTGTATGCAGACGTGGCCCTCGACATTAGGAGCCCTTATGACCTATTTACAGAACGGCACTGGGGCCAGAAGTCCCCTCCGCAGGTCTCGAGGGGTTTTAGTTAAAGGGGTTTTCCACTGCTCGAAATCTCTGCCAATCAGCTGATTGAAGTAACAGCGGAGCCCGGGTGAGTGCTGCAGCCGCTTCAGTCTACACCAGGCACAGCGCCGTAAATTCTATAGTGGCTGTTTCTGGTATTGCAGCCATTCCAGTTCACCTGAATGGTAATAAGTTGCTCTCTGGCCGAGTGACATCACAGACCTGAGAAGAGGGTGGGTGCTTACCTGAGCATTGGGGCCCCTTCACTTAGCTGATCGGCAGGGATCCCAACCTGCAGACCCCACTGATCAACTACTGTTGCCCGGCCGGTACATAGGACGATGTATGATGTTCTGTTCGCGGGTAAACAAGTACGACCGCCTGCAGGCAATGTAAAGACAGACGGGAGGTCGGGAACGGCGGCAGGGGAGGCAGCGCTGTTGTACGGGGTGGGCATAGAGGGGTTTATATACATGTATATATTTTAACCGTCAACTGGCTCCAACATTTAGCAAACTGGACAGCCCCTTTAAGGCGCCAGATCCGTTGGGCACTATGGGGTTAATCTTCTTTGTAATCGCGCAATGCCTTCCTTGTAGAAGCAACTCCATTACAGGCCGCGCGTATTGACTTACAGGAGTTGTGATTACACGGCACAGATAGACGCGGTCTCTGCGGACGGCGGCGCACATTGTGCTGCAGACGCAAGGAGGCAAGTCAAGTTATTTTTGCAAATGATCTCTTACCACCGAATCTCAGAGTAGCGAAACCGACGGCGGCGGAATGTTTGATGTGCGGCGCGGGCAAAGAATCTGATGAGAGAGATACGGAGGCAACCGGGAATTGACAGAAAGCCTTTAGTGAGCGGAGAGACGTCTTTCAGAGGACCTTGCTTTAATGCATCGGACATCAGACACTCGAAGGGGCGCCATTACTTTTATACAATGTATTACCGCTATTCCAAACCGTAACGCAGCGGCGGGAGCCGAGGCTTATTCTTAGTGATAAACTCCTTTTCATCTTTTTGTCCTTCGGTCGCGTCAATCATTTGCTTCACAGTCACCTAAAAGAGAACCAATTCCATGAGGGTCAACCTTTAACCCTTCGCGCTTGCATCCACTTGTACCACTACATAAGAAGTACCGTGATAAGATGCTGTAAAATGCGCAGAGTCTAATCGCGGTGAATGTGCAGAATTACTGCTGATTGTGGAATAATATCTCGCCTGATAAGATTAACATACAATGTTGGATCTCAACAATAGAGCGACATCGCTAGACCTCTGGGGGGCGCTCTGAAGGTAATCTCATTCTCTTACAGCTGCAATCCTAGATGACCCCATGGAGTGCAGCAGAGGAGAACGACTTTCAATCACACTGGCCAAGGACAGAATAAACCGGACCCCCGAAAGGCAAGGAAAGTCCAAACTGGAGGTGGACATCTTCGAGCTTCTGAGAGACAGCGAGTATGAGACGGCGGAAACAAGTAGGACGGTTCTTCTACTAATAGTGTGATGCAAATGTGCTATAAAGTACCGTGTTATTTACTAGCAGTGATGGTTATATGATGAACGGCCCCTATATTACAGCCCCCCCCCCATGGGCACCACCCCACTGACAGCTCACAGTCATACTCTGACCGCCCCTTTATTACCCGCCATCTATTCGCGTTGGACCCCTGTGGCCATCTGAACCGCAGCAATTTGTCATAAATTTCACTGGGTGATTAACTCGTTCTGTAGGAATATCGGCCCCTGCGGACAGGAAGCTTCTTGTAGTTGCTGCAGATTAGATGGCAGTGCTGATATGTTCTGACGGCTGACAGGAAAGGGTCAGCGATTCATGCTGCTTGTGCCAAATTCTGCCCTCCCATCAGCAACAGAAATCTGTCTCCATCTTACCAGGAGATGTTTCTCCGCTGCTCAGTGATACACGTTTTGTGCTCTTTTGCCCGCTGGAGTTTTTCTGTTCTTCTTAGACACAATGGCGCTGGAACTGGTCGTCTGCTGTTATACCATCCGTGTGGAGGAACGGCGAGTTGTGCGTTCGGACACGTTAGTTGAAGCTCCAGCGTTGTATTCAGCTGACTGTGCAGCCTGTTGTTCAGAACGATTCCTCACATCCTCCTCTGACCCCTTTTATTGGATGTGTCGTGTCCTGCAGCAACCAAGACACGAGGCCCACACTGAGGAGCTGGCGGTGTAGAGTTGTCACTTGTTATGGTGGCTCAACCAAACTCCTCCCCAGAGGAATGTGTGCAACCTCAGCCAAGGCACTGACAGGCCACTTCAGGCAATGCTGGAACAGCAGTTACCTGTATAGTGGTGTAGTGGGCTCGAGAAGTTGTCACTCGTGACGCCACGGTTCCTTCACACCATTGGTTGTCTGGCGAGAAAAATAATAGAGTCCACACACAGTTATAGTTGAATACCTTAATCACTGGGAATGGGCAGTGACTGGAACCAATTTCAGCAAGGTCAGGGAGGAGAACACAGGATGACACCGGGCCTGCAGTCCTAGTTACTTGTAAGGCTCCACTCCTGGACACACACTCCGGGACACAGGATGACACGGGGCCCACAGTCCTAGTTATCTGTATGACTCCTCTCCTGGACACACACACTCCGGGACACAGAATGACATCGGGCCTACAGTCCTAGTTATCTGTAAGGCTCCACTCCTGGACACACACACTCCGGGACACAGGATGACACCAGGCCCACAGTCCTAGTTATCTGTAAGGCTCCGCTCCTGGACACACACACTCCGGGACACAGGATGACACCGGGCCTACAGTCCTAGTTATCTGTATGACTACACACTCCGGGACACAGGATGACACCGGGCCCACAGTCCTAGTTATCTGTAAGGCTCCGCTCCTGGACACACACACTCCGGGACACTGGATGACACCGGGCCTACAGTCCTAGTTATCTGTAAGGCTCCACTCCTGGACACACACATTCCGGGACACAGGAAGACACCAGGCCTACAGTCCTAGTTATCTGTAAGGCTCTGCTCCTGGACACACACACTCTGGGACACAGGATGACATCGGGCCTACAGTCCTAGTTATCTGTATGACCCCGCTCCTGGACACACACACTCCGGGACACATGATGACATCAGATCTACAGTCCTAGTTATCTGTAAGGCTCCCCTCCTGGACACACACACCGGAGGTGGGAAGAACACTCCACTGACACTCACTTGTACACTGCACGGCGGCTCCTTTCTTCCACTCTCATTCAAGTTAGGGGTCCTGTGATGGCAACATCGGGATACCTCTCCTCAGCCTCCATCACTTCACCACATGAGGATTGAACAAACCCCCATGTGTCCGGCACTCTCTCTCAAGGAACCCAGAAGAACAGATTCTTCCTTGCACACCTTGTAAGCACTTATATAACATCCCATGTCACATAACAAGACAAACTTGTTACATTTCCCAGACAGTCACAGACATTAACCTCTTACATGCTGCAGCTGTGCAATACACAACTGGTGACAAGACAATTTGCACAGAGCATCCACAATGAAGACATGACATGTGTGACAGTTATGGAGGGGCCAGATATATAGACTTTGGGCCACTACAGATGTTCTCTTCAATTGAGCCATTCTCGGTATGCTCTCTGCACTGTTACATGATAAACCCCCCGCGGTTGGCAGTGAGCCCCTGGCTACTCCAGCATTGATGACCGGCCTCGCTGGAAGTCGCTCCGATCGCTGGATCTTCCATCTAATGCGGATTCACACTGAAACTGATCCACAGAAAATGGATCAGCTTCTGCACACAGGATGTTTGGAGCTCAGCCAGAGTGACCGCTGGGCTCTTGATCTCTCTTACAAGACCCTTCCCCTCCTTAGTTTGGGGTCGGCAGCTCAAGGAAGAGTCCTAGTTGTTGTTCATGTAAGTATTATGGGGACCGCTGGGCTCTTGGTCTCCTCTCTTACAAGACTCTTCTCCCCCTTAGTTTGGGGGACAGGGGGACGGGGGGGGGGGGGGGGGGGAAATCGGCGGCTCTAGGAACAGTCCTGGTTCTTCTCCCATGCAAGTATTATGGAGGCCGCTGGGCTCTTGGTCACCTCTCTTACAAGACCCTTCTCCCCCTTAGTTTAGGGGGGGGGGGGGTCGGTGGCTCTAGGTATAGTTCTGGTTCTTCTCCCATGTAAGTATTATGGGGGCCGCTGGGCTTTTGGGGACTTTCAGGGCAGCAGAGATGTTTTTGTAGCTTCTCCAGATCTGCGCCTCCACACAATCCTGTCACTGAGCTCTGCAGGCAGTTCTGTCCTCCTCATGGACTGGTTTTGGCTCTGATCTGCATTGTGAGTGGTGAGACCATTTATAGACGGGGGTCTTATGTCTAATCAGCTGAATTTACCCCAGCTGACTCCAATCAAGGTGTAGAGATAATCTAGAGATATGGTAGTCCCAGATCTATGTGTCACTTGTCAGACCGCAGGGTGGGAATACTCATGTCACTGCAAAATGGGAGTTTATCATTTTTACAAATGTACAAAGATTTCTCTGTTTCTGTTGTCACTTGGTCATTCTGGGGTCTGAGTGCAGAATGAGGGGGAACAACATAACATGTAAAAAGTGAGAGTGTGTGGGGCCTTCCCGGACACACTGTAAATATATGTAGAGCACTGGGGTACATCAGTCCTGCAGCCTAGTACTGGGCGGCTTCCCTGCGGATTCATCTCAGTCCAGCTGTCTGCGTTTTGCTGTTTTGCTTGCTGCGTTAGATGGAAGCTGCGGGGCGATTCCTAAATGACTGACTTTTATCTCCTTGCTGCAGTGTGCCAGATCCTTCCCAAAGGAGTGCTGGGGGTCCTGGGCCCCTCGTTCAGCCCGTCATCCAGCTCCATCATCAGCAACATCTGCGGAGAGAAGGAGGTGAGCCGCCCGCCTGCCGCCCGTCTGTCGCCCGCTGTCCTCACCCGCCATCACACATCGTTTCCTCTCTCTCGTCTTTTACTGTTATTTTCCATGTTTTCCTCTGATTTGTTTGACAATTACATCTGTAAAGTGGAACTAAGTATCTGACAATGGCGCCTGCGTTCCCTGATACAACATGTAACAGACGCTCGTCACGCGGTGGGAATCGTATCCGTTCGCTTTTATGTCGGGGTGATTATTCTCCGCTGACAAGAAATAAAATTACAATCTAGTTATTATTGTAAGTGAGAAGCATAAAACCCGCCGTCATGGGGGTCGCAGAGGGTTCGTCGCGGACATCATTGGAGTCCAGGATGAAATTCTGCATCCAAAATCCACAACGCATCTAGAAGACGCTGTGGAAGGTAACTGAGAACCCGCACCTCCTGCGCCGTTACCATATCGGGTCACATGGTAGCGCCACTCTCCATTCCCATCACGCCATCACTGCGGACTGCTCTCTACATCGGCCATAATCAAGGGGGCGGGCTTAGTTGAAGATGCATCAAACAGCCAGACCCCTTCTTTTAGCCATTAACCCCAACATCTGCGCGGCCGTATGAGGGCTGGCTGTGTGATAGGGAGACAATGTCCACCCTGCTCAGCTTGCTTCCTCTCTGGTGTCCGGCTGGTATTGCAACATGTTGGCCCTCTATGATTACGTAGCGAACGGCTGATGATGTCACAGAGGGAGCGCCCCCAGGTGATCCACTCACAGTAATAGTGCTCCTCAGTGACCCCCTCACAGTAATAGTGCCCCTCAGGAGCCCCCTTAAAGTAATAGTGCCCCTCAGAGACCCCCTCATAGTAATAGTGCCCTCAGTAATAGTGAGAATGCCCCTCAGTAGCCCCCTCATCATAATAGTGCCCCTCAGAGACCCCCTCATAGTAATAGTGCCCCTCAGTGACCTCCTCACAGTAATAGTGCCCCTCAGTGACCTCCTCACAGTAATAGTGCCCCTCAGTGACCCCCTCACAGTAATACTGCCCCTCAGTAATAGTGATAGTGCCCCTCACTAACCCCCTCATCATAATAGTGCCCCTCAGTGACCTCCTCACAGTAATAGTGCCCCTCAGTAAGCTTTTTAAAGTAATAGAGCCCCTCAGTGACCTCCTCGCAGTAAAAGGGCCCCTCAGTAACACCTCAGTATCAGTGCCCCTAGTGTCTCCTAATATGTAATAGTGCCATTGAGTAACCCCCTCACAGTAATAATGCCCCTCAGTAACCGTCTCACAGTAATAGTGCCCCCAAGTGATCCCCTAATGGAAATAGTGCTCCTCAGTAACTCCCTTACAGTAATAGTGCCCCTCAGAGACCTCACAGTAATAGTGCCTTGCCGTAACCCCTTTACAGTCATAGTGCCCCACAGTAACACCTTCACAATAATTGGGCCCTTCAGTAACCCCCTCATCATAATAGTGCCCCTTGGTGACCTCACAGTAATAGAGCCCCTCAGTGACCCCTGACAGTAATAGAGCCCCTAAGTGACCCCCTGACAGTAATAGTGCCCCTCAGTGACCCCCGGACAGTAATAGTGCCCCTCAGTGACCCCCTCGCAGTAATAGTGGCCTCTAAGTGATCCCCTTACAGTAATAGTGCTCTCCAGTAACTCAGTAGCACCTCAGTATCAGTGCCCCTAGTGTTCTTTCTGATGTAATAGTGCCATTGAGTAACCCCCTCACAGTAATAGTGCCCCCAAGTGATGCCGTAACAGTAATAGGGACACTCAGTAACCTCCTCACATTAAAAGTGCCCCACAATAACATCCACACAGTAATAGGACTCTTCAGTGACCCCCTGATTATAATATTGCCCCTCAGTGACCTCACAGTAATAGGAATAGTCCCTCGCCGTAACCCCCTTACAGTAATAGTGCCCCACAGTAACACCTTCACAGTAATTGGGCCCTTCAGTAACCCTTTCATCATAATATTGCCCCTCAGTGACCTCCTCACACTAATAGTGCCCCCAAGTGATGCCGTAACAGTAACAGGGACACTCAGTAACCTTCTCACAGTTATAGTGCCCCACAATAACATCCATACAGTAATAGGGCCCTTCAGTGACCCCCTCATTATGATAGTGTCCCTTAGTGACCTCCTCACACTAATAGTGCCCCCAAGTGATGCCGTAACAGTAACAGGGACCCTCAGTAACCTCCTCACAGTTATAGTGCCCCACAATAACATCCACACATAGGCCCCTTCAGTGACCCCCTCATTATGATAGTGTCCCTCAGTGACCCCCTCACAGTAATAGAGCCCCTCAGTAACTCCTTTACAGTAACAGTGCCCCTACTAACCCCCTCATTATAATAGTTCCCCTCAGTGACCCACTCACAGTAATAGTGCCCCTCAGTGACCTCCTCACACTAATAGTGCCCCCCAAGTGATGCCGTAACAGTAATAGGGACCCTCAGTGACCTACTTACAGTTATAGTGCCCCATAATAACATCCACACAGTAACGGGGCCCTTCAGTGACCCCCACATCATAATAGTGCCACTTTGTGACCTCACAGTAATAGAGCCCCTCAGTGATCCCCTCACAGTAATAGAGCCCCTCAGTGATCCCCTCACAGTAATAGAGCCCCTCAGTAACTCCCTTACAGTAATAGTGCCTCTCAGTAACCCCCTCATAGTAATATTGCCCCTCAGTGACCTCACAGTAATAGGAATAGTCCCTCGCCATAACCCCCTTACAGTAATAGAGCCCCTCAGTGACCTCCTCACAGTAATAGAGCCCCTCAGTAACTCCCTTACAGTAACAGTGCCCCTACTAACCCCCTCATTATAATAGTTCCCCTCAGTGACCCACTCACAGTAATAGTGCCCCTTAGTGACCTCCTCACACTAATAGTGCCCCCCAAGTGATGCCGTAACAGTAATAGGGACTCTCAGTGACCTCCTTACCGTTATAGTGCCCACAATAACATCCACACAGTAATAGGGCCTTTCAGTGACCCCCTCATTATAATAGTTCCCCTCAGTGACCCCCTCACAGTAATAGTGCCCCTACTAACCCCCTCACAGTAATAGCGCCCTTTTATAACCCCTCAGTCACCCCCTGCCCGTAATGCCCCTCAGGGACCCCCTCACAGTAATAGTGCCCCTCAGTGACCCCCTCACAGTAAGAGTGCCCCTCAGTGACCCCTCAGAGTAATAGTGCCCCTCAGTGACCCCCTCACAGTAATAGAGCCCTTCAGTGACCCCCTCACAGTAATCGTGCCCCTCAGTGACCTCCTCACAGTAATAGTGCCGCTCAGTGACCCCCTCACAGTAATAGTGCCCCTCAGTGACCTCCTTACAGTAATCGTGCCCCTCAGTGACCTCCTCACAGTAATAGTGCCGCTCAGTGACCTCCTCACAGTAATAGTGCCCCTCAGTGACCTCCTTACAGTAATAGTGCCCCTCAGTGCCCTCCTCACAGTAATAGTGCCGCTCAGTGACCTCCTCACAGTAATAGTGCCCCTCAGTGACCTCCTTACAGTAATAGTGGCCCTCAGTGCCCTCCTCACAGTAATAGTGCCGCTCAGTGACCCCCTCACAGTAATAGAGCCCCTCAGTGACCTCCTTACAGTAATCGTGCCCCTCAGTGACCTCCTCACAGTAATAGTGCCGCTCAGTGACTCCCTCACAGTAATAGAGCCCCTCAGTGACCTCACAGTAATAGTGCTCCTCAGTGACCTCCTCACAGTAATAGTGCCGCTCAGTGACCCCCTCACAGTAATAGAGCCCCTCAGTGACCTCACAGTAATAGTGCTCCTCAGTGACCTCCTCACAGTAATAGTGCCGCTCAGTGACCCCCTCACAGTAATAGAGCCCCTCAGTGACCTCACAGTAATAGTGCTCCTCAGTGACCCCTCACAGTAATAGTGCTCCTCAGTGACCCCCTCACAGTAATAGTGCTCCTCAGTGACCTCCTTACAGTAATCATGCCCCTCAGTGACCTCCTCACAGTAATAGTGCCGCTCAGTGATCCCCTCACAGTAATAGAGCCCCTCAGTGACCTCACAGTAATAGTGTCCCTCAGTGACCCCTCACAGTAATGGTGCCCCTCAGTGACCCCTCACAGTAATGGTGCCCCTCAGTGACCTCCACACAGTAATAGTGCCCCTCAGTGACCTCCTCACAGTAATGGTGCCCCTCAGTGACCCCTCACAGTAATGGTGCCCCTCAGTGACCTCCTCACAGTAATGGTGCCCCTCAGTGACCTCCTTACAGTAATAGTGCCCCTCAGTGACCTCCTCACAGTAATGGTGCCCCTCAGTGACCTCCTTACAGTAATAGTGCCCCTCAGTGCCCTCCTCACAGTAATAGTGCCCCTCAGTGATCTCCTCACAGTAATGGTGCCCCTCAGTGACCCCTCACAGTAATGGTGCCCCTCAGTGACCTCCTTACAGTAATAGTGCCCCTCAGTGACCTCCTCACAGTAATGGTGCCCCTCAGTGACCTCCTTACAGTAATAGTGCCCCTCAGTGAGCTCCTCACAGTAATAGTGCCCCTCAGTGACCCCCTTTCAGTATCCGTGCCGCTACTGCCCCCTCACAGTAATGGTGCCCCTCAGTGACCTCCTTACAGTAATAGTGCCCCTCAGTGACCCCCTTTCAGTATCCGTGCCGCTACTGCCCCCTCACAGTAATAATGAAAAGACGAATGTATTTGCGAGGCATTTTTGTATGTGAAAATCCCGCCTGTAGCGCGGCAAAATGACGCCATTCAATTCAATGCATTCGTTGCATTCGTGTTTCTGGCGGGCAAAAATCTTTGTCCGTGTTATGCAGAAAGCTGCCATATGACAGCTTAAAAAGGGCGGGGAGGGAGTGATGCTGCGTTCAGCAGAAGGAAAAGACGACACCCGGCGCTAATTTGGCGTTTAATTGCCAGTCTATTCCACGGATGGTGTAAGCGCACGCGTGTGAACCGGCATCTACAGCGCAAAAGTGACAGTCCTGTGCGCCGCCATGTGTGTCAGCCCGCTTCCTGCCATCTGCCAACCTAGTTCAGGCGCAAATAAGATCCGGAATCGACAAACGTATTTGCGCACGCTGTTTTTGCTCTAATTGTGTTAGGTATAAATCCTCTGTAACCCCCAGGGCTCCGTCACGCCGGCGGAACGTACAGCGAGAAGGGAGAATGGAGAGATTCGCATTTCTTCCGTATTTTGGACCGGCTCCTGGTTCTAGATGAAGAATCCCCCCGTGTGACAGAGCCCTCAGAATGATGTACAGCGCAGCGCATCTTCATATGGAGGACTGGTCCTCCTCAGACCCCAGTGTGACAGCTGCTGCGGCACCTCTTGTGTCTGCCCTTCATCTCTGAAGCAGCCGCCGGTATAGATTTCCCGCAGCTCCAGGGGCCGTGACGTCGGGGAGACAATGGCGCTATATATAACATCTCTTACACCGACTGTACGGCGAAATGAAGTTATTGAACGTCTGCTGAATAGAAGATGCAGAGAGACGCGTGCGGCCGCCTATTTATAGATTAATAATGGCGCGGCGATGACAGCTGCCAAGAGACGGTTCACTCAGCGCCCGTCAGATGAAGCGATGAGAGGATCCGTACGTTTACTGGAGGCGGCTGAAGGCAGCGATCAGCGCGGGAATCACTTGTAGAACTCGAGCGGCGACTAAAGAGACATCCCTCCTGTCATGAGCGCCACGTAATCCGCGCAGCAACACGCTGATCTCCGAGAGGAAGGGCGACGCCACACCGGCGTAAGGCGCGTTCACACCGGCAGCGCGTTGTACACGCAAATACGCTACATGACCAATCTGCACCGCAAGAAATTAATGAGCGTTCGTAAATGGGCACGACGTACGCAAAAAAACCGCAGATTCACCGCGCGTTTATGCAGAATAGCAATGGGATTTTGTGTGCGCAAACAGGCGGTGCGTCCGAATACACACGGGAGCGGGCCAAACACGCGGTGCGTACGAATACACATGGGAGCGGGCCAAACACGCGGTGCGTACAAATACACACGGGAGCGGGCCAAACACGCGGTGCGTACGAATACACACGGGAGCGGGCCAAACACGCGGTGCGTACGAATACATACGGGAGCGGGCCAAACACGCGGTGCATACGAATACACACGGGAGCGGGCCAAACACGCGGTGCATACGAATACACACGGGAGCGGGCCAAACACGCGGTGCATACGAATACACACGGGAGCGGGCCAAACACGCGGTGCGTACGAATACACACGGCAGCGGGCCAAACACGTGGTGCGTACGAATACACACGGCAGCGGGCCAAACACGTGGTGCGTACGAATACACACGAGAGCGGGCCAAACACGAATACACACGGGAGCGGGCCAAACACGAATACACACGGGAGCGGGCCAAACCCGCGGTGCGTACGAATACACACGGCAGCGGGCCAAACACGAATACACACGGGAGCGGGCCAAACACGAATACACATGGCAGCGGGCCAAACACGAATACACACGGGAGCGGGCCAAACACGAATACACACGGGAGCGGGCCAAACACGAATACACACGGGAGCGGGCCAAACACGAATACACACGGGAGCGGGCCAAACCCGCGGTGCATACGAATACACACGGGAGCGGGCCAAACACGAATACACACGGGAGCGGGCCAAACACGAATACACACGGGAGCGGGCCAAACACGAATACACACGGGAGCGGGCCAAACCCGCGGTGCATACGAATACACACGGCAGCGGGCCAAACACGCGGTGCATACGAATACACACGGCAGCGGGCCAAACACGCGGTGCATACGAATACACACGGCAGCGGGCCAAACACGCGGTGCGTACGAATACACACGGCAGCGGGCCAAACACGCGGTGCATACGAATACACACGGCAGCGGGCCAAACACGCGGTGCGTACGAATACACACGGCAGCGGGCCAAATACGCGGTGCGTACGAATACACACGGCAGCGGGCCAAACACGCGGTGCGTACGAATACACACGGCAGCGGGCCAAATACGCGGTGCGTACGAATACACACCGCAGCGGGCCAAACACGTGGTGTGTACAAATACACACGGGAGCGGGCCAAACACGTGGTGTGTACAAATACACACGGGAGCGGGCCAAACACGCGGTGCGTACGAATACACACGGGAGCGGGCCAAACACGTGGTGTGTATAAATACACACGGGAGCGGGCCAAACACGCGGTGCGTACGAATACACACGGGAGCGGGCCAAACACGAATACACACGGGAGCGGGCCAAACACGAATACACACGGGAGCGGGCCAAACAAGCTGTGCGTACGAATACACACGAGAGCGGGCCAAACACGAATACACACGGGAGCGGGCCAAACACGAATACACACGGGAGCGGGCCAAACACGCGGTGCGTACGAATACACACGGGAGCGGGCCAAACACGCGGTGCGTACGAATACACATGGGAGCGGGCCAAACACGAACGCACACGGGAGCGGGCCAAACACGCAGTGCGTACGAATGCACACGGGAGCGGGCCAAACACGCGGTGCGTACGAATACAGACGGGAGTGGGCTAAACACGAATACACACGGGAGCGGGCCAAACACGCAGTGCGTACGAATACACATGGGAGCGGGCCAAACACGAACGCACACGGGAGCGGGCCAAACACGCAGTGCGTACGAATGCACACGGGAGCGGGCCAAACACGCGGTGCGTACGAATACAGACGGGAGTGGGCTAAACACGAATACACACGGGAGCGGGCCAAACACGCAGTGCGTACGAATACAGACGGGAGCGAGCCAAACAAGCTGTGCGTACGAATACACACAGGAGCGGGCCAAACACGCTTATGTCCATGTGAGCCCGGCCTTCACTAAATCTATGGACTTTTAGGACGACGCATTAGGGCTTCTGGACATGAGCGTATGCGCAAAACAGCTTGCCGCAGCACAAGGCGTCCACACATAGACTTCTATGGGACCTTTGCTGCACGAAGCGCAGGCGGATGGAGCAGGACCGGTTCTTTTAAACAATTGTGAGTTTTGTGTGTCTGTAGATACGAATACGGACGGGCGCTGTTCACACGGGCGACTTTCATCCGTGGTTTCTGCGTGTCACGAGGTGCGCAGAAATCACACGTGAAGAGAAGCCATTATTGTGAATGAATTGTTTTCATCTGTGTTTTTTCTCGTCTGAACTCGCGGCTCGTCCTGTTTGGGCGCCGGCACATCATTTTCTATGCGCTGTGTACGCGAATGCGATGCGGCTTTTACCATTAGAAGTATGGGAACCGCTTGTGATTATTTTCATGTGCGTGACGCTGCAGCGATGCGGTTTTCACCCATTCATAGGATCATCGCGGGTTTCTCGGACCAGTACGGCACTCGGCTGCCCTATACATGCCCTCGTCTTCACCCAGCAGTGCCGCCCATCCCGCGGGCGTGTTGTTACTTCGGGTTGGACTGTGATTTGCGACCATAAATGCGTCCGTTTAACTTCAGAGTAAAATTGGCTTCATCATGAGCAGGAGAGTCATCCGGAGTCGCGGCTGCAGCCGTGGCGTAGTACATCCCTGCGACCGCCGCAGCCACACTAAACAAAGACTGCGGAGGACCAACGACACGTCGGCGCTGCAGCGGCGCGGGCCGGCAGTAAACGGGGTTTGTCGTCAGTTAAAGGCTCATTAATGATGAAGTAATAACCGGCTCTTCACTGTTAATTGGCGTGCGCTTTGCCTTAAACTGCGCGGCCTTTAGCATCGAACGGTCCGTAACTAAATTAGTTGGCTGCATTAAGCAGGAGGAGCGCAGCACCGCAGGCGAACTGCAGACCCGTGGTCGCCGCAGAACGGACTGCATGAGATACTTAGGTTTCAGTTACAAGTCCCGAAGCAGCTGGACAATTAAGGGTTAATAGCGAGTGTCTGCAGCGTTCCGCTAATAGCGTCCTGAGGGCTCATTCACACCCGCGAGCTCCTGGCGTTGTGAGACGTGCGGTGAGATAGGCGCCAAGGTCATTAACGGGTCTATTTACATATAAGCTGTGAGATACAGAGTCACAGTCTGTTCTTTGTTCCATCTCGCCCGTTGTTTCCGATGGATCGCAGTGCGCCGACGCATGCCGGCGGTTTCATGCGACGCCATTTTAAATTTCTTGCTATTGAGAATTCATGTGACTTTCACACGTGTAAGAACGCACGTTCAACATGCGAAGCGATTGTCTTGCTGTGAACAAGAGCGGCAGCGGGCTGTCTGTGGCCGTAAATACAGCGACCTGCACCTTCCTTGGTCGTCGCATCACCACAAGTTGTTAGCGGTCAGTGACTATTTAAGGCGGTATTAACAGCTCTCCCTCCGTATATCCTAGAGATGCGCAGCGGTCGTCCGCCATGTAAGGCGGCACTTTATAATGTGATGTTAGAACTGCAGCGTCCCATAGGGAGACCCCGGAGTCCGGACATACATGGGGAGCTGGGAGTGTATAGTGCTGACGTGTCACGGTGGCATTTACCAGAAGGGACACACGTAGCCAAGGCCAGAGGAGCACCTCGGCCACCCCTAGGATAGGGATGCTCAATAATGGGGATAACAGGGATAACTGAAGTCACACGTGACGCCACTGTTCCTACACACGGTATGACCCTTGGCAGATAAGTAATTCAGCCACGGACAGTTCTTGAATACCACGGGTCTCTGGGAACGGTCAGAGCCCAGCATAAACTGTACTTGAATGAACAGACATTACAGGGCAGTTCAATGATAGACTTCACAGTGCAGGCAGTTTAAATAGACTTTAGAAGTTAGTACCTCCACACGCGCTCATAGACTTGTAGATGCCAGTGTGTGAACAGAGATTAGAAGCCTTCAGTACCTGCACCCAGCCTTGGGGACGCCTGGGTGTGATAAATGAAGGGTGTACGTCTACATGGTGAGCCAGACTTCGGACGGCCGTGTAGGAAAATCTAACAGCATAGATAGTACCTCTGCACCGGCCTTGATGGAACACAGATTAGAACTTCCAAATTTTCTTTCTCTCTCTTCCATCTTCACCACACGAAGGCTGGAGGTGCCCCCATGTGGCTCTGTACTTTAGACTCTTTCGTGGTGAGGAAGATGGAACTCCTGCTCCTTTTCCGCTCTCAGTCACACACTCTCTCACCACATGACAGGACCTAACTGATATTTACATGCAGTCTCCAAACTCTAAGGCTGGGGTCACACGGGGCGGATTCCCAACGGAAAGCCCGCGGTTTGGCCACAGCAAAAACCGCGAGATTTCCGCCGGGAGAACCACCGCGGAAAAACCAGCGGCGACTTTGAAGCGGCCCGGCCGCTCGCTCCTCCGCTGCGGCTGTCGCTCCCATAGAGGAGAGCGCGGCCGCAGCGGAAAGAAAAAAAGAATAGACATGTTGCGGTCGGCAAAGCCGCGCCGCAGCCGCGGTTTCTGCCGGATTAACCGCAGCGGATTGGGCGTCCCGTGTGGACGAGATTTATGAGAAATCTTGTCCACATGGCTGGCTAATCCCGGAATTAGCGGCCGCAGGCGGATTTGCCGCGGCGAAATTCCGCTTGGAATTTCCGCAGCAAATCTGTCCCATGTGAACCCAGCCTTACCCTTCACCTGCTGCAGCTGTGCAACACACATACTGGAAATAACAGGACAGCTTTGTACAGCGCATCGACATAAGACAGAACATGTATGACATTTATGGAGGGGACCAGGATGGTGTACTAGGACACTACATGAGCACAAGGTAGAGATCTTCACACTGATCGCAGTGATCTGTCTGCTGCAGGATCTGTGCAGGAGTTCTGGAGAAACTTATATTGTATCAGCACCTGCACAGAGGAGTACAGGAAGTAGTCCTGCATATTCATGAGCTGCAGGCTAGCTCCACCCACCTTGTCCTCCTGCCTGCCTCTTACTGAGCTGCCAATCATTGGCTGGAGGGCAGGTGGGCGTGGCTGCAGCTCATGAATATGCAGGACTAGTTCTGCTGCTACTAATAAAATGTTAGTTTCTCCCAAACTCCTGCACAGATCCCCACAGCGGACAGATCACTGCGATCAGTGTGACGGGCGTTACCCTATGCTGCTCCCAGTGACGGCGGCACAAACATGGTGACAGGGTCTTCAGACAGAACCGCCCAAATAGGACATGAGACAATCCAACATCACACAGCATCGCTGCGAGAGAAAAGCTGACATGTAAACGAACCATGGTTATCCCCATGTGATCAATGCACAGAAATCGTGCAGCAAAACCACCCGTGTAAACACAGCCTTAAGGCCTGAGAGGTGCGGACGTACCGGCGGTCTGCCCCGGTTAGTATCCAGTGGTTACGCCCTGTACGCTGCGCTGTTTTCCTGGTCGGACGCGCTCGCTGCCTTCACATCCTGTAATGGCGACACTTTGTGCAGTTGTGAACGCGCGCTCGTCAGTAACCGGCAGCGGGGCATTGTGGGAGATGTCGGTTTTGTACTCGTCAGCCATTAGAATTAATGTGGAAATCTGCAGCTGGTTGGAAGCAGCGGCGCCGCCGGTCGGTTCCGGAGTTCAGTGCGACGATTTAGGTGGACGTCTGTTGTAATGGCGGTAAGTGGGAGCGGTCGGGGAGGTTTGGACATTTTCCCCTTATCCTGAGATGGAGCGCCGTGCGGTACCTTCTGTTATTTCCCTCTCCGCTGCTTTTCGATGACTTTTGTTATATAAAAGTAATAGATTTTTCGTGGCTTTTGTTGACTCGTCGCAGAAAGTTGTTGCTGTAAAGTTAAACTTTGCTTCCTCTGTCGTCCGACGACTCGTTGTTCTAAGAGTTGCTGTAGCAGAGCTCTCTGACGTCTAACCTTTGCTCCGGCTCCTCACACCTTCCTTCCGTTCTCCGTGTTCGGACTCTAATCCGGCTCTTTCTCCCGTCTCTCCATCAGGTGCCGCACGTTAAAGTGTCCCCGGAGGAATTCCTAAGGTTTCAGTTTCAGAGATTCACCACTTTGAACCTTCATCCCAGCAACACGGACATCAGTGCGGCGATTGCGGCTCTCCTCAACTTCTTCAACAGCACCACTGCCTGTCTGATCTGTGCCAAAGCGGAGTGTAAGTACTTGGCGCGCCATTTAATTAACCAACTGCTCGATCCGCTCGCCCTCGCGGCGCCTCTACAAGCAGACTGATTACTCAAATGTAAAGTGTTGGAAAATGTATTTAATGGAGTATGGGAAATAAGCTGCCGATATTGTGGCGGCGGCCTCGCCGCGGCTCGTACGTGCTGAACGATTACCGACAGGCAGCGCCAGGGGCACGGTTACTGCCGCAGGGCTTCTGAGTGCATGCGATGCGGCATCATAGTGATGTGGAAATGACCTGCTTATTGTGGAAGTGTAAGGGGTTAAATCCACTTTTTGATCCGCTTGCCTGTAGATGGGTAGAAGGAGCTTCCGAGACGGAACTCACATGATTGTGACATCACTAAAGTCCTGAAAGTCACTAGGACTAGCTGTGCATGAGGACTAAACCCCGCCCCCAGGGAATGTCGCGGCGGCCATCTTTGCCTATAGATGTGAGCGGTGTGTGCATGACAGCAGGGGCTGCTTCACAGAGACAGAGAGCGACTCCAGAGCAGTGTGGGCAGCAGTGTAAGAGCGGCAACCGTCAGCCAGAGGGCCTATAGACCCAGGGGGCAAAAGACTACAAACCGCATGGAAGGAGAGGGAGTCTGCAAAGAAGATGGCGGCACTGTGGACTTCTAATCCACGAAAACTGTCATAAATATGAGACTGGTCCAACGACCACATGAGGGACAGTGATGATGACGGACGAGCTCAGACTGAGGGCGTATCTCCCTGGAGACTGTGATACGGGGAATGTAGGAACGGGCAGGACGCAGCGGGACGCTTCGTGTTTATGGGAGTTAATGGGAGTTATAGGAGGTTTGTTAGTATATGAAGTGTAAAGCGGTGCGCGGGGGGCGGGGCACTTGGGAGATGGCGGTGCTACAGGCTCATACGTGATGATGTGAGTTTCACCTGAGGTCACAGATGATATTCTCACCTCCGGTGTGATCCCGCAGCAGTACGGAGCTCCTACAGTCTGTGTACCTACGGTGTATTGGGCTGTGGGGTTGACGCACCGCGAACCGCCAGTAATACGGGGTACAATGAACTGCGAGGACAGCAGTCCGTGAGGGATAGAAGTACGAAGTGCCGTGTCCCGCCGCAGTCACCCCTCATATGTAATGGATGTGGTGGCAGGAGACTCCAAGGGAGGCAGAGATGTATGCGGCACGTATGGTGTATTCATCCCGCGCCCGTATGTTAGAGGTGTGCAGCTCTGCTTAGTCATATGTAGCATTAACGTATTTGTAGCTTCTCATGGAGGGAGGCTTCAGCCCAGTTTGTTTTATAACATGTGCCGTCTGTCACCACCGCGCCATTCATAACACCACCTGCTTCATGATTATAGTCGCACGTTCAATTTACCACCATAGTTAAAGAGAACCTGTCACTAGTTGGTACTGCCCCCTACAGGCAGCATGACGTCCAGACAGATGCCCACATTACAGGGGTGCTGCAGCACTTCACAAGAACATGTGATTGAAAGACCCGCTGGGGGTCCAGAGCGGTCCTGACAGCTTCTCCCCGCTGGCTAGTTAGACGGGTTTCTCTCTGTGCATGGGGAGAATACCCATAATGCGAAAACAAACATGGCGGGTGTGAACCCCCTGTACCACTGATTTGGCTTTGTGCCATCCCTAAGGGCTGCTCTAAGGGGTCTCCTGGTCTTCTCGACAGGGAATCCCCAGGGGCACATATTCCCGGGTGCAGTGATAGCAGACTCAGCGGGGCCAACAGAGCGTAGTACCAATGAGACGGGAAGGGGGGAGGCAGTCTAACGGGCCGAGGTCAGGACAGGTGGAGGTTCTGCAATCTAGTAAATTAGGCTGGAGGTCAGAAAGCCGAGTATACAGGCAGAGCAAGCCGAAACCTGGAACACCTTCACTGACAACCTGCTGATCAGGCACCTTCCCTTGGGGGGTTGTCTTATAACCCCGGGAAGGGTCTGGATAGGTTGGGCACAGGAAAGCTGGGTGCAGACGGAGAGACCTGTCAATCTAGCTATCTGGGTGGGGTGGAGCCTGCGAGGCACCGCCCTCTTGACTCTTTCTCCTGTTTCCGACGGCTCTTTAAAGGATGTTTTTTCTGTTTTTCCTGAAGCGCTGTAAAGCATTCCTCTGTGTAATATGGCCGCTTGTACGGACTCCATGCTGCCCGTCGTTCGGCCAACCTGAGCCAAGCCATCGGTTCCCTTTAAATCACGGTCCTAATTATGACTAGAAATGTATCAGCCGATCAATAACCCTCCTGTGTAATCGGCCGCTCATTAATCAGAGTTATTGGAAGCTTGCTAGTGGCGACCGTCTGCTGTATCCTACGTACCCCGCACCCTAATACCGGCCTTTTCTTACCAGACTCAGAAATGTCCAGTTCCCGATATTCTCGTATGTCTTTAGTATTACGCTGTGGGCTGAGCGCCCGTCTCTGGCCGTCTAATCGTCGTCCTATGCTTTTCGAAGGGACAGTAGCTGTGAATAACACGCTAAAACATAGGGAATGCCCTGAGGAGTGTGCCAGGATAGACGGATAGACCCCGCTGTGCCAGTATGCCCACCTCCAAGTCTGGCGTGTGATTCCCCGCTGTCCCTCTGAATGCCATCGTCCCCCTTTCTGTTGTACTGCTTTGGCACAGCACCTTGTATTAAGATCAGCTAGTTATTCAGGGGTTAATGCAGATTAGTCAGACTCCTGAATGCAGCCGGTCCGTCATGCTGGGGGCTTGAGGATTATACTCAGTCATTGTATCCACATTCCTTGTGCCTCATGTCCACATGCCGATCGGATTCTGCTAACTTTATTTCATTTGTGGACGGCCATGTATCCCTATGGGTGGATTGAATTGTGGATTTTCCGCACGGGTGACCCGCGTGGATTCCCCAAATCGGATCCGCCCGTGGACATTGGGCCTTACTCTTATCAACATAGTTATGTATGCACACCTCACATTGTGTATTCGTTCCTCAGTACTATTTGTCACTACTTTTGTAATGATTTGCTATTTGTGTAAGCAATAAGGCATAACTTAGGGAGTTGTCCCCTGTGATTGGACATTACACATTCCTTTGTTCTACTTCACATTATACATAAAACTGAGCTGGTCCCTCAGAGAGAGCACAGTGGGTACTTCACACAGTTGATTCCTCCTGTTCTTTCTCTGATGATCATCGTTCATTAATTTGGACACATGAGAAAACTCAGATCCCAGTAGACCTAATGCAGATTCTAAATTTTAAGGGGTCCTCCAACAGCCCCAATCCCTGGTCTTAATTACAGGACAGATTCCATGGCCATTACTATTCTCTTGCCTATTTTAGGCCTCATGCACACGGCCAGGTTGGATTCTGACTACAAGATTCTCGCAGCGAGATGCGACCTGTGCCCCTGCAGTGACCCCGCTTACCCATCCGGCGTACATCCAGAAATATTCCACCACCCTCACTGGGTCTTGCTCCATCCTCCTTTTTCTTTTCTTTTACTCACCATATGATGTTAGTACTGCTGGTCCACCATAGGATGTTAATAATGCTGGTCCACCATAGGATGTTAATAATGCTGGTCCACCATAGGATGTTAATAATGCTGGTCCACCATAGGATGTTAATACTGCTGGTCCACCATAGGATGTTAGTACTGCTGGTCCACCATTGGATGTTAGTACTGCTCGTCCAACATAAAATGTTAGTACTGCTGGTCCACCATAGGATGTTAATAATGCTGGTCCACCATAGGATGTTAATAATGCTGGTCCACCATAGGATGTTAATAATGCTGGTCCACCATAGGATGTTAATACTGCTGGTCCACCATTGGATGTTAATACTGCTGGTCCACCATTGGATGTTAGTACTGCTGGTCCACCATTGGATGTTAGTACTGCTGGTCCACCATTGGATGTTAGTACTGCTGGTCCACCATTGGATGTTAGTACTGCTGGTCCACCATTGGATGTTAGTACTGCTGGTCCACCATTGGATGTTAGTACTGCTGGTCCAACATAAAATGTTAGTACTGCTGGTCCACCATATGATGTTAGTACTGCTGGTCCACCATATGATGTTAGTACTGCTGGTCCACCATAGGATGTTAGTACTGCTGGTCCACCATAGGATGTTAGTGCAGTGTGTGAAGAGGTAGTACTGCTGGTCCACCATATGATGTTAGTACTGCTCGTCCACCATATGATGTTAGTGCGGTGTGTGAGGGGGTAGTACTGCTGGTCCACCATAGGATGTTAGTACTGCTGGTCCACGATATGATGTTGGTACTGCTGGTCCAACATATGATGTTAATACTGCTGGTCCACCATAGGATGTTAGTACTGCTGGTCCACCATAGGATGTTAGTACTGCTGGTCCACGATATGATGTTGGTACTGCTGGTCCACCATATGATGTTAGTACTGCTGGTCCACCATATGATGTTAGTACTGCTGGTCCACCATATGATGTTAGTACTGCTGGTCCACCATAGGATGTTAGTGCAGTGTGTGAAGAGGTAGTACTGCTGGTCCACCATATGATGTTAGTACTGCTCGTCCACCATATGATGTTAGTGCGGTGTGTGAGGGGGTAGTACTGCTGGTCCACCATAGGATGTTAGTACTGCTGGTCCACGATATGATGTTGGTACTGCTGGTCCAACATATGATGTTAATACTGCTGGTCCACCATAGGATGTTAGTACTGCTGGTCCACCATAGGATGTTAGTACTGCTGGTCCACGATATGATGTTGGTACTGCTGGTCCACCATATGATGTTAGTACTGCTGGTCCACCATATGATGTTAGTACTGCTGGTCCACCATATGATGTTAGTACTGCTGGTCCACCATAGGATGTTAGTACTGCTGGTCCACCATAGGATGTTAGTACTGCTGGTCCACCATATGATGTTAGTACTGCTGGTCCAACATATGATGTTAGTACTGCTGGTCCAACATATGATGTTAGTACTGCTGGTCCACCATATGATGTTAGTACTGCTGGTCCACCATATGATGTTAGTACTGCTGGTCCACCATATGATGTTAGTACTGCTGGTCCCCCATAGGATGTTAGTGCTGTGTGTGAGGAGGTAGTACTGCTGGTCCACCCTATGATGTTAGTACTGCTGGTCCACCACAGGATGTTAGTACTGCTGGTCCACCATAGGATGTTAGTACTGCTGGTCCACCATAGGATGCTAGTACGGCTGGTCCACCATAGGATGTTAGTACTGCTGGTCCACCATAGGATGTTAGTACTGCTGGTCCACCATAGGATGTTAGTACTGCTGGTCCACCATAGGATGTTAGTACTGCTGGTCCACCATAGGATGTTAGTACTGCTGGTCCACCATAGGATGTTAGTACTGCTGGTCCACCATAGGATGTTAGTGCTGTGTGTGAGGAGGTAGTACTGCTGGTCCACCATATGATGTTAGTACTGCTGGTCCACCATATGATGTTAGTACTGCTGGTCCCCCATATGATGTTAGTACTGCTGGTCCACCATATGATGTTAGTGCTGTGTGTGAGGGGGTAGTACTGCTGGTCCACCATAGGATGTTAGTACTGCTGGTCCACCATAGGATGTTAGTACTGCTGGTCCACCATAGGATGTTAGTACTGCTGGTCCACCATAGGATGTTAGTACTGCTGGTCCACCATAGGATGTTAGTACTGCTGGTCCACCATAGGATGTTAGTACTGCTGGTCCACCATAGGATGTTAGTACGGCTGGTCCACCACAGGATGTTAGTACGGCTGGTCCACCACAGGATGTTAGTACGGCTGGTCCACCACAGGATGTTAGTACGGCTGGTCCACCACAGGATGTTAGTACTGCTGGTCCACCACAGGATGTTAGTACTGCTGGTCCACCACAGGATGTTAGTACTGCTGGTCCACCATAGGATGTTAGTACTGCTGGTCCACCATAGGATGTTAGTACTGCTGGTCCACCATAGGATGTTAGTACTGCTCGTCCACCATAGGATGTTAGTACTGCTGGTCCACCATAGGATGTTAGTACTGCTGGTCCACCATAGGATGTTAGTACTGCTGGTCCACCATAGGATGTTAGTACTGCTGGTCCACCATAGGATGTTAGTACTGCTGGTCCACCACAGGATGTTAGTACTGCTGGTCCACCATAGGATGTTAGTACTGCTGGTCCACCATAGGATGTTAGTACTGCTGGTCCCCCATAGGATGTTAGTACTGCTGGTCCCCCATAGGATGTTAGTACTGCTGGTCCCCCATAGGATGTTAGTACTGCTGGTCCCCCATAGGATGTTAGCACTGCTGGTCCCCCATATGATGTTAGTACTGCTGGTCCCCCATATGATGTTAGTACTGCTGGTCCCCCATATGATGTTAGTACTGCTGGTCCCCCATATGATGTTAGTACTGCTGGTCCCCCATATGATGTTAGTACTGCTGGTCCCCCATATGATGTTAGTACTGCTGGTCCCCCATATGATGTTAGTACTGCGGGTCCACCATAGGATGTTGGTGCGGTGTGTGAGGGGGTAGTACTGCTGGTCCACCATAGGATGTTAGTACTGCTGGTCCCCCATATGATGTTAGTACTGCTGGTCCCCCATAGGATGTTAGTACTGCTGGTCCACCATAGGATGTTAGTGCTGTGTGTGAGGAGGTAGTACTGCTGGTCCACCATATGATGTTAGTACTGCTGGTCCACCATATGATGTTAGTACTGCCGGTCCATCATATGATGTTAGTGCTGTGTGTGAGGGGGTAGTACTGCTGGTCCACCATAGGATGTTAGTACTGCTGGTCCACCATAGGATGTTAGTACTGCTGGTCCACCATAGGATGTTAGTACTGCTGGTCTGCCATAGGATGTTAGTACTGCTGGTCCGCCATAGGATGTTAGTACTGCTGGTCCACCATAGGATGTTAGTACTGCTGGTCCACCATAGGATGTTAGTACTGCTGGTCCACCATAGGATGTTAGTACTGCTGGTCCACCATAGGATGTTAGTACTGCTGGTCCACCATAGGATGTTAGTACGGCTGGTCCACCATAGGATGTTAGTACGGCTGGTCCACCATAGGATGTTAGTACGGCTGGTCCACCATAGGATGTTAGTACGGCTGGTCCACCATAGGATGTTAGTACGGCTGGTCCACCATAGGATGTTAGTACGGCTGGTCCACCATAGGATGTTAGTACGGCTGGTCCACCATAGGATGTTAGTACGGCTGGTCCACCATAGGATGTTAGTACGGCTGGTCCACCATAGGATGTTAGTACGGCTGGTCCACCATAGGATGTTAGTACGGCTGGTCCACCATAGGATGTTAGTACGGCTGGTCCCCCATAGGATGTTAGTACGGCTGGTCCACCATAGGATGTTAGTACTGCTGGTCCACCATAGGATGTTAGTACTGCTGGTCCACCATAGGATGTTAGTACTGCTGGTCCACCATAGGATGTTAGTACTGCTGGTCCACCATAGGATGCTAGTACGGCTGGTCCACCATAGGATGTTAGTACTGCTGGTCCACCATAGGATGTTAGTACTGCTGGTCCACCATAGGATGTTAGTACTGCTGGTCCACCATAGGATGTTAGTACTGCTGGTCCACCATAGGATGTTAGTACTGCTGGTCCACCATAGGATGTTAGTGCTGTGTGTGAGGAGGTAGTACTGCTGGTCCACCATATGATGTTAGTACTGCTGGTCCCCCATATGATGTTAGTACTGCTGGTCCACCATATGATGTTAGTGCTGTGTGTGAGGGGGTAGTACTGCTGGTCCACCATAGGATGTTAGTACTGCTGGTCCACCATAGGATGTTAGTACTGCTGGTCCACCATAGGATGTTAGTACTGCTGGTCCACCATAGGATGTTAGTACTGCTGGTCCACCATAGGATGTTAGTACTGCTGGTCCACCATAGGATGTTAGTACTGCTGGTCCACCATAGGATGTTAGTACTGCTGGTCCACCATAGGATGTTAGTACTGCTGGTCCACCATAGGATGTTAGTACTGCTGGTCCACCATAGGATGTTAGTACTGCTGGTCCACCATAGGATGTTAGTACTGCTGGTCCACCACAGGATGTTAGTACTGCTGGTCCACCATAGGATGTTAGTACTGCTGGTCCACCATAGGATGTTAGTACTGCTGGTCCCCCATAGGATGTTAGTACTGCTGGTCCCCCATAGGATGTTAGTACTGCTGGTCCCCCATAGGATGTTAGTACTGCTGGTCCCCCATAGGATGTTAGTACTGCTGGTCCCCCATAGGATGTTAGCACTGCTGGTCCCCCATATGATGTTAGTACTGCTGGTCCCCCATATGATGTTAGTACTGCTGGTCCCCCATATGATGTTAGTACTGCTGGTCCCCCATATGATGTTAGTACTGCTGGTCCCCCATATGATGTTAGTACTGCTGGTCCCCCATATGATGTTAGTACTGCGGGTCCCCCATATGATGTTAGTACTGCGGGTCCACCATAGGATGTTGGTGCGGTGTGTGAGGGGGTAGTACTGCTGGTCCACCATAGGATGTTAGTACTGCTGGTCCCCCATATGATGTTAGTACTGCTGGTCCCCCATAGGATGTTAGTACTGCTGGTCCACCATAGGATGTTAGTGCTGTGTGTGAGGAGGTAGTACTGCTGGTCCACCATATGATGTTAGTACTGCTGGTCCACCATATGATGTTAGTACTGCCGGTCCATCATATGATGTTAGTGCTGTGTGTGAGGGGGTAGTACTGCTGGTCCACCATAGGATGTTAGTACTGCTGGTCCACCATAGGATGTTAGTACTGCTGGTCCACCATAGGATGTTAGTACTGCTGGTCCACCATAGGATGTTAGTACTGCTGGTCCACCATAGGATGTTAGTACTGCTGGTCCACCATAGGATGTTAGTACTGCTGGTCCACCATAGGATGTTAGTACTGCTGGTCCACCATAGGATGTTAGTACTGCTGGTCCACCATAGGATGTTAGTACTGCTGGTCCACCATAGGATGTTAGTACTGCTGGTCCACCATAGGATGTTAGTACTGCTGGTCCACCATAGGATGTTAGTACGGCTGGTCCACCATAGGATGTTAGTACGGCTGGTCCACCATAGGATGTTAGTACGGCTGGTCCACCATAGGATGTTAGTACGGCTGGTCCACCATAGGATGTTAGTACGGCTGGTCCACCATAGGATGTTAGTACGGCTGGTCCACCATAGGATGTTAGTACGGCTGGTCCACCATAGGATGTTAGTACGGCTGGTCCACCATAGGATGTTAGTACGGCTGGTCCACCATAGGATGTTAGTACGGCTGGCCCACCATAGGATGTTAGTACGGCTGGCCCACCATAGGATGTTAGTACGGCTGGTCCACCATAGGATGTTAGTACGGCTGGTCCACCATAGGATGTTAGTACGGCTGGTCCCCCATAGGATGTTAGTACGGCTGGTCCACCATAGGATGTTAGTACTGCTGGTCCACCATAGGATGTTAGTACTGCTGGTCCACCATAGGATGTTAGTACTGCTGGTCCACCATAGGATGTTAGTACTGCTGGTCCACCATAGGATGTTAGTACTGCTGGTCCACCATAGGATGTTAGTGCTGTGTGTGAGGAGGTAGTACTGCTGGTCCACCATAGGATGTTAGTACTGCTGGTCCACCATAGGATGTTAGTACTGCTGGTCCACCATAAGATGTTAGTACTGCTGGTCTCCCATAGGATGTTAGTACTGCTGGTCTCCCATAGGATGTTAGTACTGCTGGTCTCCCATAGGATGTTAGTACTGCTGGTCTCCCATAGGATGTTAGTACTGCTGGTCTCCCATAGGATGTTAGTACTGCTGGTCTCCCATAGGATGTTAGTACTGCTGGTCCCCCATAGGATGTTAGTACTGCTGGTCCACCATAGGATGTTAGTACTGCTGGTCCACCATAGGATGTTAGTACTGCTAGTCCACCATAGGATGTTAGTACTGCTAGTCCACCATAGGATGTTAGTACTGCTGGTCCACCATATGATGTTAGTACTGCTGGTCCACTATAGGATGTCAGTGCTGTGTGTGAGGAGGTAGTACTGCTGGCCCACCATAGGATGTTAGTACTGCTGATCCAACATAGGATGTTAATACTGCTGATCTACCATAGGATGTTAGTACTGCTGGTCCACCATAGGATGTTAGTACTGCTGGTCCACCATAGGATGTTGGTACTGCTGGTCCACCATAGGATGTTAGTACTGCTGGTCCACCATAGGATGTTAGTACTGCTGGTCCACCATAGGATGTTAGTACTGCTGGTCCACCATAGGATGTTTGTACTGCTAGTCCACCATATGATGTTAGTACTCCTGGTCCACCATATGATGTTGGTGCGGTGTGTGAGGGGGTAGTACTGCTGGTTCACCATAGGATGTTAGTACTGCTGGTCCACCATATGATGTTGGTACTCCTGGTCCACCATATGATGTTGGTGCGGTGTGTGAGGGGGTAGTACTGCTCGTCCACCATATGATGTTAGTACTGCTGGTCCACCATAGGATGTTAGTACTGCTCGTCCACCATATGATGTTAGTACTGCTCGTCCACCATATGATGTTAGTACTGCTCGTCCACCATATGATGTTAGTACTGCTCGTCAACGATATGATGTTGATGCGGTTTAGCCGCTGCAACGGCCGGCACTTGGCTCTGCTCCCCTGTGGTCTGTTTATCTCTTCCATGAAGGCAGTTGCCCGCTGGCCATGGCTCAGCTGATGTAGGAGGAAAGCTTCCTCCTGCAGTACCAGCTGTGCCCTAAACATGGCACTCGGCCTCCCAGCATGCACTGTCCAACCTCTCTCAACTGGTTCCCAGACTGACCAGAAGGAGAGCGCCAACAATCAGAAGTGGGGTCACAGCAGGGCTACCCCCTTACAGGTGGACAGGGGTCCGCTGGGGTCCACTGCTCAGGATACCCATCAGATGATCATCTGAGCCAGTGCAGTCGGCCAGACGTAGTCATCACTGGTCAGTGGAGGAAGTCAGAGCGCCGGCATCACTCTCACGGAAATCAGCAAGAGCGCCGCACTCCTCCTATATCTCTAATAGTCAGAACAGAAGACGGCGCTCCACGGGAGGGAAACTGTGTTTGTTGTGATCAACTGACCGCTTGTAGGGAGGCTCTAGTACCCTGTTGTACCACCTCTAGCTTAGATACAAAATGTGATACAGGAGGCATGGAGGCTCTAGTACCCTGTTGTACTGCCTCTAGCTTAGATACAAGATGTGATACGGGTGGGCATGGAGGCTCTAGTACCCTGTTGTACCACCTCTAGCTTAGATACAAAATGTGATACAGGTGGGCATGGAGGCTCTAGTACCCTGTTGTACTGCCTCTAGCTTGGATACAAGATGTGATATGGGGGGCATGGAGGCTCTAGTACCCTGTTGCACCACCTCTAGCTTAGATACAAAATGTGATACAGGAGGCATGGAGGCTCTAGTACCCTGTTGTACTGCCTCTAGCTTAGATACAAGATGTGATACGGGTGGGCATGGAGGCTCTAGTACCCTGTTGTACTACCTCTAGCTTGGATACAAGATGTGATACAGGGGGTATGCTGGCTCTTGTACCCTGTTGTACCGCCTCTAGCTTGGATACAAGATGTGATACGACCAGCCATGGGGGGGCTCACAGGTTCTGTATGGTATCCTGCGGCATATCTCTCCACATTTGCTCTAGTTGAGTCTCTGCATCATGTAAACTCCTAGGCTGTGGAAGTTGGCATCTCAGACATGTTGTATTGGCGGTAAATCTGGTGACCGGGCAGCCACGAATGTGTGACAGTGTTGTGGGGGCTTCCGTGACCCCCTTGTGTGTGCGGCCAGGCATTATCCTGTTGGAAAATATACAGGAGATGTAGAACTTATACCAGCTGTATATGTATAATTATATACAGTAGATACCCAGGTTATACCAGTATGCTCCATATCACTATATACAGGAGATGTATAACTTATACCAGCTGTACATATATAATTATATACAGGAGATACCCAGGTTATACCAGTATGCTTCATATCACTATATACAGGAGATGTATAACTTATACCAGCTGTCCATATATAATTATATACAGGAGATACCCAGGTTATACCAGCATGGTCCATATCACTATATACAGGGGATGTATAACTTATACCAGCTGTCCATATATAATTATATACAGGAGATACCCAGGTTATACCATCATGCTCCATATCACTATATACAGGGAGATGTATAACTTATACCAGCTGTACATGTATAATTATATACAGGAGATCCCCAGGTTATACCAGCATGCTCCATATCACTATATACAGGATGTATAACTTATACCAGCTATACATATATAATTATATACAGGAGATACCCAGGTTATACCAGCATGCTCCATATCACTATATACAGGGAGATGTATAACTTATACCAGCTGTACATATATCATTATATACAGGAGGTACCCAGGTTATACCAGCATGCTCCATATCACTATATACAGGATGTATAACTTATACCAGCTATACATATATAATTGCATACAGGAGATACCCAGGTTATACCAGCATGCTCCATATCACTATATACAGGAAATGTATAACTTATACCAGCTGTGCATATATAATTATATACAGGAGATACCCAGGTTATACCAGCATACTCCATATCACTATATACAGGATGTATAACTTATACCAGTTGTACATATATAATTATATACAGGGGATACCCAGGTTATACCAGCATGCCCCATATCACTATATACAGGAGATGTATAACTTATACCAGCTGTACATATATAATTATATACAGGACATACCCAGGTTATACCAGCATGCTCCATATCACTATAGACAGGATAAAACTTATACCAGCTGTACATATATAATTATATACCGAAGATACTTAGGTTATACCAGCATGGTCCATATCACTATATACAGGTGATGTCTAGCTTATACCAGTAGTACATATATAATTATATACAGGAGATACCCAGGTTATACCAGCATGGTCCATATCACTATATACAGGAGATGTCTAGCTTATACCAGTAGTACATATATAATTATATACAGGAGATACCCAGGTTATACCAGCATGGTCCATATCACTATATACAGGATGTATAACTTATACCAGCTGTACATATATAATTATATAGAGGACATACCCAGATTATACCAGCATGCTCCATATCACTATATATAGGATGTATAACTTATACCAGCTGTACATATATATTTATATACAGGAGATACCCAGGTTATACCAGCATGTTCCATATCACTATATACAGGAGAAGTATAACTAATACCAGCTGTACATACATAATTATATACAGGAGATACCCAGGTTATACCAGCATGGTCCATATCACTATATACAGAAGATGTATAACTTATAGCAGCTGTACATATATAATTATATACAGGAGATACCCAGGTTATACCAGCGTGCTCCATATCACTATATACAGGATATACCCAGGTTATACCAGCATGCTCCATATCCCTATATACAGGAGATGTATAACTTATACCGACTATACATATATAATTATATACAGTATATACCCAGGTTATACCAGCATGCTCCATATCCCTATATACAGGAGATGTATAACTTATACCAGCTGTACATATATAATTATATACAGGAGATCCCCAGGTTATACCAGCATGCTCCATATCACTATATACAGGAGATGTATAACTTATAGCAGCTGTACATATATAATTATATACAGGAGATCCCCAGGTTATACCAGCATGCTCCATATCACTATATACAGGAGATGTATAACTTATACCAGCTGTACATATATAATTATATACAGGAGATACCCAGGTTATACCAGCATGCTCCATATCACTGTATACAGGAGATGTATAACTTATACCAGCTGTACATATATAATTATATACAGGAGATACCCAGGTTATACCAGCATGCTCCATATCACTATATACAGGAGATGTATAACTTATACCAGCTGTACATATATAATTATATACAGGAGATACCCAGGTTATACCAGCATGCTCCATATCACTATATACAGGAATATATATAGCTTATACCAGCTGTACATATATAATTATATACAGGAAATACCCAGGTTATACCAGCCATACATATATAATTATATACAGGGGTCTCTGCAGTCCTATCTTTCTTCGTGTTCTCGCATCGCATCTCTTGATGATTTCTATGGGTTCGGCGGCATCATCGTACCGTGTACTAGGGGCACACGATGCAAAGTTTCCCATTGTCAGCCGTGGCGGCGGCTCGCTACTTCCCTGGCGTAATGCGAGACGTTTCTAAAACAAAAATGACTCGCATCCACGGCAAAATGCGAATGCGATACCGCCTTAGGGGCTACGGGCCAACCTTTATGTAGTCCATGGAACGTGTCCTGTTTGGAAAGCTTATGCCAAGGGGCAGATCATGTATGGAAATCCGTTTTGCGGCTGTAGGTATCATGGTTTAGGTATGGGTACTGGTACAGGGCAGAGCGGACTGTGGCACCCGGGCCCTGAGCCTTTAGTTATGCCCCTGGACCAGACTGTGCACTTAATCACCATAACTCCCATCATCTACAGATTTGCCTGAGATGGAGCCGCATGCCGGGGTCCGCAGCAGAGCGGCACCTTCTTCGGGGGCCGCGCAGGAGGTTCTCTTTAGTTTTTACAATTTTATGTCTAAACTTAAATGCACATAATCAGTGACATCATGTGGATCTGCGGGTAACGGTGGAAAGCTGCAGGCTGACATCCAGGATCGGCTGCTGATAAACCGCAGGAAGTACAGTTGGGCTTATCCTCCATAGCTGTACCCGGCTCATCGCGCCCTCACTTACTCCTCTGCAGCGTTGGATGGTTCCCGGTGGGGGGGGGGTTATCTAATTCTGCGGTTAGACAGTAATTGACGGCTGTGATAGATGTGTGGGCTGCCGGCTCCTCGCTGCACAAAGAGCCATGTCACCGGAGGTTCAGGCGCTCCCGGGGTTCCTTCCCGGCTTCTGTTGGTGGGATTTACGGGGGTGGATTGGAGCGTCTCTTTGTAGACGGTCAGGGTTTGGTGCGCAGGGCCGGCGGCACACGGGGTCCCAGTGCGTCCGTATTGTGGAGTCATTCTGGGACGTGTCGGATGGAGTGTCCTTACAGCGCCAAAGTCTTCCATGGAAGCAGAGCCTATATCTTGTCTCTGTAGTCGGACCTGCGCTCCACTTGCCGCTCCTTGTTCCGCACGTTCCATAGGACTCCGGGTAAGAAAGATTATTTTTTTAAGTTTCCATTTAAAATGGAAGAATGCAAGACACCTGAGCAAGCGAACCCCGGAGCAGCGGCGGGCGTCCGGCACCGAGCATAGATCACTATGGCCCCCTGCACACGGGCCGAAATTCTGCGGCAGGACGTGCCCGCTTCCATAGGATTGCATTACAAAACGCTATCCTATGCAGACGGACGCGTGAAACGCTCTATTTCTGTGCCAGTCTCGCAGAGGCCCGCACAGAGATGTCTCTCCCGGCGCCCTGGCTCCGCTCATGCACCGGCTGGGCGGCAGCTGGCAGATCAGAGCCGGAGCCGCACTGGTCCCTGCAGCGGGATCTGACCATCTGCAGGTGGCCTATGGGATATGCATTGAATGGCCCCTTTATTAGAGCCCCCAACCTCTTCATGATCGGCGCTTCCTGTACGGTAATTCTCCCCGTGACCCCGGAGCATAAAATCACGTGACAAGTTTTCCGTGGATCAGTTTCAGTGTGAATCCACATTAGATGGAAGATCCAGCGATCGGAGCGACTTCCCACGAGGTTGGTCATTGGTGCTCGACTAGCTGGGGGCTCACTGCCAACCGTGGAGGGTTTTCTCATGTAACGGTGTGGAGAGTATATAGAGAATGGCGCGATTGAGGGAAACATCCAGCGAAAGGATGGAAATAACTCATCACTGAAAGGGGTCGGAGGAGGATGTCCGGAATCGTTATGACCAACAGGCTGCACAGTCAGCTGAATACAACGCTGGAGCTCCAACTAACGTGTCCGAACGCACAACTCGCCGTTCCCCCGCACGGATGGTATAACAGCAGACGACCAGTTCCAGCGCCATTGTGAGCGGTAAAGCGTAATCACTCAATACTTCTGCTGTGCTACAGCAGAAGTATCGCGTGACGGACGGCTTTCATTGACTACAATAGAAGCCGCTTGCACAGTTTCCCGCGGCAATTAGAGCATTTTGCACTTTCTTTCATGCTGTGGAATTCCACAGCTTGAACATTGAGCTATTAGATTCAATAATAGCTGCGGGATTACCCCGCGGATTTCCACTGCATGAAACGCGGGAGACATCTGGCCATGGGCATTAGCCCTGACTAACCTATTAGCACAGAAACTGTTGTATCACTCATGTCTGTTATTGAGCACATGGAGTAAACATCCACAGTGCAGAACGAAACCAGGTGAACCCCTTCATTAAAGTCTATGGACAGCAATGTACTCAATCCTTTCCAAACAGAGGAGGAGCAGAAGCATTACAGATAGCTGCTATATAAAGCAAGCATATGTGAGCGTGCAGGCTGTATTTTATGTGTACTTGTTGCGTCCTGACTGGACATGAAGGATTAATAAACATAATGAAGCACAACCGTGCAAAACTAAACCAAAGCACCACTGTGCATAACAAGCATGACTAAACCAAAATGGGTAAATCCCTCCCTAAACAAAATCCCTTATCCCAGGAGCGAGCCATGCCTAACCGGCAGGCTGATCGCTCTGATAAGTGCGGACCTGGGCCACTGATAAATCCTTACCGGGGACCCTGAACACTATAAGCAATGCAAGGTGACCAACGGTGGTACTTATCTATAACAAACTTCCAACTTTCCATGACCTCTTCACCACTAAACACTTAAACCTGCTCGCCCTCACGGAAACCTGGATACAGCAGTCCGATTCTATCTCCCCTGCTGCATTGTCCTATGATGGCCTTCAGTTCTCCCACAACCCCAGATCACGTGACAGACACGGCGGAGGAGTAGGCATCATCCTTCCGCCCACCTGTACCTTGCAGGTCATTCCCTCAGCTCCCTCGCTTACCTTCCATTACTTTGAATTCCACACCCTGCGACTCTTCCGCCCACTGCCCCTGAGTGTCGCAGTTATTTACTGCCCCCCAGGTCCCACCCGCCTGTTCCTAGACCACGTTGCTGCCTGGCTCCCCCACTTCCTATCCTGTGAAATCCCAACCCTCATCCTTGGTGATTTCAACATCCCTACTAATGACCCCAGCTCCTCATCTGCCTCCCGACTTTTAACGCTTACCTCCTCCCTTGGCTTATCACTAATCTCTGACTCCCCCACTCACAGAGATGGCAACACTCTCTGCTCTCCCTCTCACTTTACTAACTCCCCCCTTCCACTCTCAGATCACAACCTCCTCTTTCTCCATCAGGCACCCTAGCATCTCCCGCGACCCTCCTATCTATCGCACCTCTAGGAACCTCCAGTCCGTCCGCACTAAACAGTTTGCCAAAACTATTCAGTCCTCCATGTCCCCTGTCTCTCTCCTCCCCTGCCCTAACCTGGCAGCCGAACACTACCACACCACCCTCAGCCGTGCCCTGGATGAAGCAGCACCCCCCGTGACTTGAGTCGTCAAACGCAGACCACGGCAACCTTGGCTCATGTCCCAAACGCGCTTCATCCGGCGGTGCTCTAGGTGCGCCGAGCGGCTGTGGAGAAAGTCAAAGCTGCTGGCAGACTTCATCCACTTCAAATTCATGCTTAAAACGTATAACCTAGCCCTTCACCATGCCAAACAAGTTTATTTCACCTCCCTTGTCTCCTCACTATCCCACAACCCCAAACAACTCTCTGAGACCTTTCACTCCCTCCTCAGCCCCAAAGAACAGGCCCCTGCGACAGACCTGACTGCTGGAGAACTAGCTGCCTATTTCAAAGAAAAAAATTGACAACATTTGAAAAGAAATCCCCAGAAACTGTATGGTTAGCCCCGATCCCAGTCTCCTGAGCACTGCTTCCAGAACTTACTCACTTTCTGCGTTAGAACCAACGACAGAGGAAGAAGTCTCCAGGCTCCTTTCCCCTGCCCGTCCCACCACCTGCGCTAGCGACCCTTTCCCCTCTCACCTCCTCCGGTCCCTTTCCCCAGCTCTCATTACCCACCTCACCACAATCTACAACTTCTCCCTAACCTCTGGCACTTTCCCCTCCTCATTTAAACACTCCATCATATCCCCTCTGCTTAAAAAACCAACCCTGGACCCTACTAATGCTGCCAACTACCGACCCGTCTCAAACCTCCCCTTCCTCTCCAAATTACTAGAACGCCTGGTCTACTCCCGCCTTACTCGCTCTCTCTCTGACAACTCACTCCTTGACCCCCTCCAGTCTGGTTTCCACTCTCTACACTCGACCGAAACTGCCCTTACAAAAGTATCAAATGACCCGATGACGGCGAAGTCGAGAGGTGATTACTCCCTACTAATCCTCCTTGACCTGTCTGCTGCATTTGACACTGTCAACCATAACCTCCTTCTCACTATGCTCCGCTCTATTGGTCTAAAGGACACTGCTCTCTCCTGGTTCTCTTCCTACCTCTCTGACCGCTCTTTCAGTGTCTCCTTTGCTAGTTCTATCTCCTCCCACTTCCTCTCGCTGTCGGGGTACCCCAGGGCTCGGTCCTTGGTCCCCTTCTTTTCTCTATCTATACTGCCCCAATTAGATAAACCATCCACAAATTTGGCCTCCAATACCATCTCTACGCTGACGACACCCAACTATACACCTCCTCTCGTGAGACCTCTGGACCATTCCTCCAAAATATCACCGACTGTCTGTCCGCTGTCTCTAACACTATGTCCTCCCTTTTTCTCAAACTAAACCTCTCTAAAACTGACCTCCTCGTCTTTTCACCTTCCAGCAGACCTCCTCCAACATCTCCATTCTAGTGTCTGGCATCATCATAACCCCCAGATGGCATGCCCGATGCCTTGGGGTCGCACTGGACTCTGACCTCTCCTTTGCCCCCCATATCCAATCTCTGGCCCAAACATGCCACATGCACCTCAGGAATATTGCTAAAATACGTCCGTTCCTAACCACGGACACGCTAAAGACACTCGTGGTTGCCCTCATCCACTCCCGACTCGACTACTGAAACTCGCTACTCATCGGCCTCCCCCGCACTAGACTCGCTCCAATCCATACTAAATGCAGCAGCTAGGCTCATTTCTCTATCCAGTCGTTACTCAGAAGCCTCTGCATTATGCCAGTTGCTGCATTGGCTGCCCATCCACTGCAGAACTAAATGTAAACTCCTCACCCACAAAGCTCTGCATGGCGCTGCGCCACCATACATCGCCTCCCTCCTGTCAGTATACCACCCAGCCCGTACACTCCGATCGGCTAACACCCTCAGACTAAACACCCCTGTAATACGAACCTCTCATCCTCGCCTACAGGACTTCACCAGAGCAGCACCCATCCTCTGGAATGCTCTACCCCAAGGCATCCGGACAATTCCCGATGCACGAAATTTCAGACGTGCTTTAAAAGCGCACCTCTTCAGGGAAGCATACCAAATCCCCTGACCTAGTCCCTCGCCCCTCCCTATGGTGCCCCACCCTGTTTGCCTTCTAATAACTGATTTCCACATGAAATTCCCTATTGCCTGTGTTCCCCACCCCCTGCACCTCCTGTACTTCCCCCAACCCAATTATGTTAAACCCAATGTATCTCACATTGTAATTGTTGAATTGTTTTGCATTTATCCATGCCTGAAAGCGCTGCGGAATAAGTTGGCGCCATACAAATAAAGATTATTAGTATTATCTATAGCAGCAGACTGCAGCAAGGGAATGGAGCTCCAACACCAGGCTGTGCTCCTCGCAGCAGACTCAGGAGCAGACTGAAATTGACCATCACCGAGGTCAATCCTAGAACAGATTATATAGGGCAGGGCAACGAGAGACAGGTGAGAACTGACATCACTCACCTGACACCACGCCCCTTAGCCCCAGGAAAGGCAGAGACACTGCTAAAACCTGGTCTGGCCTGATAGCAAGGTGAAGATCTCAGACTGGGAGGACTCCCCTTCCCCACCTTAGCTCCCCACTATCTTATGAAATAAAAACACAACAACCTGCTGGCGTTTTACGTGGGTAGGCCACAGCTTTATTTAATTTCTCTTTTACTCCACTTTATACCCATCTTCCATGCCGCTTAAAACTGCTTTATGAAATTTTAAACTTTTAAACGTGAAAACCAACCAGGCATAAGACAGCCCCATAATGGGCCTGTACAGCCCTTCCATCCATTGCTGGCATGGAAAAAAATTACCGCCACCAAGGATGCAGCATATCCCTATGCTGCACTCCGCCCCCCACATGCCAGCCACAACGCCTCCTCTACCCCGTCCTGCAAGCCTGACAAAAACGTGTCGGTGCCAATATCACTAAGGTGTACACCGTCACCCCTGAACATACCTATCTCTCTCTTTTCTAACTCCCAGTGTCTAACTGACACCCCCCCAATTGACTGAACAAATTTGGACATCTTAAAATTAACGTTCTTCCTTGCTCTTTCTATAGCCTCCATATCCCTCGCGTCCCTCCAGAACCTTCTGGCCACAATATCTGACCAGACTAAAATAACGTTGTTGAAGAATTTTTTAAACCGGCATAAATCCTCCTTCATCAACGTCAGCAACTCTCCCACTTTAACTTTCCCCAGATCGTTTCCACCCGCGTGGATTACCAAGATCACTCTATCTGGTGACCGCCTGCTGATTTGCAGTACCTCGTGGAGCAGCCCGGTCCATTTCAAACCTCGTATGCCGTGCCATTGCACGCATACGTCTTTTTGTCCCAAATGGGGACCCATCGGCCTGGCTCTAGCCCTCTTTTCGGCCCAAAATATGTAGGAGTGTCCTACCACCCACACTGTCCAATTTGAACCTGTAAAACAAATCAAGAAAAAACAGGGGAAGAAAATGTCCCCAACATCAAACTCATAACCATTTTTACAATACTCTCAAATCCGGCCTTACGTAGGACCGATACGCCTCCAACTTCCATCTACCCACCCTTTTTACTTCCTCACTTCGCAACCCGCAGGCAAAAGCCGACGTGGCCGCCCCAATTCTAAACGAATGAGACCCAAATTCGTTTGGCGCAAAACCCAGGTTTTTAAGGCATGACCTCATTACCGCCGTGAACTGGTACCTTGTTACCGGAAATCCCGCCGCGTGCACCAATAGCGGGCCGCCCCCGCTGTGGTGTACCATAACGTCTCTAACTAACCTTACTGGGCACCACTCTGTCCCCAGCGCACGAATCCGCAACCATTCACCCGTTCCGTATATGTCAGTTTTCGATTTTCGTATACAAATTTTAATATCGTCGTCCCCGAGCGAAACATCCGAAAATTGAAGACCTCCCGGATTATTTTTACTCGTCGATACTAATTCGCCCAACCGCAACGCCGCAAAAAAGGCCAAGGAAAATGCAGTTCTAAAAAGCGCCGTTTCTTCCGCGTTCGCACATACTGATCCCATTATCTTCATCATTGCGCAAAGCAGCTCGAAAGTGATCGGGCGTCTCCCATCCCGAGAAAACTTCTCTTTCTTCCAACCTTTCAGTATTTGCGTAAAAACAAAATCCTTTGTCACGTCGCGACTCCCGTGTAGGCGTAACAAAAATGCTATTGCCGAAACATGTTTCCTCGCCGCATCTGCCGATGCCCCCCGCCCGCGCAGGTTCGCCAACATGTCTAAAGTAACCGCTCTAGCCTGCTCCGCATTCGGAAAAACCCCCCCGGCGACCTCAAACCATTGCTTCCAAATCGCATTATAACGCCGCCATGTGGCTTCGGTTACCGACTTACGGACCAGATTCAGGAGCTCCTTTCTATTATTTGCCACAAGAAAGCAGGGCAACATACCCCCTCGCCGTCCGCCGTCGGGTGAAGCTCCCTGAATTTCGACATCTGGAATCGAGAAAGAGCGTCAGCTTTGTTATTTAAATGTCCTGGTACATGGCTCGCTTTGAACTTTATGTTATGCTGTAGGCAATCCAAAATCAAATGGCGTAAAGCCGCCAACACCAATTTGCACGCTGAAGACTGTTTATTCACTGCTCTCACCACCGTCTGGTTATCCGACCAAAAACATATACTTCTATTAGCCAACACCGGGCCCCATAGTTCAATGGCGACCATGATGGGAAAAATTTCCAACAGTGCTATGTTTCTCGTCCATCCTCTCTCGACCCAGGCTTCCGGCCACAAGGCGTTGCACCACCTGTTACCAAAAATCAAACCAAAACCGCAGGCTCCGGCTGCATCTGATACCAGTCCTAGCTCCTCACTGTCGACTTCTTCCCTTTGGCATATTACCTGCCCATTGAAAGTTTCGAGAAAAACCTTCCATATGTGCAGGTCCGCCTTCATTTCCTTTGTCACCCTGACAAAATGATGAGGCTCCTTTGCCCCTCTCGTCGCCAAAGACAATCGCCTCGAAAAGGCGCGTCCCCTGGGTATGACCCGACACGCGAAATTTAGCAGGCCCAGCAGCACCTGCATTTGAAGCAGTGTAACTTTCCGTGATGTACTAACGGTCTCTACCATCTGCCGCAGCCGCGCAATATTTTCTTCTGGTAGCCGAAACACCATATCCTTAGTATCGATCTCGATACCTAAGAACTCCAAAGCTGTCACTGGCCCTACTGTCTTCTCCGCGGACAGGGGGACGCCTGCTCTTTCCATCAGCCTCTGAAAAGATGCCAATAGAAAACCGCATACGCTTGACTCGGGGGGCCCTACGAACAAAAAATCGTCAAGATAGTGTAAAACTGAAGGGATGCCCGTCTCGAATCGAAGTATCCATTCCAAAAATGAACTGAAAACCTCAAAATAATAGCACGAAATAGAGCATCCCATCGGTAAACACATGTCCACAAAATAGCAACCTTCCAATCTACACCCCAACAGATGAAAACAATCAGGGTGTACCGGAAGCAACCTGAAAGCTGATTCAATGTCCGCCTTGGCTAACATCGCACCAGCTCCCGCCCGACGGACTAGATGCACCGCCCGGTCGAAAGACGCGTACGACACTGCCGCTTGCTCTTTCGAAATCCCGTCGTTGACCGAATCTCCCGCCGGAAAAGATAAATGATGGATAAGCCGGAACTTGCCCGGTTCCTTCTTCGGGACCAGCCCCAAAGGTGAAACCCGCAAGTTCCCGAATGGGGGTTCCCGAAATGGGCCCGCCATCCGACCCAATTCCACCTCTTTCAGTAACTTCTCCATCACCAACTCTTTGTTTTCTCGAGCCGATTTTAGCTTGTCGCAGAGCCTAAGGGAAAAGGTCGGGTTGTGCGGTATCCGGAAACCTTCCGTAAAGCCTAATCTAATTAGTCTTGACTCCTGCGTCCTGTGGTACCGGACGAGCCACCGCTCCAGGTACCTGACGTTCACTGGGGTTCGCTCCTGCGCTGGGCACCCCTGGTGTAGCTGCTGTCCTCTGTCGCCTAAAACACCGTACCGCGGAGTGTGCTCCTCCGCACACTGAGCACTCGTGCCGAAACTTACACGATGCGTAGAATCGGCAATGACCTTCGTTGAAGGCCCAGCACGATCCGGAGGGTTTCGGTGCCGCAGGTGCCTGCTGTCCACTGGCGCCTGCAGCGGTCCCCTGAAAAAACGGCTTTATCGGCTTTTGTGAAAGAATAAGCTGGATCCACACATCCGTTGCTTTCGTGGCCCAGCTTATGTTCCTCATTCCGGAAATACGACGACGAAAATCCTCGTCGTACCTCCACCACGCCGACCCTCCGTGCAGTTTATACGCGCTATGAATGGTGTTCATATACACCAATAATTCGGGACCCTTCTGTGGACTGTGTTGACAGGCTACGTGTGCCAACATTAAAAACGCCTGTAGCCAATTACCAAATGTTTTGGCTACTTTCGCTTTTCTATCGGTCCCACGTTTCGAAAACCGCTCCTTGTCGACAGCAATATGTTCCACCGACAGTAGTGACCATATGTCCACATATGTACTATTCTTAATTTTCTCAGTTATCTCTTCCGTCAAGCCCACCCCGAGCGGGGCTACCCCGCAGAAAAGTGTATCTGCGAACCTCAAACCGTCACCAACCAACTCTTCGCCCCTACGACTCGCCCCTTGCGAGCTCTCGGGTGCGTGAGCCAAACCTTTACCAACCTCGAAACGATTTACCAGCGCTTTAAGCGCCCCCATAAACTCTTCATCACACAACTCTTCGCCCCTACGACTCGCCCCTTGCGAGCTCTCGGGTGCGTGAGCAAAACCTTTTTCAACTCCAGAACGATTTACCAGCGCTTTAAGCGCACCCATAAACTCTTCGTTGTACTTATCACCAGATGTTACCGATACATCCCAAACATTCCTGTAATGTGACTCACCCGCCTTGTTCCTCCCTGGTCCCGCCAAGAGGAAGCTCGGGCCGGGTGGCGTTGATGTACGATCCCGCCTTTGGCCTGCGTGTCGTTCCGTGCCCAAATCCTGGGTGACACCACGGCTCCTCTGGCTCTGCGCACTGGATGCCCTACCGGCCGAAGATGCCATATTGTGCCTGCTACTGCGGGGGCCGTACCTATTATCTGCGGAAGAAGCCGGCGAGAGAGATGAAGTATCGCGTGAAGCCCGAGCGTCCCGCTCCCGGCCGCTGCGCCTATCGTATGCAACCGCCGCTCCTGCCCTTCTCTGTGCGTCCAGTAAAGGGGCCTTCCTTTTCCGACCCTCATCCTCTGGAGACACTGAGGAGCTCGTAGCTACCCGCGCTCTTCTGCCTGCCCTAAACCGCTGCGCCCCTTTTCCGCTTCTGCGCCCCCCCACCCCGCCATACTTACCTTGCCCTGCTGCTTGTTCCTCCCTGGCGCGCCAACTTGCTCGCTCCCTTGCCGAGCTGCCCGGTGAGCGCCCGCCTGTGTGCCGCTCGTGTCGGGCGCCCTGCCATCCGCCGGATGCCCCTAATGCCGCTGTTGCCTGCTGCTGCACAAAACGCCCCCGCCCCTCCCCCCCCTCCCCTCTTCAGGCAGAGGGGCTGTTGCCAACGCCCCAAGCCCACTTCTCATGTATACTATGCTGCCTGCACTGTCCTCACTATCCCTACCCTCCCTTCTATTTAGCCTCCTAACGCCTCTCTTTGCCATCCGACCCCCCCCCCCCCTTTCCCTCCCGCTACCTCCGCTTAGCTCTCCCTCCCCTCCGCTAAGCTCCTCCGGGCTGAACAGGGACTCGCTCCCGTAGCCCCTTGTGGCCTCCTTCCGAAGTGCAGGCCTCCCGCCAGTACTACTTCCGGCTCGCAGATCCCTCCGCCTGCTGAGGGAGACACGTGTCCCGCTCTCCCTCTCCTTCGCCATGACCCCCTGCACCGCCACGGGATTCCCCTTGCCCGCGCTGGACTTACCCGACCTTGGCACCGCTCCTCCGCTCCTGGTGAGTGCACCTCCGGCTTCCGCTCCGCTCTCGTCCCCACTCCTGCGCTCCCCAGACCTGTATGCGTCCGCCTGGCGCTGCGACCGCGCCGCTCCACTCCCGCTCGCTCCCGCTGCTCTTGGGCTGCTTCTGCCCCCTTTCTTCGGCGCTGGGCTGGGGCTTAACCTTGCCGGTGGTTGCCTTCTTCTTTGCGGCCTCCCACGTGGTTCTGTGCCGCCGCACTCCGCCGGTGGCTCTTCCTCCGCTCTCGTCTCCGGTACCGCCGCCGCTGTCCGGAACTCTTCGGCCATCTTCATGAGCCACTGGGGACCCTGGCTGGCCACAGCTTCACGAATTTGTTGTGCGAGATGCTCCATCTTCAGTCTTGCTTGCAGACCTCTCCTGGTGCGACTTCCCTCTTCTTTCTCCTTCTGAGCACTGACTCCTCCTCTTCCTCCCTCTCTCTCTCCTATCCCTCTAACCCTTCCCTTGGTCGCTTCCTTCCTCTCCATCTTGTTAGCCCCGCCTCCCAGTCCCCCACAGCTTCGTTAGACACTTTGCTGTTCCTTAGGACAGCTGCAACTGTGTCTTAAGTGAGTGACTTGGGATTCAAGGACTTTGGAAGAGTCACTTGTATTTGTTTTCTGCTTATTTATTTAATTTTTTGCATATATTACTTTCATCTACCAGTACGATCCCCAATTAAAGTGTGCTTCATGACTAACAATGCCGTCCAGTCTGCATCTTGTGCCATGTATGCCGTCCAGTCTGCATCTTGTGCCACGTATGCCATCCAGTCTACATCTTGTGCCACGTATGCCGTCTGGTGTACATCTTGTGCCACGTATGCCGTCTGGTGTACATCTTGTGCCATGTATGCCTTCTGGGGCACATCTTGTGCCACGTATGCCATCCAGTGTACATCTTGTGCCACGTATGCCATCCAGTCTACATCTTGTGCCATGTATGCCGTCTGGTGTACATCTTGTGCCATGTATGATGCCCTTGACCAGCCGGCTGCATACTGCTGTATGAGATGTGAGCGTGTTGCACATTTGGAAGCCCCGAGCCTGAATCTAAATGAACGGCTTGTAACCCTGAGATCCATTGGCATCATGGAAAGGATGTGAATCTTATATGAAGACAACTATAATCCCCCCAAAAATGTCAGTCCCACTCATCAACCGCTCTAACCACCCCGAAATAAATGTCCAGGACCGGACTGCAGAGATCATCAGTAAAATATGGTTTATTGAGAAATAATGAAAAAACAGAACATGAAGGAAGTGCAGCATCGATACAAGGGGGACCATCACCGAGGTCACATATACAAGGTCCCAAAGACAATCTTGCTCATGGTAACCTGCCATAGCTGCAGCCCAGCTCAGTGTCATGTACAGAGTAAAGTGCCCGTATGTTTCCGTGTATCAGACGCACCCCCAGGTTTCCCTCCCAAAACTCACAAAAAAATAGATGTTGAACATGGAATAGTTCGCGTTTATGTAGTTCTGTTCTGTGTTTAAACATCAGTAAAAGTCCTCATTACACTCCCCAGCCTTCCTCATCGCTGCCGGCAGGGTCTCTGCAGGTCTCCCCGTTCACTTCCTGTTTACAGGTTGCTATGGGGACCAAGCGCAGGGGACTACAGGCCCGGACGGGCAGCGCTGACAGGACATGGCGGGTGAGTATACGGTGGTTCTATGTGTGTACTGTGTATTGTGCTGTGTACTGTGTGAGCTGTGTGTAGGTACTGGTGTATCTGGTCTCCACCAGAAATATGGATGGAGAGCTGCACAGTGACAGGTAACGCCTTTGTTCTGCCCTGTTAACAACCCTCTCAGCTTCCAGCTTCTCTGTAGTGGCACTCAGCGCAGCTTCTCCCTGTCAGCGCAGCTTCTCCCTGCCCACTTCAGCTTCTCCCTGCTCACCGCAGCTTCTCCCTACCCACCATATAACTGGGTTGTAAGCGCTGGTAAGAAGAACCTGATCCCCATATCTGCATTCACCCCTGCGGCTGTTGGACTACCAGAGGGCAGCAGTGAATTATAGGCTGCGGCCGACAGAGGTGAGATATGTGCCCTTGTGAAGTGTGCTGTGTGCCCGGGGAACAGCGAGATGATAGGGGGAAAGTTACTGACTATCCCTGCCCTTACCACAGGTAAGCCTTCCTTCATGGCTGCAGCTGCCCCCTGTGCTCTCTCAGGTCCTGCCATCCTGGTGGCTTCTTGCTTCCCTACATGCCGGCAAAACATTGCAGGTGGGCGTGCTTGTGGCCAGAAGGTGTGTTTCTGGCAGCCAATGCAAAGTTTTGTGGGCGTGAACTAGGCGTTATCTTTAGCTCAGGCAACCCAAGCCATACTTCCGGTGTAGACAAGATACACCAGTGCCTGTGTAGTGTGTATGTAGTGTGTGTGGGACGGCGTCGAGCATACTCACCTAGCCGCTGCTCTCCCTCTCCCCGGCGCTGCTCTGTACTGCGCCGGCATGTTAACGTAAGTTTTGACTGGATCGCTTCCCATGAAAAATGTTGGCATCTTGTGTATAAGACGTGGGGGGATTTTTTGACAAAAAATTTTATCAAAAAACACGTCTAATACACGGAAAAATACAGTAAGTTTCGCCCGAAGCGAAGGGCCAAACGCGCACTTTGGGGTGCAGGAACTTCTGGGCCCTCGGTTACGTGGTAACACTTTAGCTTTGCTGCGCCTACTGCAGGTTACTATGAGCAGGACTTTCTCTGCGACCTTCTTATATGTGTGATGGTGATGGATTCCCTTGTATTGATGATGCATTCCTGTTTTTTAAATGCCTTTATTATGTATGTAATATATGTTTCTAATGATTATCTCTGCAGTCCGGTCTTGGACATTTATTTTGGGGTGGTTACCATGGAAAGGAGTTTGCTGCTCACTGAACCGACACTCGCTGGGGTAGATGTGGGGGTGGATGGTAGTAGGGGGTGCAGGATGAGCAGGCAGCTAGCTGGGTGACAGGAGGAGGGATAGAGGGAAGAGAGCCAATGCCGGTGGATGTCTGCTCCAATAAGCAGAGGAATAGGATCTTAGAGAAGGAGGTCCTGGTAGTGCGGGACTCAATTATAGGGGGGACAGACAGGGCAATCTGACACAAAGACCAGGATCATCCAACGGTGTGTTGTCTTCCTGGCACGCAAGTTCGGCACATCGCAGATCGGGTTGACAGATTACTGGCAGGGGCTGGTGAGGATCCAGCGGTCATGGTGCACGTTGGCACAAGTGACAAAGTTAGAGGGAGTTGGAAGGTCCTTTACCCCTTCCCTCCATATAACGTAAGGGTACGTCCTGGAGGCGGGATACTTCCTGCAGCTGGACGTACCCTTACGTCATAGGGATATCGCGCTCCCTTTGTAATGTTATCGGGCTCTCGCCATGTAATCGCAGAGAGCATGGCAGGTTGCCATGGCAGCAGGACGCCACCTACAAGCGTCCTGTATTGCTAGTGTCTATGATCGCTATACAAGCGATAAGGCATTGCAGGAGAGAAGTCCTGCACTGCCTTAGTATAGAGATAATCAGCGGTATGATGTGAGTCCCATCATACCAAAAAGATACTAAAAATGTGGGACAAAAAACCTTTTGGGGGGGCTTTTTCTCATATTAGCATTAAAAACCCCACATATTTGGTATTGTTGTGTCCGTAACGACGCGTACAATAAATTGCACATGCTTTTTATCCTGCACGGCAAAAAGCGTTAAAAAAATTCTAAAAAAACTGAGGCACAATGCTAATTTTTAGCATTTTGCCTCCTAAAAACGCAATAAAAGTGATCAAGAAAGCCGTATGTACCCCACAATGGTAATAATAAAAACTACAGCTTGTTTTGCAAAAAATAAGCCCTCATGGAGCTCCATCCATGGAAAAATAAAAAAGTTATAGGACTTTGAATGCAGTGAGTTTAGAAAAAAAAATCCAAAAAAAGAGTTTTTATTGCAGATAAGTGGAAAAACCTAAAAAAATATATATAAGAATTTTGGTATCGTTGTAACCGTACCGACCCGCGGAAAATGTATTGTGTCATTTATGCTGCAAGATTAAAGCTTTAAAAAAAAAAAAAAAAAATCTATGGCAGAATTGATGCATTTTTTCTCCCTGCTATCGTAAAAAAAAAAATTAAAGTTTTACAATGTAGTCTATGTACCCAAAAATGGTGCCGATAAAAACTATAGTTCGCCACGCAAAACACAAGCCCTTATACAGCCGCGTCGACGGAAAAATAAAAAAGTTATGGCTTTTGAAAAATAGAGATTAAAATCCGCCAAAAATCGTTACATCCTTAAACTCAAAATAGGTCGTGTCCTTAAGGGGTTAAAACTAATTCAGGGACCTAGGATGTAAGCTTAGGGCGAGGACCACGAAATAAATATTTTCTGAAATACTCCCTGTACTACGAGCCACACCAGAAAGGCATCAGGAGATTAGGGAGGTAAACAAGTGGCCCCCGAGTTGGTGCAGGAAGGAGGGCTTCGGGTTCCTGGAGAACTGGGCTGACTGCTGTCAATGGGGAGGGGGCAGCTGTGCTGGGAGAGAAGATGGCTAGAAGGTTGAAGAGAGTTTGAACTTCTTTCAAGTGCCCACCTCTGGGGCACTCTATACACATCAGCCCCTCTCTCCTGTCCTCACCTATGCACAGCTCTCATGCACTCTTTACCTTCTTGCTTAGCCTCAAACCCCCTAGTGCCACTAACAAAAATAACAGCCGCCCTCATAAATCTCCTAGCCATCTGCTAACCCTCTCTATCCTGCTGCTACTAGCTGCTGGGGATATCTCTCCCAATCCTGGCCCACCCTCCACTGCTCCTAGCTATCACCCCCTACCTGACTCACTAAGAAAATCCCCAAGCCCAACTGATAGCCCATGCATAGCCTCCCCTGACTCCTTTAAATGTGCCCTCTGGAACTGCCAGTCAGCATGTAATAAACTCCCCACCATCCATGACTTTTTTACTGCTAAATCTTTAAACCTGCTAGCTCTCACAGAAACGTGGATCCAGCAGTCTGACGCGGCCTCCCCTGCTGCACTGTCTTACAATGGCCTGCAGTTGTCCCATACCCCGAGACCAGATGACAGGCGTGGCGGAGGAGTAGGTGCTCTTCTTTCCCCGAAATGCACCTACAAGGTCATCCCCCCTGTACCCTCACTCACTTTCCCATCATTTGAGGTACATATGCTACGGCTTTTCCGCCCGCTGTCCATGCGAGTAGCAGTTATCTATCGCCCCCCAGGTGCTCCTCGCCTGTTTTTGGACCACTTTGCTGCCTGGCTCCCCCACTTCCTATCCTATGAAATTCCAACCCTCATCTTAGGTGATTTTAACATCCCCACTAATGACCCTATGTCCCCATCTGCCTCTCAGCTTCTTTCGCTCACCTCCTCCCTTGGTCTCTCTCAACTCACAGCCTCTCCCACTCACAGGAATGGCAACACTCTTGATCTGGTCTTCTTCCGTCTCTGCTCTGTTTCCAACTTCACTAACTCCCCTCTCCCGATCTCGGATCATAACTTCCTCTCTTTCTCTGTCACACTCCCTACCATCTCTCCAGACCCACCTACCTACAGTACCTACAGGAACCTTAAGGCCATTCACACCCATGACTTTGCTGAATCCCTACAGTCCTCTCTGTCACCCATCTCTCTCCTCTCCTGCCCCAACCTGGCTGCCGCTCACTACAACACCGCTCTCAAACATGCCCTGGATGAAGCAGCGCCCCCCAGAACCCGAGCCATTCGATGTAGAACACGGCAACCCTGGCTCACACCTCATACACGCTTCATCCGGCGGTGCTCTAGAAGTGCTGAACGACTGTGGAGAAAATCGCAAACGGCACCAGACTTCCTCCACTACAAATTCATGCTCAGAACCTACAACCTCGCCCTCCACCATGCCAAACAAGTCTACTTCACCTCTCTAGTCTCCTCACTATCCCACAACCCTAAACGGCTCTTTGATACTTTTCACTCCCTTCCCAGCCCTAAACCGCAGCCCCCGGTGACGGATCTCAGTGCTGAAGAGCTGGCTGCTTACTTCAAAAAGAAAATAGACGACATCCGTCAGGAAATAACTTCCCAACCCCAGACTAGCCCTGACCCTAGTCTTGTCAGCACTGCATCTAGCTCCTGCTCACTGTCTGTACTCAGACCAGCGACAGAGGAAGAAGTCTCCAAATTGCTCTTCTCTGTTCGCCCCACCACCTGCGCTAGCGACCCTCACACCTCCTCCGTTCCTTCTCCCCAGTGGTCATCTCCCATCTCACCACTATATTCAACCTCTCTCTGACCTCTGGCATCTTTCCCTCTTCTTTCAAACACGTCATCATATCCCCACTGCTAAAGAAGCCAACTCTGGACGCGACTGATGCTGCCAACTACCGACCCATCTCAAACCTCCCCTTCATCTCCAAACTACAAGAACGCCTGGTTAACTCCCGCCTTGTAAGCTACCTATCAGAGCACTCTCTCCTAGACCCCCTACAGTCTGGCTTCCGACCTCAACACTTGACAGAAACTGCCCTTACAAGGGTATCCAATGACCTACTGACAGCCAAATCGAGGGGCGATTACTCCCTACTGATCCTCCTCGACCTTTCTGCAGCATTTGACACTATTGACCACAAACTCCTCCTCAGTATGCTACGCTCCATTGGCCTAAAGGACACTGCCCTCTCCTGGTTCTCCTCCTACCTATCTGACCGCTCTTTCAGTGTCTCCTTTGCTGGCTCTACCTCCCCTCCTCTTCCCCTTGCTGTTGGGGTCCCCCAGGGCTCGGTCCTCGGCCCCCTTCTTTTCTCTATCTACACAGCCCCTATTGGACAAACCATCAGGAGTTTTGGCCTCAAATACCACCTGTACGCTGATGACACCCAGCTATACACCTCTGCCCGTGACATCTCTGCACCCTTCCTCCAAAACATCACTAACTGTCTGTCCGCTGTCTCTAACACCATGTCCTCTCTCTACCTAAAACTAAACCTCTCTATAACTGACCTGCTGGTATTTCCGCCATCTACTAACCGACCTCATCCTGATATCTCCATCTCAGTGTGTGGCACCATAACTCCCAGCATGCCCGCTGCTTTGGGGTCATATTCGACTCTGATCTCTCTCTTTTACCCCCTACATCCAATCTCTGGCCCGAACATGTCAGCTGCACCTCAAGAACATCGCAAGAATCCGCTCTTTTCTCACTGTGGAGACGTTAAAAACGCTTATTGTCGCCCTCATCCACTCCCGGCTCGATTATTGCAACTCGTTGCTGATCGGCCTCCCCGCACCAGACTCTACCCTCTCCAGTCCATCCTGAATGCGGCAGCCAGGCTCATCTTCCTGTCCAGCCGCTACTCGGACGCCTCTGTCCTGTGCCGGTCACTGCACTGGCTGCCCGTTAAATACAGAATTCAATTCAAACTCGCTACCTTCATCCACAAAGCCCTCCACAGTGCAGCGCCACCCTATATCGCCTCCCTCCTCTCAATCCATCAACCAGCCCGGGCTCTCCGCTCTGCTAACGAAACCAGATTGAGCGCCCCTTTAATTCGAACTTCTCATTCCCGCCTCCAAGACTTCTCCAGAGCAGCACCGGTCCTCTGGAACGCACTACCAAAGGCTACCCGAGCAATCCAGGACTCGCAGAACTTCAGGCGTGCTCTAAAAACACACCTCTTCAGGGAGGCATACCGCATTCCCTAAACAAACCTCTCTGTATTCCGCCTGATAACATGCTCCCTGACCTACTGACTGCAATCCCTGCTAGCCATCATAAACCGCTCCTGCAGTCACACCGTTTCTGCCGTCACACGGCTAAATGTCTGACCATTGTCTATGTGTATAGCATCGCTCACTCTCCACCTCGCCATACTGTGCACATCTCCAGCCCCTTTACCCTCTGTATCACCCCATTACTTGTAGTATGTAAGCTCGTTGGAGCAGGACCCTTACCCCTATTGTTTCCATCAACTGATTACTATATGTAACCGTGGTTCTGTAATGTTTGTATTTTGTCTTTCTGTATTCCCCCCCTGTCTATGTAAGCGCTGCGGAATATGTTGGCGCTATACAAATAAAGATTATTATTATTATTATTACTAGGAACTGGAGGGAGGGGCAACCAGAGAGATGGGGGGGGGGGGGGGGGGGAGATAGTGACCTGGGACTAAGTAATGGAAATTGGGTGGAGCGGCGGGAGGGGTTAGTAGAGTTAGAAGCGGCAGAGCAGTTTATAGGGATACACGATATAAAAAAATAACTAAAACCTTTTCAATTGTTTGGTGCTGGAAGTCTGACCAATAAGGTGATTAATGCTAGAAGTCTGACCAATAAGGTGATTAATGCTAGAAGTCTGACCAATAAGGTGACTAATGTTGAAAATCTGGCCAATAAGGTTGACAAACTGAAAGTAATGATGTCTGAAGAAAAGTACGACATAGTGGGAATAACGGAGACCTGGTTGGATGAAAGCTGTTACTGAATGGTGAATTTACAGGGTTACAGTCTCTTCAGAAGCGGTCGTAAAAAAACAGAAAGGGGGAGGGGTATGTTTTTATGTAAAATTTTGTTTAAAGCCCACACTATGGGAAGATATATGGGAGGGAAATGAACATGTGGAACCTCAATGGGTAGAAATACATGGAGGGAAAAACAAGAATAAAATCCTCCTAGGGGTTTTCTACAGACACCAAATATAACATAAACTATTGAAAATCTATTACTGAGGCAAATAAATGAAGCAGCAAATCACAATGAGGTAATTATTATGGGGGACTTTAACTATCCAGATATAAACTGGGAAGCCGAAACCTGCAGATTTCAGAAAGATAACGACTTTCTGTCAATTACTAAAGATAGATACCCAACTTGTACGGAAACCAACTAGAGGGGCGGCCATTGTGGACTTAATACTAATGAAACAGACCTGACAGAATAACAGGGGTGCAGGTTGGGGGGCCACATAGGAAATAGTGACCATAATATAATACATTTCATCTTGTTTTATAGGGCAGCTATGAAAATACTAAACTTTAGGAAGGCCAAGTTCCATCAGCTTATTGATGCCCTTAACCTTATTGACTGGGATCATGTGCTCAAAAATAAGAGTACGAACAATGAATGGGAAACGTTTAAGAACATCCTAATTACTTACTGTGAGCGGCTCATGCCTTACAGGAATAAAAGACTTAGTAATAGCAGAAAACCAATGTGGCTCAAGAAAGATGTAAAGGGGGCAATAAACAGCAAAATAAAATGTTTAAACTACTACAAGAATAAGGCAGCGAAGAAGCACTAAAAACCTATAAGAAAAAAATATATTATGTAAAAAACAGATAAAAGCAGCAAAGATGGAAACAGAGAGACTTATTGCCAAAGAATAAAACTAACCCTAAACTGCTCTTCAACTACATAAATAGTAAAAAGATTAATACTGAAAGTGCTGGCCCTTTAGTAAATAATGTAGGAGAAATTGTAGAAGGTGATGAGGAAAAAGCAAATCTATTAAATAGTTTTATCTCCAGTGTACAAAGGAACATGAAATGTCAGATGAGATGCAGAGTGATAAAGTAAACTCTCCACTAAATGTCACCAGTCTATCTCAGGGAGAAGTGCAGAGCCGACTTAAAAAGATTAAGATGGACAAATTGCTGGTTCCTGATGGCATACACCCCCAGGTTCAAAGGGAATTAAGTAATTCTGCACTCCTTCAGTAGTGGAGTTGGTAAACTGTTCCCTGGTCTTGATAATAACTGGACGTCTCATTTCAGGTCTCCTGAACCTTGAAAAGCTCCTCCGGCAGTTTCTGATTTCCAAGGACTGTCTCTCGGTCAGGATGCTTGATGATACCTGGGATCCAACACCCCTTCTTAAGGAGATTCGTGACGACAAGACCGGCACTATTATTATTCACGCCAACGCATCAATGTCCCACACGATTCTGATGAAGGTACTCTGCGCAATATTCATCCACCAAAGCCATAAAACAGGAATCTGGGGCTCCTATGTACTAATCCAATAAAAACTGTTAGGGCGGACACCCACTGGTGTTTTTTTCTCCACTGCGCTGTGAGAGTAAAGGTAAAGTCTTGCAGCGTAGTGTGGGGAAAAAAAACGGCATCATGCCAGGATATCGCTAGTCTTTTCAATGGGGCCAGTGGCAGCAGCGCTAGCCCCATTGAAAAGAGCTGGAGAATGCCGGGGACTTCTGCCACAGCTGTGACAGCTGTGGCAGGAGTTTCCTTCTTCCCCGCGGGGGCCGCAGGAATGAAGGCATCCTCTGTCACAGCTGTGGCAGAAGTCCGCGGCATTCTATCCCATTGCTTTCAATGGGATTGGCACTGCTGCTGATCCTATTGAAAGCAATGGTTTTTGCCAAGCCCCGAAGTATGATTATCCACCTCCTGAAAGGGCTGTGCTGATTGGCTGAGCGCTCAGCCAATAGCAGCTAGTGCTTAGCTATTGGCTGAGCGCTTAGCCAATGGCAGATAGCTCTTAGCTATTCATTCATAAATAGCAATATCTTAGCTATTTATAAATGAATAGCTAAGGGCTATGTGTCATTTGCTGAGCGCTCAGCCAATAGCTAAGCACTAGCTGCTATTGGCTGAGCCCTCAGCCAATCAGCACAGCCCTTTCAGCTCCCCGCCTGCTGAAAGAGCTTAATAGCAGTGCAGGGGAGCCAGCCGGAGGACGCATCTGAGCACCGGAGAGGTGAGTAATTTAAAATAAAAAAATTTTTAACACTTATTGCTGATTATCGGGGAAGGGCTTATATTTCAAGCCCTTCCCTGATAATCATACAGCGGGGCTTGACACAAAGCTGTGCTTTCAATGGGATCGGCAGCAGTGAAAGCAATGGGATAGAATGCCGCGGACTTCTGCCACAGCTGTGACAGCTGTGGCAGAGGATTCCTCCATCTCCGCGGTCCCCGCGGGGATGAAGGAAGCTCCTGCCACAGCTGTCACAGCTGTGGCAGAAGTCGGCGGCATTCTCCCTATGTTTTCAATGGGGCCAGCGCTGCTGCCGCTGGCCCCATTGAAAGCACTTGCGATATGCTGGTTCTATACCGGCGTCTTTCTTGCGCTGCGAGGCGAGAGTTTTCTCGTGCTCTCACAGCGCAAGAGAGAAAATATCGCCAGTGAGCGTCCACCCTTACCGTCGGCTGGGGTGACTGGATTGTAGGGAACTAGCAGTGGGCACAGCTCAGTCATGTAACCACATGTGTCACCAACATTTACCGCCACCTACGTATGGCAGGTCTGGGTCCTACACAACTAAACTCCATTGTTAGAAACTTTAGCACTACCATGAACGGCATTGGCTGCTGTCCCCATAACACGCTGTTCGTCTTCAGGGAAAGTTTTAGACAAAGTGTGCCACAGGGCAAAATTAAAAGTGGGGCCCGACATGCTCTTATCAGTGGGGCCCCAAATGCTCTATCAGTGCTGATATCTAGCGCTTCCATGGGCATTGCTATACTTATAAGATTAGGGGGCACAACCCCAAGGCATGCAGTGTGTCCCCCAACACACACAAACACTGACTTATAACAGTAATACACCAGGACCGACTATTACCGCCATACAGCTAGTAAAAGCTACTGAACAAAATGCACCATAGAAAGGCCAATATTAGCAATGATACCACTATACCAGGCCCAAATAATGCCGCCACACCATGACCGCTGCCATTACTACTACAAGTGACTGATATTACCATAGTGTTACTGGACATAATGCACTATAGAAAAACCAGTATTACTATTTATACTGCCATACACGGTCCAAATAATGCCGCCACACAATGGCTAGTACTGAACAACATTACCATAATGTTACTATATAAGAGCCACTGTACAAAGACCATACTAGCACCACACAGTGACCGGATAGTAGTACCGTATTTCCCCGAAAATAAGCTCTACCCTGATATTTTGGGATTTTCAGGGAGTCTTAAAATATAAGCCCTAGCTTGATTACCTTAAAAAAAAAAAAAGCAATACATTACCTAGCAGGCGCGGTCCGGGTCCTGCTGCAGCTCTTCAGAGCTTCGGCACGCTTGTATCAGTCCTCAGTCACTGACAGAAGATTGCTTTCTGGTTATGGGATTCATAAATTCCGCCTCCAGGAAGTGATTGCTGTGATTAGCTCTTGAGCGCTGCATTGATTGGCTGAGCGAGCTCGAGAACCAATCACAGCTATCGCTTTGTGGAGACGGGATTTATGAATTAGTCAATCATTGCCATGGCTCAGCCAATTCATGAATCCTGTGTCCACTACGCAATGGCCGTGATTGGGTCTTTGACCACTGCATTGATTGGTTCTCGAGTGCTGCTCAGCCAATCAGAGTCATCGCTTCTTGGAGGCGGGATTTATGAATCCTGTAACAAGGAAGTGATCTTCTGTCGGTGACTGAGGACTGAATCCAGCGCGCTAGAGCCCCGGAGACCAGCGGGAGAACCCGGACCGCACCTGCTGGGTAAGAATTATAAGACATCCCCCCAAAATAAGACCTAGTACCTCTTTTGGGGCAAAACTTAATATGACAGGGTCTTATTTTTGAGAGAAACACAGTAGAGACCAGCTCCACACACGTGCTCTGCAGACCGTGTAGATGAAACCAGTACAGTTAGATGCAGTGACTTGCAGGCGATGTCCGTTCTGATTGGAGTTGCTCACTTTTCCTATCTCTTCCATCTTGCCCAGACGACCATGAATATCTCTTCCAGTCTCAACTCGTCTGAAGTGTTTGCCACTCATACATCTTTGGCTCTTCACTTCTCCAGCACCCTACCCACCATTTATCCACCTACGCAAATATCCTGTCCTAGTGCTATCCCCAACTGAGTCTGCTGCTGCCCGCATTTTCCCTGTGTACCTCCCAAATACTGTAATTGAGCTGTTATGGTTAGGCTGCAAAAAATAGTGGCGCACAGCTGGCACTCCTGAAATCAATAGTGCCAAATAGTGTCCCCCACAAATATAATGCCCAACAGACTGCTCCCTGTGCCCCTCTGGTCCTTCTCTTTTACACTCTCCCTATGACCCCCTTATTTACATATTCTTCTCCCTATGGCCCCATTTCTCTTAAACGCAGCTCCCATTGTTACACAAACTGCTCCCCATACACCTTCTACTACACAAACTGCTCCCCATGCCTCATCTCTCTCACCGACTGCTCCCCATACCCCTTCTACTACACATACTGTACCCTATGGCCCCAATTCTCTGAAACACGACTCCCATTGCCTCCATTTGTTACACAAACTGCTCCCCATGCCTCATCTCTTTTACAGACTGCTCCCCATACCCCTTCTACTACAGACTGCTCCCCCTTCCTCGTGTCTCTCACAGACTGCTCCCTTGCCTCATCTCTCTCACAGACTGCTCACCATACCCCTTCTACTACAGACTGCTCCCCATGCCTCATCTCTCACAGACTGCTCCCCATATCTTTTCTACTAGACAGACTGCTCCCCCTGCCTAATCTCTCACAGACTGCTCCGCATACCCCTTCTACTACACAGACTGCTCGCCATGCCTCATCTCTCTCACAGACTGCTCCCCTGCCTCAGCTCTCTTATAGACTGCTTCCCATGCCCCTTCTACTACACAGACTGCTCCCCCTGTCTCCTATCTCTCACAGACTGCTCCCCATACCCCTTTTACTACACAGACTGCTCCCCATGCCTCATCTCTCTCACAAACTGCTCCCTGGACCCCTTCTACTACACAGACTGCTCACCCTGCCTCATCTATCTCACAGGCTGCTCCCCTGCCTCATGTCTCTCATAGACTGCTCCCCATACCCCTTCTACTACACAGACTGCTCCCCATGCCTCATTTCTCTCACAGACTGCTCCGCATACCCCTTCTACACAGACTGCTCCCAATGCCTCATGTCTCTCACAGACTGCTCCCCATACCCCTTCTACTACAGACTGCTCCCCATGCTTCATGTCTCTCACAGACTGCTCCCCATACCCCTTCTACTACAGACTGCTCCCCATGCTTCATCTCTCTCACAGACTGCTCCCCATACCCCTTCTACTATATAGACTGCTCCCCCTGCCTCAGGTCTCTCTCAGACTGGTCCCCTGCCTCATCTTTCTCACAGACTACTCCCCATACCCCTTCTACTACACAGACTGCTCCCCATGCCTCATCTCTCTCACAAACTGCTCCCTGGTCCCCTTCTACTACACAGACTGCTCACCCTGCCTCATCTATCTCACAGGCTGCTCCTCTGCCTCATGTCTCTCATAGACTGCTCCCCAAACCCCTTCTACTACACAGATTGCTCCCCATGCCTCATTTCTCTCACAGACTGCTCCGCATACCCCTTCTACTACACAGACTGCTCCCAATGCCTCATGTCTCTCCCAGACTGCTCCCCATACCCCTTCTACTACACAGACTGCTCCCCATACCCCTTCTACTACACAGACTGCTCCCCATGCCTCATTTCTCTCACAGACTGCTCCGCATACCCCTTCTACTACACAGACTGCTCCCAATGCCTCATGTCTCTCCCAGACTGCTCCCCATACCCCTTCTACTACACAGACTGCTCCCCATACCCCTTCTACTACACAGACTGCTCCCCATGCTTCATCTCTCTCACAGACTGCTCCCCATACCCCTTCTACTACATAGACTGCTCCCCATGCCTCATTTCTCACAGATTGCTCCTCTGCCTCATCTCTCACAGACTGCTCCCCATACCCCTTCTACTACACAGACTGCTCCCCATGCCTCATTTCTCTCACAGACTGCTCCCTATACCACTTCTACTACACAGACTGCTCTCCATGCCTCCTCTCTCAAATACTGCTCCCCTGCCTCGTCTCTCTCTCAGACTGCTCCCCTGCCTCGTCTCTCTCTCAGACTGCTCCCCTGCCTCGTCTCTCTCTCAGACTGCTCCCCTGCCTCGTCTCTCTCTCAGACTGCTCCCCTGCCTCGTCTCTCTCTCAGACTGCTCCCCTGCCTCGTCTCTCTCTCAGACTGCTCCCCTGCCTCGTCTCTCTCTCAGACTGCTCCCCTGCCTCGTCTCTCTCTCAGACTGCTCCCCTGCCTCGTCTCTCTCTCAGACTGCTCCCCTGCCTCGTCTCTCTCTCTGACTGCTCCCCTGCCTCGTCTCTCTCTCTGACTGCTCCCCTGCCTCGTCTCTCTCTCTGACTGCTCCCCTGCCTCGTCTCTCTCTCTGACTGCTCCCCTGCCTCGTCTCTCTCTCTGACTGCTCCCCTGCCTCGTCTCTCTCTCTGACTGCTCCCCTGCCTCGTCTCTCTCTCTGACTGCTCCCCTGCCTCGTCTCTCTCTCTGACTGCTCCCCTGCCTCGTCTCTCTCTCTGACTGCTCCCCTGCCTCGTCTCTCTCTCTGACTGCTCCCCTGCCTCGTCTCTCTCTCTGACTGCTCCCCTGCCTCGTCTCTCTCTCTGACTGCTCCCCTGCCTCGTCTCTCTCTCTGACTGCTCCCCTGCCTCGTCTCTCTCTCTGACTGCTCCCCTGCCTCGTCTCTCTCTCTGACTGCTCCCCTGCCTCGTCTCTCTCTCTGACTGCTCCCCTGCCTCGTCTCTCTCTCTGACTGCTCCCCTGCCTCGTCTCTCTCTCTGACTGCTCCCCTGCCTCGTCTCTCTCTCTGACTGCTCCCCTGCCTCGTCTCTCTCTCTGACTGCTCCCCTGCCTCGTCTCTCTCTCTGACTGCTCCCCTGCCTCGTCTCTCTCTCTGACTGCTCCCCTGCCTCGTCTCTCTCTCTGACTGCTCCCCTGCCTCGTCTCTCTCTCTGACTGCTCCCCTGCCTCGTCTCTCTCTCTGACTACTCCCCTGCCTCGTCTCTCTCTCTGACTACTCCCCTGCCTCGTCTCTCTCTCTGACTACTCCCCTCCCTCGTCTCTCTCTCTGACTACTCCCCTGCCTCGTCTCTCTCTCTGACTACTCCCCTGCCTCGTCTCTCTCTCTGACTACTCCCCTGCCTCGTCTCTCTCTCTGACTACTCCCCTGCCTCGTCTCTCTCTCTGACTACTCCCCTGCCTCGTCTCTCTCTCAGACTACTCCCCTGCCTCGTCTCTCTCTCAGGCTACTCCCCTGCCTCGTCTCTCTCTCAGACTACTCTCCTGCCTCGTCTCTCTCTCAGACTACTCCCCTGCCTCATCTCTCTCACAGACTGCTCCCTATACCCCTTCTACTACACAGACTGCTCCCCATGCTTCATCTCTCTCACAGACTGCTCCTCACACCCCTTATACTGCACAGACTGCTCGCCATGCCTCATCTCTCTCACAGACTTCTCCCCTGCCTCAGCTCTCTCATAGACTGCTCCCCATACCCCTTCCACTACACAGACTGCTCCCCCTGCCTCATGTCTCTCTCAGACTGGTCCCCTGCCTCATGTCTCTCACAGACTACTCCCCATACCCCTTCTACTACACAGACTGCATCCCTGTCTCATATCTCTCACAGACTGTTCCCCATACCCCTTCTACTACACAGACTACTCCCCTGCCTTATCTCTCTTACAGACTGCTTCCCATACCCCTTCTACTACACAGACTGCTCCCCATACTCTTACTACACAGACTGCTCCTCATGGTTCATCTCTCTCACAAACTGCTCCCCAGACCCCTTCTACTACACAGACTGCTCACCCTGCCTCATCTATCTCACAGGCTGCTCCCCTACCTCGTGTCTCTCATAGACTGCTCCCCATACCCCTTCTACTACATAGACTGCTCCCCATGCCTCATTTCTCTCACAGACTGCTCCCTATACCCCTTCTACTACACAGACTGCTCTCCATGCCTCGTCTCTCTCACAGACTGCTCCCCTGCCTCGTCTCTCTCTCAGACTACTCCCCTGCCTCGTCTCTCTCTCAGACTACTCCCCTGCCTCGTCTCTCTCTCAGACTACTCCCCTGCCTCGTCTCTCTCTCAGACTACTCCCCTGCCTCGTCTCTCTCTCAGACTACTCCCCTGCCTCGTCTCTCTCTCAGACTACTCCCCTGCCTCGTCTCTCTCTCAGACTACTCCCCTGCCTCGTCTCTCTCTCAGACTACTCCCCTGCCTCGTCTCTCTCTCAGACTACTCCCCTGCCTCGTCTCTCTCTCTCAGACTACTCCCCTGCCTCGTCTCTCTCTCAGACTGCTCCCTATACCCCTTCTACTACACAGACTGCTCCCCATGCTTCATCTCTCTCACAGACTGCTCCTCACACCCCTTATACTGCACAGACTGCTCGCCATGCCTCATCTCTCTCACAGACTTCTCCCCTGCCTCAGCTCTCTCACAGACTGCTCCCCATACCCCTTCCACTACACAGACTGCTCCCCCTGCCTCATGTCTCTCTCAGACTGGTCCCCTGCCTCATGTCTCTCACAGACTACTCCCCATACCCCTTCTACTACAGACTGCACCCCCTGTCTCATATCTCTCACAGACTGTTCCCTATACCCCTTATACTACACAGACTACTTCCCTGCCTCCTCTCTCTCACAGACTACTCCCCATACCCCTTCTACTACACAGACTGCTCCCCATACTCCTACTACACAGACTGCTCCTCATGGTTCATCTCTCTCACAAACTGCTCCCCAGACCCCTTCTACTACACAGACTGCTCACCCTGCCTCATCTATCTCACAGGCTGCTCCCCTGCCTCATGTCTCTCATAGACTGCTCCCCATACCCCTTCTACTACACAGACTGCTTCCCATGCCTCATTTCTCTCACAGACTGCTCCGCATACCCCTTCTACACAGACTGCTCCCAATGCCTCATGTCTCTCACAGACTGCTCCCCATACCCCTTCTACTACAGACTGCTCCCCATGCTTCATCTCTCTCACAGACTGCTCCCCATACCCCTTCTACTATATAGACTGCTCCCATTGCCTCATCTCTCACAGATTGCTCCTCTGCCTCATCTCTCACAGACCCCATACCCCTTCTACTACACAGACTGCTCCCCATGCCTCATTTCTCTCACAGACTGCTCCCTATGCCCCTTCTACTACACAGACTGCTTTCCATGCCTCCTCTCTCTCACAGACTGCTTCCCTGCCTCGTCTCTCACAGACTGCTCCGCATACCCCTTCTACTACACAGACTGCTCCCAATGCCTCATGTCTCTCCCAGACTGCTCCCCATACCCCTTCTACTACACAGACTGCTCCCCATACCCCTTCTACTACACAGACTGCTCCCCATGCCTCATTTCTCTCACAGACTGCTCCGCATACCCCTTCTACTACACAGACTGCTCCCAATGCCTCATGTCTCTCCCAGACTGCTCCCCATACCCCTTCTACTACACAGACTGCTCCCCATACCCCTCATACTACACAGACTGCTCCCCATGCTTCATCTCTCTCACAGACTGCTCCCCATACCCCTTCTACTACATAGACTGCTCCCCATGCCTCATTTCTCACAGATTGCTCCTCTTCCTCATCTCTCACAGACTGCTCCCCATACCCCTTCTACTACACAGACTGCTCCCCATGCCTCATTTCTCTCACAGACTGCTCCCTATACCACTTCTACTACACAGACTGCTCTCCATGCCTCCTCTCTCAAATACTGCTCCCCTGCCTCGTCTCTCTCTCAGACTGCTCCCCTGCCTCGTCTCTCTCTCAGACTGCTCCCCTGCCTCGTCTCTCTCTCAGACTGCTCCCCTGCCTCGTCTCTCTCTCAGACTGCTCCCCTGCCTCGTCTCTCTCTGACTGCTCCCCTGCCTCGTCTCTCTCTCAGACTGCTCCCCTGCCTCGTCTCTCTCTCTGACTGCTCCCCTGCCTCGTCTCTCTCTCTGACTGCTCCCCTGCCTCGTCTCTCTCTCTGACTGCTCCCCTGCCTCGTCTCTCTCTCTGACTGCTCCCCTGCCTCGTCTCTCTCTCTGACTGCTCCCCTGCCTCGTCTCTCTCTCTGACTGCTCCCCTGCCTCGTCTCTCTCTCTGACTGCTCCCCTGCCTCGTCTCTCTCTCTGACTGCTCCCCTGCCTCGTCTCTCTCTCTGACTGCTCCCCTGCCTCGTCTCTCTCTCTGACTGCTCCCCTGCCTCGTCTCTCTCTCTGACTGCTCCCCTGCCTCGTCTCTCTCTCTGACTGCTCCCCTGCCTCGTCTCTCTCTCTGACTGCTCCCCTGCCTCGTCTCTCTCTCTGACTGCTCCCCTGCCTCGTCTCTCTCTCTGACTGCTCCCCTGCCTCGTCTCTCTCTCTGACTGCTCCCCTGCCTCGTCTCTCTCTCTGACTACTCCCCTGCCTCGTCTCTCTCTCTGACTACTCCCCTGCCTCGTCTCTCTCTCTGACTACTCCCCTGCCTCGTCTCTCTCTCTGACTACTCCCCTGCCTCGTCTCTCTCTCTGACTACTCCCCTGCCTCGTCTCTCTCTCTGACTACTCCCCTGCCTCGTCTCTCTCTCTGACTACTCCCCTGCCTCGTCTCTCTCTCTGACTACTCCCCTGCCTCGTCTCTCTCTCAGACTACTCCCCTGCCTCGTCTCTCTCTCAGGCTACTCCCCTGCCTCGTCTCTCTCTCAGACTACTCTCCTGCCTCGTCTCTCTCTCAGACTACTCCCCTGCCTCATCTCTCTCACAGACTGCTCCCTATACCCCTTCTACTACACAGACTGCTCCCCATGCTTCATCTCTCTCACAGACTGCTCCTCACACCCCTTATACTGCACAGACTGCTCGCCATGCCTCATCTCTCTCACAGACTTCTCCCCTGCCTCAGCTCTCTCACAGACTGCTCCCCATACCCCTTCCACTACACAGACTGCTCCCCCTGCCTCATGTCTCTCTCAGACTGGTCCCCTGCCTCATGTCTCTCACAGACTACTCCCCATACCCCTTCTACTACACAGACTGCATCCCTGTCTCATATCTCTCACAGACTGTTCCCCATACCCCTTCTACTACACAGACTACTCCCCTGCCTTATCTCTCTTACAGACTGCTTCCCATACCCCTTCTACTACACAGACTGCTCCCCATACTCTTACTACACAGACTGCTCCTCATGGTTCATCTCTCTCACAAACTGCTCCCCAGACCCCTTCTACTACACAGACTGCTCACCCTGCCTCATCTATCTCACAGGCTGCTCCCCTACCTCGTGTCTCTCATAGACTGCTCCCCATACCCCTTCTACTACATAGACTGCTCCCCATGCCTCATTTCTCTCACAGACTGCTCCCTATACCCCTTCTACTACACAGACTGCTCTCCATGCCTCGTCTCTCTCTCAGACTACTCCCCTGCCTCGTCTCTCTCTCAGACTACTCCCCTGCCTCGTCTCTCTCTCAGACTACTCCCCTGCCTCGTCTCTCTCTCAGACTACTCCCCTGCCTCGTCTCTCTCTCAGACTACTCCCCTGCCTCGTCTCTCTCTCAGACTACTCCCCTGCCTCGTCTCTCTCTCAGACTACTCCCCTGCCTCGTCTCTCTCTCAGACTACTCCCCTGCCTCGTCTCTCTCTCAGACTACTCCCCTGCCTCGTCTCTCTCTCAGACTACTCCCCTGCCTCGTCTCTCTCTCTCAGACTACTCCCCTGCCTCGTCTCTCTCTCAGACTGCTCCCTATACCCCTTCTACTACACAGACTGCTCCCCATGCTTCATCTCTCTCACAGACTGCTCCTCACACCCCTTATACTGCACAGACTGCTCGCCATGCCTCATCTCTCTCACAGACTTCTCCCCTGCCTCAGCTCTCTCACAGACTGCTCCCCATACCCCTTCCACTACACAGACTGCTCCCCCTGCCTCATGTCTCTCTCAGACTGGTCCCCTGCCTCATGTCTCTCACAGACTACTCCCCATACCCCTTCTACTACAGACTGCACCCCCTGTCTCATATCTCTCACAGACTGTTCCCTATACCCCTTATACTACACAGACTACTTCCCTGCCTCCTCTCTCTCACAGACTACTCCCCATACCCCTTCTACTACACAGACTGCTCCCCATACTCCTACTACACAGACTGCTCCTCATGGTTCATCTCTCTCACAAACTGCTCCCCAGACCCCTTCTACTACACAGACTGCTCACCCTGCCTCATCTATCTCACAGGCTGCTCCCCTGCCTCATGTCTCTCATAGACTGCTCCCCATACCCCTTCTACTACACAGACTGCTTCCCATGCCTCATTTCTCTCACAGACTGCTCCGCATACCCCTTCTACACAGACTGCTCCCAATGCCTCATGTCTCTCACAGACTGCTCCCCATACCCCTTCTACTACAGACTGCTCCCCATGCTTCATCTCTCTCACAGACTGCTCCCCATACCCCTTCTACTATATAGACTGCTCCCATTGCCTCATCTCTCACAGATTGCTCCTCTGCCTCATCTCTCACAGACCCCATACCCCTTCTACTACACAGACTGCTCCCCATGCCTCATTTCTCTCACAGACTGCTCCCTATGCCCCTTCTACTACACAGACTGCTTTCCATGCCTCCTCTCTCTCACAGACTGCTTCCCTGCCTCGTCTCTCTCAGACTGCTCTCCATACCCCTTCTACTACACAGACTGCTCCCAATGCCTCATGTCTCTCTCAGACTACTCCCCTGCCTCATCTCTCTCACAGACTGCTCCCCATACCCCTTATACTACACAGACTTCTCCCCTGCCTTATCTCTCTCACAGACTGCTCCCCATACCCCTTATACTACACAGACTGCTCCCCTGCCTTATCTCTCTCACAGACTGCTCCCCATACCCCTTCTACTACACAGACTGCTCCCCCTGCCTCATGTCTCTCTCAGACTGCTCTCCTGCCTCATCTCTCTCACAGACTACTCCCCATACCCCTTCTACTGCACAGACTGCACCCCCTGTCTCATATCTCTCAGACTGTTCCCCATACCCCTTATACTACACAGACTGCTCCCCTGCCTTATCTCTCTCACAGACTGCTCCCCATACCCCTTCTACTACACAGACTGCTCCCCCTGCCTCATGTCTCTCTCAGACTGCTCTCCTGCCTCATCTCTCTCACAGACTACTCCCCATACCCCTTCTACTACACAGACTGCACCCCCTGTCTCATATCTCTCAGACTGTTCCCCATACCCCTTATACTACACAGACTGCTCCCCTGCCTTATCTCTCTCACAGACTGCTCCCCATACCCCTTATACTACACAGACTGCTCCCCATGCCTCATTTCTCTCACAGACTGCTCTAAATACCCCTTCTACTACACAGACTGCTCACCATGCCTCATCTCTCCCACAGACTGCTCCCCATACCCCTTATACTACACATACTGCTTCCCTGCCTCATCTCTCTCACAGACTGCTCCGTATACCCCTATACTACACAGACTGCTCCCCTGCCTCATGTCTCTCACAGACTGCTCCCTATACCCCTTCTACTACACAGAGTGCTCCCCATGCTTCATCTCTCTCACAGACTGCTCCTCATACCCCTTCTACTACACAGACTGCTCTCCTGCCTCATCTCTCACAGATTGCTCCTCTGCCTCATCTCTCTCACAGACTGCTCCCCATACCCCTTCTACTACACAGACTGCTCCCCATGCCTCATCTCTCTCACAGACTGCTCCCCATACCCCTTCTACTACACAGACTGCTCCCCATGCCTCATCTCTCTCACAGACTGCTCCCCATACCCCTTCTACTATACAGACTGCTCCCCTGCCTCATTTCTCTCATAGACTGCTCCCCATACCCCTTCTACTACACAGACTGCTCCCCTGCCTCATCTCTCTCACAGACTGCTCCCCATACCCCTTCTACTACATGGACTGCTCCCCATGCCTCATCTCTCTCACAGACTGCTCCTCTGCCTTCTCTCTCTCACAGACTGCTCCCCATACTCCTTCTACTACACAGACTGCTCCCCATGCTTCATCTTTCTCACAGACTGCTCCCCATACCCCTTATACTACACAGACTGCTCTCCTGCCTTATTTCTCTAACAGACTGCTCCCTTTACCCCTTCTACTACACAGACTGCTCCCCTGCCTCATCACTCTCACAGACTGCTACCCTATGCCCCTCTTTGTTACACATACTGGCACAGAACATAGAGACGAGCAGAATCAGTTTACAACGGAGATCGCTGTTCTGCTGCACATAATGAAAGCATTTTTAAGTGGATATACCATTTTACTAATTAATTGCATAAAGATCTAATGAGACTATTGAGCGGCAGTCAGCGCGGGGCTCGGAGTAACTCGCACTCATTAATAGCACTCGGCTGGAAAGCTTTCATTTTAATATTGCAAAAAGTAGAACATTAAACGCCTTTCATCTGCGTTCTATCTGCTTTACAAGAGTTTAATAAATGTCGCATATTCAAAGTAAGCGCTCGCTAGATCTAATTAAATGTTTGTTTTTACTCTTGTGCAGGCTGCGGAGCTGGGAATGGTGTCGGCGTACTACACGTACATCTTCACAAACCTGGTAAGAGCTTCAGGCCTTGATGTTTAAACATTAACCCATTAGTGTAGAGCCATCTGCCTCTATCCGGCCTCGTATTAGTGAAGCAGCACCGCCTCACTCTTACCACTGGATGAAACAGAACCTTTAACACCGACCGCCCCTTCATTCCCCAATGTAGTATTGTTGGGCTCCTTCGGTCTTCAGATCTGCAGCGATTCATCGTGGTGTAGATCCCACTCGGTGATGAGACCCTCCTACAGGAATCTCGGCCCCTGCGGACAGGAAGCTTCTTGTAGTTGCTGCAGATTAGTTGGCGGTGCTGACATGTTCTGACCGGCTGACAGGAAGGGGTCAGCGAGTCACGCTGCTTGCGCCAAATTCTGACCTCCCATCAGCAGCAGTAATCTGGCTCCATCTGACCAGGAGATGTTTTTCCGCTGCTCAGTGATAGAAGTTTTGCGCTCTTTTGCCCGCTGGAGTCTCGTCTTTCTGTTTCTCTTAGACACAGTGCCGCTGGAACTGGTCGCCCGCGGTTATATCCCATCCATGCTAAACTTTGTTACATGAGTTTTTGCAGATTGGAGTCAGTAAGGAATTTTTTCCCTTTAAGGAAAAAAATTGTCTTCTACTTCATTGGGGTTTTTGCTTTCTCTGGATCAACATTGGGGTGGGGGAGGGGGGTAATAGTCTGAACTGGATGGACATGTGTCCTATTTTGGCCTTACACGCTAGGTTACTATGTTACGCAGGGTCACCTGTGGCCGCGCCCGCACTACAAGCACACCAAATGCAAATGAACAAATCTGCTAATATAATATCATCTGGCATACACAGACCGCTACGAGCTCTAGCAAATAGTACAGCTATATAATAATACTCAGCTTAACTCAATCTTCACAGGTACCGCAATATAACATGTCAGTGTGCAAGAGAAACTTCAATAAGTCTTAGAGTAGAAGTGGGAATGTATCTCCAATATGCCACAAATCAAACTACTAACCGTCCGTGAGTGAGTGGGTTTGTGAGTGACTTACATGCTCCGCCCCTGATCACATGACAGTGACATCATCACAGGTTCTGTACGCACACGGCTGCTGTCCGGCTAAGTGCTTGTTAGTGTTCCACAGCAACTGAAGCAGCAGAAGGTTTGTAGTCCGCTTGTAATGCAACACCTGTGATGAGGTCTCTGTAATGTGATCAGGGGTGGAGCATGATGGTGATGCCATCACAGGTCCTTCATCTTCAGTGCTGTGCTGCTTCTGATCCCTGTTGTATGGGATGAACAATGTATGTAGCAGAGCTGTGTGTGACGTGCATGTAGCAGAGCTGTGTGTGACGTCCATGTAGCAGAGCTGTGCGCGACGTCCATGTAGCAGAGCTGTGCGCGACGTCCATGTAGCAGAGCTGTGCGCGACGTCCATGTAGCAGAGCTGTGCGCGACGTCCATGTAGCAGAGCTGTGCGCATGTGACATGCATATAGAAGAGCTGTGCGCGTGTGACGTGCGTGTAGCAGAGCTGTGCGTGTGACGTGCGTGTAGCAGAGCTGTGCGTGTGACGTGCGTGTAGCAGAGCTGTGCGTGTGACGTGCGTGTAGCAGAGCTGTGCGTGTGACGTGCGTGTAGCAGAGCTGTGCGTGTGACGTGCGTGTAGCAGAGCTGTGCGTGTGACGTGCGTGTAGCAGAGCTGTGCGTGTGACGTGCGTGTAGCAGAGCTGTGCGTGTGACGTGCGTGTAGTAGAGCTGTGCGTGTGACGTGCGTGTAGCAGAGCTGTGCGTGTGACGTGCGTGTAGCAGAGCTGTGCGTGTGACGTGCGTGTAGCAGAGCTGTGTGTGTGAAATGCATTTAGCAGAGCTGTGTGTGTGAAATGCATTTAGCAGAGCTGTGTGTGTGAAATGCATTTAGCAGAGCTGTGTGTGTGAAATGCATTTAGCAGAGCTCTGTGTGTGAAATGCATTTAGCAGAGCTCTGTGTGTGAAATGCATTTAGCAGAGCTCTGTGTGTGACGTGCATGTAGCAGAGCTGTGTGTGTGTTTTGATGTGCATGTAGCAGAGCTGTGTGTGTGACATGCATGTAGCACACAAACACTGGTACTATAATTTTCTAATAATTACTAGTTAACAGTATATTGCAGTCGACACTTTCAAAAAATCAAAGTGTATCAGTTCACAAATAGCAATTGTTTCACAGATTAAATGGCAGACAGCGTCTCTCTCCACCCACTGCTATCAGTATACTAAGGGCACCTTCACACTGGCGAAAAAAATTGCGTGATTTTCGTGCGATGCGGTAGTGGCTGAAAACGCAGAATTATGAAAGCAATGATTTTCAATGGTTTGCGATGTTTTCACTCCTGCGATGTTGCGAGAAAAAAAATTGCAGCATGCTCTATCTTTCTGCATTTCCGTTTTTTTATCTCCCATGTTTCCCTATGGAGACTCCTTTTTATTGCATCGCAAACCACAAACTTGCAATTTTCCTATTGACTTTTGCGCTAAAAAAAAAAAAAACCGCAGTAAAATTGTGCAAAAAAATGTGCAAGAAAATCGCAAGTGACAACAATGTTTTTGCGAGAAAAAGCAGCACTGAGACTCAAAAATCGCGAGAAAAAAAGTTGTAATTTTTCTGCAATTTTCTCGCGGGGATATCGCGATTGCCAGTGTGAAGGACCCTAACAGATACGTCCCACGCTCATGACATCACAGGTGTCACACTGATTGGGCCCATTGCATAGCGCACACACATTCCATAGCGCTGTACACAGATAACCATCACTTGCCCCATTGGGCTCACAAGCGAGATGTGATCCCAGGACCCCGGCAGTGCTGACCATTGAGCCACCTTGGCATCCATCACTCATAGGCTGCTGTATAGCGTGCGGCGCCATTCTCTTTCTATATTGTGGTCTACTGATATATACTAATGGGCCCCTACGGACAGCATTAACTCGAATGTCGGGAAATTTCAGCGCTACACAGAAAGCACACTTTTTTGTTTTTTCTGAAGGCTCCGTTCCGCTTTCGATCTCTCTTCTGCTTCGTACAGTTCAGGATCTGCTGATGAAACCCGTGTGACCTCGGCCTCCAGCCGCCAGGTGCCCTGTAGCCGTGTGCAGCGGGTCGTAGTCATACATGTATCCAATAACCTGAATGTAACGGCCATCATCCAACAAGTTGCTGGTAGAATGTACTGACCGATCTCGGTTGGCTTTCAGGAATTCTCTCTCCAACCCTTCGACAGCCCGTTGGACGAGCGAGTCAACATCCTGAGTTTTTCTCTGTTTAACCAGTCACACGCCTACTATCAAGAATTTTCCCAAATCCTTCAGCAGTCCTGGGAGGAGAACTGCGACCATTCCCCGTTCACCGGCCCCGCGGTAAGTGCTTGGTCGGGGTCATTGTGTTACTCTCTACTAGGCTGGACTCATATCATGGCTTCTGCCTCATGGGGGGGGGGGTCTTCTTCTGGATAATAGGCTGAACTGGTTGGACTGGGGGGTTCTCATCCTTACACACTGTTACTCTATCTGTCCATCAGATGTGACTTGGGTTAGATCAGAGGGCTACACCTGGGAGTCCCTGGTTTTCATTCTTTAACCCCACTAATTGGGATCTGGTCTTCACTGGGGGGAACCCCAGAAATAGTCTCTGTTAAAAGGCAGCTGATGCAGCTTGCTCAGGTTTTTGTAATGCAGTACCGGAGGGTGTAGATAGAGACGTAGTTGAGAAACAGAGCCCTGGTTGGGACCGATGAGCTGCTTCTGTAACTGGGAAGCAGGCAGACGGCCAGAGCAGGCAGCAGGAGAGAGAATGTGGTCAATAAAGGGAAGGCTGGGTGAGACAGGCATAGATCAGAACAAGGACTGCAACACCTTTACATGCTATAGAGACTGACTGCTCAGGTATCATCAGATGAAAGGGGCAACCTAAAATAGTGCAGGAACTGTCAGAATTGGCTGGGGACAGTATAGCTGGGTGCGTACACTGGCGCTTTAATTGCTGGGCCAATTGTGTGCACCTTTTGGGCAGCAGCAAGAAGGGACAGGTGACAGTGGCTGCCACTGGGGACAGAGGCAGGAAGAAGTAGACAGTCACCGCTGGCGGGACGTGGTGAAGTAAGTCAGATATTGTAGCCCCAATACACGACACAGATCTTGTTCTAAAGCAAGACCAAAATTGCGTCTCTAGCCGCATCCCAGGCTGAGATAGTCCTTAGAGTAGCGGCTCCCTCTGCAGGATCAGCACGGCCAGCCTCTTCTTTATGGGGATAGGCAGTTCGGGGGTACATACTTTGTTCAGTTATCATATTATTTACATCTTGTATCACTTACTGTATGTTAGTAGAAGCAGATAACCGTCCGGACAGCTCCGTCCCGATACAGTAGCTGGATGCCAGCGATGGCGGAATTAATGCCTTTCTAATGTTTTGTCTCTTCCAGCTTTCCGCTGCGTTACTGTTTGATGCCGTTTACAGCGTTGTGAACGCGGTGCAGGAATTAAATCGAAGTCAAGAGATCGGTGTCAAACCCCTTTCATGCGGCTCTGCACAAATATGGCAGCATGGTACCAGTCTTATGAACTACTTGAGAATGGTGAGGAAAGGCGAGGAAGGGCGAGGGAGTCGCAATTCTCAAACGGCTTTTGTTCTTTAGTAAAATTGCATGATGTCATCTAAAAGGTCCCGCTGTGACGGCAGACGCTGTTCATACTGAGCCTCCCTCAGTGATATATGTAGACCAGCATTTGGGCGTATACCGACCGCGATATATGCCACTGTGTGTGAAGGGGAGGAGCTTAGGGCCGCCCAGGATATACACCACAGGCCACACCTTTAATCTGAGGCAGAAATACAAACACAGGGCTGCCTGTCCGCCTCCAACATAAGTGCCCCTCATTACCGGCTGGGGGGGCTAATGCTCCCAGCCTAAACTTATTAGCAGCACCAGTCCGGATAGTCGTCCTGTACTCACACCGGTCTTGACCCACAGCTTGGGGTCCGTATACCTCCTGCAGACACTCCATGCTTCCTCTGCTGGTTTACATCCACCTACTGGAGCAACTAATTGGCTGAGTAGCAGGTGATCCCGCTAGGATAGGAGTGATAGGAGTCTGGGAGAACTAGACCTCCACTACAACTCCCACCATCCTGGCACAGGTGGGACATGCGGTCTCACAGTACAGAAAAAACATCAGGGTTCATTCACAGGGACGGATTTACTTTTGGTCTGTGAATTCGCAGCGTATTCGCCATCTGAAACTGTTTGCGTATCGTCTGCATAGTTAAACCTTCCTGCAGATTTGGGGTGTGAACCCGCTGCCTACTTACCGCAGTATTTGTTACATGCATAATACGGCTCACTTGTATCGGGGGCATTTTAACATGTGGAAAAAATCCCACCCTACCGAAAAAGGCCATTAAAGTCAGTCGGAGGACGTGAATACACACGAATACGTAGGATACATGCATATCCACTGCGTATTTACGTTTGAAATCATAAGGGCCTTCGTGCCTTTTTCTTTTGCATGTGAACATTCGCACAAAAACAGCAGGAATACGCCCCATCTTAGTCAGTGAAAACGTTGCATATTTCACGGACCAAAACTGGGTTATTTGCAACTTTTTGATTTTACACAATTTTTTTCACATTTTATACAATTTTTTTGTTGGATACGCAGGGACCAAAAAAAGAGTAATTCTGGCACTGCGCTTTATTCCTGAAGGCGTTTACCGTGCGGTATTAATAACGTGATGTTTAAATAAATTGCACTTTAACAGATGCAATAATACCAATTTTTACATTTGTTATTTTTTTTTCTTTTTGCTTTTAATATTTATTATTTTTGTAATAATTGGAAAAAAAATATTCTAACTTCTTTTATTGTCCCCATAGGGGACTTGAACTTGCAATCATTTGATCACTTATACAGTCTACTAACATACTATAGTATGGCAGTATACTGTATTCTGGCAATAATTCATGGCAGCCTTGGGGATCTTCAGAAGGCCTGAGGCGGCCATGATGCCGAAGTTGCAGCCCACAATTTAATCATCGGGGAGGTCATGCAGGATATTTCAATCTTGATTGGGACATTTAAATTCCGTTGTCAGAATTGACAGCGGCATTTGAAAGGTAACAGCTGTGATCAAAGTGAACTCCAATGTCAGCTGTTGCCAGCGGGTGTCAGCCGTTAGCCACAGCTGACACCCGCCATGTATGGGTCAGGTGTGCATCTGCCCAGAGTAGGAGATCCATCAATGAGGCTGGACTGGCGGCTTGGCTTCCAGCCCTTCTCTCTTCTCTCCTTCACCTTCAGCTCATTTATTGCCCGATGAAAGTTTCTCTGTTATGATCATAAATTAGCTGATAAAAAGTGGCAAAGAGGAAAAAGCAGAAGTGAGCGGTCCGGCCGCCCTCACTGACAGATCTCAGACTGCAGTGTAAACTGCTGGAGAGGAAAGAGCAGAAGTGAGCGGTCCGGCCGGCCTCACTGACGGAACTCAGACCGCAGTGTAAAGTGCTGGAGAGGAAAGAGCAGAAGTGAGCGGTCCGGCCGGCCTCACTGACGGATCTCAGATTGCAGTGTAAAGTGCTGGAGAGGAAAGAGCAGAAGTGAGCGGTCCGGCCGGCCTCACTGACGGAACTCAGACTGCAGTGTAAACTGCTGGAGAGGAAAGAGCAGAAGTGAGCGGTCCGACCGCCCTCACTGACATATCTCAGACTGCAGTGTAAACTGCTGGAGAGGAAAGAGCAGAAGTGAGCGGTCCGGCTGGCCTCACTGACGGAACTCAGACCGCAGTGTAAAGTGCTGGAGAGGAAAGAGCAGAAGTGAGCGGTCCGGCCGGCCTCACTGACGGATCTCAGATTGCAGTGTAAAGTGCTGGAGAGGAAAGAGCAGAAGTGAGCGGTCCGGCCGGCCTCACTGACAGATCTCAGACTGCAGTGTAAAGTGCTGGAGAGGAAAGAGCAGAAGTGAGCGGTCCGGCCGGCCTCACTGACAGATCTCAGACTGCAGTGTAAAGTGCTGGAGAGGAAAGAGCAGAAGTGAGCGGTCTGGCTGCCCTCACTGACGGATCTCAGACGGAAGTGTTTGTATACAGAGATATATAGAAGCTGCAGAAGACAAACACTGCAGCATTATTAATGAGACCCACACTGCTAAAATGATTGGCAGCCCAAAACACATATAATTACCTGCCCCCCCCCCCCCCCACATCACCAAGGGGTCCGTAGTCTTTATACCTGCAAATATAGACAAATATTGATCTACAAGTTCTACCAGAATTAGGAGGCAGTAAAGGGTTTTGTTCCTATAGTTCAGCCCTTGTTAGAGATGTGGTCTCTAGATGCAGAATCCAGCAAGCAGGCGTCTCCTCCAGCGGCCGCCCCTCTGCAGCTCAGAGACTTGTTCAAGCACTAAACCAACTGAACATGACTATCCTGTGTGGCGGCCCGGATACTCGGTGGCTATCTTCTCTGTATCTGAGACCTGCTCCAATCTTCAAGGAGCCGCCTACATTATAGACATGATGACAGCGGTTGCAGATAACAGCATGGAGCCCAATGTGCATCACCTTCCACAACTGGTCATTCTGGACATCCTGCTGTTTTGGGCTGAACGGGTCTTTCTTGCACTTCTTACATGTAATTTCCGCACATTAGTAATAGAGCCGCCTTTGTTGTTTCTCCGGTCGCTGTCCGTTTTGGCCTGATGTTTGACTGTGTGGACGGGATATAAAGGTATTGGCAGCCAGTTCTTCTGGTTTACAGTAGATGGATGTTGGGACTCATCTTGATGATCGTCTCCTCGTAGTAATACTCCCAGATTACAAGAATTCCCAACCCCAAACCAATAGGACGTCGTCAATGTACGGCCCGCACCTCAGTATGGATGATGAAAAAGGTTATCATCTGTGAGAACAGAGAGCTCCGCCCATCTCATCACCCAACAGAACCTGTTCATTAGTCCTTAACACGGACCTTTACAAATGTAAGATGTATAAAAGGAAATCCCACTACTTTAAGTGGTTTGTATCGAGGTGCCATCCCTGCTTCTCATGTCCTGTCCGGGCATAATGAATATCATAGAGCGGGGCACCCAGCAGGGTGACCCAGAACGGAGGCCTGCTCAGTGGCTCCCAACCCGGTGGACCTTCTTCCATCCTGTAGTAGTTCACCTACCCTCATGTACTTACCAGCCATGGCAAGCAGTTTGATGGGGATGCAGAGAGTGGCATTCCGAACCCAACATTCTCAAGAAGGGGACATCTTGCACAACGCTTTTAATAGCAAAACAATAAAAGTGCACTTAAGTAAAAACGTATTAGACACGCATGACCCAACCAAAAACTTGTGATCATGCAAAATTATGAATGTTTTTGGTACATCCTTACTGTTTTTTAACTATCTAGGTGCACTTTGTATGTAGGGATGTCTGTAGGTGGTCATCAGCTCCTGTAGGTGATCATCTGTGGTTGTAGGCGATCATCAATGGCTGTAGGTGATCATCTGTGGTTGTAGGTGATCACCAGTGGCTGTAGGTGATCACCAGTGGCTGTAGGTGATTACCAGTGGCTGTAGGTGATTACCAGTGGCTGTAGGTGATTACCAGTGGCTGTAGGTGATTACCAGTGGCTGTAGGTGATCACCAGTGGCTGTAGGTGATCACCAGTGGCTGTAGGTGATCACCAGTGGCTGTAGGTGATCACCAGTGGCTGTAGGTGATCATCAGTGGCGGTAGGTGGACATCAGTGGCGGTAGGTGGACATCAGTGGCGGTAGGTGGACATCAGTGGCGGTAGGTGGACATCAGTGGCGGTAGGTGGACATCAGTGAGGGTAGGTGGACATCAGTGAGGGTAGGTGATCGTCAGTGGCGGTAGGTGATCGTCAGTGGCGGTAGGTGATCGTCAGTGGCGGTAGGTGATCGTCAGTGGCCGTAGGTGGACGTCAGTGGCGGTAGGTGGTCGTCAGTGGTGGTAGGTGCTTGTCAGTAGTGGTAGGTGGTCATCAGGTCAGTACAAAGAGGTTTTGCCTGAATGGTTTCCCCAGCGGTGCAGAGGAGGCTTTCTGGATTCTGCAGCTATAGAGCAGGTGACTGAGTGGCTCCGCTGGGAGCGTCGGGCAGCGGATGTATTGCCGGCGGCTTTCTGTTATTGTCTCTCTCTTGCACAGGTAGAGTTGGAAGGTCTCACCGGACATGTGGAATTCAATAGCAAAGGTCAAAGATCGAATTATGATCTGAAGATTCTGCAGTACACCAAGACGGGGTTCCAGGAGGTAAGGAGCGCGCGCGGGGGGGGGGGGGGACTTATGTTTCTCCTTCTTATACCATACAAGCCGATTTCTAATCCTAACCAAGAAAAGTGATTACAGTCTATGAGGAAATAGGGGGACACAAGAGCTTACAGTCTATGAGGAGGAAATAGGGGGACACAAGAGCTTACAGTCTATGAGGAAATAGGGGGATACAAGAGCTTACAGTCTATGAGGAAATAGGAAAGACACAAGAGCTTACAATCTATGAGGAGGAAATAGGGGGACACAAGAGCTTACAGTCTATGAGGAAATAGGGGGATACAAGAGCTTACAATCTATGAGGAGGAAATAGGGGGACACAAGAGCTTACAGTCTATGAGGAAATAGGGGGATACAAGAGCTTACAGTCTATGAGGAAATAGGGGGACACAAGAGCTTACAGTCTATGAGGAAATAGGGGGATACAAGAGCTTACAGTCTATGAGGAAATAGGAAAGACACAAGAGCTTACAATCTATGAGGAGGAAATAGGGGGACACAAGAGCTTACAGTCTATGAGGAAATAGGGGGATACAAGAGCTTACAATCTATGAGGAGGAAATAGGGGGACACAAGAGCTTACAGTCTATGAGGAAATAGGGGGATACAAGAGCTTACAGTCTATGAGGAAATAGGGGGACACAAGAGCTTACAGTCTATGAGGAAATAGGAGGGACACAAGAGCTTACAGTCTATGGGGAAATAGGAGGGACACAAGAGCTTACAGTCTATGAGGAAATAGGGGGACACAAGAGCTTACAGTCTATGGGGAAATAGGGGGACACAAGAGCTTACAGTCTATGGGGAGGAAATAGAGGACACAAGAGCTTACAGTCTATGAGGAGGAAATAGGGGGGACACAAGAGCTTACAGTCTATGAGGAGGAAATAGGGGGGACACAAGAGCTGACAGTCTATGGGGAGGAAATAGAGGACACAAGAGCTTACAGTCTATGAGGAGGAAATAGGGGGGACACAAGAGCTTACAGTCTATGGGGAGGAAATAGAGGACACAAGAGCTTACAGTCTATGGGGAGGAAATAGAGGACACAAGAGCTTACAGTCTATGGGGAGGAAATAGAGGACACAAGAGCTTACAGTCTATGGGGAGGAAATAGAGGACACAAGAGCTTACAGTCTATGGGGAGGAAATAGGGGAACACAAGAGCTTACAGTCTATGGGGAGGAAATAGGGGGACACAAGAGCTTACAGTCTATGAGGAGGAAATAGGGGGGACACAAGAGCTTACAGTCTATGGGGAGGAAATAGGGGGGACACAATAGCTTACAGTCTGTGGGGAGGAAATAGGGGGACACAAGAGCTTACAGTCTATGAGGAAATAGGGGGACACAAGAGCTTACAGTCTATGGGGAGGAAATAGGGGAACACAAGAGCTTACAGTCTATGGGGAGGAAATAGGGGGACACAAGAGCTTACAGTCTATGAGGAGGAAATAGGGGGGACACAAGAGCTTACAGTCTGTGGGGAGGAAATAGGGGGACACAAGAGCTTACAGTCTATGAGGAAATAGGGGGACACAAGAGCTTACAGTCTATGGGGAGGAAATAGGGGAACACAAGAGCTTACAGTCTATGGGGAGGAAATAGGGGAACACAAGAGCTTACAGTCTATGGGGAGGAAATAGGGGGACACAAGAGCTTACAGTCTATGAGGAGGAAATAGGGGGGACACAAGAGCTTACAGTCTGTGGGGAGGAAATAGGGGGACACAAGAGCTTACAGTCTATGAGGAAATAGGGGGACACAAGAGCTTACAGTCTATGGGGAGGAAATAGGAGGACACAAGAGCTTACAGTCTATGAGGAAATAGGGGAACACAAGAGCTTACAGTCTATGAGGAAATAGAGGGACATAAGAGCTTACAGTCTATGAGGGAAGAGGGGGACACAAGAGCTTACAGTCTATGAGGAGGAAATAGGGGGGACACAAGAGCTTACAGTCTATGAGGAGGAAATAGGGGGGACACAAGAGCTTACAGTCTATGAGGAGGGAATAGGGGGGCACAAGAGCTTACAGTCTATGAGGAGGGAATAGGGGGACACAAGAGCTTACAGTCTATGAGGAAATAGGGGGACACAAGAGCTTACAGTCTATGGGGAGGAAATAGGGGGACACAAGAGCTTACAGTCTATGAGGAAATAGGGGAACACAAGAGCTTACAGTCTATGAGGAAATAGAGGGGACACAAGAGCTTACAGTCTATGAGGAAATAGGGGAGACACAAGAGCTTACAGTCTATGAGGGAATAGGGGGATAGAAGAGCTTACAGTCTATGAGGAGGGAATAGGGGGGACACAAGAGCTTACAGTCTATGGGGAGGAACTAGGGGGACACAAGAGCTTACAGTCTATGAGGAGGAAATAGGGGGACACAAGAGCTTACAGTCTATGGGGAGGAACTAGGGGGACACAAGAGCTTACAGTCTATGAGGAGGGAATAGGGGGGACACAAGAACTTGCAGTCTATGGGGAGGAAATAGGGGGGACACAAGAGCTTACAGTCTATGAGGGGGAAATAGGGGGACACGAGCTTACAGTCTGAGGGAATAGGGGGACACAAGAGCTTACAGTCTATGAGGAAATAGGGGGACACAAGAGCTTACAGTCTATGAGGGAATAGGGGACACGAGCTTACAGTCTATGGGGAAATAGGGGGGACACAAGAGCTTACAGTCTATGGGGAGCAAATAGGGGGGACACAAGAGCTTACAGTCTATGAGGGAATAGGGGACACGAGCTTACAGTCTATGGGGAAATAGGGGGGACACAAGAGCTTACAGTCTATGGGGAGCAAATAGGGGGGACACAAGAGCTTACAGTCTATGAGGAGGGAATAGGGGGGACACAAGAACTTGCAGTCTATGAGGAGGAAATAGGGGGACACGAGATTACAGTCTATGGGGAAATAGGGGTACACAAGAGCTTGCAGTCTATGGGGAAATAGGGGGACACAAGAGCTTGCAGTCTATGAGGAAATAGGGGGACACGAGCTTACAGTCTATGGGGAAATAGGGGGACACAAGAGCTTACAGTCTATGGGGAAATAGGGGGACACAAGAGCTTACAGTCTATGAGGAAATAGGGGGACACAAGAGCTTACAGTCTATGATGAAATAGGGGGGACACAAGAGCTTACAGTCTATGGGCAAATAGGGGGACACAAGAGCTTACAGTCTATGAGGAGGAAATAGGGGGGACACAAGAGCTTACAGTCTATGGGGAGGAAATAGGGGGACACGAGCTTACAGTCTATGGGGAAATAGTGGGACACAAGAGCTTACAGTCTATGATGAAATAGGGGGGACACAAGAGCTTACAGTCTATGGGGAAATAGAGGGACACAAGAGCTTACAGTCTATGGGGAAATAGGGGGACACAAGAGCTTACAGTCTATGAGGAAATAGGGGGACACAAGAGCTTACAGTCTATGAGGAAATAGGGGGACACAAGAGCTTACAGTCTATGATGAAATAGGGGGGACACAAGAGCTTACAGTCTATGGGGAAATAGGGGGACACAAGAACTTACAGTCTATGAGGAGGGAATAGGGGGACACGAGCTTACAGTCTATGGGGAAATAGTGGGACACAAGAGCTTACAGTCTATGATGAAATAGGGGGGACACAAGAGCTTACAGTCTATGGGGAAATAGGGGGACACAAGAGCTTACAGTCTATGAGGAAATAGGGGGACACAAGAGCTTAAAGTCTATGAGGAAATAGGGGGACACAAGAGCTTACAGTCTATGATGAAATAGGGGGGACACAAGAGCTTACAGTCTATGGGGAAATAGGGGGACACAAGAACTTACAGTCTATGAGGAGGGAATAGGGGGACACAAGAGCTTACAGTCTATGGGGAAATAGGGGGACACAAGAGCTTACAGTCTGTGGGGAGGAAATAGGGGGACAAGAGCTTACAGTCTATGGGGAGGAAATAGGGGGGACACAAGAGCTTACAGTCTATGAGGAAATAGGGGGACACAAGAGCTTATAATCTATGAGGAGGAAATAGGGGGGACACAAGAGCTTACAGTCTATGAGGAGGGAATAGGGGGGACACAAGAACTTGCAGTCTATGGGGAAATAGGGGGACACAAGCTTACAGTCTATGGGGAAATAGGGGGACACAAGAGCTTGCAGTCTATGGGGAAATAGGGGGACACAAGAGCTTACAGTCTATGAGGAGGGAATAGGGGGACACAAGAGCTTACAGTCTATGGGGAAATAGGGGGACACAAGAGCTTACAGTCTATGGGGAGGAAATAGGGGGACACAAGAGCTTACAGTCTATGGGGAGGAAATAGGGGGGACACAAGAGCTTACAGTCTATGAGGAAATAGGGGGACACAAGAGCTTATAATCTATGAGGAGGAACGAGGGGGGGCACAAGAGCTTACAGTCTATGAGGAGGAAATAGGGGGACACAAGAGCCTACAGTCTATGAGGAAATAGGGGGGACACAAGAGCTTACAGTCTATGGGGAGGAAATAGGGGGACACAAGAGCTTACAGTCTATGAGGAAATAGGGGGGGCACAAGAGCTTACAGTCTATGAGGAGGAAATAGGGGGGACACAAGAGCCTACAGTCTATGGGGAGGAAATAGGGGGGACACAAGAGCTTACAGTCTATGAGGAGGGAATAGGGGGGACACAAGAACTTGCAGTCTATGGGGAAATAGGGGGACACAAGAGCTTACAGTCTATGAGGAAATAGGGGGACACAAGAGCTTACAGTCTATGATGAAATAGGGGGGACACAAGAGCTTACAGTCTATGGGGAAATAGGGGGACACGAGCTTACAGTCTATGGGGAAATAGGGGGACACAAGAGCTTACAGTCTATGAGGAAATAGGGGGACACAAGAGCTTACAATCTATGATGAAATAGGGGGGACACAAGAGCTTACAGTCTATGAGGGAATAGGGGACACAAGAGCTTACAGTCTATGGGGAAATAGGGGGGACACAAGAGCTTACAGTCTATGGGGAGGAAATAGGGGGGACACAAGAGCTTACAGTCTATGAGGAGGGAATAGGGGGGACACAAGAACTTGCAGTCTATGAGGAGGAAATAGGGGGACACGAGCTTACAGTCTATGGGGAAATAGGGGGACACAAGAGCTTGCAGTCTATGGGGAAATAGGGGGACACAAGAGCTTACAGTCTATGAGGAAATAGGGGGACACGAGCTTACAGTCTATGGGGAAATAGGGGGACACAAGAGCTTACAGTCTATGGGGAAATAGGAGGGAAACAAGAGCTTACAGTGTATGGGGAAATAGGGAGGACACAAGAGCTTACAGTCTATGGGGAAATAGGGGGACACAAGAGCTTACAGTCTATGACGAGGGAATAGGGGGACACAAGAGCTTACAGTCTATGGGGAAATAGGGGGACACAAGAGCTTACAGTCTATGGGGAGGAAAAAGGGGGACACAAGAGCTTACAGTCTATGGGGAGGAAATAGGGGGACACGAGCTTACAGTCTATGGGGAAATAGGGGGACACAAGAGCTTGCAGTCTATGAGGAAATAGGGGGACACAAGAGCTTACAGTCTATGATGAAATAGGGGGGACACAAGAGCTTACAGTCTATGGGGAAATAGGGGGACACAAGAGCTTACAGTCTATGAGGAAATATGGGGACACAAGAGCTTACAGTCTATGAGGAAATAGGGGGACACAAGAGCTTACAGTCTATGAGGAGGGAATAGGGGGACACAAGAGCTTACAGTCTATGGGGAAATAGGGGGACACAAGAGCTTACAGTCTATGAGGAAATAGGGGGACACAAGAACTTGCAGTATATGAGGAGGAAGTAGGACGGAACAGAAGAGTTTACAGTCTATGGGGAAATAGGGGGACACAAGAGCTTACAGTCTATGAGGAGGGAATAGGGGGACACAAGAGCTTACAGTCTATGGGGAAATAGGGGGACACAAGAGCTTACAGTCTATGAGGAAATAGGGGGACACAAGAACTTGCAGTATATGAGGAGGAAGTAGGACGGAACAGAAGAGTTTACAGTCTATGGGGAAATAGGGGGACACGAGCTTACAGTCTATGGGGAAATAGGGGGACACAAGAGCTTGCAGTCTATGGGGAAATAGGGGGACACAAGAGCTTACAGTCTGAGGAAATAGGGGGACACAAGAGCTTACAGTCTATGATGAAATAGGGGGGACACAAGAGCTTACAGTCTATGGGGAAATAGGGGGACACAAGAGCTTACAGTCTATGAGGAGGGAATAGGGGGACACAAGAGCTTACAGTCTATGGGGAAATAGGGGGACACAAGAGCTTACAGTCTATGGGGAGGAAATAGGGGGACACAAGAGCTTACAGTCTATGGGGAGGAAATAGGGGGGACACAAGAGCTTACAGTCTATGAGGAAATAGGGGGACACAAGAGCTTATAATCTATGAGGAGGAACTAGGGGGGGCACAAGAGCTTACAGTCTATGAGGAAATAGGGGGACACAAGAACTTGCAGTATATGAGGAGGAAGTAGGACGGAACAGAAGAGTTTACAGTCTATGGGGAAATAGGGGGACACGAGCTTACAGTCTATGGGGAAATAGGGGGACACAAGAGCTTGCAGTCTATGGGGAAATAGGGGGACACAAGAGCTTACAGTCTGAGGAAATAGGGGGACACAAGAGCTTACAGTCTATGATGAAATAGGGGGGACACAAGAGCTTACAGTCTATGGGGAAATAGGGGGACACAAGAGCTTACAGTCTATGAGGAGGGAATAGGGGGACACAAGAGCTTACAGTCTATGGGGAAATAGGGGGACACAAGAGCTTACAGTCTATGGGGAGGAAATAGGGGGACACAAGAGCTTACAGTCTATGGGGAGGAAATAGGGGGGACACAAGAGCTTACAGTCTATGAGGAAATAGGGGGACACAAGAGCTTATAATCTATGAGGAGGAACTAGGGGGGGCACAAGAGCTTACAGTCTATGAGGAGGAAATAGGGGGACACAAGAGCCTACAGTCTATGAGGAAATAGGGGGGGCACAAGAGCTTACAGTCTATGGGGAGGAAATAGGGGGGGGACAAGAGCTTACAGTTTATGAGGAAATAGGGGGACACAAGAGCTTACAGTCTATGAGGAGGAAATAGGGGGGACACAAGAGCTTACAGTCTATGAGGAGGGAATAGGGGGGCACAAGAGCTTACAGTCTATAAGGAAATAGGGGGACACAAGAGCTTACAGTCTATAAGGAAATAGGGGGAGCAAGAGCTTACAGTCTATAAGGAAATAGGGGGAGCAAGAGCTTACAGTCTATAAGGAGGAAATAGGGGGACACAAGAGCTTACAGTCTATGAGGAAACAGGGGGACACAAGAGCTTACAGTCTATGAGGAAACAGGGGGACGCAAGAGCTTACAGTCTATGAGGAAATAGAGGGGACACAAGAGCTTACAGTCTATAAGGAAATAGGGAGGGACACAAGAGCTTACAGTCTATGAGGAAATAGAGGGGACACAAGAGCTTACAGTCTATGAGGGAATAGGAGGGACACAAGAGCTTACAGTCTATGAGGAAATAGGGGGGACACAAGAGCTTACAGTCTATGGGGAGGGAATAGGGGGGACACAAGAGCTTACAGTCTATAAGGAAATAGGAGGAGCAAGAGCTTACAGTCTATGAGGGAATAGGAGGGACACAAGAGCTTACAGTCTATGAGAAGGAAATAGGGGGGATACAAGAGCTTACAGTCTATGGGGAGGGAATAGGGGGGACACAAGAGCTTACAGTCTATGGGGAGGGAATAGGGGGGACACAAGAGCTTACAGTCTATGGGGAAATAGGGGGACACAAGAGCTTACAGTCTATAAGGAAATAGGGGGAGCAAGAGCTTACAGTCTATAAGGAAATAGGGGGAGCAAGAGCTTACAGTCTATAAGGAGGAAATAGGGGGACACAAGAGCTTACAGTCTATGAGGAAACAGGGGGACACAAGAGCTTACAGTCTATGAGGAAACAGGGGGACGCAAGAGCTTACAGTCTATGAGGAAATAGAGGGGACACAAGAGCTTACAGTCTATAAGGAAATAGGGAGGGACACAAGAGCTTACAGTCTATGAGGAAATAGAGGGGACACAAGAGCTTACAGTCTATGAGGGAATAGGAGGGACACAAGAGCTTACAGTCTATGAGGAAATAGGGGGGACACAAGAGCTTACAGTCTATGGGGAGGGAATAGGGGGGACACAAGAGCTTACAGTCTATAAGGAAATAGGAGGAGCAAGAGCTTACAGTCTATGAGGGAATAGGAGGGACACAAGAGCTTACAGTCTATGAGAAGGAAATAGGGGGGATACAAGAGCTTACAGTCTATGGGGAGGGAATAGGGGGGACACAAGAGCTTACAGTCTATGGGGAGGGAATAGGGGGGACACAAGAGCTTACAGTCTATGGGGAAATAGGGGGACACAAGAGCTTACAGTCTGAGGGAATAGGGGGGCACAAGAGCTTACAGTCTATGAGGAGGAAATAGGAGGGACACAAGAGCTTACAGTCTATGGGGAAATAGGGGGACACAAGAGCTTACAGTCTATGAGGAAATAGGAGGGACACAAGAGCTTACAGTCTATGGGGAAATAGGGGGACACAAGAGCTTACAGTCTATGAGGAAATAGGGGGACACAAGAGCTTACAGTCTATGAGGAAATAGGGGGACACAAGAGCTTACAGTCTATGGGGAAATAGGGGGACACAAGAGCTTACAGTCTATGGGGAAATAGGGGGACACAAGAGCTTACAGTCTATGAGGAAATAGGGGGACACAAGAGCTTACAGTCTATGGGGAACTAGGGGGACACAAGAGCTTACAGTCTATGGGGAACTAGGGGGACACAAGAGCTTACAGTCTATGGGGAAATAGGGGGACACAAGAGCTTACAGTCTATGAGGAAATAGGGGGACACAAGAGCTTACAGTCTATGAGGAAATAGAGGGACACAAGAGCTTACAGTCTATGGGGAACTAGGGGGACACAAGAGCTTACAGTCTATGAGGAGGAAATAGGGGGGACACAAGAGCTTACAGTCTATGAGGAAATAGGGGGACACAAGAGCTTACAGTCTATGGGGAGGAAATAGGGGGGACACAAGAGCTTACAGTCTATGGGGAAATAGGAGGGACACAAGAGCTTACAGTCTATGAGGGAATAGGGGGACACAAGAGCTTACAGTCTATGAGGAACTAGGGGGACACAAGAGCTTACAGTCTATGGGGAAATAGGGGAACACAAGAGCTTACAGTCTATGAGGAAATAGGGGAACACAAGAGCTTACAGTCTATGGGGAGGAAATAGGGGGGACACAAGAGCTTACAGTCTATGAGGAGGAAATAGGAGGGACACAAGAGCTTACAGTCTATGGGGAAATAGGGGGACACAAGAGCTTACAGTCTATGGGGAGGAAATAGGGGGGACACAAGAGCTTACAGTCTATGAGGAGGAAATAGGAGGGACACAAGAGCTTACAGTCTATGGGGAAATAGGGGGACACAAGAGCTTACAGTCTATGAGGAGGGAATAGGGGGACACAAGAGCTTACAGTCTATGGGGAAATAGGGGGACACAAGAGCTTACAGTCTATGGGGAGGAAATAGGGGGGACACAAGAGCTTACAGTCTATGAGGAAATAGGGGGACACAAGAGCTTATAATCTATGAGGAGGAACTAGGGGGGGCACAAGAGCTTACAGTCTATGAGGAGGAAATAGGGGGACACAAGAGCCTACAGTCTATGAGGAAATAGGGGGGGCACAAGAGCTTACAGTCTATGAGGAGGGAATAGGGGGGCACAAGAGCTTACAGTCTATGGGGAGGAAATAGGGGGGGGACAAGAGCTTACAGTTTGAGGAAATAGGGGGACACAAGAGCTTACAGTCTATGAGGAGGAAATAGGGGGGACACAAGAGCTTACAGTCTATGAGGAGGGAATAGGGGGGCACAAGAGCTTACAGTCTATAAGGAAATAGGGGGACACAAGAGCTTACAGTCTATAAGGAAATAGGGGGAGCAAGAGCTTACAGTCTATAAGGAAATAGGGGGAGCAAGAGCTTACAGTCTATAAGGAGGAAATAGGGGGACACAAGAGCTTACAGTCTATGAGGAAACAGGGGGACACAAGAGCTTACAGTCTATGAGGAAATAGATGGGACACAAGAGCTTACAGTCTATGAGGAAATAGAGGGGACACAAGAGCTTACAGTCTATGAGGGAATAGGAGGGACACAAGAGCTTACAGTCTATGAGAAGGAAATAGGGGGGACACAAGAGCTTACAGTCTATGGGGAGGGAATAGGGGGGACACAAGAGCTTACAGTCTATGAGAAGGAAATAGGGGGGACACAAGAGCTTACAGTCTATGGGGAAATAGGGGGACACAAGAGCTTACAGTCTGAGGGAATAGGGGGGCACAAGAGCTTACAGTCTATGAGGAGGAAATAGGAGGGACACAAGAGCTTACAGTCTATGGGGAAATAGGGGGACACAAGAGCTTACAGTCTATGAGGAAATAGGAGGGACACAAGAGCTTACAGTCTATGGGGAAATAGGAGGGACACAAGAGCTTACAGTCTATGGGGAAATAGGGGGACACAAGAGCTTACAGTCTATGAGGAGGAAATAGTGGGGCACAAGAGCTTACAGTCCATGGGGAACTAGGGGGACACAAGAGCTTACAGTCTATGGGGAAATAGGGGGACACAAGAGCTTACAGTCTATGAGGAAATAGGGGGACACAAGAGCTTACAGTCTATGGGGAACTAGGGGGACACAAGAGCTTACAGTCTATGGGGAACTAGGGGGACACAAGAGCTTACAGTCTATGGGGAACTAGGGGGACACAAGAGCTTACAGTCTATGGGGAACTAGGGGGACACAAGAGCTTACAGTCTATGAGGAAATAGAGGGACACAAGAGCTTACAGTCTATGGGGAACTAGGGGGACACAAGAGCTTACAGTCTATGAGGAGGAAATAGGGGGGACACAAGAGCTTACAGTCTATGAGGAAATAGGGGGACACAAGAGCTTACAGTCTATGGGGAGGAAATAGGGGGGACACAAGAGCTTACAGTCTATGGGGAAATAGGAGGGACACAAGAGCTTACAGTCTATGAGGGAATAGGGGGACACAAGAGCTTACAGTTTATGAGGAAATAGGGGGGACACAAGAGCTTACAGTCTATGAGGAAATAGGGGGACACAAGAGCTTACAGTCTATGAGGAAATAGGGGGACACAAGAGCTTACAGTCTATGGGGAAATAGGGGAACACAAGAGCTTACAGTCTATGAGGAAATAGGGGAACACAAGAGCTTACAGTCTATGGGGAGGAAATAGGGGGACACAAGAGCTTACAGTCTATGAGGAAATAGGGGGACACAAGAGCTTACAGTCTATGAGGAGGAAATAGGAGGGACACAAGAGCTTACAGTCTATGGGGAAATAGGGGGACACAAGAGCTTACAGTCTATGGGGAGGAAATAGGGGGACACAAGAGCTTACAGTCTATGGGGAACTAGGGGGACACAAGAGCTTACAGTCTATGGGGAGGGAATAGGGGGGCACAAGAGCTTACAGTCTATGAGGAAATAGGGGGCACAAGAGCTTACAGTCTATGGGGAGGAAATAGGGGGACACAAAAGCTGCTGCATTCAGGAAGGGGAAGACCTATCAGTAGGAAGTTACTGAATGGATGAGGACAACAGATAGGAGTTTTTGCTGCTTCTACATTAAGAAAAGGGCGGATTGTGGAGATGTTTTTGAGGCGCAGGAGACGAGCGAGTGACCAGGAGTGAAGGCGAGTCACATATGGATGCGGAGAGGCTGTGCGGCGGCGGCCCTGCGCTTCATAGCCTGACATGATGGAAAATGGCTTCTAGTGGCCACATTAAGTATCCGGCATTGATACTTTGTAACGGATTTCATCATGTTTCCCAACCATCTACTTCACTGCAAGCAGATCTGTCTGGCTGTCAGCTGAGAGCGGATTGCAGTGACATCCGGCCGCCAGCAGAAGGCGTGAATGAGTGCGGTCAGGATAGCGGCTGGCAGGGGCACTGAGACGACCTTGTACTCCCCTTCAGCATTCATGTCATTTGTTGAGCATCCCCCTGACTCAGATCTTGTTCTCCCCCAGATCGGCCAGTGGCACGTCACCAACGGCATCTCCATGGACAAAAGATACTTCTTCCAAAACCTTTCTGACAGTCTGGCAAATAAAACCCTTATAATCACCACCATTCTAGTAAGTCTCCACCGCTTCTTGTATCTGCTCACATCCTGGGTCTACTCCGCAGGGAGATGTCTATCCCATGTGCCCGTCGCCACCCGGTGGTTGTCAGTTGGATTGCAGACTTGTCACAATCATACTGAGTTTGTGTCATTAGTAATTGGCGATCTTCTAGGATAATGTATTGTGTATATCCGGCTCCTCACCATATATAAGGGCCCACTGAGGGGCCCCTCCAGCGCTGCCGCTCTTACCTGTTGTTTTTTCTCTTCTCATGCGGTGAGTGGTTCCATTGCCCAACGCGGACTCACTCCCCCTCCGGATGCTAATCATGCCTCCCCGCGCCGCCTGTCCTTTCTGGCACTCGGATGTCACTGCGCACGCGCTGAAGTGCGGTGTTAGCACAGCTCTCTAGTGACACGTGGCGTCTCCGGCGCCCTATGAGCGGGCATGGTTAGTATTTGGAGAGGGGAACCGCCCATCAGATGCTCCAGACGCCATTTATATACCACTGAGGAAGGGCAGAAATAGTAGCACTGAGGAAGATAAGAGAGGAACGGTAGGTCCCCCTGGTAGGTAGGTCCCCCTGGTAGGTAGGTCCCCCTGGTAGCAGCACATTATATGTGATGAGGAGCCACAAAACCTCTTTTACATGACCTCCCTAACGGGTTGTAAATCTCATGGGATTTTCTCGGCCGTGTGAAAGCGGTCTTAACCCCCTAATGACCAGGCTGTTTTGTACCTAAAGGACCGGACACTTTTTAGGGCTCTTACCCCTGTGGCGGTTTTACTGCTGTATTTTTTTCCCGTGACGTTTAGGCCGATGTTTTTTATATCTTTTTTACTGACTTATTTTTTTGTTGTTTAGTTTTAATGGGGGTAAAAATCTTTTTTAAACTTTTTTTCTTGCTAATTACTACATTTATGCTGATATGTACAGTAACGGGCTCCTCTTTTTGTTTTGGTCATTTTGATATATAATATGTACGGTTTCAGATTACAGGCGCAGACGGCGACTGTTTTGGGTCATTTTCTTTTTTATGTATATTTTTTTATTTTATTCTCTAATCTTTTTCTTACTTATTTCTGTAACTATTTTTTTTACCCTCTATGTCCCCCATGATGCCATATAAGACCTCTGGGGGTCGTCCACATGTTTCTTTTTTTATTGCACACTTTTTCCCCTGTAGCCGGGGCATCCATACGAGCCGCATCCATAGGAGCTCCAGTTACAGGGAAAAATCCCCCTGTAGTGACAATAGCCACTGGCAGAGCTGATCGGGGTCTGCTTCGACCCTGCAGCTCTGCTGTAGCAGGGAATCCCGGCAGTCACGTGACCGCCAGCTAGCGTAATGAAAGGAACACTTCCACTGTCACTTCTTAGTACATAGCACTCATTGAGCGCTATATACCAGGGAAAAGAGAAGACAGAAGCAGTTAAACACCACTTCTCCCTTCTCCTCTGGGTTCTCAGCTGTGACTGACAGCCGAGGACCCAACCTGCTCCTGCTTGATAGCAGCAGCAGAGGCTTTAATCCTGCGCCGTATTTCTGCTATCGGGCGGGACTAAAGCCCAAGACCAAGTGCTGTGTATTAACAGCGCTCGATCTTTAAGGGGTAAAGAGAAGCACAAGTCATCAGGTTTTGGCTCAACTTCTCTGTTTCATTAAATCCAGCATGAATAAGCACGTTTCTGGGCTGCGGCGCCCCTTCCTCACTAGACCAGGACATAAGAAGGATGGGGGTGGCGTTATACAAGTACAAATATGAGGGTATGGAAAATGGGTGAAAAGATACGAAGAAAAGAAAACAACAAAAAGCAAAGGAACCGAATCGGCATCTCAGGGGGTTAGACAGCAAATACATAAATATCCGCGGTGGGGGTGATGGCGGACGCAGGATCATGTCAGACTGCAGTTATTTCACCGCTTGTCGCATCAGACTTCCAGATGTTTCCGGTGTCGTATTAGTTTGATATGACATAAGTGGAATATCGGTGGGAGTCTGGAAGCTGAGCCCCCCCCACCTGCTAGAAGGGTCTCCCCGCCGTCTCTGCTGTTCTACATGGACTTGCGGGGGCTCAGCCAAGAGTGACGCTTTGCAGAGCGCTGCAGCCCCTTGATTCTCGCACCGAGACCCTTCACGATTCTTCTGCGGACATTGCAGGATGGGACTTTGTTCCCCTCAGCTTCATCTCCTTGCTATTCTGCGCTGACTGTGAGGCGCTATTATGTATCCGGGCGGCTGATGCGGAGTAATTACCTGAGAACAGCAGGTAGAGCGATCTGCTCCTCTGTTCGCGGCCCCCTGATTACACACCGCCAGTTATTAGCGCTAATGAACAGACGGGGAAGATTCCACAATCCGCATCGCAGACAGAACCGACATGATGAGCTCTACTATCACTGCAGAGTTTGCAGCGCAGCCACATTTGGCGCCATGTTTCCAAGCACATCCCTCCCCTCTCGTCGAGCCCCCCATCCTGCCGCCCCCTGTGATATGTAAGTATATACGCATGTACATGTGAAGGTTTTGCGATATAGCTAAGCCCCGCCCCCCACAAGAGTTTTGCTGGCCATCTTGGCTTTAAAAGCAATTTGAGCCGCGCCATAATACCAGCATAGGCTTAATACTCAGCAGAGTCAGCAGGATGGCACCAGTAGTGCCTGGTTGCCCAAGGACGGGCACTGTTCAAATGGGGAGCTTGTAAGGGGGTTACAAATAATAATTTGCACATGCGAAGATTTAGTGCTCAAGCTAAGCCCCGCCTCTCTAACGAGAGTTTCGGTAGCCATCTTGGCTTTAAAGGCACTTTAAGTGGTGCTATGATAACCCCCGGCGCCTGCTGCATATGTGCCCTCAGGACAGCTCATACCTATGCATGTGCAGATTACACCCCTCAGGATTGTTTCGCGGGACCTGCTGCCCCCCGAGGGCATCAATGAATCAAGGAACTATAACTGTAGAACTCGCACTATCACTGCGGCCCATCTAGTGCGACAGAGGGGCCGGCGGGGCCACAGCGGTCGGGCTCAGATGGTCATTAGTGAAGCAGAAGACCAGTGAGACGCCTGCTGACTGCTTGCCCTGGAGGAGCATTACTTGCCACCTCCCTCTGCTCAAGCTGACGGTCGGGTTCGTGCGGCCCCCCGCGTCCTGCTGAGTGGCCCTGTATTACGGCCTGTGAACACATATAAAGGCGCCGGCACATTTATCACATTTTCTTGGCCCTTGTTACTTATTGCTCGTCTCTGGAGCCGTAAATCTGCTGGCCGCCCTTATATATAATTCATCAGTGTGATGTAGCCGCTGGATTCTGTGAGCTCAGGAGCGGCAGATCATCTGCACCGTGTCCAGTAGACGGATATGGCTGCATCAGCTGGACATCATTTCATCAACTCCGGCTTCAAAAAGCAAAACTGCTGCTGCAGAACCGCAGAATTGCTCTACTTGAAGACGGCGCATTTCCATACTGCACCTCGCAAGGGTGGCTGCAAGTAAGCAGATGGTTCCGTATCTATAGCGCATCCGCAGGATACTAAAGCCTCTCAGATAAGGGTCCCAGATGGGATACCCTATTATATATATATACGGCACCCATATATTCTGCTTGTGCAGAAGGCAACATACCCACAGCAAAACAGCTAAGTGAATAAATACTGTACCATGACCAAGCTCAATACATGGATACAATACCAGAACTAAGCTCATAGCATAAATACAGCACCACAACCAGGTTCATAACATAGATACAGCACAGGTACAAAACTCATACATAAATACTACAGTACTAAGCCCCGAACAAAGATGCAGCACCAGAACCAAGCTCATAACATAAGTACAGCAACAGAACCAAGCTCATGTATAAATGCAGTCCCAGAACCAAGCTCATAATATAAGTACAGCAACAGAACCAAGCTCCTATATAAATACAGACCCAAAACCAAGCTTAGTGTATAGAAACAGCACTGGAACCAAGCTCATAACAGAAGTACAGTACCAGAACTAAGCTCATAACATAAATACAGCACCACAACCAGGTTCATAACATAGATACAGCACAGGTACAAAACTCATACATAAATACTACAGAACTAAGCCCCGAACAAAAATGCAGCACCAGAACCAAGCTCATAACATAAGTATGGCTCCAGAACCAAGCTCATATATAAATACAGTCCCAGAACTCCAAGCTTAGTGCATAGATACAGCAATAGAACCAAGCTCATTACATAAATACAGCAGCAGGACTAAGCAATTGTGTTTCGGGGCACTGATTGGCTGATAGCAGTGGCTTGGACCATCAGAAGGGTACAGAGAGAGCCGGGAAGAGGATGATTCATGTAGCTCCACAGGATGCTGCTGCATGGAGGAAGATAATCATCTGGCTGGGCAGACCAAGGGGTCCCCAGCCTAAATCTGCCTGGTGCCTTCCCCTTCAAGCAGGCGGCCAGTGCCCTGTATAACTGCATGAGTTGCACATAGCCAAGGTCAGCCATGTTTGGAGCAATATTTTGAGGGTGTTGTGAGGGGGGCATGATCTGTAAACAGGGCGGGGCTGTATGTCTGTGAAGATTTTGTGCCCTCCTTGATTTTTGGTTCAGGTGTCCAGAACAATATTGAAGAGGCGGTTGGCCACGTGGGCGCAGCAGTGCAGAGGTAATTCCTGCAGGATCGTGGGGGGGCTCCGCAGGCCCCCCCCAACTAGCTACCTACCATCCGTGCTGTAAAGCCTTGGCATTCAGAGGGTTAACTGAACGGAGGTTGTAAGTGGATGTTACTGTTCCAGGCAATTAGTGGTTTTATACTACAGACTCATTATGGATTTCTGTATTATAAAGTTTTATTGTTTTCCCACAAGTCAACTGAAACGCCAAATACTTTCATAGGAAAGCATGTGTTCTGAGGCGTTATAAGTGGAAAAACCCCAAAATATATATATAATTTTGTCGTAATTGTACTGATGACAAATATATGATGTCATTAATACGGCATGATTAACATGCTGACATCATTGGTGTCTTTTTACTTCCTACAATACATTAGTAGTACACAAAGATGGTACCAATAAAAGCTACAGCGCAACGTGCAAAAAACATCCCCCTACGGCCGTGTCGACGGAAAAATAAAGTTATGGCTTTTGAAAAGTTCAGATGAAATCCTAAAAAAAAAAGTGGTTGCATTTTTGAGTCCAAAACAGGCCACGTCACTAAGGGGTTAAACACGCCAATCATTTGTTTCTCAGGAGTTAAAGGGATCCTTTTTCAATGTGTTTGCAATCGCAAAACAGTGCGCTCACCATAAGATGTTTATTTCCAAAACGCTCCGTTCTCCAGACACTGCAGCTCTTGATTCCTTGGCCGTCTCTTCAATGGAAAGAGTGCTGAGATCGCTGCCGGATTGATAAAGTCCGGTCCGTGTTTTAGACTTGGTTCTGCCCCTTCTAGCTCAGTAGGTGTGACGTAATGTAGTCACATCTGTGGATGGTTAGCTGGGTATTTACCTGGGCTGATACTGAGCTAAGGTGCTGTGAATTGCCAGTTGCTCGCTGTCTGAGCAGGTAGTGGCTCCCGTGGACAGCGTGGTCTCCGCTGCGACGTGAACAGAGAACGGCTCTGTGTGCTGCGGCTTCACTACCAGCCAAGTGTGTTGTTTCATTTGAGTTTCCTTTTGGGGTTTGCTTTGTCCTTTATTTTGCTGGCCAAGTAGGGTTACTTAGTCCCAGGAACGAGTGCAGGCCCGCATCTATTGAAGCGATCAATCTGCCATGTTAGGCAGGGCCCTCTCCCTCAACGTCACGGATTTAGGGAAAGACTTCCCTTTATTTTGTGTTGTTTATTGCAGTTGTGGCACTTTGGGCTATTATTGTGCATAACTGCAGGTGCTTCTCCAGCACGTTCCTTGCAAACATGACAGAATTCACTGCCGTACTTACTCAGTAAGGGTCCGTTGGATGTGCTTTTGTAATTCTGCATAGTCATATTACTCTTTTCAGCTAGTTTTTGCCTATTAATCTCAATATACCGACGGATGAGCGCCAGAGTGATGGTTAAACGGGCGCCATTACCTCTGTGTACTGTGCCTGCCATCTAGATAAAGCTTCACACCCCATATGTTAATTAGCCTCAGACCGTCCGATGGGCGGGTCACATGTACCATCGGTCCGGGCTCTCTTCCTCCCCCTTCTATGTTGATGGACGTCTCCAGCGCCGGCTGCTGCACACATCACGTGTTCCACGTATGGCGTGCCTGCGCTACACTGAGGATGGCGCATGCATCTGACGTCCTTCCTGATGAGGAGTCACAGTGCATGCATTTGAAGCCTCAGCTGGCGGTTGTGATTCGCCCATCGGATGGTCCGAGGTGCATTAACATACGGCGCGGGAAGCCTTTCTGCGGCTTTATCTAGATGGGAGTAGCTGTGCACAAAGCTAATGGCGCAGTTTTAACGGTCATTCAGTCGCTCATGCTTCAGTTAGCTGACGGACGTCCTTCAAGTAATCTTGTACAAAACCTTCACATCCACCTCTTCAGTATCAGCATTTGCTCTTTTTTGGGGTAAAGCCGCCATGTTTGTAGTCTTTTCCTGCGGTAATTGTAATGTTGTGTGTTCCTGTTCACTAATGATGTCTACATATGAAATGTTACATACAAAGCCGTCGGATCCAAACACAACCAGGAACTGATTGCAATAACCAAAACCAGTTATCTTACAGGAAAATCCATATTTGATGCTAAAGCCAAATCATCAGGAACTGGAGGGCAACGAGCGGTACGAAGGGTTCTGCGTGGACATGCTGAAGGAGCTCTCCAAGATCCTGCACTTCAACTATAAGATCCGCCTGGTAGCCGATGGCCTCTACGGTGTCCCAGAGCCGAACGGCACTTGGAACGGAATGGTGGGAGAGCTGATATCAAGGGTAAGAGCAGACATAAAATCTATGGAGACACTTACAAACTGGTCACGGTCCCTTACCTGCAGCGTCTCTTTCTCCAACGCCACCTCTCCCAGAGCTGAGGGCATCTGCACAAGACGTCAGCAGCAGATCCTGTAAGATGCTCGGTGCGGCCTCCACGGATGCTCCATTGGAGATCTGGGAATATGGAGGACAAGTCTTCACCGCCATCTCCTTGTCCTCTTCTTGAGCAGTTGCTGCAGTGCAGCGCATTATCCTGCTGGTAGAGGGCGCTGCCATTAGGAATGCCCTGAACGGGTGTACAGTGTGGGCAGTGGATGTACATTCTCTTTGCCTCTAGACCAATTGTGATAACAGGCTATCATCGTTGCTAACCTGCGTCTGGAGCGCCCCCCAAACCTGTCCCCATCCCTGTCCTTGCATCTGCTATATTAGGTACGCACACCCTAGGGTCCATGCCTAAGCAATCAGTATACATTGTAACAAAGACCCATTTGTGTTTGTTCTGGTTTTAACTCTTTGACTCCTGACGATTTGGACTTCTGTGCTCCCTGCCGTCTGCTCTGATTACCAGGCTTCGCTGCCTGCCCTGATCTTCTGCTTGACCTTCATTATTGCACCGAGCCCTGACCATTGCTATGTTCACACCATCAGGTCCCGAGCCTCAGCCCTGACCATTGCGATGTTCACACCATCAGGTCCCGAGCCTCAGCCCTGACCATTGCTATGTTCACACCATCAGGTCCCGAGCCTCAGCCCTGACCATTGCTATGTTCACACCATCAGGTCCCGAGCCTCAGCCCTGACCATTGCGATGTTCACACCATCAGGTCCCGAGCCTCAGCCCTGACCATTGCTATGTTCACACCATCAGGTCCCGAGCCTCAGCCCTGACCATTGCTATGTTCACACCATCAGGTCCCGAGCCTCAGCCCTGACCATTGCTATGTTCACACCATCAGGTCCCGAGCCTCAGCCCTGACCATTGCTATGTTCACACCATCAGGTCCCGAGCCTCAGCCCTGACCATTGCTATGTTCACACCATCAGGTCCCGAGCCTCAGCCCTGACCATTGCTATGTTCACACCATCAGGTCCCGAGCCTCAGCCCTGACCATTGCTATGTTCACACCATCAGGTCCCGAGCCTCAGCCCTGACCATTGCTATGTTCACACCATCAGGTCCCTAGCCTTAGCCCTGACCATTGCTATGTTCACACCATCAGGTCCCGAGCCTCAGCCCTGACCATTGCTATGTTCACACCATCAGGTCCCGAGCCTCAGCCCGGACCATTGCTATGTTCACACCATCAGGTCCCGAGCCTCAGCCCTGACCATTGCTATGTTCACACCATCAGGTCCCGAGCCTCAGCCCTGACCATTGCTATGTTCACACCATCAGGTCCCGAGCCTCAGCCCTGACCATTGCTATGTTCACACCATCAGGTCCCGAGCCTCAGCCCTGACCATTGCTATGTTCACACCATCAGGTCCCGAGCCTCAGCCCTGACCATTGCTATGTTCACACCATCAGGTCCCTAGCCTTAGCCCTGACCATTGCTATGTTCACACCATCAGGTCCCGAGCCTCAGCCCTGACCATTGCTATGTTCACACCATCAGGTCCCGAGCCTCAGCCCTGACCATTGCTATGTTCACACCATCAGGTCCCGAGCCTCAGCCCTGACCATTGCTATGTTCACACCATCAGGTCCCGAGCCTCAGCCCGGACCATTGCTATGTTCACACCATCAGGTCCCGAGCCTCAGCCCTGACCATTGCTATGTTCACACCATCAGGTCCCGAGCCTCAGCCCTGACAATTGCTATGTTCACACCATCAGGTCCCGAGCCTCAGCCCTGACCATTGCTATGTTCACATCATCAGGTCCCGAGCCTCAGCCCTGACCATTGCTATGTTCACACCATCAGGTCCCGAGCCTCAGCCCTGACAGTGTCAGCTGCTACACCACTGGGACTGTTTGTGCAAGTAACTGCTTGGGAACCCCACAGCAAAGACCATATGCTTGGAGGGGTCAAGGGGGAAAACCGGAGATCCCCTGGTGCTGCCTTCACTGTTAGCCTTAAGCCAAAGCTGTGTGCAGCACGGTGCGTCTACATCGATCTGCCTGGCACAGACTTGGCTTAGGGCTAGATCTAAGGTCAGCTCCTTGGGGTTTGCCACTTGTCATCCTTTAACCCCACCAATCAGGATCTGGTCCTCAATGCAGGAACGGCTAGATCAGAAATAAACTCGGTTAAGAGGCAGCTGATGCAACTTGGTCGGGTCTACAGTAATGTGCCCATTTTCCCTGCTTCTGATTCATAGACTTCAAGAACTGACAGTTTTTTTGCTGTCCTAATATACCTTGACAAGTGCCATTGTCACCACATGCTCATTATGACTCATGCCACTTGGTTTTAATCTTTTGGCCGATTATCCATTAATAGACCCGCTCAATCGTATGGAAGAGGCAAGAAAATAGATGAGACGGGATTGTAGCAAATAGAACCTGATAATAAGGAAACAGAATGATAGAATAGCAGAGTTGGAAGGGACCTCCAAATGTCTATCTGGCCTCTGAACACTTCCATTGAAGGAGAACTCCCCACCTCCTGTGGTAACCTGTTCCACTCATTGATCCCCTCACTGTCTAATATCTAATCTGTGTCTCCTCCCTTTCAGTTTCATCCCATTGCTTCTAGTCTTTCCTTGTACAGATGAGAATAGGGCTGATCCCTCTGCACTGTGACAGCCCCTCAGATATTTGTAGACAGCTATTAAGTCTCCTCTCAGCCTTCTCTTCTGCTAAACATTCCCAGATCCTTTAACCGTTCTTCATATGACATGATTTGCAGACCGCTCACCATCTTGGTAACTCTTCTCTGAACTTGCTCCAGTTTGTCTATGTCTTTTATAGAGTGGGGTGCCCAAAACTGGACCCAGTATTCCAGATGAGGTCTGACTAAGGAAGAGTAGAGGGGATAATGACCTCACGTTATCTAGACTCTGTGCTTCTCTTAATACATCCCAGAATTGTGTTTGCCTTTTTGGCTGCTGCATCACACTGTTGACTCATGTTCAGTCTATGATCTATTAGTATACCCAAGCCTTTCTCACATGTGCTGCTGCTTAGCCCAATTCCTCCCATTCTCTATGTATCTTCTTCATTTTTCTTGCCCAGATGTAGGACTTTGCATTTCTCCTTGTTAAATCCCATTCTGTTAGTCGCCGACCACTGTTCAGGCTTTTCTAGATCTTTTTGAATCCTCTCTCTTCCCTAGTGTTAGCTCTCCCTCCTAGCTTTGTGTCATCAGTAAATTTGATCAGTTTCCCATCAATTCCCTCCTCCAGATCATTTATAACAATGTTGAACTGACAGAACAGACCTTCCTGTAACAATCCATGACAGTCTATTAGTATACAATAACATGATACAAATGTAGCTGCACATGTAGTATTAGGCGGGCATTGTTCAGACCACTTAATGTATTCCCGGCATTGTTCAGACCGCTCTATATAGTGCCAGAATTACTGCAGCTGCTTTTCAGTGCAGACACAATGAGACGGTGAGGTTACCCCATAACATCTCCAAAGTAACGTCCCTGGATACAAAGGCACACAGATCTGTCCTTGGACCCCCAGACAGCTGCAGCGCTCAGTAATGGTGATTGCTTGTGGCGTTCAGGACACATTTATTTTCCTCACTCTGATTGTTGCACCGACACACTGAGCGCAGCTCCTCTCAGCAAACGCTGTACCCATCAGCCTCGCTAGCTGCACCCCTGGGGCAGGGAGCTGATCATCCTGTACAGTTACAAGGGTTTCACACAGTGGAATTGCTTCACGCTGAACTTCCACAATAATGTGAAATGTAAGTGAACCTTAGGGGTTTTAGAGTGAACCTGTCCGCAGCTAGCAGCACCATAATGATGCCGCTCATAGGGCCGTGGACTCAAGCTGCAGGCTGTGCACATGCAGAGTGTGCAGATTTGAGTCCAATGCACAGTCCGCATGGTGCATGTGTGGACTTTCGAAGCTGGCAGCGTGGGTACCAGGAGGTAGGTAAGCATAAAACGTACCTCCCTGGGAACCTGCCCTATGTCTGCCATAACTTAGTTTATGGTGCTTATAACCAGTGACGGGTTCCCTTTAAAACCACGTTCACTTCCATTTTACTGGTTCATATAGTTATATAATTTGGATGGTATAAGGGTGACCTCTACTGGCCATCATACATTACTGCAGTTTGTCTATTCTTTTATGGAGTGTTATATGTGACTTCTCATTGGCTGCAGAGGTCAGTTGGGAGATCTGGAGGACTTGATATCAGAGAGAGCTGCTAGCTGAAGAGCAATTCCAGTGGTGCTGAGCTCTAAGAGAGACTTCATTGCCAGGACAGAGAGCTGCCAGAGGAGTGAGGAGTCAGCTTGTTGAGCCGCGGAGGATGAGTCCTGGAGAATCTGTGCCTGTTAGATCCTGTCTGTGGCACAAGAAAGGAGGCAGCTCTGGGCTATGGAAAGAAAAGCATTACCACAAGTTAAAGCTAGAATGAGTCAGCCCTTGTCTGAGAGGCCAAGATACAAAGAGGCCCGGTCAGCCGCTGCTATGAGAAGTCAGTCTGTGCCCCTCGAAGTGCGAGATGATGCCAAGACTGACCAGCTGCAATGTTGGCGGTGTGGAGAAAGGGGACATGAGGCGGAGTACGGTACCACTGATGGCAGTATTAGGACCAGAGTGAGAACTCGGGACGGTCTTAAAGGGGTTGTCCCGCGGCAGCAAGTGGGTCTATACACTTCTGTATGGCCATATTAATGCACTTTGTAATATACATTGTGCATTAATTATGAGCCATACAGAAGTTATCAAAAGTTTTATACTTACCTGCTCCGTTGCTGGCGTCCTCGTCTCCATGGTGCCGACTAATTTTCGGCCTCCGATGGCCAAATTAGCCGCGCTTGCGCAGTCTGGGTCTTCTCCTGTTCTCTATGGGGCTCCGTGTAGCTCCGTGTAGCTCCGCCCCGTCACGTGCCGATTCCAGCCAATCAGGAGGCTGGAATCGGCAATGGACCGCACAGAAGAGCTGCGGTCCACGGAGGAAGAGGATCCTGGCGGCCATCTTCACCGGTAAGTATAGAAGTCACCGGAGCGCGGGGATTAAGGTAAGCGCTCCGGTAAGCTTTCTTTAGGTCCCTGCATTGGGGTTGTCTCGCGCCGAACGGGGGGGGGGGGGGGGTTTGAAAAAAAAAAAAACCCGTTTCGGCGCGGGACAACACCTTTAAGTGATGAGTTCAGTCACCCAACAAGAAAACCCTGGAAAACAAAAGGCCCATCTTAGACAAGAGGTCTTCTCCGAACTGCAACAGTGGGAACACCTGCAAGTAAAAGACCTGGTCCTGCATGCAAGAGTTCAGCTTCCCGCGGACCCTGATGCACAGTGGCAGGTGGTAATCCCCGGAAGGTTCGCACAGGATACCACTGGAGAAGCACATGAGCGGGGAGCTCACTTTATGGCTAATAAGACATTTCAGTGGCGGCTGCGGTTCATGTATTGTCCGCAATGAGAAAAGACTGCTGAGGAGGTTTTCCCATTTGTCCTGTCGGCCCCTTGTCCCAGCGTTTCCCACTGACATCCTGATGTCTTCCCCACCATTGGGACCTCTCCCTACCAAGGGTCTCCAACCGTATTTATTCCAGCTGATATGACAGAGAGGTTTTGCTCCGAAACGCCTTTTCTTGTGCTGGTTATTCGTATTATGTATGGAGCGCTGAGGCACCAGTCTTGGTTTTGTTTGCACTCCTCAGACTTGTCCAAAATGTGAAGTACCAAAAGTCCAGAATAGCGCGTCCCTGTACAAACCATCCAGATCAAAGAGCCTCTTGAAATCCCGATGATTGATACCTACTCATCAGGCAGTCAGGGAGTGAACATCAGTACTGTTTGTCATGACAGACCACTTCTTAAGGTTTGCATTGGTGTCTCACACCCATGACCAGACTGCTGAATCTGCTGCCTGTGCAAACTGTATGGGTGCCCAAAATGCATCCACTCAGACCAGGGGGTCTATTTTTAGGGAAAAGTCATGGACGAGCCGCATAAACTGTAGGCATCAAGAAATCCTGGACTACCCCATACCTCTCACAAAGGAGCATGTGAGAACTTCAACAGGACTGTTACGTTCGTGTGGGCAAACAAACCCCGGGCCCACACAAATGTGACCCGGACACAAACGGGAACCGATTGACAACACACACTCGCCATGCATACCTGTACACATAAGCAGATGTAATGGCTCTAAAAGTAGGAGGTATTGGTTCGTATATTGGCCAAAATACTTAAGCCTGCATGCTGCGATCAAGGCTCCTCATTGTCTTGCGGGTCCCTACGCTAGCAAGACAACTGAACCTAAGCTGCAAGGAGAATGGTAGGACCCTACTTAATAAGCAAGGTGATCGCCTCAAACCTCAGTCCTAACTATCCCTCAAGGGTTAATACACAGAACCAGAACAGACTGGCACACAGAACACAAATCACACAGCAACACACTAGGGATAGCATGTCAGACACACAACCACATAGAACAGGACAGTTCACTCATGTCTAGCCACCAGCACAGACCTACAGAACATGACTCTGTTCACACCATATACACAGAACAGGGCTAGTCACACCTAATGTCTGGCCACATGCACAAACACTGGCATGGCCCCTGTTCACCCACATAACATGTACAGGTATGCAAAACCAACAAACCCTAGAGTGAAGGGAAAACAGCTTCCTCTTGCAGAGGAAGGATATTTATCTGCAACCAGACCAGTGGTGATTGGCTAGCCGGAGAACACTAGACCCAGCTAGCTTAATCATTCCACACCTGTGGAGCTGTGCTGCTAGATATCTATGTGGTACAACAGATCCCAGCCAGCACAACCCTAACAACTGTGTTACAACTGCTCCTCACCTTGGAGGACAATGAGAAGATGAGATGTCCTGAACACCTCCCAGAGCTCATGTGGGCTTACAACAATCAGGTTCACAATATCATGGGCTACACCCCTTGCATGCTGCTTTTTGGCCGAGTTGAATAATAAATTGTTGAGCTGAATCTTGAGCAACCTGAAGATACAACCGAAATAACGTATGTCGTGGGTGTGCGAGCATCGGCATTGGTTGCAAACAATACAATGGCTTGTCTTCTCTTTCTGCTCTGCGATGTGCCGGCTGGCGCACAGCTGCGCATGCGTAGTGTAGAGCCGGTGTGTCAGCGGTGACTCTTCTGTGCGAACCTCTGCGAGGCTCGCACTGAAATGGGGCATGCCACGATTTTGTTACCGCATAGGATTGTGTGCACGCATGCAATCCTATGGCAGCGTGCAACGGTGGAAATTCTGCACAGAATCTCACTGCGGAATATCTGTCCATGGGCATTGGGCCCTATCCGGCTCTGCACTTCCTCCTGTGTTAGGCTTGCAATATTTAGTGAGGGGTTTGTTTTATTCCCTGCATCTCATGTGACATGTCCTTTTCGTTTGTGAATACACTTAAAAAGAAACTATTTCATAGATTTGTTCCCCCCCCCCCCCCCCCCCCCCATCGTCTTCTTTGATTCCTCCTGCATTATTTGTTAAAGAGCCAGCGCTCTTGGTGCAAATCCTCTTACTGTTAATATAGTTAAAGAATAGTTTTGGGTTGTTTTTGCTCTCTTTGGCGATCAGTCTTTCTGCCTCCTCCTTGGCAATTTTGATCTTTTCTTTACATATTTTGTTTTTTTTCCTTGTATGATTTTAGCGCTTCTTCGCTGCTTTCTTTTTTTCGTTTATTGCCCCCTTACAGTCTTGTTGAGCCACATTGGTTTCCTTCTACTTGTGGTTCTTTTATTTTTGAAGGGTATGAACTGCTCCATGAGGGAATTAGGATGTTTTTAAACTTCTCCCATTTGTCGTCTGTACTGTTCTTTTGAGGATGTTGTCCCAATTAATGTTACCGATAGTAGTTCTAAGCTGATCAAATTTTGCTTTACTGAAGTTTTTTTTTTGTTGTTGCTCCCTGATAAGGCTTCCTATTGAATGGCAGCTGGAAATTAACTATATTATGGTCACTATTTCCCAAGTGTCCCTCAACCTGCACCCTCATGATTCTGTCTTGTCTGCTGGTTAATACTAAGCCTAGAATGGCCCTCCCTCTAGTTGGCCCCCGTATCAGTTGGGTAAGGTAGTTATTCATCTGGCAAATTCAAGTGCATAGTTGACGTATTTACTGTTCTTATCTGGCCTTGTTGGTAATTTCTTTGTCAGATGACTGGCAAGCTTAAAGCAGCACAAATGTCCGTCATCTGTAAGTTCATGTGAGTCTTCCACACAGGGAAGGGCAGTCCATGGGCAGCCTGTATGAATTTATTACATTCGCTCCAAACCATGAGTTGGAAAAGAGGAAAAACAAACCTGCAATATGTCTGCAGAGAAGGCACACATCAATGCCCAGTGCCGAATGACAGGGCGCATGCGCAAAAGGTGTGGTCACATGGACCGGGGCTGACGTTGTGGCTCCACCTCCAGATTGTGGGCGACTCAGGCGATCAGCTGATGAATGAGCGTTTGCTCATATGTTGGCTAATCACTACCTTATTTACACAGGGCAACAGTTTGGTGAATGAGGGCTTTAATGAATGTTCATTCACCATCATTGGCCGGTGTAAGAAACAAGGATACTTTTTAAAGAAGCCATTTATCTGACCTATGAATCACTTCACTACATTTGATTGTTTTCTTGGTGTTTTGGTGTTTTCATTAACAGCATTCAGTTACCATTCTATCTATAACAATGATGTATCCGACATCTATATCCCTGCAGAAAGCAGATCTGGCGGTCGCTGGACTCACAATCACAGCGGAAAGAGAAAAGGTGATCGACTTCTCCAAACCCTTCATGACGTTAGGAATCAGTATTCTCTACCGCGTTCACATGGTAAGGCTCTTGTCATCCTTAGGTCTTTGAATGGTGGTAGAATAGAGGTGACCCCGGCTGAGATCTCCTGTAATGTAGAGGAGCAGCGCATGCCACATGACAGGGACAGAACACAGAGCCAGAAAACACAACATACAGCAGCCAAAATGCAACCACTAATAGCAGATAGTAAGCTATATATAAATACCAGGTATTAGTTGACATTTTGATCAAAACGTGGAAGCTAGCGGGCCACTTCACGGCTCCTGGCTATACCGCTAGTCCCTACACTAACCAGGAGTCCAGGGGAACTGGACACAGGTCACACAGCAACACACTAGGATTAGCATGCCAGACACCCAACCACATTGAACAGGAGAATTCACTCCTCATGTCTAGCCACCTGCTCAGACATACAGAACTTGACACTGTTCACACCATATAGCCCCTACAGGGCTATCCACAGCGCCAAAACTGGACACACAGAAGTAACATGACTGCTCACCCTGGACACCAGACAGACACTGACAGGAGCTGGGTTTATATGTGAGCAACGACCCAGGAGATTGGCTAGCTGGAGATCACCACACCCAGCTAGCCCAATTAATCACCACCTGTGGGGCTGTGCTGTTAGTAGCCATAATACTACAAGTCTCAGCAGCACAACCCAACACTACTCTTGTTTTATCCAACCAGTCAGAGCGCTGTCTCCAGAGTCAACATTAACCTTAAAGGGATTGTGCCAAAAAAATGGGACCTTCAAGACCCCTGTTCTCGGGACTGGTGGGGGTCCCAGAGTTCATAACTTGTTATTTGAGCACAACCCCTTTAGTGGAATATTTTCCACTTCTGAGACTCCTGTCTGTCTTCTTACCAACGCAAGCCAAGGCAATTGGCAGTGCTGCATGCAAGAAAAGACTAAATGCACAGTTGGTACGCAGGCATGTCTGCCTCTCCATTAAAGTCTTAAGGAATTATGGAAACCGCTGAGCAAACAACTCCTAAGGCTCATTCACATCTGCATTACGGATTCGGTTTTCCTGTTCTACCATAGCAGCAGAAAAATGGACTCCCTGGCCAGATGGATCCATCCGATCATGGAACCGAACAGCACTGGATGGACTCCACTAGACTCCAGTTATGCCCTCTGCCATTTGCAGGACAAAATAACACTGCATCGTGTCCTTTATTTTAAGGAAAAACCCGGCAATGGAAACTCCAACCGGATACTTCTAGACTGTTTAAAGGCAAAGTTAAAGAATCCGGAAAATTACTTTATTCTTCTTATTATTTTTTTTTCTTTTCTTCTCCTTCTTTTCTTCTGTAGTCTCCTCATCTTTCCTCTTCCTTCTTTTCCTTCATAGTCTCTTCGTCCTTCTCATCCTTCTTCTCCTCCTTCTTTTAGCTGGTTTGGCCGGCAGGAACCACCCAAGGTTCAAGTTCTCCCCAAACATTTAGCAAGGTTTAACTGTTTGTTCCCTCAACACTGGTGGAGACAATCTGAAATATAAATGTATTTCTCGTGCAGCTTTGAACTTCTCCCTTTTCATTTTCACATAGGGACGGAAGCCCGGCTACTTTTCTTTCCTGGACCCGTTCTCCCCTGGTGTGTGGCTCTTCATGCTTCTTGGCTACCTGGCCGTCAGCTGTGTGTTGTTCCTTGTGGCTCGGTAAAACTTACTATATTTCTTGTCATTTGATTGTCACGTAAGGGAGGAAGTGCAGTGTTTGTTGTAGCGCAGCATCTGGAGGGGGCTGTGATCAGCTCATGGTCTGCCATCTCCGTTCTGGTGATCCCATCGTGGGTGTTCGCTGATTGTTCACCCTCCAGCACCGTTTTGGATGTATTTCTCTGACAGCTCCAAATTTGCTGCATAGACCGATACTGAGCGTTCAGGGCTTCATGGGACTGAACGGTGGGACAGTTTGCTGTAAGCGTCTACCAGTGGTGACCGCTGCGGGTTATATTTTACAGCAGCTCCTCGGCTGAGGATTTTGGAGCGCTGTACACGAAAACTGAAGCACCAACTGCTATAATAAGAAAATAGCGCAGAAGTTTAGGCCTTAAAACAACAGAAAAGGCAGATATTCACCCTAAAGAGGAGCTGTCATGTGATCAGCGGGGCTGGGATATAGCCCTGCAGCCCTCTGACTCTATTGCATCCCGTTCTTTTTTTGTGCCCTCCTGTTCTTCTGCCTCAATCTCCATTAGATTCAGCTTTTGGCACCTTGAAACTGTCAAGTGGGTGGTCCCTCTGCTCACTGTCACTTGGTGATATCAGTGCGTGGGAGAAACCTGACATCACCCATTGACCGTGATCAGAGAAGACCGCCCCCTTGGCAGATTCCAAGGTCCAGGAGCCGAATCTATCAGAGGTCGATGCGGTGGAACAGATGGGAGTGCAAGGAAAAGAAGAGGTGTGAGTCAGAAGGGCCACTGCTGCCGAGGCCAACCTCAGGTTTACATGAGTCCTGGGGCAACTGAGTCACAGTGGGCCTCCTTAGTAGTTTATAGGCCCCATTAGGCTGTGAGTAACTAATAAGGCTTCACTCACTCACATACATCATCTTCTGCCTTGCCCTTTTCTGGCTTGGATTGTGCGGAATGACATAAGCGGCACAATAATATCAGTCTGCCGCCTGCATGACAAAGAAGGTGGTAGAACAGGAGGCACTCGGCTTAGTCATTTGTATCTGTGCCTTTAACATATGGATACAATTGATTTCAAAGAATGGAACCGAATCGATCTCACTCCTGAGTGGCCGCTCAGGTTCAGGGGCTCCGGCACTTTCCTGGGTTTACCAGGTGCTGACACTGGCTACAAAGCTATGCAGCCGGCCCACTGATCAGATGACATGGCAGCTCCTCTTTAATGTTTCATGTACTCAGCAGTATTAAAGGGGTTGTCCAGGACTAAACTATTGCTGACCTGTCCTCAGGATAAGTGATCAAAAGTTGATCGCTAGGGGTCCGCCACTTAGAGTTCCCGATGATCATCCGACTGAAAAGGCTTTAGAGCAGCTAAGTCCCATTGAAGTGAATGGAACAGAGTTGTAAAACCAGGCAGAGTCGCTATACAATGTATGGCAATGCACCTGGTATATACTGCAGTGGCAGCGGCGTCACCCAAGTGTGGCTTGACTTCAATCAGCTGATCGTGGGGATCCAGAACGCATTGTTTACGCCGCCTGTAACACAATCTGCTGCTTTATTTTGTTTCAGTGCGCAGATTTTTTCCCGTATAGCGAGAGGTCCATTAAAATATGTAATCATACTGTAAGTGAGGCGTAATAAGGCACCTCTGGCGTAGTTGTATCATAGTCAGTGACTGCGGAGTGTGTGGGCTGATGAGCCGCCGTCACCTTGGGATGCATAATTGGGGGAATGTCACTGGGCTTCACTAACATCATAATGTTAATTAACCGTGCGTGCGCTCCATGGCAGCGCTCTACTGACGCATCGTGAGGCTGTACAATCATCCACAAGATCGGAGAAATCATAAGCGATACGATTATAGAGCTGGGGAAACCCTGACAGCAATAGGAGCTTCTAGAAATGCAGTTCTGCAATAACTTTCTCAGTCTGGTTCATGATCTCTTCCATCATCTATTATACCCAGGACTGTAACAAGGGGGCGCTCTAATAACTATGTATGGATATATCAGGGATCAGTACAGAGATCTCTCCCATCATCTATTATACCCAGGACTGTAACAAGGGGGCGCTCTAATAACTATGTAGAGATATATCAGGGGTCAATACAGAGATCTCTCCCATCATCTATTATACCCAGGACTGAAACAAGGGAGTGCTCTAATAACTATGTAGAGATATATCAGGGGTCAATACAGAGATCTCTCCCATCATCTATTATACCCAGGACTGTAACAAAGGGGCGCTCTAATAACTATGTATAGATATATCAGGGGTCAGTACAGAGATCTCTCCCATTATCTATTATACCCAGGACTGTAACAAGGGGGCGCTCTAATAACTATGTATAATATGTCAGGGGTCCGTACAGAGATCTCTCCCATTATCTATTATACCCAGGACTGTAACAAGGGGGCGCTCTAATAACTATGTATAGATATATCAGGGGTCAGTACAAAGATCTCTCCCATCATCTATTATACCCAGGACTGTAACAAGGGAGGCTCTAATAACTATGTATAGATATATCAGGGGTCAGTACAGAGATCTCTCCCATTATCTATTATACCCAGGACTGTAACAAGGGGGCGCTCTAATAACTATGTATAATATGTCAGGGGTCCGTACAGAGATCTCTCCCATTATCTATTATACCCAGGACTGTAACAAGGGGGCGCTCTAATAACTATGTATAATATATCAGGGGTCCGTACAGAGATCTCTCCCATTATCTATTATACCCAGGACTGTAACAAGGGGGCTCTCTAATAACTATGTATAGATATATCAGGGGTCAGCGCAGAGATCTCTCCCATCATCTATTATACCCAGGACTGTAACAAGGGGGCGCTCTAATAACTATGTATAGATATATCAGGGGTCAGTACAGAGATCTCTCCATCATCTATTATACCAGGACTGTAACAAGGGGGCGCTCCAATAACTATGTATAATATATCAGGGGTCAGTACAGAGATCTCTCCCATCATCTATTTTACCCAGGACTGTAACAAGGGGGCACTCTATTAACTATGTATAATATATCAGGGGTCAGTACAGAGATCTCTCCATCATCTATTATACCCAAGACTGTAACAAGGGGGCGCTCTAATAACTATGTATAGATATATCAGGGGTCAGTACAGAGATCTCTCCCATCATCTATTATACCCAGGACTGTAACAAGGGGGCGCTCCAATAACTATGTATAATATATCAGAGTCAGTACAGAGATCTCTCCCATCATCTATTTTACCCAGGACTGTAACAAGGGGGCACTCTATTAACTATGTATAATATGTCAGGGGTCAGTACAGAGATCTCTCCCATCATCTATTATACCCAGCACTGTATCAACGAGGCACTCTAATAACTATGTATAATATATCTGGGGTCCGTACAGAGATCTCTCCCATTATCTATTATACCCAGGACTGTAACAAGGGGGCTCTAATAACTATGTATAGATATATCAAGGATCAGTACAGAGATCTCTCCCATCATCTATTATACCCAGGACTGTAACAAGGGGGCGCTCTAATAACTATGTATAGATATATCCGGGGTCAGTACAGAGATCTCTCCCATCATCTATTATATCACAGGACTGTAACAAGCAGGCGCTCTAATAACCATAGCTACAGCTACTGTAAATTCCGCAGCAAATGTGCCTCGTGTAGTAATAGTGACCCCTATAATGGTGGCCCCAGTAGAAATAGCATCCCCTATATTGGCCCCAGTAGTCATAGGGTCTCCCATTGCCGCCCCAGTAGTAATAGGGCCCTCTTTGCGGCCCCAGTAGTGATAGTGTCCTCCATTGCAGCCCCAGTAGTAATAGGGTCCCTCATTGCCACCCCAGTAGTAATAGGGTCCCTCATTGCCACCCCAGTAGTAATAGGGTCCCTCATTGCCACCCCAGTAGTAATAGGGTCCCTCATTGCCACCCCAGTAGTAATAGGGTCCTTCATTGCCACCCCAGTAGTAATAGAGTCCCCCATTGCGACCCAAATAGTGATAGGGTCCCTCTTTGCAGCCCCAGTAGTGATGCGGTCTCCCATTGCCGCTATGCTCTTCAGATGCAGGGAAAGGAAGGGGTTAAACTATTTACTACACACAGCCTTCCCCGTCTCTGCTGCATTGGAGATGACAGGCAGCAGAGATGGAAGGCTGTGACAATAAGAAGTGGCTTAACCCCTTTCTCTCGAAAAAGCATCCGGACAGGTACGCAGGGTCACCGGCTGGGTACCTGGTCGGATTCTGCTGCATGATCCAACCCAGTCGTCGGCCTTTTTTGAGTGTTACAATATTACATGTTATGGCACTGATTACCCAGCAGCGTCGGTGGTCCGGGGATTATTCCGATTAGCAGATTGAGTCGGGAAGGAATTTTTTCCTTCAAATGGGGTAAATCTGCTTCTGCCTCATTGATTTTTTTTTTTTTTTTACATTCCTCTGGGTTAACATTGAGAGGTAGGGGGATGGTGGTGGTGGTAACAGACTGAACTGGATGGACATACGTATCTCATGCTACATACAGAGGTGTCTCACCTTAAAGTGACCCTCCAGTGCCATGACTATCTAAAGCTTCATTTACACGCAACAACTATCACTGAAAATTTGTTCAAACGTTGGCTTTTGAGCACTAATTGTTGCGTGTAAACACTTCCATCCTTCACTCTTAGGCTGTCCGATGATTTTTAGGTGAGCATAAAATCCATCATTCAGCAGGAGAGAGATAGCAGGGACCACACGCTGTGTTCTCCATGGGAGCAGCTGATTACATTGTATTCAGCTGACATCTCCTTTGCTATTACACAGGAGTGATCATCGCTGAGTGAATGGAGGCAGTATGTAGTACAAGCAATCAGATGAGCGCAAGTTCAATTTCCCTGTGGGGACTAAAGACAAACAAAAATATCAAGTTTAAAAAAAAAAAAAACTTTTCCAGTTTTTCTGTAAGAAAAAAATCACAGCAAATAAAAAAAACTAAGATAATTGGTTTTGCTGCATCTGTAAAGGTCTGATCTATTACAGCATTTCCTTATTGTGGTTTATTTCAGACAGTTTTGATGCGGCGTTCTTGTACATTGCGGTGCGGGGGGATCGTCCAGGTATCACTCTTCAGCTTCCTCACTAATGTCTCCAATATGTTTCCTCAGCTTGACTCCGTATGAGTGGTACAGCCCTCATCCGTGTGTGCAGGGGCGATGCAACCTCCTGATCAATCAGTACTCTCTGGGGAACAGTCTGTGGTTTCCAGTCGGAGGATTTATGCAGCAGGGATCGACCATAGCGCCCCGAGCGCTGTCTACGCGATGCGTCAGCGGAGTTTGGTAAGAGAGGTGACCTCTCCCAGCGATGCCGAGGTCTTATGAATCATATTCATTCCTGTTCAAATAAGGGCGCTTCAGGTGCGATGATACCCAAGATGGGGGGGGGGGGTAATTTTAGAAAGAGGGGAATAAAGGTTGTTGCTATTGTTTACGACCCTGTAGAGGACGTGAACCTACGATGATATGATCGCATTGATAGTACACTGCAGTACTTTTTCACTACAATGCATTACCATTTATCATAGCGATCACAGGTCATGGCATACCCAAACCAATCAGCTTTTCGCAACTACATGACAGAGGGCCAATGACATCACAGAGGGAGCACCTTTTATATGCCACAATCAACATTGATCACGGCATATAAAATGTTAACAGCAAGGATCTATGTTCTCACCGATCCCTGCTGTTGCAGCGGGAGGCCAGCCACCAGTCATGTCCATCTCCTGCTGCGGATGGCACAGGCTCAGCTTCTAAGCCCTGGCATACATAGGACCTAAGTGTAGGCCCTTTCATGGAAACCTCTTCTAACCCAGGTCGTAAATATATGCCCTGGGGCAGGAAGGGGTTAAAAGGTTCTTTCCCAGTAATGCCATTTTTCCCCAAACCACAAGATAAGCGATAAATGTTTGATCGCTAATGGTCCAATTAATGGGATACCCAACAATCCTGACATCTGTGCACCCCATGTGAATGGAGCGATGGTGTACATCCAAGACAGCACTTTATTCACTTCTATGGGATGGAGGAAGATTACTGAGTGCATCGATCTCATCGATCTCCCTCTGTCCCACAGCAGTGGATGAAGCAGTGATCACACGTGCAGCAACGCTCCATTCACGTGGGGAACTTGGGATGCAGATATGTCAGGATCGCTGGGTGTCCCAGCATCAGACCCTCAGTGGTCAGACTTTTATCCTCAGGACTATTTTAGTCTGTGCACTAATACCTGAGTGGGTCCAGTGCACAGATATTAAATGTCTTCTCCTCCACTGTGGCCCGCCCCCATGTCCCAAAATCTTTTTTTGTGGATAAAAGACACATCCGCCTACCCCAGACCCCGAGCGCTTTCTCACGGTCTCCGCTCACCTCTGGGTCCAGGAGTTAGATACCCATCTAAGCATGTGACTGCTGTGGCCAATCACTGGCCTCCGTGGGTAATGAAACCAATGACTGGCTGCGGCGGTCTTGTACTTCAACAAGCACATGACTGCTAGACCCAAAAGTGAGAGGAGACAGGAGCAATGAAGAGAGAAGTAGAAGTGCTTCCGTTATCCTAGCCTGCCCCTGTGTATCCACTCCTGCCTTTGGCCCAGAGTTAATGGGAGAGCGCTGCACTGCCACACCGGGCCTTCCAGCCAGCCTACAGCTACTTCAGCTCAACGGATTGGCTGGAGTCCTGGGTGGGGGAACCTCAACAATCTGCTGTTGATTACCTATCCTGAAGATACTGTAGGTAGTCAATAATGCTGGACCAAAAAGCACTTGTATTTTACTGGTGAAAAGAAACCTAGTGCGTAACTAGAAGCGAGTGTCCATTTGTTCTTCATTTTGCTCTTGCAGGTGGGCGTTCACCCTAATTATAATATCATCCTATACCGCTAATCTTGCTGCCTTTCTCACGGTGCAAAGAATGGACGTCCCCATCGAGTCAGTGGATGACCTAGCAGACCAGACCACCATTGAGTATGGTACAATACACGGAGGCTCCAGCATGACCTTCTTTCAAGTAATTATCAGTCCATCAGTAGATCTGGGAGTAGTTTATGGTAAAATGTTACATCTGTGCAGGCCGTGGGGACAACGATCTACATGGACACAACTCAGATGAGGGCTGGAAGGAAGAAAGAGTAAGGGCATCCATACGTGACCACAAAAAGGACATCCTACCTACATGCGGGGTGATCGTCCCAATAGGGACGGCCCTACACTAGAACCTAGGGGCACCTGTCTGACCTAGATGGTAACAGGCAGGAACCAGACAAGGGAAATACAACATACATATTAAACAGGACAGTTCACTCTGATGTATGGTCACCTACAACAGACACTGAACACAACCCTTTCACACTAAGTGACTGCAACATAAAGGGAACACAAGACAAGTCATTGGTCACACCTAGTGCAATCCGCACCTTCAGACATGCACAGAACACAACATTGTTCACACCTGATGTCTGCTCACTTCACAGAAGGAAACTCCACTCAGAACCTCATGCATGGCCAAGTGTCCCCACACCGAGAAAGGGGAAAGTGTCAGATACCAAACTGACGTAAAAGGAACATGTCAGACATCCCCCACCTGACAACGAACAGGACATCAGATATCTGGGGGCCGCACCTGATAGAAGGGAAGGGAGAAGGGGCTGCAGAACATGCAGACGGGGACATCAGGTGTCCAGACCATCTTCAGGGAGGTGGGGGAGACAACTCAAACTAGAAGCATGTATAACACCAAGTACTGAGTAGGAAAGGGATGAAGTGACCGGCAACCTCTAGTAAGAGGGGTATTTATGTGTACAGACTGGTGGTGATTGACTGGAGAACTCCACATCATCAGGCAGCCAAATCACCCACACCTGTGGACGTGTGCACCCGGAAACCCCCAGAACTACAGGTCCCAGGAGCACAACGGGACACAACATAGTTAGGGTTGTCACTCGGAGACTATAACTTGGGATGGTTTTGCACGAAGGGTTGTGCTGAAAGTAATAAAGGGTTCAGAACTCTTTCATTAAAGGGGTTGTCCAAGTTGTAGATTCCCTGAAAAAACGTGCATTAACATAACAAATTGGCTTGTACTCCCCTTTCCCCTTTCCCCGCTGTGTCTTGTGCCCTCGCTCAGGATCTCCCCTCTGACGTCACATTTACAGGCTTCCCCAGGCTGTTTAAGGGACATCACAGGCAATGATAGCGATCAACAATTAAAGGAGATGTCCCGCGCCGAAACGGGTTTTTTTTTTTTTAAACCCCCCCCCCGTTCGGCGCGAGACAACCCCGATGCAGGGGTTAAAAAAACCACCCGCACAGCGCTTACCTGAATCCCGGCGGTCCGGTGACTTCAATACTTACCGCTGAAGATGGCCGCCGGGATCCTCTATCTTCGTGGACCGCAGCTCTTCTGTGCGGTCCACTGCCGATTCCAGCCTCCTGATTGGCTGGAATCGGCACGTGACGGGGCGGAGCTACACGGAGCCGCTCGGAGCCCCATAGAGAACAGCAGAAGACCCGGACTGCGCAAGCGCGGCTAATTTGGCCATCGGAGGCCAAAAATTAGTCGGCTCCATGGGAACGAGGACGCCAGCAACGGAGCAGGTAAGTAAAAAACTTTTTATAACTTCTGTATGGCTCATAATTAATGCACAATGTATATTACAAAGTGCATTATTATGGCCATACAGAAGTGTATAACCCCACTTGCTGCCTCGGGACATCTCCTTTAATCACTGAGCCCTGTTGTTGGCTGCAGTGCCTGTGGCATCCCGTAAACCAGGCAGGACTGCAGCCTGTAAGTAAACACAGGCGCGAAGGACCAAGCGGCACTGCGGGACACAGCGGGGAGTATATGCTTGTTTGTTATGTTAGTGCATGTGCAGCGTCCGAGGAGCAGGCCCACAGCCGAGGAGACAGGGAAGTACAGAAAGGCCTTGTCACGGGGCTGTACCATCTCCTCCCTCTAAGGGTAGCTCAGGACCCGACCCTATTAATGCAGGGGAAGATCACAGGGGGTAGTAACCGGGGGTCACCTTAAGTCCATTTGTCACTCGTGATGCCATCATCCCGTTCTCTGTGGTGGATCTCTTAGACGTAATAAAGTAGTCCACACACAAGGTAACTTTCTGAACAAGAACCGGGAACAGTCGATTCTGCTCGTTTACTGTAAACTCTTGAACTCTGATCCAAAGAAAACAGTCTTGGTACAAAAACAACAAATCAAAGTGGTGCAACCGGGAGAATTCACAGTCCAAGTTATGTGTAATCTCTCTCTCTCTCACTCAACACTCTCTCAACACACTCTCTCTCTCAACACTCTCACTCTCTCTCTCACACTCTCACTCTCTCTGTAAACTCTCTCTCTCTCTCAACACTCTCTCTCCCCTCTTCCTACTATGAAGTGGTCGGTCCTTCTCTCAGCGCTTAGCAGAGGCACCGAGGTCTCCTGGGTCGAATGGGCCTAAGCGGAGTGCAAAGAAGACGCTTGGCCTCCTCCATGCTCCCCACCGATCTGCCGGGTGTCTGTGTGGCTCACCCACTCACTTCACTCCTTTCTTTCTTCCTTTTTCTCCTCCTTTCTCACTTTTTCTACTCTGACCTGCATTCTTGAAAACACATATTCATATATCGTAATCACATGACCACAAAATGATACACTGAATATGATACATTTTCTAGACAGGACAGAACATACCAGACGTTAACTCTTTCAGTCCTGCAACCATTCAATATACATAAATCAAATGCACTCCGCAGACAAGATAATGGCACGAGACAGACCTATAACATGATGGAGGGGCCGCACTAACTCTGGGCCAGTACACATGGGGAACAGGTTTATGAAGAACATACAACCCCTAGAAGTTACATCCAGCAGGTCTGTAGAGAAGCTCCTCCTCCATAGTATCAGAGCTGTTCTTCCTAATGACATATAAAGAACACACTCCAAGCAGAATCCGTCTTCTAGCATGGAGTTCTTGATGAGAGAGGGTGCTGGTGGATCCCCATAAGGCCGCCTGCAGACGAGCGGGTCGGATCCGGCAGCGAGAATTCTCGCCGCGCGATCCGACTCGAGCGCCTGCAGGGACAAGCGCGTACTCACCCGCGCCTGGCGGCCCCGGCTCCTTCATGTGCCGGCTCCCGAGCAGCCGGCGCATGCGCAGACCGGAGCTGGCGGCCGGGTGAGTGCGTGCCCCGCAGAAAATTAGGACATGCCGCGGTTTGTTTGCCGCGCGAGATTTCGCGCGGCCAAACCGCGGCCGTCTGCATAGGAGTGCGTATTTTAATGCACTCCTATGCAAACTTTCAGCGGCGGAAATCCCGCGGGAAATCCCGCGGCGGGATTTCTGCTCGTGTGCAGGCGGCCTAAATGTTTGATGTGTATCAGGGGTGCGATGGGAGGCCTTGTGAGTTAATCGTTAGTTGTTGGTGGCACTATTATACATCTGACATTTCAATCACTTCGTATTCACAGCTTTTTGCAAGGTGACAAATAAACCCTAAAAGTCTGACATTGTGCGTTTGTATCCACCATGTGTGATGAATGATGGGAACTTTCATGGACCCAGCAATTTGCATTTTTTTTGTTTGTTTTTGAGCTTTTTATGTGAGAAATGGGGAAAGTTTTTTTTTGTTTGTTTTTTTTCTACTTTCAATATTTATTTTTTAATAATATTTAATAGTTTTTTATTTATTAAACTTCTTTTTACTTTTTTTAGTCCCCATGTAAAATATCATATAGTATTTTTACTGGTAACCCGGTAAGCCTTGCCACGAGCTGGGCTTAAAGGGGTTGTACCAAAATTCCAAGTTATCCCCTGCAACTTGCTGATCAATGTGGGTCTCACTGCTGAGAACCCCGCTGATCTGCAAAACAGGGATCCCAGAACGCCTGTTCTCCTCACTATGGGGTTACTGTACCCGCACAGTGAGGAGGAGACTGAATGGAGTGCTGGTCGTGCAAGCGCACTAGTGCTCCATTTGCTTTCAACCTGGCGCAGATACCGGAGCATCACCCACTTGGGTATTTCCATCAGCCCTAATAAAATGATTAGAGCGCCGACCGCACATACATGACCAGCACTCCCTACATGCTGATGTCACTGCCGGAGGAGCTGCGATCCCTGCAGTGACAGGAGAGTGGGACAGGGGAATCCCATGCTCGAGATCAGTGGAGGGCTCAGTGTTAAGACCCCGAATGATCAGCAAGTTACCCCCTATACTGTGGATATCCTGGGGTGGGGGATAATTTTATATTCTGGTACTGCCCCTTTAATAGACTGAAATCATTGCTGACCCTGGGAGCCATGGCAAGTAATTGGTACCCCACAATCATGTCGCAGTGGGGTACAGGAGGGGTTTCCCCTCTGGCTTGCTGCTTGGACACCACCGTCAGTTCCAGGCGTGGCTGTTGCTGTTAGCTGTAAGAACAGCTGATGGCCGGCGGGTATGGTTCTAGCCTGCTGCACACCCCCACTTGTCCCCTATGATGGGTAGATCCATCAGACATCATTAAAGGGGTTGTCCCGCGGCAGCAAGTGGGGTTATACACTTCTGTATGGCCATATTAATGCACTTTGTAATGTACATTGTGCATTAATTATGAGCCATACAGAAGTTATAAAAAGTTTTTCACTTACCTGCTCCGCTGCTAGCGTCCTCGTCTCCATGGAGCCCGCCTAATTTTCGCCGTCTAAAATGGTCGAATGGCCAAATTAGACGCGCTTGCGCAGTCCGGGTCTTCTGCTTTCTTCAATGGGGCTCCGTGTAGCTCCGTGTAGCTCCGCCCCGTCACGTGCCGATTCCAGCCAATCAGGAGGCTGGAAGCGGCAATGGACCGCACAGAAGAGCTGCGGTCCACGGAGGAAGAGGATCCCGGCGGCCATCTTCAGACGGTAAGTATAGAAGTCACCGGAGCGCGGGGATTAAGGTAAGCGCTGTGCTGTTCTTTTTTTCAGTCCCTGCATCGGGGTTGTCTCGCGCCGAACGGGGGGGGGGGGGGGGTTGAAAAAAAAAAAAACGTTTCGGCGCGGGACAACCCCTTTAAGGGGTTTAGGCCTTGTGTATGGTTGGGAGCGGTAATAGGGCCCCTGTGGAGCATCATGCATGAGGGGCCACTGTTCCTCCAAGCTCCTCCGTTTTCATTCACCAGTCATATTCTTGATTGTCTGATGTAATGGAGGGAGATCTCATCATAGAAGCATTGGTTCTTTCTAGAATGTCTCGGAGAGTTGGATGCACATGGGGTTCCTGCGGCTACAGAACTGCAGGGGGAATGTGTGCCATGGAGAGCCTCCGGCACAGCGCCGGAGACTTTAGGGGGATGTGCTTTCCCACTTTCCTCTTGCTTTTAAGCCCTCCAATCACTGATCTGACACTTCCCGACATTCCACTGTTCCCGGCTGAAGAGACTCGTTGCGTCACTCGTCACCCATACAGACTGTGACGATCCTCTCTTCCCCTCTAGAATTCCCGCTATCAGACCTATCAGAGGATGTGGAATTACATGCACTCCAAGCAACCAAGCGTATTTGTCAAGAGCACCGAGGAAGGAATCGCCAGAGTGCTGAACTCCAACTATGCCTTCCTACTGGAGTCCACCATGAATGAGTACTATCGGCAGCGCAACTGCAATCTCACTCAGGTCGGAGGTCTGTTGGACACTAAGGGCTACGGCATTGGCATGCCCATAGGTAGGTGACACAGAGAACCCCGCTTACTTCATGCCTCTAAGATACATCGTTCTACTATACAATTTTCCACTAGAAATTACACCGACCACCCCTTTTTTACCTCCCCCCCCCCCCCCCACACACACACACGCACACACACACATCTAATAGCGTTGGGCTCCTTTGGCCTTATGAACAGCAGCCATTCATCGTGTTGTAGATCCCACTCAGTGATGAAATCGTCTGGCAGGAATACCGGCCCCTGCGGACAGGAAGCTTCTTGTAGTTGCTGCAGATTAGATGGCAGTGCTGACATGTTCTGACAGGAAGGGGTCAGCGATTCATGCTGCTTGCGCAAAATTCTGACCTCCAATCAGGAACATAAATCTGGCCCCATCTGACCAGGAGATGTTTCTCCGCTGCTCAGTGATACAAGTTTTGCGCTCTTTTGCCCACTGGAGTCTTTCTGTTTCTCTTAGACACAATGGCGCTGGAACTGGTCGCCCGCTGTTATACCATCCATGCGGAGGAACGGCGAGTTGTGCGTTTGGACACGTTAGTTGGACCTCCAGCGTTGTATTCAGCTGACTGTGCAGCCTGTTGGTCAGAACGATTCCTGACATCCTCCTCCGACCCCTTTGTTTCCGTCCTCAGGATCCCCTTTCACTGGATGTTTTTCTCGATCGCGCCATTCTCGGTATACTCTCCACACAGTTATATGATAAACCCCCCCCCACGGTTGGCACTGAGGACCGGCTAGTCCAGCACTGATGACCGGCCTCGTTGGAAGTCGCTCCGATCGTTGGATTTTCCATCTAATGTGGATTCACACTGAAACTGATCCACGGAAAACTTGTCATGTGATTTTATGCCGCACTCCGGGGTCACAGGGGGGAAATAACCATACAGGGGGCGCCAATCGTGAGAAGGCCGGAGGCTGATAATAAAGGGCCGGGGGCTGTAATAAAGGGGCGGTCAGTGTATTTGTCATTGTGAGCCTACTGAGTTAATGTTATGACCTGACTGTTTCTTCTGCTCCAGCGATGCCGCATGTTGTCTAAATGTTACTGGATTGGAAATCTGTAGATGAATATATCAATAACTGGAAATTAATATTTTTTTGCCCTTAAGGCTCAGTTTTCCGAGATGAGTTTGATTTGGCAATCTTACAGCTTCAAGAAAACAACTGCCTTGAGGATCTGAAACGAAAGTGGTGGGATGGGGGAAAATGTCCTAAAGAAGAAGACCACCGAGCAAAAGGTGACGGTGCGCTGCTGCAAATGATCCACCAAATATATGGTCTGTGTTGGGGATGTGAAGTGGCAATGGCTATAAACCTGTAAGAACTACTTGCTGAGGGTTTCCCTTTATCTTGCTTTTCTCCATCATCCTTATACAAACAGTCTTCAGACGTAGACGGGTGATAGCTTTGTGATGAAGCAGTCTATTGAAATGACCATATGGTGAGGCTCATGGCCGGCCTTGCTGAGGTCCGACCCGTGACAGAGTGTTGGCCACCATCTTGTAGACTATAGGCGATCATCCCCCTTGGGTACACCCAGCTAGATGATCTCCTTCAAACAGCATCTCCTTGGCTCTGCCTCTTCCCCTCTGATACTCTGAAGCGTCGGTCGGCCCATCAACACCCGAAGCAATGGCTTAGTTGTATCTATCTGTGTACTGAGGTCCTTCACACTGTATTTCTTCTGAACTTGGTTCCGGTGATGTATTAATGTACTCCGGTTGGTGCTGCCTTATTAACAACCCCAAGTCCACAATAGTTGGGCCGCTATGTAAAATGTAAAGAAAAAGGAATGTAATGATCTGTAGATCTCGTCTGACCATATTATATTCACACTACAACATAGAACGTATTAGAGGGGGGGACAGTTTCCATTTCATTTAGAAATTGCCGGCAGCGACGCATCTCACAACAGTCGGTCGGGCCGTGTCTACCATCATGTAGCATCATCTCTTTTGGAGGTCAGGAGACCAGATGACGTTTTGGGAGAGGACATGGTCCCGTTCTTGTCTGATGGAGGCTTATAGCTGCTCCACAGTATGAAGTCATCTTGGCCAAATTTTTCAATCCATAATATACTAAATGTTTCCTATTGGCGGACGGTCCGGGCGGCAGGTACCATAACATATTCTGCTGAGGGAAGCACTGGTGGAGGCTCCTCAAGCTCATAGGGGAGTATAAAGCAAAGGTTGGCAGCACAACCGGTGCTGTATCTGAATTCATTGAGGCGGCTGGCCTGAGGGTTTGGTTCCCAAGTACTGCCCATTATTAGACCCTCCAGCCCTTGAGGCCCGGGCCCCAGACTCCGTCTACCTGAACTAAGTGGTATGGAGAACGTGTAGAGTCACTGGTTGGGCTTTTGTAGATTCCTGGCCAACTGAAAGTGTTCCAGTCCGGAGAAAGCATAAAACAGTTGATAAGATATGCGGATAACGATGTTCATTGGCGGCTGGGACTTATCGTTTTCTCTTTTCCCAGGTTTAGGAATGGAAAACATCGGTGGCATCTTTGTTGTGTTAATTTGTGGTCTTATAGTTGCTATTTTCATGGCCATGCTTGAGTTCCTGTGGACGATACGCAATTCTGAAGAATCTGAGGTAAAATAGGACTTCCTCTCTAGCATTATATCTAAGTACTGTGTAGATTGCTCATTATATGTTAAGCTGCATGGGGGTGTAGCGGAGCGAAGAATCTGGTGTGACCTGTTGGCGAGTGCTGACTTGAAGGTAGGGGCGTAGCTGGTGGGGCAAGAGGGGCATGTTCCCTCGGCGCCGTTGGTGAGGGTGGAGTCTGTGGGGGAATACAATGCCTGCATAAAAAAAGCAGTAGGTACAGCAGCCACCTTATCCACTTATTAGGGTTATCATTGGCTGGACCAGCATTACATAGCAGCGTGCGCTGGACGGCTGTCGCATTAGCTGCTGTCTTACATTCTGAGCTCTGTTAGTGTAAGTCATCAGGTGATGTGACAGCCGTCCGGTGTATGCTGCTGTATAGTGCTGGTCCAGCTGTCACATCCAGCTGCTGTATAGTGCTGGTCCAGCTGTCACATCCAGCTGCTGTATAGTGCTGGTCCAGCCAATGGCAGAGCATATAATTTGCCCTCCTTCAGTCTCTTACCCCAGCCGGCATCGGTGGGGATGCTGCGGCCACTGCGGTCACCTGACTTAGACCAGATGTTCACCTCAGGAGCTGGCACTGAGGCCATGGGAGACTATCAGCTGTGTCCCAGTGGGCAGAAGAGAGATGAGTAAATAAATAAATCTTGGTATTTGTATAGCGCCAACTTATTCCGCAGCGCTTCCAGGTAATTATTACCCCCAAGCTGGGTTCTCATTTTACCAACCTCGGAAGGATGGAAGGCTGTGTCAACCTTGAGCCGGTTACCTGACTCAAGCGGGGATCAGACTTGCAGCCTTCAGGTCATAGGCGAGAGCTTACACTCTGCGCCACACGAGGCTCATATATATATATATATATATATATATATATATATATATGAATGAGCTGGGCCTGGCATTATATATATATATATATATATATGAGCTGGGCCTGGCATTATATATATATATATATATATGAGCTGGGCCTGGCATTATATATATATATATATATATATATATATATGAGCTGGGCCTGGCATTATATATATATATATATATATATATGAGCTGGGCCTGGCATTATATATATATATATATATATATATATATATATATATATATATATATATATATATATATATAATGCCAGGCCCAGCTGTTAGAGAAGTTTTCATGGTAGTGAATACTTGTTGAGCGATTATTGCAATAATCAGGTTGGGAGTGACCGACCCGATTCTAAAAAATAATTGTGCATTGGGATGCAAGATTCTGACATCCATTAAAATCAATAGGAGTAAAAATTGGGTTATCTAATTTGTCCTCCCAAATTTTCCTTGATCAACAGTGGTGTGGGCCAATGGTGATGGGGTCCCAGGCTCGAATGTCCATCAAGGCCAGATAAAAACCTAGAACTCCAGCAGTGCTGAACCAACACAGATGTCCCTTCTGCTCAAAGCATTAATATTTTGGTGTATTTTTGCTAAAAATCAGCCCGATTTTATCCTCCAGCCGATCCCCAGGAGCTACACTAGTAGTGATGAAACCTCTTTAAGGGCCAGTTGAAAGGCAAATAGCAGCCTCTAGTGGTATGGAGTAAAGACTGCAGCACAATATCTTAAAGTATGACACAGCGGCCACTAGTGGCCAATTCCTGAAATGGCAACAAGATCCTCACAGGCTGTCAGGATTTTTGTTTTTCTGTTCCCACGATGCTAAAGATAAACAGGAATGCCAACGCAGATGTGAACTCTAGTATTGTGTCGCCAGCTCCGGGCGGCCCGGCTGTCATTATGTGTCACACATCCAATATACTGATAGTTTTATTTATTTTGTTTCCAGGTTTCCGTGTGCAAAGAAATGGTGACAGAGCTGAGCAACATAATTCTCTGCAAAGACAGTCTCCTGCCGCGTCGTAGACGTGGGGGTATTATACGTTCTCGATCTACCATTCAGGATGATAGAAGAGGACGCAACACCAGTATTCTCAGTAATGGGAAGCTATGTGGTGGCAGCGGGCCCGACCCATTGGCACAGAGACTGGCGCAAGAAGCAGCTCTAGTAGCCCGCGAATGTACACATATTAGAGTATGCCCAGAGTGCCGCCGCTTTCAAGGACTCAGAGCTCGACCCTCACCGGGATCTCCAGCACAAAGTGAGGAGAGTTTATGGGAGAAGACTACAAACAGCAGTGAGCAAGAGTAGAGCGCCGCGAGCGACGGCGGAAAAACAAAAACATCCAGTGCTGTTTTTTTTTAGTCCCGTCATTGAATTATACGATTAAACTTTTTACAGCTACTAAAATCCTGTTAGTGGATCCTCCACGGTACAAAAATGTCTCCCACAATGGATTTCTGGTGTCGGAGCTGCCGATAACGTTCCTGACAGCCTAAAACTGATGGGTCTCGTACAGATTAGCGGAGGACTAAGACGAGTCACGCCAGATCATTATTTTTGGATCTTGAGGGCCATTGTCTTCCTTTACCCAAAGTCATAAACACCTAGAAGCTTCTTCTTCTTTGGATCCCCACGGTGTCTGTAGGACTAAAACTTCTGTCTAAAGCGGTCCCTTGGATCTGGTGCGAATCCGTTTATTCACTGTTCACCATCAGGAAAGCGTCTTGGTGTCTTACTGAGTTGAGAGCGGCCTCCCACGGCTGCGGTCTATGTGTGTCTTCAGGTTGTGTTATGCCAGTCTTCATGTTTGTAGAAACGTCCAGCCCTGTATGACGTGTACATCCCGGCCACGTGAAAAACTCTACAGTCTTGGTGTCATGGGGTATAAATACGGATGGCTGTCGTGTAAATATACAGCTGTGTCATCGTGTAACGGGAATAAGGGCTAGATTTACTAGATGAGCATTTGTGAGAGGAGGAAAGCTCTACCCCCCCCCCCCCCCCCACCGAACCCCCCAACCCCAACACCAACACCAACCCTATACCGTTATTGCAATACACTGGCAGGGCGGTGTCGCAGACCGTAGACAGCTGTCACGCACCGCTCTTCTACAGTAACGCACCGCTTACATTATGTCACATTTGGTAAATCTACCCCTTATAACTAAAAAATACGAATCCACCCCAGGAGTCCACAAAAGCTGTGTATGAAAGAAGTATAATATTTTTTGATGAAATCTACAATTCTATGCAATTTCTGTAAAATAAAGAGAACAATTCTTAGTATGTTCGTATAACTGTAATATCTGCACAGCATCCTGGGAGATGCCGGGGGAACCCTTACTGAAATATGTTGGTTTGGTACAGCAGAAGAGAGGGAAAAAAGACTGCAGCAATCAGGACTGTCTACCACCACGGGCCCCGGGGTAGATGAGGGCCCCCCCACCCGTCAGACGTTTTAAGATGGTCTATTGCTTATCACACAGATATCATACCAGAACCAAGATCATTACATAGATATGATACCAGAACCAAGATCATTACATAGATATGAAACCAGAACCAAGATCATTACATAGATATGATACCAGAACCAAGATCATTACATAGATATGATACCAGAATCAAGATCATTACATAGATATGATACCAGAACCAAGATCATTACATAGATATGAAACCAGAACCAAGATCATTACATAGATATGATACCAGAACCAAGATCATTACATAGATATGAAACCAGAACCAAGATCATTACATAGATATGAAACCAGAACCAAGATCATTACATAGATATGAAACCAGAACCAAGATCATTACATAGATATGATACCAGAACTAAGATCATTACATAGATATGAAACCAGAACCAAGATCATTACATAGACATGAAACCAGAATCAAGCTTTATCTACTGTATTTATACACTCATTGTCAAAAAATCATCCCCCCGGACGGAGTTGTCGGCTGAAACATTCTCTGTGCGATTTTAACTTTGATATAAGTGATTACAATATCTGCGCAAAAGGTGGGCATATAGCTTGTATACAAGATGTGATACGGGTGGGCATGGAGGCTCTAGTACCCTGTTGTACCGCCTCTAGCTTGGATACAAGATGTGATACGGATGGGCATGGAGGCTCTAGTACCCTGCTATACCACCTCTAGCTTGGATACAGGATGTGATATGGGTGGGCATGGAGGCTCTAGTACCCTGTTGTACCGCCTCTAGCTTGTATACAAGATGTGATAGGGGTGGGCATGGAGGCTCTAGTACCCTGTTGTACCGCCTCTAGCTTGGATACAAGATGTGATACGGATGGGCATGGAGGCTCTAGTACCCTGCTATACCACCTCTAGCTTGGATACAGGATGTGATATGGGCAGGCATGGAGGCTCTAGTACCCTGTTGTACCGCCTCTAGCTTGTATACAAGATGTGATACGGGTGGGCATGGAGGCTCTAGTACCCTGTTGTACCGCCTCTAGCTTGGATACAAAATGTGATACACGTAGACTGTGGAAGTTGACGTCCCAGATGGTCCCGTACATGTTTTATTAGTGACTGGACACGGAAGTGTGACACATCCCCTGGTCCCAACACCTCCTAACAGTCTAGTCAGACGCTTCTCTCTACTGGTGGTCTGTAGGGAGCATCCTGAGCCCCGGTCACCTAGTGTGCCCCCATCCACTGGTCCCAACACCTCCTAACGGTCTGGTCAGACGCTCCTCTCTACTGGTGGTCTGTAGGGAGCATCCTGAGTGTTGTCACCTTGTGTGCCCTCACACATCCACTGGTCCCAAAACCTCCTAAGAGTCTAGTCAGACGCTCCTCTCTACTGGTGGTCTGTAAGGGGCGACCTGAGCCCAGTCACCTTGTGTGCCATGACACATCCACTGCTCCCAACACCTCCTAACAGTCTGGTCAGATGCTCCTCTCTACTGGTGGTCTGTAGGGAGCATCCTGAGCCCCGGTCACCTAGTGTGCCCCCATCGACTGGTCCCAACACCTCCTAACAGTCTGGTCAGATGCTCCTCTCTACTGGTGGTCTGTAGGGAGCATCCTGAGCCCCGGTCACCTAGTGTGCCCCCATCGACTGGTCCCAACACCTCCTAACAGTCTGGTCAGACGCTCCTCTCTACTGGTGCTCTGTAGCGGGCATCCTGAGCCCGGTCACCTTGTGTGCCCCCATTCACTGGTCCCAACTCCTCCTAACAGTCTGGTCAGACACTCCTCTCTACTGGTGGCCTGTAGGGAGCGTCCTGAGCCTGGTCACCTTGTGTGCCCTCACACATCCACTGGTCCCAACACCTCCTAACAGTCTAGTCAGACGCTTCTCTCTACTGGTGGTCTGTAGTGGGGTCCTGGGCCCGGTCACCTTGTGTGTCCTCACACATCCACTGGTCCCAACATTTCCTAACGGTCTGGTCAGAACGGCCTGTGGGGTACAATTCATTAATACGACTATCCAGCTTCTCCCATCCCAATAATGCACCCCCACTGGTAACGGGGTGAAATCTCTTCTCTGCGTCGTAGAGGCGTCTAGTGGCCAACAAGCTCTACAAGCGGAAGAAGAGGTCACTACACACAAGGAGCCTGCAAGAGCCTCTTATAAGCCAAGGGGGGAACTACTTTTAGGGCCTCCGGTGACAAGACCGTCCATCTAATCACCACAACTCTCATCATCTACAGATCTGCCTGAGATGGAACTGCAGGACGGGTGTTATAGCAAAACTTCTAGGGGAAGGATTTTTTATGACAATGAGTGTCCATTACAGAATTACTACAACTTTACTAAGAGTACTACATAAATACAGTACCAGAACAAAGCTTACTACATAGATACAGTACCAGAACAAAGCTTACTACATAAATACAGTACCAGAACAAAGCTTACTACATAAATACAGTTCTAGAACAAAGCTGGCTACACAGATACGGTACCAGAACAGAGCTCACTGCATAGACATAGTAACAGAACTGAGATTACTGCATAAATACTGTAACAGAGCCAAGGTGTATGGACACCTACCTCGTGTGGTTTCATGGATCCTTGGAACTGCAATCAGATAGGCGATCACAGAATGGCCAGCAGCACAGATGGTCAGACAAGCCTGGATGATGACATAGTAGAGCTGTATCAGTAGCAGACTGATGTAGCAGAGTTGTGCAGGTAACAGGCCAAACAAGGCTCAGTAACATAAGGTGACCTGGCAGCTATCAGAAGCAGACCAAGAATCAACTGCACCAGGCAAGGCATGACTGGAGTCCAAAGATGTAAATAAGGTAGGTAAAGAGTTAATCAGGAACCACTGTGGCACCAGAGACCAAAGACCAGGAAGAATTAACTATTGAATTGCTGCATTAGACATAGCACATTATCAAGACATGCTTGTAGGATCATATAATGTCCTGGCTGAGACTCTAGAGGTGCGCAAGGACGTCCCAGCAACATGGCGCAACCTCCGCAGAGGCATAGAAGGTGATGCCATAATGATGACCTACAAGAAGCCCTCCGATCGGCGCGGCGGCACAAGGTTACTGTATTCATGGGTCCCTATTGAAAATGATGCCATCCTTTAGCAGCTGGACTTGAGCTCCAAGTACAAATGTCAGAAATGGTTCCCCTATATGCCCCATACTATAAAAAATACTGGGCTGTGTTGGGGTCACGGAGGCAAGTCTGTAGGGGTGTAGTCAGCGCAGGCCCGACATGTCAGGCGTGAAATTTCATTTCTTAATTCTAAACAAATTTACATCTTTCCAACAAAGTGGACGAATGAGGGGTCTGCGATACGAGAAGTAACGTACATGTGGTAGGAGAGCGACGTCAGGGGCGAAAGTCAAGCCTATATTTGTACCCCCAGAGTCATGGGGCATTCGGTGGGCAGATAATGTAGATTAAAATGCGTTTTCATGAAGCTTAAAGCCTGTAGGTTCAGTCCGGTGGTTACTGAGGTCTCCTATCAGCATGATGGACTCTCGTGTAACGACTGTTTTCTCCTAAGCCGCCATCATTATTGGAAACACCCAACATTGCATTCAGGAAACTCTTGGCGAAGCTGCAGAATCCCTTTGCCGGTAGCCGGCTTCACATCCTTCTCAAACCGCAGTTGGTGACAAACATCCAAGGATAGCCAAATTAATTATTGTAGCACATTGAGCTAAATTGTGTAATTGCCAAATCCTAACGTAATGGTTGCTTTCCTTGTATGTGATAACGGCGCCGGAGCGTCTTCATCATCACCGGGGTGATCAGTATCCACATCCAATGAGCACTGGATGTACTCGGGGCTCCAGTAGCTTGGAACCCACAACACTCAGCCGCCCTAACTTTCACACGCTCCCGATAAGCCTTTTGACTTTCAGAATTAGTGATTTTAGACTTTTTGTAATTTTCATGAGCCGATCCATCCTCTCAAATATATTTTCAATAATTTTGAAGCTATTTATTAGCCATATGTCGCAATTTTTCGCACTTCTTCGCACCACAATTTTCTGAACAATCCTTATTTGCTTGTTTTGCCATATACTTGTAGAAATAGCTGAGATGAATCACACAACACCTCACATGACATGATAGGATGCCGCAGTCCAGAGCTACCCAAATGCTGGCGGCGCTGTAGATGTAATGAGGTCCAAGCAGAAGGTCAGGTAATAACGAAGACCAAAAGTCAGAGTTGTCAGAAGCCAAGCAGGAGCCAGAACCAGAATACATAGCTAACAGGGGCTTTGCCATAATGCCTAATTAGACCAAATGCTTAGGCTTCCAACGGACCTACAAACTTTATCGCTAAATACCGCTTCTCCCATTGATGTGGGTGGAATTACAGGACCAAATTACCCTTCGAAAGTCTGCAACCCTGGGGCAATGGAGGAATCCAAACCACTTTGATCTAATAGCCCCTATGTATACTGAATTAGTCGCCTAGTTATAAAGTCATATCCACACCATGACCTACTGAATAATCCTTTTGCTAATTTTTGGGGATCTGAGGACGCCCTTCTCTTCACCATATTTCTAATCCAATCAGACCGAGAGAAAACAAAAGCGTCTGGAAAGCAAATAATCAAATCCTCCAAAGGCGCCAGAGAAAAAGTGGATAAAAGCTCCCGACAATCCTCACTTTCATCCAATACTACATCAGTGAGTGCAGCTGATGTATCTGAAAGCATCTTGGAAGAAGTCAATACTCCCCCCCCCCCCCCCCCATCTCCTGCAGACAATATGGAATCAACACAAACAACCTCGGTATCTCAGGGGGTGTCAAAACCGCTCCTACCTCTGTTTGATAGCAGATTGGAACATTACACAAATCAAATCAGCATTGTCACAAATGACCAACAGTACCCAGAAGATAGCAGAGCTGGAAACAATGGCCCAACACTCAGAACAAACCCTCATAACATTAGAAACTTCTTTTAAAAGATGCCAATCCAAAGCAGAAGTCAAGAAACTTGACGACCTGTAAAATGGACACAACCAAAACAATTCATGCTTCATCGGAATTCCTGAATAGGTGGAAAACAACCAACTAGTCACTTATCTGGTGAAGGACCTAACACAAGTTCTGCAAGCTGACATACCAACAGATCCTGTAATAACAAAAAGAGTTCACTGTATCCGACCCCCTAGGGCTGACCAAGACCTGTCATTGCTAAATATACACACCGGGCAACTAGGGAAGCAATCCTGCAAGCATATAGACATCATAGAATGGTTGGAAGGGACCACCAGGGTCATCAGGTCCTCCGGGTTTATCAGTTCCTCTGGGGTCATCGGGTCCAACCCCCTGCTCAGTGCAGGATTCATTAAATCATCCCAGACAGATGTCTGTTCAGCCTCTGAATGCTTCCATTGAAGGAAAACTCCCCACCTCCCGTGGTAACCTGTTCCACTCATTGATCCCCTTCACTATCTAATATCTAATCTGTGTCTCCTCCCTTTCAGTTTCATCCCATTGCTTCTAGCCTTTCCTTGTACAGATGAGAATAGGGCTGATCCCTCTGCACTGTGACAGCCCTTCAGATATTTGTAAACAGCTATTAAGTCTCCTCTCAGCCTTCTCTTCTGCTAAACATTCCCAGATCCTTTAACCGTTCCTCATAGCACATGATTTGCAGACCGCTCACCATTTTGGTAACTTTTCTCTGAACTTGCTTTAGTTTGTCTATATCTTTTTAAAAGTGGGGTGCCCAGAACTGGACCCAGTATTCCAGATGAGGTCTGACTAAGGAAGAGTAGAGGGGATAATGACCTCACGTGATCTAGACTCTATGCTTCTCTTAATACATCCCAGAATTGGGTTTGCCTTTTTGGCTGCTGCATCACATTGCTGACTCATGTTCAGTCTATGATCTATTAGTATAGCCAAGTCTTTTTCACATGTGCTGCTGCTTAGCCCAATTCCTCCCATTCTGTATGTGCTTCATTCATTTTTCTTGCCCAGATGTAGGACTTTGCATTTCTCCATGTTAAATACCATTCTGTTAGTCGCTGCCCACTGTGCAAGCTTTTCTAGATCTCTCTTCCCTAGTGTTAGCTATCCCTCCTAGCTTTGTGTCATCAGCTAATTTGATCAGTTTTCTCTCAATTTTCTCCTGCAGATCATTTATAGAAATGTTGAACAACACTGGTGTCGGGTTGTGCTGCTGGGATCTGTTGTTCTATATGGGTTTCCAGCAGCACAGCTTCAAAGATGTGAGATAATTGAACTAGCTGGGTGTGGAGTTCCTCCCGAATCTGGTGTTGTGTGTCAGGTGGCTGATGCCTGACACTTTCCCCTTTATGTCAGTTCAGTATCTGACTCTTTCCCCTTGGTGTGAGGACACTTGCAATAGCTATTGCTTAATATCTGTATGCATGAGAGTTCTGAATGCGGTTTCTGTTCTGCGTTATTAATGTGAACAGCAACATGTTCATTGGGTCTTTGCAGGTGGCCAAATTAGGTGTATGAACAGTTCTATTCTGTCTTGTGTGTAAATCCCTGCCATGTTGGTGTGAGCTGCAACCTGTTCTGCTGTGGATCGTTTGCCATCTAGGGTGAGGTAAGTCCCCAGGTTTCAGCGTGAGGCAGTCCCTGTTAGGACGCATGCAGGCAGGTTTCAAGTGGTAGTTGTCTTGTGAAAGTAGGGACCTGCAAGACAACAAGGAACCTTGAAGTGGGCTCGTGTGCTTAAGTGACTTGGCCAATTCACGAACTAATACCTCGTACTTTTATAGCTATTCCATCTGATTATGTGTGCAGGTAAGTATGGTGCGTGTTTTGGTCGTCAGTTCAGTCTTTATGTTATGTCTGTCCATGAGTCCAGTATGCAGTTCTTCCCTTTGGTGTAGCGGTGTTCATTGGTGTAGTATCTTAAGTTTCCAACCTGTACCAGCATGTCCTGTTTGGACGCGATACCATCCTTGCATCCGTTCTGCAGCATGGTGCGCCCAGTGGACATAATAACTGGGCCCAGGACAGAGCCTTGAGGTACTCCACTTACCACATTCTTCCAATTGGATGTGCTGCCATTTATGACCACTCTTTGAGTACGATCACTCAGCCAGTTGTAAATCCACCTAACAGTTGCCTTGTCAATCCCAGATTTGGTCATTTTTTCAATAAGTATGGTATGAGATTGGTGATTCTGTCATAGAAGGAAATTAGATTTGTCCGGCATGACTTGTTTGTTACAAACCCATGCTGGCTCTGGTTAATTACTCCATTCTTATCTAAGTACTTGCATACATGCTCCTTTAATAATTTGTTCAGAGATTTTTTCTGGTCTAGAAGTCAGGCTCACAGGCCTGTAGTTTCCTGGGCCCACTGTGTTCCCTTTTTTTGAAAATAGGAACAACATTTGCCCTTTTCCAATCTTCTGAGACTTCTCCTGTTCTCCAGGAATTTTCAAAGATTCCAGCGAGTGGTTCAACAAGTACCACTGCTGCTTCCTTTAGTATCCTATGATGTAATTCATCTAGACCTTGAGACTTGGATTCATTTAAGTTAGCCAAGTGTTCCCTCACCATCTCCCTGCTTATAGATAGCCTGCATTCTTGTATTCCCCAATAGCACAGGGCAGATCAGTTAATGTTCCATCTACTTTCTGAGAGAAAACAGATACAAAATAAGAATGTAAAAGTTCGTCCTCAAAATCATTTTTAACCAATTCACCAATTTTATCTTGTAAACATCCTATAGCATTTTGGACTTTTTTTTGCTTTTGACATACCCCTAAAATCCTTTTTTTTATTGCTTATGGCCTATGTTGCAAGCCTCAATTCATTATCAGCTTTAGCTTTCCTGACACTTGCCCTACAGTTTCTGCAGACCCCATTATATTTTTCTTTGGATATTCCCCCCTCTTTCCATTTGATAAACATATTTTTCTTCCTCTTTAACATGTGTACAAGTTCTGTGTTTATCCATCCGGGTCTCTTTAAATGCTTCCCATTCTCCCTTCTTTTAGGGATTGGTAACGATTGTGCTTTGAGAATCTCATTTCACAATATTTCCCAACCTTCTTGGACATTTCTGTCCTTAAGAACATCCGGCCATTGGATTCTTCCTTCCCTCTTTCTGAGTTCAGTAAAATCTGCCTTTCTGAAATCCAACCTTGAGGTCTGAGTCTTCTCAGGTCTTCCTCCTCTTGTTATCCAACATCCAAGGATATCCTGATCACTGCCTCCTAAGGTCCCAGCCACCCTTACTTCCTCAACCATTCCCTCCCTGTTGGTAAGAATTAGTCCCAAGATAGCAGATCCTCTTGTTTTCTCTTCTCCCTTCTGGAAGATAAAGTTGTCACAAGAGCGGATAAGAATCTGTTGGATCCATTACTTTTACCTGAGAGATTCCCAACAAATGTCTGGATCGGTAAAATCTCCCATGATCACTATGTTGGGCTTCTTTGAGAGCTTGGCCATCTGATGTAGAAAGAGTTCCTCCATATCTTCTGCTTGTCCTGGTGGCCTATAGTAAATGCCTACAATGGGGTCCTTTCTGTTGTTCTCTCCTTGTATTCTTCCCCAAACTGTTCCTACAGAACTCCCAGCTCTGAAGCTTGAATCTCGGTGGAGATGAATGTTCTCCTAACATACAACACAACACCTCCCCCCCTTTATTAGGTCTGTGTCTTATAGATACATTGTATACTGCAAGCCTTGTATCCAATCATGTGTATCATCCCACCAAGTGTCCGTGATGACGATGACATCATATTTGTCTTACTACATCCCGGTGACCTTTTGATTCAGGGAATGAAAATCTTTATTTTCCAGGACATTCCAACTACTGTTACGCAGAAGCGCAAAACATTTACCCCAATATGTTGTATTTTACATGATTGGAACACGTTTTTCAACTCTTGTACCCTGTGAAGAAACATGTTCAGAAGGAAACAGATCTCTCACCTTCAACACCCCAGAAGAAGATTGAAGGCGCATGCATCTCGGAGATGTTGGGACTGATGTTTGCTGGTGTGGGGCGTCCAGGAGGCTACTGTACTTTAAAGTGTATGGACTTAGCAATTACTATGTTTATCGATGATAATCTGGTTAAATGTTACTGGTTTTTTTCTTTTTCCTTTTTAGTCAGACCAAGCTTTTTTCAGTTTTTCCATTTTTGTTTTTTCGTCCCCCCTTTTAAAAAATCGTAACTCCTTTGTTATCCGTCCATATCGCTGTATGAAGGCTTGTTTTTTGTGTGCCGAGTTGTATTTTTCAATGGTACTATTTAATGTACTGAAAATATTTTTAAAAATTCTAAATGGAGAGAAATAGGAAAAAATAAACTTCCGCCATCTTTCGGTGCTTCTTGTTTCTATGGCGCATAAACTGCAACAGCTGCACTACTTGTATTTTTTTCAAAATGTCAAGATATTTCATTTTTTTAAATTATTTTTGCCAGGTATTTTATTTTTCCATCGACATAGTTGTGTGAGGGCTCATTGTTTGCGGGACGTCCTGTAGTTTGTGTTGGAACCATGTTGGAATACATGCGACTTTTTGATCACTTTTTATCACATTTTTTTCTTGGAGACCAAAAAAATGCATTTCTGGCTTTCTTCATTTTTTTCTGACGACGAGGTAAATAATGCATTACTTTGACAGATCGAACATTTATGGACGCAGCGATACCAAGTATGTATTTTTGTTTTAATATTTAGATCCTTTTTTTTTATTATTAATTTTTTTTAAATAATTTATAAAACTTTATTACTTGTACTTTATTTTTTGTCCTCCTAGGGGACCACAACTAGCGATGCTCCTGAGCATTACATCATATTGCGATCGGGCAGGCAGTCTATCAAGCCACACCATGGCATGGCTTGATAGGCATTCTGCCATGACTGCCCTGGAGCCTTTCAGAAGACCTCCCGGCTGCCATGACACCTGCACTGCTCCCTGTGATCTCATTGCGGGAGCCGTAAGGAACGTTTGGGGATTTAAATGTCGCTGTTAAAATTCACAGCAGCATTTAAAAAGGTTAACAGATCCAATGAGCTCATCGCAGCGGTTGCCGCCTGGTGTTGGCCCTACGATCTCCTTTCATACACGTCCTACATATGCAGGACGCAGAAACACAATAGGCTGGTCACTAAGGCGTTAACTCTGGAAACTGGTTTTTCACCCAGGGAACAAAGGATGCGGACCTTCCTCAGCGCAATAGCAGCAACAATGCGTTGTACCTGCGGCTCGCTGAGACCAAACGGGGCAACGATGAAGGTGTAGATAATGCAGAGGTAATCTCTTCCATGCCACTTAATTAACTATACTTAACCAAATAGCAGAAGGTGAATTTCCGACCCCCGCTACCCTGCGATTCATAACTTGGAGCCTAGCAGGACTTCGCACTCCCAGTAAATGATAAAAAGTGTTCCCACACGTGAAACTTTACAGACCAGACATCATTTATTTACAGGAAACGCACTGGAGATGGAGGTGGTGGGGGGGGGGGGTGTAGCTTGCGGATACCATGGATGGACCCCTGCTACCCTGCATCATACACATCAGCAGCTCGCGGTGCAGCCATTCTGATTCGGAGGGGAGCGCCATACATGATTGAAAGGTCCATAGTAGATCCACAGGCAGATATCTCATATTGTGAGTAAACATATTGTTTGGTGCAGATATGCCCTAATAGCAACCAGTCAACATTGTATTCTGCTCCGGTACAATTACTGCAGCCGCACTCAACAGACAAGTCATGGAGGGCAACTTCAGTGGTGCACAGGATAATCACTGGACAGGCCCATTGTCATCATCATCAATCCACCCGATTATCCTCTTAGATTAAGTGTCTGTTTTGCTGGAGCTTCGGCTGGTACTTCCTGACATTTATCAGGAATATGAAGATTCATCGCATCTTTGGGGGATTGGAGGACTTTCGGCACTTCCTGAGGCTCCAGTGGAACAATTGTGCAGATGATAATGGAGTAGATTGCACTATTCTGGATGGCCTCCAAGGCTGTTATGTGAGGACATGGGATGGGCCAGCTGATAATGAATTGAGGCTTGTAAGAGAGGCCAAAAACATTAAAAATGGATTTTTGGGGCATGTCAAAAGCAAAAGAGAAGTCCAAGAAGCTATAGGATGTTTTCAGGATAAAAATGGTGAATTGGTTAAAAATGATTTGAGGACGAACTTTTACATTCTATTTTGCATCTGTTTTCTTAACATTTGCAGATGATATACTCTTAATGATCAGCAATCCAAAAAAACGTCCCAACACCGCTAATACAAGAAATAGAAAACCTTGGCAGTTTCTCAGGTTAGACTTTAAATCTAGGCAAGACAGAAGCATTGTTACTTCAGGGCCCAACAAGACCCTTTTGGACAACCCATTACCCATTAAGATGAGACAAAATCTCCATACACTACTGAGGAATATGTGTAAGTGCAGACCCCTCCAGATTATATAGAGACCCTCACATAAAACATTCAAAACTCCAGATTCTTGGAAGAACATCTCACTCTCCTTTTAGGGAGGGCTAATTTACTCAAGATGGTGGAGTTCCCTCGTCTGTCGTAGCTCCTCCATTCCCTTTCCATAATCTTAAATCCAAAAGATGAGAGAAGGATCAACTATTTATATAGATCTTTCATATGGAATGGGAAGGACCCTGCGTAGCACACAAGACACAAAGCCAATGGCGGGATTCATTTCCTCCATGTAAAAGCCTATAATGTAGCATCGCATTGTCCAGAACGGCTCATATTCTACATCAAATTGTACAAACTTAGTCTTGGAACAAAAATGTCTTTCCCAATATCACTGCCAAATATCCTTCAGCCCCCGAACACAGAAATCCTGGAGACTATTAGGGAGAATCCTTTACTGCTGACTGTATGGAAGGGATGGGGCAGATTACGCCATGATAGTCCCCCCCCCCCCCCCCCATATCTCAGTTATAAAACATCCCAACTTTTAAAACAAAAACTGTCACCGGACATTTATCCTCGGCTCAGGAGATCGACCAAATTATTGCATAAACAAGAGAAACACATTTTGCTTTCCGAAGAGGAGAGACAGAAGTTTCCGGAGACTCCGGTAACGTTTATTTCTTATCTGCAGGCCAGACATTATATCCAACAACTTCTGCCAGAGTTCCGATACTTTGAGTTCCGATACTTTACGGGAGACACTTGGATTCCTAAACCAATGGCCACACGAAGCCTGATGTCCAGGTTGTATAGGTCCAACGGTAACATACAAGTGTGGACACTGACCCTAGAATCAGACGTTGGTCCGCAGACCCCCAGAGCTAACTCCCGGACTGATACTTAATTCTATAGTATCTGCTCAGAAATATTTACTAGAGATCAGCAAGAACCAAAATGCTCGGGTGCTCGTTGCTCAAGTCAAACTTTTTGTAATGCTCAAGTGCTCGTTTCGAGTAACGAACCCCATTGAAGTCAATGGGAGACTCAAGCATTTTTGTATATCGCCGATGCTCCGCATAGCTGATGACTTCTCAGACACCAGAAAACATCAGAGTCATGGAAACACCACAGAAATGGATAGGGCAGTGCAGGGGCAGCATGCCTGGCTGCATCTGAGGCTCCCAGGTCCCACTATTAAGCCAAAATGGGGGCAAGAGCCTGGCGGTCACACCCTAACAATTTACTTGGGACAAAGCCTCATTAGCAAGGCACACGTGCTGGCACATCTTAGCTAAGCACAACACTACCTGCAACCAAGGACAATCACTGCTTGTGGGTGACACCGCTGCCTCTTCTCCTGGGTTCCATGCTGGCATTGCTGTCCAACCCTCCGCACGACTCTGCGTCCACAGCACACACAAAAGTGTCCCTGCGCAGCCTTCAGCTGGCCTCATAGCCATACCACTCTCATGTCTATTTATAAGTGCGTCTGCCATGAGGAGGAACTGGAGGCACACACTGCAGAGGGTTGGCAGGGCCTGGTAGTGGTGGCTCCCCGACTAATCTTGGTGCAGCACAGGTTGCACACCACTGTTCATTGGTCGTCCGCGCTCTCACTAAAAAACATCCACACCTTTGAACACCCAGCCCTCTGCACGGAGGCTTGCCGCAAGGTGGTGCTGTGGGAAACAGTTGGGGGATTCTTCGCTTTGGCCCTGCCTCTACCCCTGGCCACCCCACTGCCACTTCCAACCTGTCCTGCTGCTGCACTTGCCTCCCCCTCTGAAGCCCTGTCCTCAGTAGGCTTAGCAAACCAGGTGGGGTCAGACACCTCATCGTCCAGCTGCTCTTCCTCCAAATCCTCTGTGTGCTCCTCCCTCAGACTTACTGCCCTTACTACTACCTCACTGACAGACAACTGTGTCTCATTATCCTCATCCACAAAAAGCTCTTGAAACAGTTGCCGGAAGTCCCCAGCCTCATCACCCGGACTCCGGGAACTTTCCAAAGATTGGGCATCGGTCACGACAAACTCCTCAGGTGAGAGAGGAACCATTTTTTCCCACCCTGGGCAGGGACCCGAGAACAGTTCCTGGGAGTCTGCCCGCTCATCAGAATGTGTCATTTTCATGGAGTGAGGAGGCTGGGAGGAAGGAGGAGCAGCAGCCAGAGGATTCAGAGTTACAGTCCCTAGGCCGGGATTAGTGGACTGTGTAGAAGACTAGGGGTTTGATACATTGCTGGACGTGTTATCAGCCATCCACAACAGGACCTGCTTGCACTGCCCCTCTTGTAATAAAGGTCTACCACGCGGACCCGCAAATTGTGATAGGAAGCCGGGGAGCATAGGGACTTGGCGCTCTCCTAATCCCTCAGCAGCTGGCTGTGATGCACCCTGCCCAGGACCTCGGCCTGCGCCCACACCCTCATTGGATGCCTGCGGCCGCGCCCACGTCCATGCTCTCGACCCTCTCTCTACTCCTCATCATGTCAGATTAAGGGTAGAGGACGGCCAAAATAAATTACCCCACCGTATAGCACTGAGAACTGTGGCTAATTTACCGCACACAGAGACTTGTAGATAGCAGAGGCTCTATGCTGTGACCGGAAATAATGAACCCGCTGTCTTGCGCTGATACCTAGGGGTGATTTACTGCTTGCAGAGACTTGAAGATAATAGAGGCTGTGTGGAGTGGGAGAAAACTCTAAAGCCAGTGGATAGTGCTGGTAACTGCGGCAACTTCACCTCACCCAAGGAAAGGGTATTGTGCGACGCTCTGCACAGGGGCAGAAAGCTATACATCCAGTGGATAGTGCTGATAACTGCGGCAACTTCACCCAACACATAGAATGGTATCTGTGAAATGCTGTTCTGCAGTGGGCCAGGAAATATTTGCGTACTATTTAGCAATGAGAGTGTAGGGGGTCAAAACCAGACCGTTCAGCTGATGCTGTCTGCTTCCGAATTAGTCTTAGATATGAGTACTCAGACGACGCAAATGGACGACCACATGCACCATGGGATTGTCATAAGCGGAGTGAAAGTTTATTCAGAGTTACAGAAATTATAGAAGAAGTTTGCTGACGTAATGATTTAATTACTGCGCATGCCCGGGGTCGCTGGACACCTGGACATTCTTAAATGAACAATACATCTTTCAAAGACGTCTCCTACATAAACAATATATCAACGTTCGGGGACAGTTGTATCAAAGCAGAATATGTCTTTGGATAAGATTCTCGGAACATGAACAGAAAAACAGAATCACATGTGAAAGTACTGATAAGACAAGTTTCAGGGTCACATAGTGGGAAGAAGACAGATAAAGGGTAAAGCTTGGAAGAGAAATTAAATGTATTTTTCTTATTTATTCTAAGACAAGGGCCAATCTAGAATTAACCCCTCACAAGAGTGAGCTGCTATAGCTGTAATGCTCTGCAGAGGGATAGATGTTTAAAACAAAAAACAGGTGCACTACTGCTCCCAGCCAGCCACAACTGTAATGCACACGGTCAGATGTGGCCCTAAGAAGGACCGTTGGGGTTCTTGAAGACAGGACCTACGTTAACACTATCCCTGAATGAGCAACAGCACTTTCCCTAATCTCTGCCAGCATGTGTCTGAGGCGAGCCGCGGGCAGGACCACTTTAATTACTCGGTGGTCACCTGATCGGCCCAGCCACTCACTGCTGGGGGGTGGGATAGGGCTGGCACGTCACAGCAGGAAGTGGTAATGCCTTCCCCGCATGTCTATTAGCTAGAAAATGGCGCTAAACATGCGGGGAAGGAAATGGAATTGACTCAAGTACCGTGTGGTGCTTGTCTTGAGTAACGAGCCTCTCGAGTACCCTAATACTCGGACCAGTGTGCTCGCTCATCTCTAATATTTACCCTTGGCCAGATTCCTGGAAGCGAGATCGCAAGTTAGTCGCAGATCCTCCTTACGGCCTCCACGGGGGATTATATGGGCATGTATGTAACCCCATACTGTTATAACGCAACAAACACTAATGTCTGCAGTCTGCGGACCGCTCCCCTCATGCGGCCCTCATGGACACACATTTATTCTCTATGGGCCATTTTTGGATACTTAGCATCGATGCCTATGCGAGCGTGACGTTACCCTTCATAGCGGCAGCGGGACTGAAAGCCGACAGCGGCTCCTTTCACACTATTTCTGGATAAACTTGCCTTTCTATTCCAAATGGATTGGACTGAAACCTCGCGCTCCGGAGAGAAGACAACATTTTCTGCGACTTTAGTCAGATGTTGCTGCAGAGAGTTAGGGACAAACGAGGAGTCCGGTAATAACTGAACATTAACGACACATTGTATATCAGTGCCAACACAGTATAACAAGGGGATAGAGGCGCTTCTAATAGATTTGTCTACTGTTTTACATCCCTGCCCCCTTTATGGGGTCACCCATCAAGTAATGGCCCTCCAGGGCCCAATGTACAATTATTAAAGGGATGGGGAATAAAAGTGGGGGAGGGGTTTTATCTCTTGTGAAGTCACAATACAAAACACAATGTACAAAGTATTATCAGCGGTACTAGTGCGCCAATCTATAGGGATATTAATGTTTTGTGAAGGGAACACATAGTTTAGCCACGGCGTCCGGATTCTCAGAAATGCCTCGTGGCGGTCAAGAGTTATTGAGGTCAGTTTTTGTTTATTAACTACCAGTCCCAAGAGCCCATCTTCCTAGACCGGGCGATTGTCTGTCTGGTTGTTAGCTTAAGAATTGCTTACATTACACATGGGGCTGGTGGCGCGCCCCTTTAAGGAGTGATGGATGCTGGGCGCGGCGGGGTCTCCACATCCATCCCATGCATTCCCAGGACGAAGTCACACAATTCCCCCCCTAGAAATGTTTTGCTGGACTTCTGGGGAGAGGATTAGCGCGGCGCCCCCTGGTGGGACGGGGCACATGATAAAAGCAGGTCGGACTTTCTCCTCTTTAGTGTTTATTCTGGCCTTTGACCCCCGATACAAGTTGGTAGTCTTGAGGCGACAGAGAATATTCCTGCTGCCCCTTCTATCCATGAGATCCACGCTGTAGGGACTGCTTATCCCCAGCATCGTATCGGAGGGGGATCCCCGGTGCCGTCTACAGACCCTCATGTTAAATATTAGGAAAAAACATAAAAAGCAGCCGCCGAGTGATAAACGCGTCCCTGCAAGATACCATGGAGGTAAACCCTGAGCGGCCCTTTCCGTCTTGCTACATTTATTGCAGCGAGACGCTATATGTTCCACGTGGCGTCAGTTGGAGAAACGCGCCGCAATGTTGGATCGCTGCGATTGACACATCCATGACTGATTCGGCGGCGGTTGAGTATTGTCTTGGCGGCCCGGAATCACTGCGCATCGCGGAACCCGGCGCACGTCAACTAACAGGAAGGAGGGTGTCAGGAACAACCCCCATCCACGGGTGTCAGGAACAACCCCCATCCACGGGTGTCAGGAACAACCCCCCTCCACCCAACAGCTGGCGCTGAGGCGTCCACAATCACAAGGACCCCGATCTCGGGAGGGAAGGACTGCGATGGCTTTAGGACTAAAACACAATGACTGCGGCCACCGAGCAAAACGGGCGCTGCGGAACCAGACACCACATACGCCATGATACAAGATATAACCGCCAACTGCGGTGCGCTCGGATGTTCCGGGCAGCGGAGGTCAGCGGAGCCGCTGAGATGCGCGACGCTTCCTGACGGATCCCACCACCACTCCTCGCTGATACACGGCCAGGAATCCCCTCCTGCACATCGTCAGCGAGCGACACAACACGGAGCTTGTTGGCAGATGGCGCCGTCCAGATTGTTGGGAAGTAGGTAGCGCTGGCATCGGTGTTCCTACCAGCTGCACCGGGCCGGAGGGTCTTCTCCAAGAAATGGTCATCCATTTTAGGCTGAATGCCCACGGCTGTATCCGCCCCTGTGCCCAGCGGTGCCCCCTGCATAGCTGCCCGCAGTCGTCTCTTCTAGATTGCCGATGTGCCGTGGGTCGGACGGCTTCCACACTGGATTAGGACGTGCTGCCATTTTCCCTCCGCGACCGACAATCGCACTTGATTTCATCTTGTTGATTTCCATAGCATGTCTATAGGCGGTGACCGCCCGCTCCAGATTCCGCAATACTAGTACGCCCGTGTGCAGGCGGCCATGATGTGAGGTTATGGGAAGAACGGTCTTTATTGGCCACAACAACCAATCAGAGCTCAGCTCTCATTCTGCCAGAGCTCATTAATATGCGAGAGCTGAGCTCCGATTGGTTGCTATGGGCAGGCAAGGACATTCCTACTATAAGACTACATGTCCTTCCTGGTTGCTGCTGACCGGGTCATGTGACTGCTGCAGCCAATCCCTGACTATATAAGGTCACTCCTGTTGCCACTGATTGGCTGCAGCAGTCACATGACCCGGTCAGCAGCAACCAGGAAGGACATGTAGTCTTATAGTAGGAATGTCCTTGCCTGCCCATAGCAACCAATCGGAGCTCAGCTCTCATTCTGCCAGAGCTCATTAATATGCGAGAGCTGAGCTCCGATTGGTTGCTACGGGCAGCCAAGGACATTCCTACTATAAGACTACATGTCCTTCCTGGTTGCTGCTGACCGGGTCATGTGACTGCTGCAGCCAATCCCTGACTATATAAGGTCACTCCTGTTGCCACTGATTGGCTGCAGCAGTCACATGTCCCGGTCAGCAGCAATCAGGATGGCCATGACATCAGGCCGTTGGGATCCCAGTCACCTGACCTCGGAGGCAGCGGGAGTCACGATCCTCAAGGCGCTGAAGCCTCATCTTGTAAGGGAGCGCTGAGGTGCGGGGGAGGGGTGGGGGGCTATGATTTATATTATGTCTCCTGCAGCACACTGTAATACCATAGTACTGCATTATACTGCGGTCTATCAAGCCTTAATAGGCGATCCTTCATGGCAGCTCCGGGGGCCTTCAGAAGACTGCTGGCTGCCATGACAACCGAACAGCAGGGGGGGGGGTCTGCTTGGGACCCCTGACTGTGTGGGGGGACACGGCTCCCAAGCTAGCTGCGCACAGACACCCGGCGTGTGCTCTACCTGCCTGGCACACTTTGGGAAAGGGTTAATTCCCCATCCCCCTACATGTAAGGGGTCTCTGGTTACTGGACGGCCCCCCTCCACCGCGATCCCACGCCGCCATGCTGTCACAGGAATCGGGTGGCGGCGGCTCCAATCCTGAGCGCCACGATGCCCGGAGTTCTAGAAGGTGACGTCATGTGACCTCCTGGGGGCCGCCGAGTCTATCTGGGGGTCTCCGCTGACCCCTTAGGGCCCGCCGTCTAGGCCTCGGGACGTCCTTGCGTTATCTGCGGTTCCTCCCGCGGTCGCCGCGGCGCGAGACGTATTTCTCAGCAGGGTTTCTGTCGGCTTATAAACGCCCTACGAGGCTGGCAGAGGTTTGTGCCGCCATCTTCCAGGTCACCCGCTGTCGTTCTCTCCAGTGTCAGCCGGCGGCTGTGATGTAGATGGAGGAGCGCGGCGACAACCGGAGGTCAGGCGGCCTGGAGGAGCGCCCCGCTGCGGGTCGGCCTGTAGGCTGGCGGCGGTCACTACGTGCGCTGGGATCTGCGGGTTTCATATCTGTCACTGCACGGATTTTCAACAGTTAAAATTAAAAGCCGCCCCCCCCCCCCATAACACCGCGCGAGCGGCGAGACAACCGGCAGGTGTGAGCAGACCCAAAAAAGGGAGCTGCGAGAGAGCTCGGACAGCCCGCCCACCCACGTGACTCATCACATGACCTCCCCTTCCTATACAAGGGATCACATGACACCGATCACATGCTGCTGCCTCCTCCCTCTGGTCACATGACGCTGACGTCACGGCAGGTCCTGCAGCGTCTGCTGGCTGCTCCGATGTGACAGCGCGGGGCTTGAGGAGTGCGGAGCCGGCAGTGTGAGTACAGGGGGCCCCGAGGTGCGGAGCCGGCAGTGAGAGTACGGGGGCCCCGAGGTGCGGAGCCGGCAGTGTGAGTACGGGGGGCCCCGAGGTGCGGAGCCGGCAGTGTGAGTACGGGGGGCCCCGAGGTGCGGAGCCGGCAGTGTGAGTACGGGGGGCCCCCGAGGTGCGGAGCCGGCAGTGTGAGTACGGGGGCCCCGGAGCCGGCAGTGTGAGTACGGGGGGCCCCGAGGTGCGGAGCCGGCAGTGTGAGTACGGGGGGGCCCCGAGGTGCGGAGCCGGCAGTGTGAGTACGGGGGCCCCGGAGCCGGCAGTGTGAGTACGGGGGCCCCGAGGTGCGGAGCCGGCAGTGTGAGTACGGGGGGGGGCCCCGAGGTGCGGAGCCGGCAGTGTGAGTACGGGGGCCCCGGAGCCGGCAGTGTGAGTACGGGGGGCCCCGAGGTGCGGAGCCGGCAGTGTGAGTACGGGGGCCCCGAAGCGCGCAGTGTGAGTACGGGGGCCCCGATGTGCGGAGCTGGCGGTGTTAGTACAGGGGGGCCCCGAGGTGCGGAGCCGGCAGTGTGGGTACAGGGGGGCCCCGATGTGCGGAGCTGGCAGTGTTAGTACAGGGGGGCCCCGAGGCGCGGAGCCGGCAGTGTGAGTACGGGGGCCCCGGAGCCGGCAGCGTGAGTACGGGGGGCCCCGAGGCGCGGAGCCGGCAGCGTGAGTACGGGGGGCCCCGAGGCGCGGAGCCGGCGGCGTGAGTACGGGGGGCCCCGAGGCGCGGAGCCGGCGGCGTGAGTACGGGGGGCCCCGAGGCGCGGAGCCGGCGGCGTGAGTACGGGGGGCCCCGAGGCGCGGAGCCGGCGGCGTGAGTACGGGGGGCCCCGAGGCGCGGAGCCGGCGGCGTGAGTACGGGGGGCCCCGAGGCGCGGAGCCGGCGGCGTGAGTACGGGGGGCCCCGAGGCGCGGAGCCGGCGGCGTGAGTACGGGGGGCCCCGAGGCGCGGAGCCGGCGGCGTTAGTACAGGGGGGCCCCGAGGCGCGGTGCCGGCGGTGTGAGTACGAGGGCCCCGAAGCGCGCAGTGTGAGTACGGGGGCCCCGATGTGCGGAGCTGGCGGTGTTAGTACAGGGGGGCCCCGAGGTGCGGAGCCGGCAGTGTGCGCGCTTCGGGGCCCCCCCGTACCCAGTGTGAGTACGGGGGCCCCGATGTGCGGAGCTGGCGGTGTTAGTACAGGGGGGCCCCGAGGCGCGGAGCCGGCAGTGTGAGTACGGGGGCCCCGGAGCCGGCAGCGTGAGTACGGGGGGCCCCGAGGCGCGGAGCCGGCAGCGTGAGTACGGGGGGCCCCGAGGCGCGGAGCCGGCAGCGTGAGTACGGGGGGCCCCCGAGGCGCGGAGCCGGCAGCGTGAGTACGGGGGGCCCCGAGGCGCGGAGCCGGCAGCGTGAGTACGGGGGGCCCCGAGGCGCGGAGCCGGCAGCGTGAGTACGGGGGGCCCCGAGGCGCGGAGCCGGCAGCGTGAGTACGGGGGGCCCCGAGGCGCGGAGCCGGCAGCGTGAGTACGGGGGGCCCCGAGGCGCGGAGCCGGCAGCGTGAGTACGGGGGGCCCCGAGGCGCGGAGCTGGCGGCGTTAGTACAGGGGGGCCCCGAGGCGCGGTGACGGCAGTGTGAGTACGAGGGCCCCGAAGCGCGCAGTGTGAGTACGGGGGCCCCGATGTGCGGAGCTGGCGGTGTTAGTACAGGGGGGCCCCGAGGTGCGGAGCCGGCAGTGTGCGCGCTTGGGGGTCCCCCCGTACCCAGTGTGAGTACGGGGGCCCCGATGTGCGGAGCTGGCGGTGTTAGTACAGGGGGGCCCCGAGGTGCGGAGCCGGCAGTGTGAGTACGGGGGGGCCCCGAGGTGCGGAGCCGGCAGTGTGAGTACGGGGGGGCCCCGAGGTGCGGAGCCGGCAGTGTGAGTACGGGGGGGCCCCGAGGTGCGGAGCCGGCAGTGTGAGTACGGGGGCCCCGGAGCCGGCAGTGTGAGTACGGGGGGCCCCGAGGTGCGGAGCCGGCAGTGTGAGTACGGGGGCCCCGATGTGCGGAGCTGGCGGTGTTAGTACAGGGGGGCCCCGAGGTGCGGAGCCGGCAGTGTGCGCGCTTCGGGGCCCCCCCCGTACCCAGTGTGAGTACGGGGGCCCCGATGTGCGGAGCTGGCGGTGTTAGTACAGGGGGGCCCCGAGGCGCGGAGCCGGCAGTGTGAGTATGGGGGGCCCCGAGGCGCGGAGCCGGCAGTGTGAGTACGGGGGCGGTTACCACCCCCCCTTCCTCCCCCCACCTCATGAATTGCAGGATTGTTCCAATTTGAGCCAACAGTGCCGTCACCGCGGTGCTCAGACAGTCAGCGCATCCCACGGGGCACGGTACAATATCGCCGTAACTGGGATGCACGATATGACGCTTTAAAAAATGTACTGCATTAAACGGTAACGTGATATATACAGGGGTGGACAAAAATATGGAAACACAGGGTATATTAACTGTTAGCACTGAGCTGCCCTTTTGACCCCGGCTTGGCTAAGGGGTTTCCTGCCACATTGGTGTTGACTTCACCTCTTGCCCTGCTCCGGCTGGTAACAGCAGATGAGTGGCTCCACCCCCGACCGATGGAACCTTGTTGCTGGGCAGATGGTCACTTTGTCACATTACCTCCACCTACAATCGGTCTGCCTTACTGTAATATCACTTATAAGCCCAGGTGGTTTAGGGCATTTCCTACGGTGTTTCCATACTTTTGTCCACCCCTCTATTTACTGGAGCCTCTCGCTGATTCTCCATCCAGGTTATCAATGATTAATTAGCTGCTTCAATGACAGAAAACGCAAAACCAGCAGGAGGAGGAGACGTTCCCCGCGTGATAGAGGGGATTACAGCATCGGTTACTGCGGCTCCACTGAGCGACGCAGCAAAGTGACAGCCTGCAGGGGGCGAGACGGGTTCAGTGGGGCGAGACGGGCGCCGGCTGCAGCAACGTTACATGCCGTCTGCAGGGAACACAAGCTGAAGTGCAGGAGAAGCCCAGGCCCCCCGCCACGTAACAGAGAAGCCGAGTGTCCGTCCCCCGCTAACACTGCACCCCCCATCCATGTAACAGAAGCCGAGCGTCCGGCCCCCCGCTAACACTAACCCCCACATAACAGAGAAGCCGAGCGTCCGGCCCCCCGCTAACACTAACCCCCACATAACAGAGAAGCCGAGCGTCCGGCCCCCCGCTAACACTGCACCCCCCACCCACGTAACAGAGAAGCCAAGCATCCGTCCCCCGCTAACAGTGCACCCCCCACCTACGTAACAGAAGCCGAGTGTCCGGCCCCCCGCTAACACTGCACCCCCCACACGTAACAGAGAAGCCGAGCATCTGCCCCCCCCGCTAACACTGCACCCCCACCCGCGTAACGGGGAAGCCAAACGTCCGGCGCCCCGCTAACACTGCACCCCCCACCCACGTAACACAGAAGCCGAACATCCGCCCCCCGCTAACACTCCACCCCCACCCGCTTAACGGGGAAGCCGAGCGTCCGGCGCCCTGCTAACACTGCACACCCACACACCGCCCCCCCCCCCACGAAACGGGAAAGCCGAGCGTCCGGCCCCCCGCTAACACTGCACCCCCACCCACGTAACAGAAAAGCCGAGCGTCCGGCCCCCCGCTAACACTGCACCCCCCCACACGTAACAGAGAAGCCGAGCATCTGCCCCCCCGCTAACACTGCACCCCCCACCCACGTAACAAAGAAGCCGAGCGTCCGGCCCCCCGCTAACACTGCACCCCCCACCCACGTAACACAGAAGCCGAACGTCCGGCCCCCTGCTAACACTGCACCCCCACCCCCCCCACCCACGTAACACAGAAGCCGAGCGTCCGGCCCCCCGCTAACACTGCACCCCCCACCCACGTAACACAGAAGCCGAGCGTCCGGCCCCCCGCTAACACTGCACCCCCCACCCACGTAACACAGAAGCCGAGCGTCCGGCCCCCCGCTAACACTGCACCCCCCACCCACGTAACACAGAAGCCGAGCGTCCAGTCCCCCGCTAACACTGCACCCCCACCCACGTAACACAGAAGCCGAGCGTCCGGCCCCCCGCTAACACTGCACCCCCCACCCACGTAACACAGAAGCCGAACGTCCGGCCCCCTGCTAACACTGCACCCCCACCCCCCCACCCACGTAACACAGAAGCCGAGCGTCCGGCCCCCCGCTAACACTGCACCCCCCACCCACGTAACACAGAAGCCGAGCGTCCGGCCCCCCGCTAACACTGCACCCCCCACCCACGTAACACAGAAGCCGAACGTCCGGCCCCCTGCTAACACTGCACCCCCACCCCCCCACCCACGTAACACAGAAGCCGAGCGTCCGGCCCCCCGCTAACACTGCACCCCCCACCCACGTAACACAGAAGCCGAGCGTCCGGCCCCCCGCTAACACTGCACCCCCCACCCACGTAACACAGAAGCCGAACGTCCGGCCCCCCGCTAACACTGCACCCCCCACCCACGTAACACAGAAGCCGAGCGTCCGGCCCCCCGCTAACACTGCACCCCCCACCCACGTAACACAGAAGCCGAGCGTCCGGCCCCCCGCTAACACTGCACCCCACACACGTAACACAGAAGCCGAGCGTCCGGCCCCCCGCTAACATGGCCCCCCATCTGTTTTTCTTTGCAGGGAGACAAGCTGCAGGCAATTTGGCCACGAAGCTCCGTATGTCAGCGGCGGACTAGGCGTCCGGATGGTGAGTAGCCCTGATGGCGGTGTTCACACGCAGGATGGGTGGGGAAGCTGCGGCAGACCTTCAGTGGAGGCGTGGCGTTACGTGGCGCCTGCTGGTGGACTGTCCGCGGAAGCAGATAAAGCTTGACGTTATTGCATCGTATGAAGAACCTCTGCCTGTGTGCACCCGGGGCCCTCAGACCTGCTGACATGCTGCACAAGTGACATCACGTATGTAGGTGATACAGGAAGTGACATCACGTATGTAACTGACTCCCATCCGGTGTCCGTTTAACCCCTTATATGGCGCTTAGTCCTGGGCTGTAATCCCCTCTGATAGTCAAAATGCGGTGCAGGATTAAAGCCTCTGCTGCTGCAATCAAGCAGGAGCAGGTTGGGTCCTCGGCTGTCAGTCATAGCTGAGTACCCGCAGGAGGGAGAAGTGGCTTTTAACCACTTCTGCTCTCCTTTCTTGGCTCAATGAGTGCTATGTACTAAGAGGCGGAAGTGTTATATCCACTACACGAACTGGCGATCATGTGACCGCCGGGTGCCCCCTTTCATAGAAGAGTTGCATGATCCCAGCAGACCCTGAGCAGCTCTGCCATTAGGGGATGTTTCCTTGTAACTGCGGCTTCTCTGGACGCCCCAGCTACAGGGGAAAAGTGTGGAATAAAAAATATATATATGTGAATGACCCCCAGAGGTCCTATATGATGTCCCACACACACAGCTCTGCTACATGGTACATCGTACATGTTAGGGGGGTCTTTGATCAGACCGTTCAGCTGATGCTGTCTGCTTCCGAAGTAGTCTTAGGTATGAGTACTCAGACGACGCAGATGGACGACCACATGCACCACGGGATTGTCAAAAGCGGAGTAGAAGTTTATTTTCAAAGTACAGAATTTAAAGAGAAGAATTTGTTAGGTAATTATTCAATCACTGCGCATGTCCGCGGGCGCTGGACATCTGGAGGCACCATTAACAATACTCCTAACAAGACACCTTCCCAGGACAGTACAACATATTAGGATCAGTTTATCAAAAGTAAAAAGTATTCAAGGATACTTTCCCAGAAGGGAAGAAAAAGGAGGACAGATAAGAACTCGTGTGAGAGAAAAGGGAGGATAGATAAGAACTCGTATGAGAGAATGGGGAGGATGGATAAGAACTCGTGTGAGAGAATGGGGAGGATGGATAAGAACTCGTATGAGAGAAAAGGGAGGATGGATAAGAACTCCTGTGAGAGAAAAGGGAGGATAGATAAGAACTGGTGTGAGAGAATGGGGAGGATGGATAAGAACTGGTGTGAGAGAATGGAGAGGATGTATAAGAACTCGTGTGAGAGAATGGGGAGGATGGATAAGAACTCGTATGAGAGAATGGGGAGGATGGATAAGAACTGGTGTGAGAGAAAAGGGAGGATAGATAAGAACTCGTGTGAGAGAATGGGGAGGATGGATAAGAACTCCTATGAGAGAATGGGGAGGATGGATAAGAACTCGTGTGAGAGAATGGGGAGGATGGATAAGAACTCGTGTGAGAGAATGGGGAGGATGGATAAGAACTCGTGTGAGAGAAAAGGGAGGATAGATAAGAACTGGTGTGAGAGAATGGGGAGGATGGATAAGAACTGGTGTGAGAGAATGGAGAGGATGTATAAGAACTCGTGTGAGAGAATGGGGAGGATGGATAAGAACTCGTATGAGAGAATGGGGAGGATGGATAAGAACTGGTGTGAGAGAAAAGGGAGGATAGATAAGAACTCGTGTGAGAGAATGGGGAGGATGGATAAGAACTCCTATGAGAGAATGGGGAGGATGGATAAGAACTCGTGTGAGAGAATGGGGAGGATGGATAAGAACTCGTGTGAGAGAATGGGGAGGATGGATAAGAACTCGTGTGAGAGAATGGGGAGGATGGATAAGAACTCGTGTGAGAGAATGGGGAGGATGGATAAGAACTCGTGTGAGAGAATGGGGAGGATGGATAAGAACTCGTGTGAGAGAATGGGGAGGATGGATAAGAACTCGTGTGAGAGAATGGGGAGGATGGATAAGAACTCGTGTGAGAGAATGGGGAGGATGGATAAGAACTCGTGTGAGAGAATGGGGAGGATGGATAAGAACTCGTGTGAGAGAATGGGGAGGATGGATAAGAACTCGTGTGAGAGAATGGGGAGGATGGATAAGAACTCGTGTGAGAGAATGGGGAGGATGGATAAGAACTCGTGTGAGAGAATGGGGAGGATGGATAAGAACTCGTGTGAGAGAATGGGGAGGATGGATAAGAACTCGTGTGAGAGAATGGGGAGGATGGATAAGAACTCGTGTGAGAGAATGGGGAGGATGGATAAGAACTCGTGTGAGAGAATGGGGAGGATGGATAAGAACTCGTGTGAGAGAATGGGGAGGATGGATAAGAACTCGTGTGAGAGAATGGGGAGGATGGATAAGAACTCGTGTGAGAGAATGGGGAGGATGGATAAGAACTCGTGTGAGAGAATGGGGAGGATGGATAAGAACTCGTGTGAGAGAATGGGGAGGATGGATAAGAACTCGTGTGAGAGAATGGGGAGGATGGATAAGAACTCGTGTGAGAGAATGGGGAGGATGGATAAGAACTCGTGTGAGAGAATGGGGAGGATGGATAAGAACTCGTGTGAGAGAATGGGGAGGATGGATAAGAACTCGTGTGAGAGAATGGGGAGGATGGATAAGAACTCGTGTGAGAGAATGGGGAGGATGGATAAGAACTCGTGTGAGAGAAAAGGGAGGATAGATAAGAACTCGTGTGAGAGAATGGGGAGGATGGATAAGAACTCGTGTGAGAGAAAAGGGAGGATAGATAAGAACTCGTGTGAGAGAATGGGGAGGATGGATAAGAACTCCTATGAGAGAAAAGGGAGGATAGATAAGAACTCGTGTGAGAGAAAAGGGAGGATAGATAAGAACTCGTGTGAGAGAAAAGGGAGGATAGATAAGAACTGGTATGAGAGAAAAGGGAGGATAGATAAGAACTCGTGTGAGAGAAAAGGGAGGATAGATAAGAACTCGTGTGAGAGAAAAGGGAGGATGGATAAGAACTCGTGTGAGAGAATGGGGAGGATGGATAAGAACTCCTATGAGAGAAAAGGGAGGATAGATAAGAACTCGTGTGAGAGAATGGGGAGGATGGATAAGAACTCGTGTGAGAGAATGGGGAGGATGGATAAGAACTCCTATGAGAGAAAAGGGAGGATAGATAAGAACTCGTGTGAGAGAATGGGGAGGATGGATAAGAACTCGTGTGAGAGAATGGGGAGGATGGATAAGAACTCGTGTGAGAGAATGGGGAGGATGGATAAGAACTCGTGTGAGAGAATGGGGAGGATGGATAAGAACTCGTGTGAGAGAAAAGGGAGGATAGATAAGAACTCGTGTGAGAGAATGGGGAGGATGGATAAGAACTCGTGTGAGAGAAAAGGGAGGATAGATAAGAACTCGTGTGAGAGAATGGGGAGGATGGATAAGAACTCCTATGAGAGAAAAGGGAGGATAGATAAGAACTCGTGTGAGAGAAAAGGGAGGATAGATAAGAACTCGTGTGAGAGAAAAGGGAGGATAGATAAGAACTGGTATGAGAGAAAAGGGAGGATAGATAAGAACTCGTGTGAGAGAAAAGGGAGGATAGATAAGAACTCGTGTGAGAGAAAAGGGAGGATGGATAAGAACTCGTGTGAGAGAATGGGGAGGATGGATAAGAACTCCTATGAGAGAAAAGGGAGGATAGATAAGAACTCGTGTGAGAGAATGGGGAGGATGGATAAGAACTCGTGTGAGAGAATGGGGAGGATGGATAAGAACTCCTATGAGAGAAAAGGGAGGATAGATAAGAACTCGTGTGAGAGAATGGGGAGGATGGATAAGAACTCCTATGAGAGAAAAGAGAGGATAGATAAGAACTCGTGTGAGAGAAAAGGGAGGATAGATAAGAACTGGTATGAGAGAAAAGGGAGGATAGATAAGAACTCGTGTGAGAGAAAAGGGAGGATAGATAAGAACTGGTATGAGAGAAAAGGGAGGATAGATAAGAACTCAAGGGAGGATAGATAAGAACTCGTGTGAGAGAAAAGGGAGGATAGATAAGAACTCGTGTGAGAGAATGGGGAGGATGGATAAGAACTCGTGTGAGAGAATGGGGAGGATGGATAAGAACTCGTGTGAGAGAATGGGGAGGATAGATAAGAACTCGTGTGAGAGAATGGGGAGGATGGATAAGAACTCGTGTGAGAGAATGGGGAGGATGGATAAGAACTCGTGTGAGAGAATGGGGAGGATAGATAACTCCTATGAGAGAAAAGGGAGGATAGATAAGAACTCATGTGAGAGAATGGGGAGGATGGATAAGAACTCGTGTGAGAGAATGGGGAGGATAGATAAGAACTGGTATGAGAGAAAAGGGAGGATGGATAAGAACTGGTATGAGAGAAAAGGGAGGATAGATAAGAACTCATATGAGAGAAAAGGGAGGATAGATAAGAACTCATATGAGAGAAAAGGGAGGATAGATAAGAACTGGTATGAGAGAAAAGGGAGGATAGATAAGAACTCATATGAGAGAAAAGGGAGGATAGATAAGAACTCAAGGGAGGATAGATAAGAACTCGTGTGAGAGAAAAGGGAGGATAGATAAGAACTGGTATGAGAGAAAAGGGAGGATAGATAAGAACTGGTATGAGAGAAAAGGGAGGATAGATAAGAACTCATATGAGAGAAAAGGGAGGATAGATAAGAACTCAAGGGAGGATAGATAAGAACTCGTGTGAGAGAATGGGGAGGATGGATAAGAACTCGTATGAGAGAAAAGGGAGGATAGATAAGAACTCATGTGAGAGAATGGGGAGGATGGATAAGAACTCAAGGGAGGATAGATAAGAACTCGTGTGAGAGAATAGGGAGGATGGATAAGAACTCGTGTGAGAGAAAAGGGAGGATAGATAAGAACTCGTGTGAGAGAAAGGAGAGGACGGATAACCAGAACAGAAAGAAATACAGAAAGATAATAATTTCAAACAGTGAAATTAAAGCTTATTTTTCTCTATTTTATTTGAGACAGGAGAAAATCTAGAATTAACCCCTCACATACATCACACACAGCTCTGCTACACCCCACACATCTCACACACACAGCTTGGCTCCTCCCACAGCAGTGACATCACCACAGGTCCTTTAGCCCACCGGATCTCTGCGGTGGTGGTAGGTCGGTGTGTTCTGTCAGGACTGGAGAGTTGTGTCTGAGATAATAGCGGTTTAGTTGTATGTGTTATTTTTGTCCTCCCCTTCCAAGAGCACCAACTGTGCTGTTCTGTTGGTCAGACTTTGTGTTTTATATATGTTGTAGGACATTCAATGACATCAGCAGGGGTGGAGCAATGACAGCAGGGGTGGTGCATGAGAAGCACATACATACATACAGGCTTACTCACTCACTCACTTCCAGACAAGTGGTCATTGGTAGTTGGGTAATACAGACGTACATTACCCATTAGCTGCCTCCTCTGATTTGGGGCCTGACCGGATGTTCGCCGCCAGAGTAGTAGGCACCAAGCTATGACGTCACAGGATCACAGCCTACTGTCCCTCAAACACAGCCTCCCAGTGGGGCTCTGCATGCGTTCCGACTAGTATGACAAGCACAGCGCCGCGTGAAACACAACATGCGCTCCACGGCATCAGTAACCCAGAAGTGGAGACTGAACAGTATAATGCGAAGATTTCCGCATCCTCCGTGCGTTGGAGCCGCTCCGATGTTGGTTGAACTCCTTGGTGACAGTCCACGTATGGTAGACTAGCTGATATACCCGGCTTCGCCCGAGTTAATTTGGTACTGGTGTTTATGTGGTGTTCACACGGAAAATCTTATGAAGTCGTGGTTACTTTAGAGATACTGAGGAAAAACATACACTACCGTTCAAAAGTTTGGGGTCACATTGAAATGTCCTTATTTTTGAAGGAAAAGCACTGTACTTTTCAATGAAGATAACTTTAAACTAGTCCTAACTTTAAACAAATGCACTCTATACATTGCTAATGTGGTAAATGACTATTCTAGCTGCAAATGTCTGGTTTTTTGTGCAATATCTACAAAGGTGTATAGAGGCCCATTTCCAGCAACTATTACTCCAGTGTTCTAATGGTACAATGTGTTTGCTCATTGGCTCAGAAGGCTAATTGATGATTAGAAAACCCTTGTGCAATCATGTTCACACATCTGAAAACAGTCTAGCTCGTTACAGAAGCTACAAAACTGACCTTCCTGTGAGCAGATTGAGTTTCTGGAGCATCACATTTGTGGGGTCAATTAAACGCTCAAAATGGCCAGAAAAAGAGAACTTTCATCTGAAACTCGACAGTCTATTCTTGTTCTTAGAAATGAAGGCTATTCCATGCGAGAAATTGCTAAGAAATTGAAGATTTCCTACAACGGTGTGTACTACTCCCTTCAGAGGACAGCACAAACAGGCTCTAACCAGAGTAGAAAAAGAAGTGGGAGGCCGCGTTGCACAACTAAGCAAGAAGATAAGCACATTAGAGTCTCTAGTTTGAGAAACAGACGCCTCACAGGTACCCAACTGGCATCTTCATTAAATAGTACCCGCAAAACACCAGTGTCAACATCTACAGTGAAGAGGCGGCTGCGGGATTTTGGGCTTCAGGGCAGAGTGGCAAAGAAAAAGCCATATCTGAGACTGGCCAATAAAAGAAAAAGATTAAGATGGGCAAAAGAACACAGACATTGGCCAGAGGAAGACTGGAAAAAAGTGTTGTGGACGGATGAATCCAAGTTTGAGGTGTTTGGATCACAAAGAAGAACGTTTGTGAGACGCAGAACAAATGAAAAGATGCTGGAAGAATGCCTGACGCCATCTGTTAAGCATGGTGGAGGTAATGTGATGGTCTGGGGTTGCTTTGGTGCTGGTAAGGTGGGAGATTTGTACAGGGTAAAAGGGATTCTGAAGAAGGAAGGCTATCACTCCATTTTGCAACGCCATGCCATACCCAGTGGACAGCGCTTGATTGGAACCAATTTCATCCTACAACAGGACAATGACCCTAAACACACCTCCAAATTGTGCAAGAACTATTTACAGCAGAAGCAGGCAGCTGGTATTCTATCGGTAATGGAGTGGCCAGCGCAGTCACCAGATCTGAACCCCATTGAGCTGTTGTGGGAGCAGCTTGACCGTATGGTACGCCAGAAGTGCCCATCCAACCAATCCAACGTGTGGGAGATGCTTCTAGAAGCGTGGGGTGCAATTTCACAAGCTTACCTCAACAAATTACCAGCTAGAATGTCAAAGGTGTGCAATGCTGGAATTGCTGCAAAAGGAGGATTCTTTGATGAAAGCAAAGTTTGATGTAAAAACAATGTTATTTCACATACAAATCATTATTTCTAACCTTGTCAATGTCTTGGCTCTATTGTCTATTCATTTCACAACGCATGGTGGGGAATAAGTGGGACTTTTCATGGAAAACACAAAATTGTTTGGGTGACCCCAAACTTTTGAACGGTAGTGTATGTTCACCATTTTGCATAGTTCTCTGCGTTACTCAGGAAACACCACGTGGAGGTAACCATGCAACGTTTCCTTCATATAAAATGACATCAGGAAGTGCGAGAATTAGATTCCGTACATAAAATTTGGACGCTAATTCTTTTGCGCATAGAATTGAATAATCGAGGTGGGACCCATTAGCTTTTCCTATTTATGACATAATCAATGCTCGTGCCAAATTTCCTGTTTCTATGACACCGGAAAGTGAGAAAATTATATCCGTACGTAAACTTTGGATGCTAATTCTTTTGCGCATAGAATTGAATAATTGAGTTGGGACCCATTAGCGTTTCCTATTTATGACACAATCAATGCTTGTGCCAAATTTCATGTTTCTACGACATTGGGAAGTGAGAGAATTAGTAGTGAGTGAGTGAGTCAGGGCTTTCGTCTTTATTGATTTGTGCAGGGTTGTACAGAGGGGGTCCTGGCGCCGAGCCCCTCCCTACACAGCAGGCGGTGGCTGTCTGTGGCCGCGGTTAGGCTGTATTCATACAGGTGATTGTATCATACGAGTCTTCTGCGTTGTGCGGCACAAAACGCGCCCAGAAATAGAAGTTATTTACATATGATAAGAAGACCGCCCAACGCTGCTGCAGCGCAGCTTGGTTCTGGGCCATATCACCAGTGATTTCGCACATGGACCCCACATGTACAGCTAAATGTCTACACAAATAAACGGGGTTGTCAGCCGCACTCGTCAATCTCCCAATCATGGATGTAGTGGTATCAGATGCCGATGTCCAGGGGCGGCGCCGATGTCCAGGGGCGGCGCCGGTGTCCAGGGGCGGCGCCGGCGCCAGTGTCCATGGGAGGCGCCAGTGTCCATGGGCGGCACCGACAGGGTGTGGTAACTACAAACTCCCCACTTAACCATGAGTGACGTTGATTTTCCTCCCATGGTACCAGTATACAGCAGCTGTTTGGACCGGCAGCGTTGGGCTTTTTGAAGCTGGATACCGTATACATGCTGCCACCTCCATTACTTATCATTAACCAATCACCAATACACACCTAATTAACCCCTTCTATCCCTGTCAGAGGGAGGCACATGAGTGACAGCAGCTCCATCCACTCTGCTGCTGAGAACATGCTTACCGCCATCACCGTCTCTTCCTCGCTTCTGCGCATACGCGGGACTCATAATAACTCACACCAGAACACCGCCACTGGTGTCACCCTCTGTGTAGACCAAGTGCGCCCGCGCAGGCTGACAGACATCGCGCGGTACTTTCTATTAGGCTTAATGTGAACTCAGCAGTGTTAATGGGCGCGGGGTATTACCATGACAACCAGGCACTTCACCGCGATCTACAGTACATAGCTAGGTCCCATAGCCAGCATACCACCACCGATCACCTATTGGCACCCCATATATGGACAGACACGCTGCAGGTATCAGCATATGGGGAGTCTACACAACCTCCATAAATAAGCCCCATATGTGGAAAAGACCCTGTCAGGGATTATACAGCATGTAGTCCTATATCCCTTCTAAAGAGCAAATCAAGTGTGGCTGCATAGACTTCTATTGCCCAAAATAATGCAACATAATAACACCATAACCCATGTCACCATGTCACTGCCTGTATGACTCCGGAGGGGCAGAAATCAGCAGAATGCTCCACCAATCACTGTAGAGCGTGTGTCCTCGCGGGCCGCCCCCGCCGGACAATCTAGAGGCCGAGTGAGAAAGTATAAAAAGATTAGAAAACCCGTCACTAGCCATAAACGCCCATCACTAGCCATAAACACCCATCACTATCCATAAACACCATCACTAGGCATCAATGCAAACAGCCACAAGAACAACTATAGATAAGGGGCGGTACTAAACCTGAGGCAGACAATGTATCCACTCTGTGTATCTAATCTATGTATCCACTCTGTATCCAATCTATGTATCCACTCTGTGTATCTAATCTATGTATCCACTCTGTGTATCTAATCTATGTATCTAATCTATGTATCCACTCTATCTCTGTCTTGTTGAGGCCTCTCTCTGTTTCCCCCTCTTATGGGATCTTCTGATCTATTACCCTGAAGCGAAGTTGCTAATCCAATGACCCCGTCCCTCCAATGTCCGGGCACGGGCCGCTCGATTTCACCCTTGTGACTGATTATTCTGGATCTACTTCCATAGTGATCTCCCCTACATAGAGGAGACCCCAATAACTAAAGACGATCGGCAGGTAAAATGATCCCGAACGCAAAAAGACTCCCCTGTATGTGGGGGACTCAACCAGCCCTTTTAGCCTGTTACCATGTGTCCCCAAATCGCTGGATTTACCAGCCCTCCTATGAGGACTTTTAGGAGATGTCGTAACTAGAGATGAGCGAGTAGTGCCTTAGCCGAGTATCTCCCCGCTCGTCTCTAAAGATTCGGGGGCCGGCGGGAAACGACGGGGAAGAGCGGGGAGGAATGGAGGGTAGATCCCCCCCCCCCCCACTCCCCGCCGCAACTCACCCCTGTCACCGGCATCTTTAGAGACGAGCGGGGAGATACTCGGCTAAGGCACTACTTATCTCTAGTCGTAACATCAGAGATAGGTGGGTGACTTCATATAAAGGGGTAGACAGGAGGGCAGGGCAACGGGCGCTATCAACCCATTCTTAAGAACAACACCATGACTATATAAGCAGCGTGAACCCATCAGATCGGCATGGCGCCCCCTGTAGGCCTTATTATCAACCACTGCAGCATTTCCGGATAAACACACGGTTTTCCCATCATGCTCTGAAATGGCGCTATCAAAGAGGCGGGCCTCGCTGTGCTGTCCCCGCCCACATTATAGTGACTGACCGCCCCACACCCGCAACAGAAGGCTCATTAAAACAAGGGGATTAACCCCGTACCTCTTTACTCATTACCACCCAGCGCATGTGACGCGTTTCGGGGGCGCGGACCCTCAGAGCGGCTGCAGACTGCAAACTAGTATGTATATGAGAAGAAAACAAAACATGAACATGATCAGTGAGGCCAAAATTAGGGGCCATGACTGTGTAATTCCTCCGTTGCAGCCGTACGAGGATTGGTTTTTTTTGTGGGATACGTTGTGTGCTTTGCTGCCATCATTTTGGGTACATATGATGTGTTGTATATGCCTTTTTGGGGGGAATTGAGAGGAAAAAAGAAATTCTGCCATTCTTGTTTTTTGTGTTTCACTTTTATGGGGTTCAGTGTGCAGAATAAATCCAGAGCCATTCATTATGTGGTGGGAGGCGTACGCAGGCAAGCGCTCACCTCCCTGCAGTCGTGGGCCGCGCTCGCCTCCCTGCAGTCGTGGGCCGCGCTCGCCTCCCTGCAGTCGTGGGCCGCGCTCGCCTCCCTGCAGTCGTGGGCCGCGCTCGCCTCCCTGCAGTCGTGGGCCGCGCTCGCCTCCCTGCAGTCGTGGGCCGCGCTCGCCTCCCTGCAGTCGTGGGCCGCTCGCCGGCACGCGCTCGCCTCCCTGCCGTCGTGGACCGCCCGCCTCCCTGCCGTCGTGGGCCGCCCGCCTCCCTGCCGTCGTGGGCCGCCCACCTCCCTGCCGTCGTGGGCCGCTCGCCTCCCTGCCGTCGTGGGCCGCTCGCCTCCCTGCCGTCGTGGGCCGCTCGCCTCCCTGCCGTCGTGGGCCGCCCGCCTCCCTGCCGTCGTGGGCCGCCCGCCTCCCTGCCGTCGTGGGCCGCCCGCCTCCCTGCCGTCGTGGGCCGCCCGCCTCCCTGCCGTCGTGGGCCGCCCGCCGGCACGCGCTCGCCTCCCTGCCGTCGTGGGCCGCTCGCCTCCCTGCCGTCGTGGGCTGCTTGTTGAAGGACAACTATTGCGGTTTGTCCTGTTTGTGCAGGACTGTCATACAGATCCGAGGAGCCGTCGTACATCGGGAGACAAGCTAGAGCGAGCGGACAGACTATAAATACATTTGCGCTGTTTACGTCCATTATGCCGTCCTTACCGCACAGAGTATAAAGTAAAGAGGGAAATATTGATAAGAGCCGTGTAACGTGAGGATATAATTGTGCTGTAATGATGTCACCGTCCGACTGTAATGCCGGCTGTAAACATTAGCTATTCTTTGGCAATTATACCCATGTTAGAATGATGTGAAGACTCGTCTCGGGCTCCGGGGCGCTCGGCGCCGCCTGCATGTCATGTTATCATCACCAGAATACTGCAGTGCAGCTTCAATGGCTTCCTGGAAGTAGAAAATACTGCAAGCGACTCACTAATTACCACAGAGAAACATTAACCTTCTAATGTAAATTGGGCTCTAGCTCTTATTCTCAGTTCTCTCTGATCTGGTGGGTGTAGCCTGCGGCTATGATGTCTCCATACACTGTACACATAGGAGAGCAGGATCTCTTCTCTATCTCTGAGCTGGTGGGTGTAGACTGCTGCTATGATGTCTCCATACACTGCACACATAGGAGAGCAGGATCTCTTCTCCATCTCTGAGCTGGTGGGTGTAGACTGCTGCTATGAGGTCTCCATACATTGTACACATAGGAGAGCAGGATCTCTTCTCTATCTCTGAGCTGGTGGGTGTAGACTGCTGCTATGATGTCTCCATACACTGTACACATAGGAGAGCAGGATCTCTTCTCTATCTCTGAGCTGCTGGGTGTAGACTGCTGCGATGATGTCTCCATACACTGTACACATAGGAGAGCAGGATCTCTTCTCTATCTCTGAGCTGGTGAGTGTAGACTGCTGCTATGATGTCTCCATACACTGCACACATAGGAGAGCAGGATCTCTTCTCTATTCCTGAGCTGGTGGGTGTAGACTGCTGCTATGATGTCTCCATACACTGTACACATAGGAGAGCAGGATATCTTCTCTATCTCTGAGCTGGTGGGTATAGACTGCTGCTGTGATGTCTCCATACTCTGTACACATAGGAGAGCAGGATATCTTCTCCATCTCTGAGCTGGTGGGTGTAGACTGCTGCTATGATGTCTCCATACACTGTACACATAGGAGAGCAGGATCTCTTCTCTATCTCTGAGCTGGTGGATGTAGACTGCTGCTATGATGTCTCCATACACTGTACATATAGTAGAGCAGGATCTCTTCTCTATATCTGAGCTGGTGGGTGTAGACTGCTGCTAGGTCGTCTCCATACACTGTACACATAGGAGAGCAGGATCTCTTCTCTGTCTCTGAGCTGGTGGGTGTAGACTGCTGCTATGATGTCTCCATACACTGTACACATAGGAGAGCAGGATCTCTTCTCCATCTCTGAGCTGGTGGGTATAGACTGCTGCTATGATGTCTCCATACACTGTATACATAGGAGAGCAGCATCTCTTCTCTGTCTCTGAGCTGGTGGGTGTAGACTGCGGCTATGATGTCTCCATACACTGTACATATAGGAGAGCAGGATCTCTTTATCTCTGAGCTGGTGGGTGTAGACTGCTGCTATGATGTCTCCATACACTGTACACATAGGAGAGCAGGATCTCTTCTCTATCTCTGAGCTGGTGGATGTAGACTGCTGCTATGATTTCTCCATACACTGTACACATAGGAGAGCAGGATCTCTTCTCCATCTCTGAGCTGGTGGGTGTAGACTGCTGCTATGATGTCTCCATACACAGTACATATAGGAGAGCAGGATCTCTTCTCTATCTCTGAGCTGGTGGGTGTAGACTGCTGCTATGATGTCTCCATACACTGCACACATAGGAGAGCAGGATCTCTTCTCTATCTCTGAGCTGGTGGGTGTAGACTGCTGCTATGAGGTCTCCATACACTGTACACATAGGAGAGCAGTATCTCTTCTCTATCTCTGAGCTGGTGGGTGTAGACTGCTGCTATGATATCTCCATACACTGTACACATAGGAGAGCAGGATCTCTTCTCTCTCTCTGATCTGGTGGGTGCAGACTGCTGCTATGATGTCTCCATACACTGTACACATAGGAGAGCAGGATCTCTCCTCTATCTCTGAGCTGGTGGGTGTAGACTGCTGCTATGAGGTCTCCATACACTATACACATAGGAGAGAGCAGGATCTCTTCTCTATCTCTGAGCTGGTGGGAGTAGACTGCTGCTATGATGTCTCTATACACTGTACACATAGGAGAGCAGGATCTCCTCTTATGTTACTGTCGCTGCCCCCTCATAGGTAACAGCAGCTTAGAGAATATTCTAAAACCGTATTGAGCAGTCCACATTTGATTTCAGTAGCTGAAGGACACTAAATAACTTACTAGAAGCATCGATGTGAGTCTCCTTTTCCTTCTCCTCCCTCTCCCCTCTATGGACATCTGTGGGCACCATGAGACAACACTCCACCTCCATTTTCTGCAATCCCTTTTGTTGTTTCTGTTAGTAGAGACAGACTTCACATGACAACAGGCAGTGGACAGCAAATTAGAAGTAAGGGAGCCCCCTAGTGGCAGCGCTTTAGATTCTTCAATCCAAATATATTATTTTAGGTAAAGAAAGTGATTACCTTTTTTACTCCGAAATAAGACCTTGTCTTATATTATTTTTTTGCCCCAAAAGAGGCACAGTGTTTTATTTTCGGTGAGACATCGCAGGCATTCACTGAATGGCTGTGAATGATGGAGCGCCGGCTCTGATTGGCTGGCACTCGATCCAATCACAGCACTCTCTCTTTCTGGTGACAGGGCTTTGAATACCCCGTCTCCAGCAAAAAGTGATATGTCAGCGTGGAGGACTAGCAGGAGGGACTGAGACACCGCCGTCTAGGTGAGTATTTAGGTTTTGTTTTTTTTCATGCAGTTTAGATAGGCCTTATTTTGAGGGTAGGGCTTATTTTTGGGAAGCGCTGTAGTACTTTTGCTCGTTCTCACTTTGGAAACCACATAAACACACGGTCTACATGAGCCTCCAGCGGTATATCGTATTTGTTGCTGCTCTATGGCCTTTGCCGTTGTATTACCACGTATGGCAGGTAAGTGTCCTTGTAGACGAGCCGCTCGCTCATCCCCTCTCATGCGGCCTGTTTGTACCGGCAGATGCAGCGTCGGCTCGTCCAGCCGTTCACATTCTGCCGAGACATGCGGAACGAGCGCCGCGTAAACCGAACGATTAATGAGCGACACAAGGATGGATTTAATGTCTGCAGGAAATGAGCCGTTCTCATCCGTCGTTAACCCCTTGGTGACGCCCCCATTGTCTTTATTACGTCGCAGCTAGGTGGGCTTTACTCCTCAGGGACGTAAAAACATGCTTCTGGTCCACGTGGGCTGTGGACATGACAGCCGACAACCTGGAGCTGTTATGGGGGGCCGGGATATCCCACCCCCGCTCATGCGATCAGCACATGGAGAGCGTCAATCACCTAAAAGTAAATAAAAAGGGGAAAAAAGTTAGTTTCAGCTTTCCTCACGGATCGCATTCAGGAGGGGAGCTGAAATCACTCACCCCGTCCTCCGCGATGTCCCGCACCCTGGGAAATTTAAAATCTCTCTGCTCCGACCAGCTTGTGTAGTCGGGAGTAGAGAGATCACCGGGGGGCCGGTCACATGATCAGTGTTAGCCAATGGATAACAGCCATCAGTTAAAGTAAAAAAAAAAATATATAGTTTCAACTCCCCTCATGGATCATATCCACGAGGGGGATCATATCCACGAGGGGGGTCATACCCATGGGGGGGGGGGGGGATCATATCCACGAGGGGGGCCATACCCACGGGGGGGGGGGGGATCATATCCACAGGGGGGGGGTCATACCCACGGGGGGGGGGATCATATCCACAGGGGGGGGTCATACCCACGGGGGGGGATCCTATCCACGAGGGAGATCCTATCCACGAGGGAATAATATCCACGAGGGGGATCCTATCCATGGGGAAATCATATCCACGGGGGGGCGATCATATCCACGAGGGGGATCATATCCACGGGGGGGGGGGGGGGGGGGAGAAATCATATCGACGAGGGGGGTCATATCGACGAGGGGGATCATATCCACGGGGGGATCATATCCACGAGCGGGATCCTGTCCACGAGCGGGATCCTGTCCATGAGGGAGATCCTATCCATGAGGGAGATCATATCCACGAGGGGGATCATATCCACGAGGGGGATCATATCCACGGGGAGGGGGGATCATATCCACGGGGGGATCATATCTGTGAGGGAATAATATCCACGAGAGGGGATCATATCCACGAGGGGGGGGGGGGAATCATATCAACGAGGGGGATCATATCCATGAGTGGAGATGAAGTGACGTACCTAAGGCCCCCGGATCTATCCGTAACCATTAGGTTGTCGGCTGCGTTGATCACCTTTGCTCGTTTGTACGGTCTCTGGCCGGCTGCCCATGTACGAGTCGGGTTCTGCATGTGGGCTCCCACAGCAACATCCGGCTGTGACCCCGGCCGGCCACCATGCGTATATTCGCTCTTCTGTATTGCGGCCGCTCGCCGTTGGACATGCACAGTACAGAGGTTTCTCCCGCGCCGTCGCTAGGCGATGATGTCGGTACCTGCGGCCTACCCACAATGTCCATTGCGGATGAGCTGCGAGGTTGATGGCTTCCGTTGGCTGCAGTGGAAGCCGTCCGTACGGATTCTGCGCAAAAATAGGACATGCTGCGACTTTTAAATCCGCTTGCGTAAATCGCTATCTGCTCATCTGAGCCGACATGCGAATGTTCTGTGTTTACAATAGGTGTGGATACCGTAGATCGTCCGTGCGGGTGACAATCATGGGGGCCGCAATTGAAATCTGTCATGTGAAGCCGGCCTGTGTGATGGCTGGGGCACGAGCTGTGACGGCACACTCCGCAGCAAGTGCCGGTGGCACGGGTATTATCAGCGCCTGCATGCTGAGGAGCTCCAGTACTGCAGGCAGGGGGCACTGTAACAGTTTGTACTGCGGTGGGCCGGCTGCCTGCAGGGGGCTCTGTAACAACTTGTACTGCGGTGGGCTGGCTGCCTGCAGGGGGCTCTGCAACAGTTTGTACTGCGGTGGGCCGGCTGCCTGCAGGGGGCTCTGCAACAGCTTGTACTTGGGTGGGCCGGCTGCAGGCAGGGGGCTCTGTAACAGCTTGTACTGTGGTGGGGCGGCTGCAGGCAGGGGGCTCTGTAACAGCTTGTACTGCGGTGGGCCGGCTGCAACCAGGGGGCACTGTAGCAGCTTGTACTGCGGTGGGCCGGCTGCCTGCTGGGGGCTCTGCAACAGCTTGTACAGTGGTGGGCCGGCTGACTGCAGGGGGTTCTGTAACAGCTTGTACAGTGGTGGGCCGGCTGCAGCCAGGGGGCACTGTAGCAGCTTGTACTGCGGTGGGCCGGCTGACTGCAGGGGGCTCTGTAACAGCTTGTACTGTGGTGGGACGGCTGCAGGCAGGGTGCTCTGTAACAGCTTGTACTGTGGTGGGCTGGCTGCCTGCAGGGGGCTCTGTAACAGCTTGTACTGTGCTGTGCCGGCTGCCTGCAGGGGGCTGTGTAGCAACTTGTACTGGGGTGGGCTGGCTGCAGCCAGGGGGATCTGTAACAGCTTGTACTGGGGTGGGCTGGCTGCCTGCAGGGGGCTCTGTAACAGCTTGTACTGTGGTGGGCCGGCTGCAGCCAGGGGGCTCTGTAACAGCTTGTACTGGGGTGGGCCGGCTGCAGGTGGGGGCTCTGTAACAGCTTGTACTGTGGTGGGCCGGCTGCCTGCAGGGGGCTCTGTAACAGCTTGTACTGGGGTGGGCCGGCTGCAGGTGGGGGCTCTGTAACAGCTTGTACTGTGGTGGGCCGGCTGCCTGCAGGGGGCTCTGTAACAGCTTGCACTGCGGTGGGCCGGCTGCCAGCAGGGGGCTCTGTAACAGCTTGTACTGTGGTGGGCCGGCTGCAGCCAGGGGGCTCTGTAACAGCTTGTACTGTGGTGGGCCGGCTGCAGCCAGGGGGATCTGTAACAGCTTGTACTGTGGTGGGCCGGCTGCAGGCAGGGGGCTCTGTAACAGCTTGTACTGGGGTGGGCCGGCTGCCTGCAGGGGGCTCTGTAACAGCTTGTATTGCGGTGGGCCGGCTGCAGGCAGGGGATCTGTAACAGCTTGTATTGCGGTGGGCCGGCTGCAGGCAGGGGATCTGTAACAGCTTGTACTGGGGTGGGCCGGCTGCAGGTGGGGGCTCTGTATCAGCTTGCACTGCGGTGGGCCGGCTGCCAGCAGGGGGCTCTGTAACAGCTTGTACTGTGGTGGGCCGGCTGCAGCCAGGGGGCTCTGTAACAGCTTGTACTGTGGTGGGCCGGCTGCCTGCAGGGGGCTCTGTATCAGCTTGCACTGCGGTGGGCCGGCTGCCAGCAGGGGGCTCTGTCACAGCTTGTACTGTGGTGGGCCGGCTGCCAGCAGGGGGCTCTGTAACAGCTTGTACTGTGGTGGGCCGGCTGCAGGCACGGGCTCTGTAACAGCTTGTACTGGGGTGGGCCGGCTGCAGGTGGGGGCTCTGTAACAGCTTGTACTGTGGTGGGCCGGCTGCCTGCAGGGGGCTCTGTAACAGCTTGCACTGCGGTGGGCCGGCTGCCAGCAGGGGGCTCTGTAACAGCTTGTACTGTGGTGGACCGGCTGCCTGCAGGGGGCTCTGTTACAGCTTGTACTGTGGTGGGCCGGCTGCCTGCAGGGTGCTCTGTAACAGCTTGTACTGGGGTGGGCCGGCTGCAGGCAGGGGGCTCAGTAACAGCTTGTATTGCGGTGGGCCGGCTGCAGGCAGGGGATCTGTAACAGCTTGTACTGGGGTGGGCCGGCTGCAGGCAGGGGGCTCAGTAACAGCTTGTATTGCGGTGGGCCGGCTGCAGGCAGGGGGCTCAGTAACAGCTTGTATTGCGGTGGGCCGGCTGCCTGCAGGGGGCTCTGTAAAAGCTTGTACTGTGGAGGGCCGGTTGCAGGCAGGGGGCTCTGTAACAGCTTGTACTGTGGTGGGCCAGGTGCCTGCAGGGGGCTCTGTAAGAGCTTGTACTGCGGTGGTCCGGCTGCAGGCAGCGGGCTCTGTAACAGCTTGTACTGCGGTGGGTCGGCTGCAGGCAGGGGGCTCTGTAACAGTTTGTACTGTGGTGGGCCGGCTGCAGGCAGGGGGCACTGTAACAGCTTGTACTGCGGTGGTCCGGCTGCAGGCAGGGGGGTCTGTAACAGCTTGTACTGCGGTGGGCCGGCTGCCTGCAGGGGGCTCTGCAACAGCTTGTACAGTGGTGGGCCGGCTGCAGGCAGGGGGCTCTGTAACAGCTTGTACTGCGGTGGGCCGGCTACCTGCAGGGGGCTCTGTAACAGCTTGTACTGCGGTGGGCCGGCTGCCTGCAGGGGGCTCTGTAACAGCTTGTACTGCGGTGGGCCGGGTGCCTGCAGGGTGCTCTGTAACAGCTTGTACTGCGGTGGGCCGGCTGCCTGCAGGGGGCTCTGTAACAGTTTGTACTGGGGTGGGCCGGCTGCAGGCAGGGGCTCTGTAACAGCTTGCACTGTGGTGGGCCGGGTGCCTGCAGGGGGCTCTGTAACAGTTTGTACTGCGGTGGGCCGGCTGCAGGCAGGGGGCTGTGTAACAGCTTGTACTGCGGTGGGCCGGGTGCCTGCAGGGGGCTCTGTAACAGCTTGTACAGTGGTGGGCCGGCTGCCTGCAGGGGGCTCTGTAACAGTTTGTACTGCGGTGGGCCGGGTGCCTGCAGGGGGCTCTGTAACAGCTTGTACTGTGGTGGGCCGGGTGCCTGCAGGGGGCTCTGTAACAGCTTGTACTGTGGTGGGCCGGCTGCAGGCAGGGGGCTCTGTAACAGCTTGTACTGCGGTGGGCCGGCTACCTGCAGGGGGCTCTGTAACAGTCTGTACTGCAGTGGGCCGGCTGCAGGCAGAGGATCTGTAACAGCTTGTACTGCGGTGGGCCGGCTGCAGGCAGGGGGCTCTGTAACAGCTTGTACTGCGGTGGGCCGGCTGCAGGCAGGGGATCTGTAACAGCTTGTACTGCGGTGGGCCGGGTGCCTGCAGGCGGCTGTGTAGCAACTTGTAGTCATTGTTTTGGCTTCTCCATGACGACCACAGAACTTTGTGCACTGACTTCAACTGCCAAGTGGTGGGGACAGGTCGCTGCGGTCACACAGTGCAGCTGTACAATGTGGTCCTGGACTGAAGTCCTGTCCTGGAATGTGGTGAGTCACCCCAAGAGCTGACACTCGCTTCCGCTTGTATTTGCAGCCTGTTTTCTCTACAAGTAAGGGGGGGGCTGCAGTTGGGTTCCCGGCGTCGGTGTATTTGAGGTGCAGATGGGTCCCCTGTGTGTCTGGCACTGGTCACACATAGTGGCCCCTGTGCTTTGTAGTTAGGGCCGCGCTGCAGAATGTAACAATGGACGTTTACATGCAGGGTTGTTGTGAGGCCGCCTGCACATAAAGGGTTTACATGGTGGGACCCGCGGTCGGCGTCCGCGCACATACCGCTCGTAGCACGTTATGGAGAAGCGCTTCTCCCTGCACTCACGGAAGCTCATTGCGATTTCTGCGAGCAGAGGAAAAAATCGCAGGATGCTGTACTTTTGCGCGGTGTCCACAGGGACGGCTTCCATTGAAGACCTTGTGGATTGATGGCGGGTACCAGGGTCATCGCCTGGTGACGGCGCGGGGAAAAGGAACATTTTAAAAAAATCCATACTGCGCTTGACCACCGGCGTCTCTCTGCAGCCATCCGCTGCGCGGGGAAAGAAGATGAACGACCGATACGCGGGGTCGCCGGCTACCACTGTGGGCTCCCGCATGTGGCATCCAACCCGTTTGTGTGCAGGCCGCCTTAGTCAGGTTTTTTGGTGTTTGTGGAATAGATGCTGATTGTGTAGCACCTGGGCTGTCCGGGAGGGCCGCCATCGCTGCTAGTCTTTAATTTACGTTTAGCATTTGTGTCGGGGAAAGCTTCTGAGGTATCATATCGGGTGAACCCAGACCCCCGTAGTAAAATGACACACTTAGATATTTACCGCGGCCGCTGGCATCCAGCGCTGCTGCCACGCTTGTTGTTACAGGTGATCGCTGCAGCATAGTGGCGCTCAGGCTGTGGGCTCTGGTGCCAGAAGAGCGAGTGCAGATGCTGCAGCGTAGAGGGGTTCCTCGGCACCTCCTTAACCCCTTAGTTACTGTTTTGGCCCGGGGGGGCTGGAGGGGTTTTGAGAAGTTTTCATTTCCACTTTTAAAGGCCAGATCTTCCGCACGCCGCCGCGGCCGCAGGAGGGGCGCTGGTTGTGCGGCGCGGCAGTCCTTACTGATACCAGCAATTAGCTGCATGTAATGAATCTTTTATTATTTTTGGGGGAGGCAGGAAGAGAATATTTCATATCTGCCATTCGTTGCTTGTTGCTGTTTAGCGCGTTTCGGGTTCACGTGGCTTTTTATAAATCCCTTTTATGGCGGGTTTTTTTTTTTTTTAGACAAGATGCACTTTGGTTCCGTTTTGTTTTTACGAAGCGTTTGCCGTAACAGAATGTTTCCACAGCGGGGGATAAGACTTCCTGAAATTCCTTGCTGCGGAATTACTAATCGTGTGCGGAGCCACCCTGAGGAAGGTGGTGCGGCGCGGCCCGCTCTGCAGCCTCACCGGGGGGGGTCTTCTGCTCAGCAGCCCTCTGCCTCCTCTTTGGCTGCCTGTCCACGGCCGAGCTTGCATTGCGTTCCCCGCGTTGCTATGCAGAGTGCTTCCCCCCTGTGTCCACGAGCGGAGAAGACGTGAATCATTGCAATTCCCCACTCACGGCCGGCAAATCGCAGCATGCGATAGGCTGACCGTCGGAGATCCGTCTGCCGGCTCCCGTGGTGGTGATCTGCTCCCGTGGACAGGCGGCCTTCCTCCTCATCTCTTCTTTCTCTCTCGTCCACATTTTGCATTTTACCGTTTCCTGAAGATAGAAATGACCGCCGACGTTTCCCTGCAGCCCGGGGGATTTCCTCAGTCGCTTCATTGCTGTAAATCTAGAACTTTCTTCACTTCTATTGCTGTGTGACTTTATGACAATGTTTTTAGCTGTAGGTTTTGGGACCTGCGTGTCAGTTATCCCCCATGTGGTTGCAGCTACTCCACCCCTTCACAACCACTGATGCTGCATTCACGTTGCTGCAGCCTGGGCTCCATGCAGCAGCGGCCCCCATCATCCCCAACAGGTAGAACACCCAAAACAGGCTGTCTGGATGCCGTCACTGAGACCTGATTGGTTCCAGTTCCAATGATGTCACCACTGACAGCCAATCACAATGCTTCCAACTGCCGCGGGGTGTCAGCGCTGTGAACATGTTACTGTCAGTGTGAGATCGGAGGAGTATATGTAAAACACACGAGCTCCGCATTAACCCCTTCCATTACCGTCACCTCTATTATGTAGATAGTGCCGGTGATTGTATGATGTCGGGTTACTAGAAATAGCTTACATCTATAGGGATGTGTTCACACCAGCAGATGTCAGTGCAGATTCTGCCACAGATCTGATCTCACATCTATAGGGATGTGTTCACACCAGCGGATGTCAGTGCAGATTCTGCCACAGATCTGATCTCACATCTATAGGGATGTGTTCACACCAGCGGATGTCAGTGCAGATTCTGCCACAGATCTGATCTCACATCTATAGGGATGTGTTCACACCAGCGGATGTCAGTGCAGATTCTGCCACAGATCTGATCTCACATCTATAGGGATGTGTTCACACCAGCGGATGTCAGTGCAGATTCTGCCACAGATCTGATCTCACATCTATAGGGATGTGTTCACACCAGCAGATGTCAGTGCAGATTCTGCCACAGATCTGATCTCACATCTATAGGGATGTGTTCACACCAGCGGATGTCAGTGCAGATTCTGCCACAGATCTGATCTCACATCTATAGGGATGTGTTCACACCAGCGGATGTCAGTGCAGATTCTGCCACAGATCTGATCTCACATCTATAGGGATGTGTTCACACCAGCGGATGTCAGTGCAGATTCTGCCACAGATCGGATCTCACATCTATAGGGATGTGTTCACACCAGCGGATGTCAGTGCAGATTCTGCCACAGATCGGATCTCACATCTATAGGGATGTGTTCACACCAGCAGATGTCAGTGCAGATTCTGCCACAGATCAGATCTCACATCTATAGGGATGTGTTCACACCAGCGGATGTCAGTGCAGATTCTGCCACAGATCCGATCTCACATCTATAGGGATGTGTTCACACCAGCAGATGTCAGTGCAGATTCTGCCACAGATCTGATCTCGCATCTATAGGGATGTGTTCACACCAGCGGATGTCAGTGCAGATTCTGCCACAGATCTGATCTCACATCTATAGGGATGTGTTCACACCAGCGGATGTCAGTGCAGATTCTGCCACAGATCTGATCTCGCATCTATAGGGATGTGTTCACACCAGCAGATGTCAGTGCAGATTCTGCCACAGATCTGAAATCGCATCTATAGGGATGTGTTCACACCAGCGGATGTCAGTGCAGATTCTGCCACAGATCCGATCTCACATCTATAGGGATGTGTTCACACCAGCGGATGTCAGTGCAGATTCTGCCACAGATCTGATCTCGCATCTATAGGGATGTGTTCACACCAGCGGATGTCAGTGCAGATTCTGCCACAGATCTGATCTCACATCTATAGGGATGTGTTCACACCAGCGGATGTCAGTGCAGATTCTGCCACAGATCGGATCTCACATCTATAGGGATGTGTTCACACCAGCAGATGTCAGTGCAGATTCTGCCACAGATCAGATCTCACATCTATAGGGATGTGTTCACACCAGCGGATGTCAGTGCAGATTCTGCCACAGATCCGATCTCACATCTATAGGGATGTGTTCACACCAGCAGATGTCAGTGCAGATTCTGCCACAGATCCGATCTCACATCTATAGGGATGTGTTCACACCAGCAGATGTCAGTGCAGATTCTGCCACAGATCTGATCTCGCATCTATAGGGATGTGTTCACACCAGCGGATGTCAGTGCAGATTCTGCCACAGATCTGATCTCACATCTATAGGGATGTGTTCACACCAGCGGATGTCAGTGCAGATTCTGCCACAGATCTGATCTCGCATCTATAGGGATGTGTTCACACCAGCAGATGTCAGTGCAGATTCTGCCACAGATCTGAAATCGCATCTATAGGGATGTGTTCACACCAGCGGATGTCAGTGCAGATTCTGCCACAGATCCGATCTCACATCTATAGGGATGTGTTCACACCAGCGGATGTCAGTGCAGATTCTGCCACAGATCCGATCTCGCATCTATAGGGATGTGTTCACACCAGCGGATGTCAGTGCAGATTCTGCCACAGATCCGATCTCGCATCTATAGGGATGTGTTCACACCAGCGGATGTCAGTGCAGATTCTGCCACAGATCTGATCTCGCATCTATAGGGATGTGTTCACACCAGCGGATGTCAGTGCAGATTCTGCCACAGATCTGATCTCGCATCTATAGGGATGTGTTCACACCAGCGGATGTCAGTGCAGATTCTGCCACAGATCTGATCTCACATCTATAGGGATGTGTTCACACCAGCGGATGTCAGTGCAGATTCTGCCACAGATCTGATCTCACATCTATAGGGATGTGTTCACACCAGCGGATGTCAGTGCAGATTCTGCCACAGATCTGATCTCACATCTATAGGGATGTGTTCACACCAGCGGATGTCAGTGCAGATTCTGCCACAGATCTGATCTCACATCTATAGGGATGTGTTCACACCAGCGGATGTCAGTGCAGATTCTGCCACAGATCTGATCTCACATCTATAGGGATGTGTTCACACCAGCGGATGTCAGTGCAGATTCTGCCGCAGATCTGATCTCACATCTATAGGGATGTGTTCACACCAGCGGATGTCAGTGCAGATTCTGCCACAGATCTGATCTCACATCTATAGGGATGTGTTCACACCAGCGGATGTCAGTGCAGATTCTGCCACAGATCTGATCTCACATCTATAGGGATGTGTTCACACCAGCGGATGTCAGTGCAGATTCTGCCACAGATCTGATCTCACATCTATAGGGATGTGTTCACACCAGCGGATGTCAGTGCAGATTCTGCCACAGATCTGATCTCACATCTATAGGGATGTGTTCACACCAGCGGATGTCAGTGCAGATTCTGCCACAGATCTGATCTCACATCTATAGGGATGTGTTCACACCAGCGGATGTCAGTGCAGATTCTGCCACAGATCTGATCTCACATCTATAGGGATGTGTTCACACCAGCGGATGTCAGTGCAGATTCTGCCACAGATCTGATCTCACATCTATAGGGATGTGTTCACACCAGCGGATGTCAGTGCAGATTCTGCCACAGATCTGATCTCACATCTATAGGGATGTGTTCACACCAGCGGATGTCAGTGCAGATTCTGCCACAGATCTGATCTCACATCTATAGGGATGTGTTCACACCAGCGGATGTCAGTGCAGATTCTGCCACAGATCTGATCTCACATCTATAGGGATGTGTTCACACCAGCGGATGTCAGTGCAGATTCTGCCACAGATCTGATCTCACATCTATAGGGATGTGTTCACACCAGCGGATGTCAGTGCAGATTCTGCCACAGATCTGATCTCACATCTATAGGGATGTGTTCACACCAGCGGATGTCAGTGCAGATTCTGCCACAGATCGGATCTCACATCTATAGGGATGTGTTCACACCAGCGGATGTCAGTGCAGATTCTGCCACAGATCGGATCTCACATCTATAGGGATGTGTTCACACCAGCGGATGTCAGTGCAGATTCTGCCACAGATCTGATCTCACATCTATAGGGATGTGTTCACACCAGCGGATGTCAGTGCAGATTCTGCCACAGATCTGATCTCACATCTATAGGGATGTGTTCACACCAGCGGATGTCAGTGCAGATTCTGCCACAGATCTGATCTCACATCTATAGGGATGTGTTCACACCAGCGGATGTCAGTGCAGATTCTGCCACAGATCTGATCTCACATCTATAGGGATGTGTTCACACCAGCGGATGTCAGTGCAGATTCTGCCACAGATCTGATCTCACATCTATAGGGATGTGTTCACACCAGCGGATGTCAGTGCAGATTCTGCCACAGATCTGATCTCGCATCTATAGGGATGTGTTCACACCAGCGGATGTCAGTGCAGATTCTGCCACAGATCTGATCTCGCATCTATAGGGATGTGTTCACACCAGCGGATGTCAGTGCAGATTCTGCCACAGATCTGATCTCACATCTATAGGGATGTGTTCACACCAGCGGATGTCAGTGCAGATTCTGCCACAGATCTGATCTCACATCTATAGGGATGTGTTCACACCAGCGGATGTCAGTGCAGATTCTGCCACAGATCTGATCTCACATCTATAGGGATGTGTTCACACCAGCGGATGTCAGTGCAGATTCTGCCACAGATCTGATCTCACATCTATAGGGATGTGTTCACACCAGCGGATGTCAGTGCAGATTCTGATCTCACATATAGGTGGGATATGTATTGCGGATAAATGTCAAAATACGCATCAAACCCGCAGCGGCGGGGAAAGCGGAACTTGATGTGTATTTTCAGCTGCGGAAGCTTGGCACCATCTCTGCTACATGTGAGCGAACCGCGAGATTAATGCATTCCATAAACTAGTTATTACATCCCAGGAAGCGGGGAATACGGAGCGCCATACAGGAAAGGGGAACCTAGATGTAAGACGTGACCTAAACGAGGAGATCCGGACGTGATGATCATTGGTGCAGGCAGGGGTTTGTATCTTCAGGTTGTCACAAAAGTAGCAAAAATGACAAATTTTAAACATTTTCTTCAACTTTGACAGTTTATATAAATACACGTAAATCACATCGTCTACGTCTACCACAACGTGCGACAAGCGGCCGCGGTCAGGGTGAGTCGGACGTGTAGAGCCTTTTCCGGGTTATTCTCTGTTAGCGACACACGGGAGACTTCTAAGATTTGGCCTGGTCATTAGGGCACGGACAGGTCTGGTCCTGAAGGGGTTAACCGTTTCTACCTGCGAGCGGCGGAGCGTTTGCCCTTTGGCGCCGTCTGTAACCTGGCTGTCCTTGTTCTTCCAGGAATCGGAGATGGAGCCGCCTTGTGGACGGAGTTACATGCAGGTGCTGTGCGAGAAGTACAGTCCGGAGAACTTCCCCTACCGCAGGGGTCCCGGGGCCGGAGTGCACGTCCCCCCAGGGCCGCAGGTCTCGCCCATGAAAGGTAACAGTCGTCTCTGTAACAATGGCGCACATTCTCTGTAGGGGCTCCTTCACATGAGCTAGTTGTGTTGTCCTACAGGATAGGGAATGATCTGATCGGCGCGGGTGCGATTGCGGAGTGCGTGGAGCGGCGGGCACGTATGGGACTGCCGGAGACCGTGGGGTCCAAGTGCCCAGCTGTCTCAGCGATCCCACTGACATGAATGGTAGCGTGCCGCAGATACTGCCACGTCGTGTGTTCGACAGGTGCCATCGGTGCCACACTCGGCACCTCCATTCATCCCACCATTTCTGGGGTGCCCTGCTGCACTTAACCTGAAGGAAACAGGCAAGCGCTGCACTCAGTCCCACTTTTGTGTTTTTTCGTTGCCTCTTTTTTATGTTCTGCCCCTCAGAGGCTTCTGAAATCAATCAGAAAATGGCATCTTAGAAGCCAAGCGAGTGCAGAAACACCAGCCGGCCACTAGGTGGCAGAAATGTACAGTAAACCTTATCAAAGGAAAGTTCTTACAGCAGAACTGATGGCGGTATACGTCGCCATAAGTAAAGGCGCTGAACAGAGTGGCGCTTGAGCGTGCGAGGAGACGTTCACAGTCCGGGGAAACTTACTTAGAACAGCGTCTTATAAGAATACCCAGAGAGGCGCCAACCTCCTAATGACCTTGGCGCCTGTCTTGCTGCTCCATGCACCATACCTGCGCCAGCTGCTGCGGATGCCAGCTATAACGCACCTTCTGGCGTAAGTTATAGTAAATCCGATGTTAGGTCACGCCCCTTTTTTATTAAGCCAGCCCACTTTTAGAACCGTGGCAGTAGGGGGGGGCACAATAGGCACACGTTTTTGAGTAAGCGGGAGCAAAAGTTTGTGGCTTTTCTTGCAGCAGAAAGTCATAAATGTGTTTGTGTTCTGCTGCGATGGGAGTGACGGAGACGGCCGAGTCCGGCGCTCACCGCTGTCCATCAGCCTCGTAGATGCAATAAGGAGCAGCCGGTCCGTACTTGCATCGCTCCGATCAGCCTCCTCCTTGCTGTGCCCATGTGACTGGACGGGACTCCAGAAGCCATGTTCCAGTGATCGGTGGGCTGTGAGTGGTCAGACGTTTATCGCCTCTCCTCCCCGTTGTGGGACGGCCCCCTCCCCCACTTTTCCCCGTGACCTCGCGCTGTCATGTAATAGTGTTGTTTTGCAGAACTGTTTGCATGGGGCTGATCTAGCGGCTGCGTTCTGCGGACTGACGCGGTTGTCCGCATGTTCTGTGTTGCAGATCGTCTGAACCTTCCGAGTATCCTGGTGCTGAACAGCTGCGGCATCAGCCACGCCGGAGACGAGAGCGAGATCGCGGCCTTCTGTTCCCACGTGTCTGAACTGGACCTGTCTGGTAACAAGCTTGGCGACTGGCAGGAAGTAAGCGGACAATGACGTTCACTCGCGGTCGGCCGACAAGTGAGCCTGCGGCTGCCTGTTGACTGATCCGCTCTTTAGCGCTGCTGTAAAGTCATCCTTGTTGGCAGCACATCTTCCCGCGTAAACAGGGACGCGTATATAGGGGGCAAACTGTCACGACTCACCAGCCGTCACAGTCTTGTGGCATAACGGCCACGACACGGAACAGTCCGGAATCACAATGTCCGCTACATGATGAGGCTTTTGGCACGGGCGTCATGTCGCTGCAGCAGTTACCTTTTGGCATCGTATGTCTAATATTCCTCAGGGTCCCAGTCATTGCAGAGGGTTCCTTGGGAGTCATATGTTGAAGATTTCTTAAGTGTTTTATGTTTCCTGGCCAATCAAGAATAATGGACGTTTATATGCTCCCATCCAACTCTTGTAGAGTGCCCATTGTTTACCAGATTCTCCTGGCTCCACCCTCTTGTCAGATAAGTGTCTTCATATTGGGCTGTTGTATCTGCTGCTGTGTCAGTAGGGACTACTATCTGTTAATTGGCATTCCCGGTTTCTATCTAGGGACCGTGTAGATGGCACAGGTTCGGGACGTAGGGCCGTCCTTATCAGAATGATCGCCCTGCTGTAGGCAGGGGCTTTCCTGTATTAGTGTGGTAGGGCTACATTTCGCCCATTCTGACAAGGGTGACTCCACCCCGAACCTGGACCCTAATCGCCCTATTATTCCCTAATATCAGAAGATGGGGAAGAGGGTTAAGGAAGAGAGAGGGAGGGGGGTTGGAGAAGTGTAGATACCCCACAGCATCCAAAATATCACCAATGGGACCTGAAAGCTCAAAACAATCCCCAATAATGTTTGATCTCTTCCATCGATGGCGCTAAAGAGGGTCTTTATTAGTTTTATCCATCCATTTCACGCCACCAATCACAAGGGCTCGTCGGGGATGAGCGACTAGAAATGTCAGTAATTAAGCAATATCCAGGATCACGTCTATCATTCTTATAGCAGTTCTGTACAAACAGCAGATATCAGAGATCCATCAGTCCATAACAAGATCCCATCCTTTATCTACTCCGTATAGCAGATGGCAGATAACTGCGGGATATAAGCTGACGCCGCCCTCTTGATACGTCCCCCAACCACATCCCCCCTGTGCGCCCGTTCTGTTCCCTTCTCTCTGTTTGGTCCCAGTCTCCCCTTCTCTCATCGAATCACTTCTATTACCTGAGATGTGAAGGACCTTCCGGATGCTTCCACCACCTATGGTTGGCCATGCTTTTATCCCCCTTATTTTCTATGTTCCCTATATGTGTCCACGTACACATATATACCACCGCTTGTGTCCGACAATTCGCAGTATCTGTCCGTATCGCTCTTCCCTGCAGTAATACAGATCTGATATTACTATATCTACCTGCTTCAGGTCTCTCCCAGCCACATATCTGAGCTTTGTGAAGTGCAACCAAGATGTCCCCCAATCTATACCTCCTCCATACGTGATCACTGGTGAGCAGATGGTGGTCTCTTATGTCTGTGGGCCAGAATCCATTAATTAGTTCTCCAATCTCTCGCTGTGAGTTTCCAGTGACCCCAGGCTGTGCATCCTGCTGACTCCTGACCAGGGCTTTAATTAGGTCCGCCCTGTCCCAGTGCAACGTACATCCCTCTGTTAGTATACTTATACGCCACTTATCATATAATGAATGGCCTCATCACATGTAACTCGCTGAAGGACCTGTGAGGACGGTTGGAGTTGGTCAAGGTATTGAAGGACCTGTGAGGACGTCACCGTCATGTTCTAGGGGCGGAGCTCAGAGCTCCAGTGATTCAGCTGCTTCTTGAGACGAAGGACCAGTGATGACGTCAGCGTCCTGTGATCAGGGGCGGGGCATGTAACTCAGTCACTCACGGACAAGTGGTCATTAGTACTTAGATTTGGGTACCCGTCTCCCTCATCGGAGTCCGGTCTAAACGCTTAGAGAGGGACAGTTTCTCGACATTCTGAGATCTTGTCCCTTGGAGACTCCCCATTTGCGGGACCTTGGGGGGGTGGAGGAAGTGATGGCCGGGGAGCTGAGGGGGTGGAGGAAGCGATGGCCGGGGAGCTGAGGGAGTGGAGGAAGTGATGGCCGGGGAGCTGAGGGGGTGGAGGAAGTGATGGCTGGGGAGCTGAGGGGGTGGAGAAAGCGATGGCTGGAGAGCTGAGGGGGTGGAGGAAGCGATGGCCGGGGAGCTGAGGGGGTGGAGGAAGCGATGGCCTGGGAGCTGAGGGGGTGGAGGAAGCGATGGCTGGGGAGCTGAGGGGGTGGAGGAAGCGATGGCTGGGGAGCTGAGGGGGTGGAGGAAGCGATGGCTGGGGAGCTGAGGGGGTGGAGGAAGCGATGGCTGGGGAGCTGAGGGGGTGGAGGAAGCGATGGCTGGGGAGCTGAGGGGGTGGAGGAAGCGATGGCTGGGGAGCTGAGGGGGTGGAGGAAGCGATGGCTGGGGAGCTGAGGGGGTGGAGGAAGCGATGGCTGGGGAGCTGAGGGGGTGGAGGAAGCGATGGCTGGGGAGCTGAGGGGGTGGAGGAAGCGATGGCTGGGGAGCTGAGGGGGTGGAGGAAGCGATGGCCGGGGAGCTGAGGGGGTGGAGGAAGTGATGGCTGGAGAGCTGAGGGGGTGGAGGAAGCGATGGCCGGGGAGCTGAGGGGGTGGAGGAAGCGATGGCCGGGGAGCTGAGGGGGTGGAGGAAGCGATGGCCTGGGAGCTGAGGGGGTGGAGGAAGCGATGGCCGGGGAGCTGAGGGGGTGGAGGAAGCGATGGCCGGGGAGCTGAGGGGGTGGAGGAAGCGATGGCTGGGGAGCTGAGGGGGTGGAGGAAGCGATGGCTGGGGAGCTGAGGGGGTGGAGGAAGCGATGGCTGGGGAGCTGAGGGGGTGGAGGAAGCGATGGCTGAGGAGCTGAGGGGGTGGAGGAAGCGATGGCTGGGGAGCTGAGGGGGTGGAGGAAGCGATGGCTGGGGAGCTGAGGGGGTGGAGGAAGCGATGGCTGGGGAGCTGAGGGGGTGGAGGAAGCGATGGCTGGGGAGCTGAGGGGGTGGAGGAAGCGATGGCTGGGGAGCTGAGGGGGTGGAGGAAGCGATGGCTGGGGAGCTGAGGGGGTGGAGGAAGCGATGGCTGGGGAGCTGAGGGGGTGGAGGAAGCGATGGCTGGGGAGCTGAGGGGGTGGAGGAAGCGATGGCTGGGGAGCTGAGGGGGTGGAGGAAGCGATGGCTGGGGAGTTGAAGGGGTGGAGGAAGCGATGGCTGGGGAGCTGAGGGGGTGGAGGAAGCGATGGCCGGGGAGCTGAGGGGGTGGAGGAAGTGATGGCCGGGGAGCTGAGGGGGTGGAGGAAGTGATGGCCGGGGAGCTGAGGGGGTGGAGGAAGCGATGGCCGGGGAGCTGAGGGGGTGGAGGAAGCGATGGCCGGGGAGCTGAGGGGGTGGAGGAAGCGATGGGAGCTGAGATCCTCCTGCTGGACTGACTGTTTCCTGTTTCTCGAAGGTCAGTAAGATCGTGTCCAACGTGCCTCAGCTGCAGTTTCTGAACCTGAGCTCCAACCCGCTGCACGCGTCCGTCCTGGAGAGGGAATGTGCCGCCACCTTCTCCGGTATCCGTAAGCTGGTCCTCAACAACTGTAAAGTGTCCTGGGAGACGGTCCACACGCTGCTGCTGGAGCTGCCGGAGTAAGTAGGGAGTCGCGGTATGGGGCATCCTTGGTGTCGGACCAATAGAGCGCAGCCCAAATGTAGCCCAAGCCAGAGCCACACAGCGCCATGGGTAATGGCGGAGGGAGGGGGGGGGAGGGGCGGCCACACTCCAGCGGGTTGTAGTCACTGGCAGGGCAGCTTGTAACGCAGGTAGATGAGCTCAGAATAGACAGATTCCTCCCGTGATGCAGACAGGCCCCGGCCGTCTCGCGATTGGATCTTTCCAGTACGGTTGTTTTGCCCGTGACCCCGGAGTGCGGCATAAAGTCACATGACAAGTTTTCCGCGGATCAGTTTCAGTGTGAATCCACATTAGATGGAAGATCCAGCGATCGGAGCGACTTCCAGCGAGGTCGGTCATCAATGCCAACCGTGGGGGGAGTGTCTCCTGGAGAGAGTATTTTGAGAAAACATCCAGCGAAAGAGGATCCTGCGGACGGAAACAACTCATCAGTGAAAGGGGTCGGAGGAGGATGTCAGGAATCGTTCTGACCAACAGGCTGCACAGTCAGCTGAATACAACGCTGGAGCTCCAACTAACGTGTCCGAACGCACAACTCGCCGTTCCTCCGCACGGATGGTATAACAGCGGGCAACCAGTTCCAGCGCCATTGTGTCTAAGAGAAACAGAAAGACTCCAGCGGGCAAAAGAGCGCAAAACTTGTATCACTGAGCAGCGGAGAAACATCCCCTGGTCAGATGGAGCCAGATTTATGTGGTGATGGGAGGGCAGAATTTGGCACAAGCAGCATGAATCGCTGCCCCCTTCCTCCCAGCTGGTGACAGTGCAGTAATAGCGGGGAAGGTTATTTTGGCGCAGGGTCCTGTGATATCAGTGGATGGACGCCATAATGAATTGCTGCAGATCTGAAGGTCCTCCCTTTTCCCTATAAGCGCAGTGTAATAATCATATTGTCCTATTTTCAATATAAATGCAGTGTAATCCAGTTGTATCGTCCATTTTTACTGTATGAGCGCAGTGTAATAGTCATATCACTCATACGGGAAACAGGACACAGTGTAATACAGTCATATCGTCCCGTATGAGCGAAGGGTAATACAGTCGTATCGTCCTGTTTACCGTATGAGCGCAGTGTAATACAGTCGTATTGTTTCGTTCCCCGTATGAGCGCAGTGTAATAGCCCATATCGCCCCTATTTACGGTATGAGCGCAGTGTAATAGCCCATATCACCCCTATTTACGGTATGAGCGCAGTGTAATAGCCCATATCACCCCTATTTACGGTATGAGCGCAGTGTAATAGCCCATATCACCCCTATTTACGGTATGAGCGCAGTGTAATAGCCCATATCGCCCCTATTTACGGTATGAGCGCAGTGTAATAGCCCATATCGCCCCTATTTACAGTATGAGCGCAGTGTAATAGCCCATATCACCCTGTTTCCCGTATGAGCGCAGTGTAATAGCCCATATCGCCCCTATTTACGGTATGAGCGCAGTGTAATAGCCCATATCGCCCCTATTTACGGTATGAGCGCAGTATAATACAGTCGTATCGCCCTGCTTCCTGTATGAGCGCAGTGTAATAGCTCATATCGCCCCTATTTACGGTATGAGCGCAGTGTAATAGCTCATATCGCCCCTATTTACGGTATGAGCGCAGTGTAATAGCCCATATTGCCCCTATTTACGGTATGAGCGCAGTGTAATAGCCCATATTGCCCCTATTTACAGTATGAGCGCAGTGTAATAGCCCATATTGCCCCTATTTACGGTATGAGCGCAGTGTAATAGCCCATATTGCCCCTATTTACAGTATGAGCGCAGTGTAATAGCCCATATTGCCCCTATTTACGGTATGAGCGCAGTGTAATAGCCCATATTGCCCCTATTTACGGTATGAGCGCAGTGTAATAGCTCATATCGCCCCTATTTACGGTATGAGCGCAGTGTAATAGCTCATATCGCCCCTATTTACGGTATGAGCGCAGTGTAATAGCTCATATCGCCCCTATTTACGGTATGAGCGCAGTGTAATAGCCCATATTGCCCCTATTTACGGTATGAGCGCAGTGTAATAGCCCATATTGCCCCTATTTACAGTATGAGCGCAGTGTAATAGCCCATATTGCCCCTATTTACGGTATGAGCGCAGTGTAATAGCCCATATTGCCCCTATTTACAGTATGAGCGCAGTGTAATAGCCCATATTGCCCCTATTTACGGTATGAGCGCAGTGTAATAGCCCATATTGCCCCTATTTACGGTATGAGCGCAGTGTAATAGCCCATATCGCCCCTGTTTACGGTATGAGCGCAGTATAATACAGTCGTATCGCCCTGCTTCCTGTATGAGCGCAGTGTAATAGCTCATATCGCCCCTATTTACGGTATGAGCGCAGTGTAATAGCCCATATCACCCTGTTTCCCGTATGAGCGCAGTGTAATAGCCCATATCGCCCCTATTTACAGTATGAGCGCAGTGTAATAGCCCATATCGCCCCTATTTACGGTATGAGCGCAGTGTAATAGCCCATATCGCCCCTATTTACGGTATGAGCGCAGTGTAATAGCCCATATCGCCCCTATTTACGGTATGAGCGCAGTGTAATAGCCCATATCGCCCCTATTTACGGTATGAGCGCAGTGTAATAGCTCATATCGCCCCTGTTTACGGTATGAGCGCAGTGTAACCCCGTTATTTCATCTTGCAGCCTGGAGGAGCTCTTCCTGTGCCTTAATGACTATGACACCATCGTTAGTTCTCCGGTTTGTTTTCGCTCCCTGAAGCTCCTTCATATCACGGACAATAACCTGCAGGACTGGTCGGATGTCTGTAAGCTGGGCACCATGTTTCCGTGTCTCCACACCCTCGTCCTCGCAAATAACAACATTTTGGCCATTGAGGATTTGGACGGATCGCTCTCCCGGCTGTTTCCAAATCTGCGCTCAATAAGCCTTCATAAATCAGGTGAGGCGCTCTACACGGGTGGAGCGGTGGTGGAGCTGGGGGTCGGGCCCTCTACACGGGTGGAGCGGTGGTGGTGCGGGGGTCGGGCCCTCTACACGGGTGGGGCGGTGGTGGTCCGGGGGTCGGGCCCTCTACACGGGTGGGGCGGTGGTGGTGCGGGGGTCGGGCCCTCTACACGGGTGGGGCGGTGGTGGTGCGGGGGTCGGGCCCTCTACACGGGTGGGGGGTGGAGCGGTGGTGGTGCGGGGGTCGGGCCCTCTACACGGGTGGGGCGGTGGTGGTGCGGGGGTCGGGCCCTCTACACGGGTGGGGCGGTGGTGGTGCGGGGGTCGGGCCATCTACACGGGTGAGGGGTGGAGCGGTGGTGGTGCGGGGGTCGGGCCCTCTACACGGGTGGGGGGTGGGGCGGTGGTGGTGCGGGGGTCGGGCCCTCTACACGGGTGGGGCGGTGGTGGTGCGGGGGTCGGGCCCTCTACACGGGTGGGGCGGTGGTGGTGTGGGGGGTCGGGCCCTCTACACGGGTGGGGGGTGGAGCCCTCTACACGGGTGGGGCGGTGGTGGTGCGGGGGTCGGGCCCTCTACACTGGTGGGGGGTGGAGCCCTCTACACGGGTGGGGCGGTGGTGGTGCGGGGGGCCGGGCCCTCTACACGGGTGGGGCGGTGGTGGTGCGGGGGGCCGGGCCCTCTACACGGGTGGGGCAGTGGTGGTGCGGGGGTCGGGCCCTCTACACGGGTGGGGGGTGGAGCCCTCTACACGGGTGCAGCGGTGGTGGTGCGGGGGCTCGGGCCCTCTACACGGGTGGAGCGGTGGTGGAGCTGGAGCTCGGGCCCTCTACACGGGTGAGGGGTGGAGCGGTGGTGGTGCGGGGGTCGGGCCCTCTACACGGCTGGGGCGGTGGTGGTGCGGGGGTCGGGCCCGCTACACGGGTGGGGGGTGGGGCGGTGGTGGTGCTGGGGGGGGTCGGGCCCTCTACACGGGTGGGGGGTGGAGCGGTGGTGGTGCGGGGGTCGGGCCCTCTACACGGGTGGGGCGGTGGTGGTGTGGGGGGTCGGGCCCTCTACACGGGTGGGGGGTGGAGCCCTCTACACGGGTGGGGCGGTGGTGGTGCGGGGGGTCGGGCCCTCTACACGGGTGGGGCGGTGGTGGTGCGGGGGTCGGGCCCTCTACACGGGTGGGGGGTGGAGCCCTCTACACGGGTGGGGCGGTGGTGGTGCGGGGGTCGGGCCCTCTACACGGGTGAGGGGTGGGGCGGTGGTGGTGCTGGGGGGGGTCGGGCCCTCTACACGGGTGGGGCGGTGGTGGTGTGAGGGGTCGGGCCCTCTACACGGGTGGGGGGTGGAGCCCTCTACACGGGTGGGGCGGTGGTGGTGCGGGGGGTCGGGCCCTCTACACGGGTGGGGCGGTGGTGGTGCGGGGGTCGGGCCCTCTACACGGGTGGGGGGTGGAGCCCTCTACACGGGTGGGGCGGGGGTCGGGCCCTCTACACGGGTGGGGCGGTGGTGGTGCGGGGGTCGGGCCCTCTACACGGGTGAGGGGTGGGGCGGTGGTGGTGCTGGGGGGGGGTCGGGCCCTCTACACGGGTGGGGGGTGGAGCGGTGGTGGTGCGGGGGTCGGGCCCTCTACACGGGTGGGGCGGTGGTGGTGTGGGGGGTCGGGCCCTCTACACGGGTGGGGGGTGGAGCCCTCTACACGGGTGGGGCGGTGGTGGTGCGGGGGGTCGGGCCCTCTACACGGGTGGGGCGGTGGTGGTGCGGGGGTCGGGCCCTCTACACGGGTGGGGGGTGGAGCCCTCTACACGGGTGGGGCGGTGGTGGTGCGGGGGTCGGGCCCTCTACACGGGTGGGGCGGTGGTGGTGCGGGGGTCGGGCCCTCTACACGGGTGAGGGGTGGGGCGGTGGTGCTGCTGGGGGGGGGGGTCGGGCCCTCTACACGGGTGGGGGGTGGAGCCCTCTACACGGGTGGGGCGGTGGTGGTGCGGGGGGTCGGGTCCTCTACACGGGTGGGGCGGTGGTGGTGCGGGGGTCGGGCCCTCTACACGGGTGGGGGGTGGAGCCCTCTACACGGGTGGGGCGGTGGTGGTGCGGGGGTCGGGCCCTCTACACGGGTGGGGCGGTGGTGGTGCGGGGGTCGGGCCCTCTACACGGGTGAGGGGTGGGGCGGTGGTGCTGCTGGGGGGGGGGGGTCGGGCCCTCTATACGGGTGGGGGGTGGAGCGGTGGTGGTGCGGGGGTCGGGCCCTCTACACGGGTGGGGCGGTGGTGTTGCGGGGGGTCGGGCCCTCTACACGGGTGGGGCGGTGGTGGTGCGGGGGGTCAGGCCATCTACCCGGTTGGTGGTGCCCTTCTGGGGCGTCTTGTTGTCTACCATCAGATGGGGACATTAATGAGTGTATCTTCTCTTTCACCATAATGTGCTTCAGAGTATCAGCACTAGGGGGCAGCGCGAGGACTGTATTAGAGCGGTGGTTACGGCTTCAGCTAATGTTACGCATCTTGTAATGAGACGTTTTACAATTTTGCAATGTTCTTTCTGTATCAATTCCTCATGATTTCCAAGATCTCTGCTTGCAGTCATCTCACAGGAGCCTGAAGGGTACGTTTACGCAGTCGTTGTTCCACGTGGTCTCTTTCCACTGCGTATCAGTGGGTAATAAAATACCCCATTTAATTGCACTGGAGGCACAATGTAAGCAAATTTGATGTGGACCTAAAGCCCCAGAGATGGGGAGGGGGGATTATGTCACCGGGTGCCCTTGTTTTTCCCCATGCTGCAGCGGATCCACTTTTCTTGGGGTCTAATTTCATTTTTCGAACATGGCTGGTCAGGTGAACCGCATCGGCCAATGAGCAGCCCGCAGTGTCTTAGACAACCAATGCACCCTCGGGGTTTAATGAGCTCCAGGCAGCAACCATGTTGGAAAACTGGATCACGGGAAAAAGAACGGCAACAGGTAATAAAACTCCTCCGTCTGGACAAAGTTTTGTTCCGGGATCGGAATTGCTACATGTGTGACTTTATCCAGGCTTCTCCCAACAGCGTCTTGGTTGGATTGGAAAAGCATACGCACTTGTCAGAAATGTACGACCCCCCCCCCCCCCACCCCCAGCCACAAACTACATGGAAAGGAAATCTAAAAGTGACCTCATCCCTTTAAATGAACACTAACTTTTCACACAAGTTCTGCTCCTCTGACCGCCTCCGTGTGCCATCAGTTTTGTAACAGGCTGGCATTAAAAAAGTGTTTGTGCATTGCCACCAAAAATCCTGTTTGAAGTGCCCAACACTAGGGGGCTCCCTTCCAGCACTGACTGTAACTACTTGCAACAGAGGGGCGGGCATTCAGAGGCTGCCTGGCAGCTGATTGGAGCAACATGAGAAGTGTGAGAGGAAGTTCCACCCAGTACCGTACTGGCAGAATGACTGATTAGGACACCCCCCACCTGTAAGTAGACAATATATTATATAGTCCTAGGTATAATACATAATGGTAGAGATCTCTGTACTGACCCCTGGTGTAATATACATAGTTATTAGAGCGCCCCCTTGTTACAGTCCTGGGTATAATAGATGATGGGAGAGATCTCTGTACTGACCCCTGGTGTAATATACATAGTTATTAGCGCACCCCCTTGTTACAGTCCTGGGTATAATAGATAATGGAAGTGATCTCTGTACTGACCCCTGATATATCTATACATAGTTATTAGAGCGCCCCCTTGTTACAGTCCTGGGTGTAATAGATGATGGGAGAGATCTCTGTACTGACCCCTGATCTATCTATACATAGTTATTAGAGAGCCCCCTTGTTACAGTCCTGCATATAATAGATGATGGAGAGATCTCTGTACTGACCCCGGATATATTATACATAGTTATTAGAGCGCCCCCTTGTTACAGTCCTGGGTATAATAGATAATGGAGAGATCTCTGTACTGACCCCTGATATATCCATACATAGTTATTAGAGCACCCCCGTGTTACAGTCCTGGGTATAATAGATGATGGGAGAGATCTCTGTACTGACCCCTGATATATCTATACATAGTTATTAGAGCACCCCCTTGTTACAGTCCTGGGTATAATAGATGATGGGAGAGATCTCTGTACTGACCCCTGATATATCTATACATAGTTATTAGGTCGCCCCCTTGTTACAGTCCTGGGTATAATAGATGATGGGAGAGATCTCTGTACTGACCTCTGATATATTATACATAGTTATTAGAGCGCCCCCTTGTTACAGTCCTGGTATAATAGATGATGGGAGAGATCTCTGTACTGACCCCTGATATATTATACATAGTTATTAGAGCGCCTCCTTTTTACAGTCCTTGGTATAAATGAACTGATGATGGGAGAGATCTCTGTACTATCCCCTGATATATCTATACATAGTTATTAGAGCGCCACCTTGTTACAGTCCTGGGTATAATAGATGATGGAGAGATCTCTGTACTGACCCCTGATATATCTATACATAGTTATTAGAGTGCCCCTTGTTACAGTTCTGGGTATAATAGATGATGGAAGAGATCTCTGTACTGACCCCTGATATATCTATACATAGTTATTAGAGTGCCCCCTTGTTACAGTCCTGGGTATAATAGATGATGGGGGAGATCTCTGTACTGACCCCGGATATATTATACATAGTTATTCGAGCGCCCCCTTGTTACACTCCTGGGTATAATAGATGATGGAAGAGATCTCTGTACTGAACCCTGATATATCTATACATAGTTATTAGAGCGCCCCCTTCTTACAGTCCTGGGTATAATAGATGATGGGAGAGATCTCTGTTTTCGGACCCCTGATATATTATACATAGTTATTAGAGCGCCCCCTTGTTACAGTCCTGGGTATAATAGATGATGGGAGAGATCTCTGTACTGACCCCTGATATATCTATACATAGTTATTAGAGCGCCCCCTTGTTACAGTCCTGGGTATAATAGATGATGGGAGAGATCTCTATACTGACCCCTGATATATTATACATAGTTATTAGAGTGCCCCCTTGTTACAGTCCTGGGTATAATAGATGATGGGAGAGATCTCTGTACTGACCCTGATATATTATACATAGTTATTAGAGTGCCCCCTTGTTACAGTCCTGGGTATAATAGATGATGGGAGAGATCTGTTATATTATACATAGTTATTAGAGCGCCCCCTTGTTACAGTCCTGGGTGTAATAGATGATGGGAGAGATCTCTGTACTGACCCCTGATATATCTATACATAGTTATTAGAGCGCCCCCTTGTTACAGTCCTTGGTATAATAGATGATGGGAGAGATCTCTGTACTGACCCCTGATATATTATACATAGTTATTAGAGCGCCCCCTTGTTACAGTCCTGGGTGTAATAGATGATTGGAGAATCTCTGTACTGAACCCTGATATATCTATACATAGTTATTAGCGCACCCCCTTGTTACAGTCCTGGATATAATAGATGATGGAGAGATCTCTGTACTGACCCCGGATATATTATAAATAGTTATTAGAGCGCCTCCTTGTTACAGTCCTGGGTATAATAGATGATGGGAGAGATCTCTGTACTGACCCCTGGTGTAATATACATAGTTATTAGCACATCCCCTTGTTACAGTCCTGGGTATAATAGATGATGGCAGAGATCTCTATACTGAGCGGTGATATATTATACATAGTTATTAGAGCACCCCCTTTGGTACAGCCATGGGTATAATAGGTGATGGGAGAGATCTCTGTACTGACTACTAATATATGTATACATCGTTATTAGAGCGCCCCCTTGTTACAGTCCTGGGTATAATAGATGATGGAGAGATTACTGTACTGTCCCCTGATATATCTATACATAGTTATTAGAGCGCCCCCTTGTTACAGTCCTGGGTATAATAGATGATGGAGAGATCTCTGTACTGTCCCCTGATATATCTATACATAGTTATTAGAGCGCCCCCTTGTTACAGTCTTGGGTATAATAGATGATGGGAGAGATCTCTGTACTGACCCCTGATATATCTATACATAGTTATTAGAGCGCCCCCTTGTTACAGTCCTGGGTATAATAGATGATGGAAGAGATCTCTATTCTGACCCCTGATATATCTGTACATAGTTATTAGAGCGCCCCCTTGTTACAGTCCTGGGTATAATAGATGATGGTAGAGATCTCTGTATTGACCCCTGATATATTATACATAGTTATTAGAGCGCCCCCTTCTTACAGTCCTGGGTATAATAGATGATGGGAGAGATCTCTGTACTGACCCCTGATATACATAGTTATTAGAGCGCCCCTTGTTACAGTCTTGGGTATTATAGATGATGGGAGAGATCTCTGTACTGACCCCGGATATATCTATATATAGTTATTAGAGCGCCCCCTTGTTACAGTCCTGGGTATAATAGATGATGGGAGAGATCTCTGTACTGACCCTGATATATCTATACATAGTTATTAGAGCGCCCCCTTGTTACAGTCCTGGGTATAATAGGTGATGGGAGAGATCTCTGTACTGACTACTAATATATGTATACATCGTTATTAGAGCGCCCCCTTGTTACAGTCCTGGGTATAATAGGTGATGGGAGAGATCTCTGTACTGACTACTAATATATGTATACATCGTTATTAGAGTGCCCCTCAGCCATTTTGTGTAGATTAAATATTCCTAATTTTGATGACCTCTCTGGGTCTTGTAGTCCGCCCATTTGATTTATTACTTTAGTTGCCCCCTTTGTACCCGCTCAAGCCCTGATATGACTTTCTTGAGTCCCGCTGCTCCAAACCGTCCACAATATTCCATGTGTGGTCTGACCAGCGACTTGTAAAGAGGAAGAACAATGTTTTCGTCATGCGCCCCTAGACCTCTTCCGATGCCTGCTTTGATCCTGTTTGCCTTGGCAGCAGCTGCCTGACACTGGTTGCTCCAGTTAAACTTACAGTTTTAATCCCCCCAGTCCTTATCCATGTCGGGGTCCCCAGTGATTTCCTATTCAGTGTGTAATGGTGACGTGTACCCCTCATCTAACACTTTTCCCCCCACTTCTCCAGATCCATTTGCAGTCTCTCTTGCGTTTGTCTTTACGTAGTTTTGTATCATCTGCAAATGTTGATATTTTACTGCACAATCCTTCTAGCGGGTAAATAATAAATACACTACAAAGTATAGGACCCAAAACTGCCCCCTGTGGTACCCCACTAGTAGCCCCTCCAATACTGACCCCTGTGGTACCCCACTAGTAACCTCTCCAATACTGCCCCCTGTGGTACCCCACTAGTAACCCCTCCAATACTGATCCCTGTGGTACCCCACTAGTAACCTCTCCAATACTGCCCCCTGTGGTACCCCACTAGTAACCCCTCCAATACTGACCCCTGTGGTACCCTACTAGTAACCCCTCCAATACTGTCCCCTGTGGTACCCCACTAGTAACCCCTCCAATACTGACCCCTGTGGTACCCCACTAGTAACCCCTCCAATACTGCCCCCTGTGGTACCCCACTAGTAACCCCTCCAATACTGACCCCTGTGGTACCCTACTAGTAACCCCTCCAATACTGCCCCCTGTGGTACCCAACTACTAACTCCTCCAATACTGCCCCCAGTGGTACCCCACTGCTAATCCCTCCAATACAGCCCCCTGTGGTACCCCACTAGTAACCTCTCCAATACAGCCCCCCCGTGGTACCCCACTAGTAACCCCTCCAATACAGCCCCCAGCGGTTACCCACTAGTAACCCCCCAATACTGCCCCCTGTGGTACCCCACTAGTAACCCCTCCAATACAGCCCCCTGTGGTTACTCGCTAGTAACAGTGACCCAGTCAGAGTATGTACCATTTATACCCACCCTCTGTTTCCCATCACTGACCAGTTACCCCCGTACACACATTCTCACCTAGACTGAGTATTCTCATCTTATATACCAACCTTTTATGTGGCACAGTATCAAAAGCTTTGGAAAAGACACACAAGATCCAGTGACTCCCCGGTGCAGTCTAGAACGTACCTCCTCGTAGCAGCTGATCATGTTGGTGTGACGGGAGCGATCTCTCATAAACCTGCTGATACGGAGTTATACAGCTATTTTCCATGAGGTCCTCCAGGATGGCGTCTCAGAAACCCTTCAAACATGTTATCCACAATAAAACTTACCAGCCTGTAGTTTCCAGAAGTTTGACCCCTACTTGAATATCGGCACCATGTTAGCTGTGCGCCAATCCAGTAGAACAGACCTCGTCACTACAGAGTCCTTAGATATAAGAAACAAGAGTCTGTGTATCATATTACTTAATTCCCTTAAAACCCGGGGGTGCATGCAATCGGGATCGGCTATTTGTTGGTTTTAATCTTTTTAAGTCGGCTCTGCACTTCTTGGGTTAGTCTGGGGACATTTAGTGGAGAGTTTACTTTATCACTCTGCATCTCATCTGACATTTCACTTTCCTTTGTGAATACACAGGAGAAAAAACTATTTAATAGATTTGCTTTCTCCTACATTATTTATTAAAGGGCCAGCACTTTCAGTTTTAAATCTTTTTACTATTTTTATATCATTAAAGAACAGTTTAGGGTTAGTTTTACTCTCTTTGGCAATAAGTCTCTGTCCCTAAATCTGATTTGTACATAATTTATTTCTTTCCTTACAGGTTTTTAGTGCTTCTTCGCTGCCTTCTTCTTGTAGTAATTTCAATGCTTTATTTTTGCTGTTTCTTCCCCCCTTACATTGTTATTGAGCCACATTGGTTTTCTCCTATTACCTTACAGGAATAAAAGACTTAGTATGAGCCGCTCACAGTAAGTAATTAGGATGTTCTTAAACGTTTCCCATTTATTGTTCGTACTCTTATTTTTGAGGACTTTGTCCCAGTCAGTAAGGTTTAGGATATCTCTGAGCTGATGGAACTTGGCCTTCCTAAAGTTTAGTATTTTTGAAGCTCCCCTATAAAATTCATTTTTGAAAGACAAGTCGAAATGTATTATATTCTGGTCACTATTTCCCAGGTGCCCCCCAGCCTGCACCTCTGTTATTCTGTCAGGTCGGTTGGTTAGTATTAGGTTCAAAATGGCCGCCCCAATAGTAGGGTCCCGTACAAGTTGGGTAAGATAATTATCTTTAGTTATTGACAGAAACTTATTACCTTTATGAGATCTGCAGGTTTCTTACCTCCCAGTTTATATCCGGACAGTTACCGTCCCCCATAATCATTACCTCATTGTGAGTCTCTGCTTCATCTGTTTGATTCAATAATAGCTTTTCAGTGGCTTCTGTTATAGTTGGTGTCTGTAGAAAACCCCTAGGAGGATGTTATTGTTGTTTTTCTGTTTATGTATTTCTACCCATAGAGACTCCACACTTTCATCTCCCTCCCATATATCTTCCCGTAATGTGGGCTTTACACAGGACTTTACAAAAAGACAAGCCCCTCCTCCTTTCCGTTTGTTACGATCCCTTATGAACAGACTGTAACCCTGTAAGTTCACCGCCCAGACACAGCTTTCATCCAACCAGGTGTCCGTTATTCCCACTATGTCGTAGTTTTCCTCAGACATTATTACTTCTAATTCATCTACTTTATTGGTTAAGCGGCCAGTTTTAGCGCCCTCGCTGGTCAAACGGCCAGCATTAGCGCCCTCGTTGGTCAAACGGCCAGCATTAGCGCCCTCGTTGGTCAAGCGGCCAGCATTAGCGCCCTCGTTGGTCAAGCGGCCAGCATTAGCGCCCTCGTTGGTCAAGCGGCCAGCATTAGCGCCCTCGTTGGTCAAGCGGCCAGCATTAGCGCCCTCGTTGGTCAAGCGGCCAGCATTAGCGCCCTCGTTGGTCAAGCGGCCAGCATTAGCGCCCTCGTTGGTCAAGCGGCCAGCATTAGCGCCCTCGTTGGTCAAGCGGCCAGCATTAGCGCCCTCGTTGGTCAAGCGGCCAGCATTAGCGCCCTCGTTGGTCAAGCGGCCAGCATTAGCGCCCTCGTTGGTCAAGCGGCCAGCATTAGCGCCCTCGTTGGTCAAGCGGCCAGCATTAGCGCCCTCGTTGGTCAAGCGGCCAGCATTAGCGCCCTCGTTGGTCAAGCGGCCAGCATTAGCGCCCTCGTTGGTCAAGCGGCCAGCATTAGCGCCCTCGTTGGTCAAGCGGCCAGCATTAGCGCCCTCGTTGGTCAAGCGGCCAGCATTAGTGCCCTCGTTGGTCAAGCGGCCAGCATTAGTGCCCTCGTTGGTCAAGCGGCCAGCATTAGCGCCCTTGTTGGTCAAGCGGCCAGCATTAGCGCCCTTGTTGGTCAAGCGGCCAGCATTAGCGCCCTTGTTGGTCAAGCGGCCAGCATTAGCGCCCTTGTTGGTCAAGCGGCCAGCATTAGCGCCCTCGTTGGTCAAGCGGCCAGCATTAGCGCCCTCGTTGGTCAAGCGGCCAGTATTAGCGCCCTCGTTGGTCAAGCGGCCAGTATTAGCGCCCTCGTTGGTCAAGCGGCCAGCATTAGCGCCCTCGTTGGTCAAGCGGCCAGCATTAGCGCCCTCGTTGGTCAAGCGGCCAGCATTAGCGCCCTCGTTGGTCAAGCGGCCAGCATTAGCGCCCTCGTTGGTCAAGCGGCCAGCATTAGCGCCCTCGTTGGTCAAGCGGCCAGCATTAGCGCCCTCGTTGGTCAAGCGGCCAGCATTAGCGCCCTCGTTGGTCAAGCGGCCAGCATTAGCGCCCTCGTTGGTCAAGCGGCCAGCATTAGCGCCCTCGTTGGTCAAGCGGCCAGCATTAGCGCCCTCGTTGGTCAAGCGGCCAGCATTAGCGCCCTCGTTGGTCAAGCGGCCAGCATTAGCGCCCTCGTTGGTCAAGCGGCCAGCATTAGCGCCCTCGTTGGTCAAGCGGCCAGCATTAGCGCCCTCGTTGGTCAAGCGGCCAGCATTAGCGCCCTCGTTGGTCAAGCGGCCAGCATTAGCGCCCTCGTTGGTCAAGCGGCCAGCATTAGCGCCCTCGTTGGTCAAGCGGCCAGCATTAGCGCCCTCGTTGGTCAAGCGGCCAGCATTAGCGCCCTCGTTGGTCAAGCGGCCAGCATTAGCGCCCTCGTTGGTCAAGCGGCCAGCATTAGCGCCCTCGTTGGTCAAGCGGCCAGCATTAGCGCCCTCGTTGGTCAAGCGGCCAGCATTAGCGCCCTCGTTGGTCAAGCGGCCAGCATTAGCGCCCTCGTTGGTCAAGCGGCCAGCATTAGCGCCCTCGTTGGTCAAGCGGCCAGCATTAGCGCCCTCGTTGGTCAAGCGGCCAGCATTAGCGCCCTCGTTGGTCAAGCGGCCAGCATTAGCGCCCTCGTTGGTCAAGCGGCCAGCATTAGCGCCCTCGTTGGTCAAGCGGCCAGCATTAGCGCCCTCGTTGGTCAAGCGGCCAGCATTAGCGCCCTCGTTGGTCAAGCGGCCAGCATTAGCGCCCTCGTTGGTCAAGCGGCCAGCATTAGCGCCCTCGTTGGTCAAGCGGCCAGCATTAGCGCCCTCGTTGGTCAAGCGGCCAGCATTAGCGCCCTCGTTGGTCAAGCGGCCAGCATTAGCGCCCTCGTTGGTCAAGCGGCCAGCATTAGCGCCCTCGTTGGTCAAGCGGCCAGCATTAGCGCCCTCGTTGGTCAAGCGGCCAGCATTAGCGCCCTCGTTGGTCAAGCGGCCAGCATTAGCGCCCTCGTTGGTCAAGCGGCCAGCATTAGCGCCCTCGTTGGTCAAGCGGCCAGCATTAGCGCCCTCGTTGGTCAAGCGGCCAGCATTAGCGCCCTCGTTGGTCAAGCGGCCAGCATTAGCGCCCTCGTTGGTCAAGCGGCCAGAATTAGCGCCCTCGTTGGTCAAACGGCCAGCATTAGCGCCCTCGTTGGTCAAACGGCCAGCATTAGTCACCATACAGTTTGGAAGGTTTTGGTTATTTTTTACCTTACTTGTATCCCTACTAACTGCTCTGCCAGTTCTAACTGTACTAACCCCTCCGACCGCTCCACCCCCATTCCCATTACGTAGTCCCAGGTCACTGTCTGCCCCCCTATCTCTCTGGTTGCCCCCCAGTCTCTAGAAAATCTTCATGGAAAAGTGAACTGAGAAGAACTCAAACTGGGTGCAAACAGCAGTAAAGCGGCAACCAGCGAGGAGCGCCGAGAAATGTTTGAGAACTCCGGTGCACTTTAAATGGCATATGGAATAATCCGGTGACCCGTCAGGGGCGACAAAGGCTCCACATCTGTAAAAATGCAGTAAAAGTGACCAAAAAAAGTCGGATGTCCTCCAAAATTGTGCAAAAAAACCGCTCTCCCTGATCTCCGCCCACGGAGAAGTGAAATGACGTTTTGGGCCTCTGAATGCAGCAATGACAAAAATAAGTCTCGGAAAAAAAGGGGGTTTTATTGTACAAAAGTAGAAGAACCTAAAAATATTATTTCGGCATCGTCCTAATCCTGCCGACCAGCAGAAGCCTGTCATCATCTATATGACATCAGAATGGATGTGGTTTTTCGCCCCGCAGTGACCCCTCCCACAGCGATGTAGACGGAAGAGGAAAAACATTATGGCTTCTGAAAAGGGAAGAGGAAAAAATCGCCGCATCCTGAAGGGGTTAAATAAGTGGCGTCAGCATGGATCTTAGTGTATGGGGTATATGCCTCCAGTGCCCAAAGCTGCGCGGTCAGTTGAAGATACTTGCATGGTCCTTAAGGGGTTAAAGGAGATCTGCGGTGACTTTCTGTCATCTCCTTCCAGCTTACCCCCCCTTGTTGGCGGCACACAATGGCTCCGCTCTCTGCCACCCTGCAGTTTATGACCCCTTTATGTGAAGTGCTGACAGCTGCCCTTTACCTGCCGCCTCGGCCCATTACTGCTTTGTATGACGGCGATTACCCTTATTAGCTGCAGCTGACAGCCGCGTCCCGCTGTATACACCCCATGAATATCCCGCTCTCTCTTTAGGTATAAGCTCCTGGGACGACATCGAGAAGCTGAACACGCTGCCCACGCTTGAAGAAGTCCGATTATTAGGGATCCCTCTTGTGGAGCCGTACAGCACAGAGGAGCGCAGGAAGCTCACCATTGCCAGGTACCTGTTCTGTGTTCTGGTTCGTCCCGCTCCGTAGGATGGAGATCCGGACTTGGGGTGACCAATGAAGTCTGCAGACGTTCTGCTCCCCACACTGCCTGCCGTATGACATGGCGCTCGTCATGTTGGTGGAGACGCGGAGCTGTACCAGTATTACCACAGGGTGGGTGATGCCACATTGTCCGGGATGTCTCTGTACCCGTTGGTGGTGAGGGTGGACTTCACTATAACCAATGGCCCCAATCCTTCCCAGGAGGAACCCCCCTTCATAACAAAACCTCCTCCAAACTTTAATGCTGGGACACAGCCATCAGATAGAAACTGCTCTCCAGGCAACCGCCACACCCAAGTGCCGCCATCCGATCGGAGGATGGTGTACTGTGATTCATCTGTCCACAACACTTGCTTCCACTCACTTACAGTCCGACACTCCAAGCACCATCGCAGACAGTGCCGTACACTGCATAGTGGCCCTGGTTGGTACTGCAGACTGAGTCCTATAGAAGTAAATAAGATTGCAGTACCAGTAAAGGCCACTATGCATAGTACAGCGCTATCTGCTTCCTGCAGCAGAACAGTGCAGTACAGAAAGACACTAAGCCTTCTTCGTGCTGGGCGTGTCGGTCTCTGGCTTTGCTCGGAGCAGTGTATGGTGTCTATGGAGTTCGTACATTCGTCATCCACAAGCCCCATCTTGTGCCGGAGCAGCGCACTGACTCTGCCCTGCTGAGGGCAGATAAGTGAGCTCTGAGCGTGCACCGCTCCCCGGACACGTGGCACAAGCGCTAGATTTGGAGCCACTTGTGGTTGTCCTGTGGACATCATCTATATCAGCCGCGAGGAGAGCGGTGTGCTTGCGGCGGAGACCCCGGCGACTGACGTGGTTTGGGTACGCTCAGCGGACGCTTCGGCACTAATTAACGTGCAGTGCAGGAGTTGTAAACACGTACGGACATAAGAGGGGCGAATACGGAGTGACGTACCGCTGCCAGGGGAAGCCTGCTGACGAAGAGCCGAGAGCTGCCCTCCGTGGCCCGCAGGTACCCCTTCTCTTGGCTTAAAGGGGTTGTCTGGTTAGAAACTGACTTTTTAACCCCTTAGCATGCGCCATATTTTGATCCTGAAGATGGGATGATTTGGGGGGAATTTTTATCTTTACATTTCAAAAGCCGTAACTTTTCTATTTTTCCGTTGACATGAACGTACGAGGGGTCGTGTATGTGCTCGTGGTTGTGGTTGTGCTCGTGTATGTGCTCGTGGTTGTGGTTGTGCTCGTGGTTGTGGTTGTGCTTGTGGTTGTGGTTGTGCTTGTGGTTGTGGTTGTGCTTGTGGTTGTGGTTGTGGTTGTGCTTGTGGTTGTGGTTGTGGTTGTGCTCGTGTATGTGGTTGTGCTTGTGGTTGTGCTTGTGCTTGTGGTTGTGGTTGTGCTCGTGTATGTGCTTGTGGTTGTGCTTGTGGTTGTGCTTGTGGTTGTGCTTGTGGTTGTGCTTGTGGTTGTGCTTGTGGTTGTGCTTGTGGTTGTGGTTGTGCTTGTGGTTGTGCTTGTGCTTGTGGTTGTGCTTGTGCTCGTGGTCGTGGTTGTGCTCGTGCTCGTGGTTGTGCTCGTGGTTGTGCTCGTGGTTGTGCTTGTGGTTGTGCTTGTGGTCGTGGTTGTGCTTGTGCTCGTGGTCGTGGTTGTGCTCGTGCTCGTGGTTGTGCTCGTGGTTGTGCTTGTGGTTGTGCTTGTGGTTGTGCTTGTGCTTGTGCTCGTGGTCGTGCTCGTGGTTGTGCTCGTGGTTGTGCTCGTGGTTGTGCTTGTGGTTGTGCTTGTGGTTGTGCTTGTGCTCGTGCTTGTGCTCGTGTATGTGCTCGTGTATGTGGTTGTGGTTGTGCTTGTGCTTGTTGTGCTTGTGGTTGTGCTTGTGCTCGTGGTTGTGCTCGTGGTTGTGCTCGTGGTTGTGCTTGTGCTTGTGGTTGTGCTCGTGGTTGTGCTCGTGCATGTGCTCGTGCATGTGCTCGTGCATGTGCTCGTGTATGTGCTCGTGTATGTGCTCGTGTATGTGCTCGTGTATGTGGTCGTGCTTGTGGTTGTGCTTTTGGTTGTGCTTGTGGTTGTGGTTGTGGTTGGTTGTGCTTGTGGTTGTGGTTGTGGTTGTGCTTGTGGTTGTGGTTGTGCTTTTGGTTGTGGTTGTGCTCGTGTATGTGGTTGTGGTTGTGGTTGTGCTCGTGGTTGTGGTTGTGCTTGTGGTTGTGGTTGTGCTTGTGGTTGTGCTTGTGGTTGTGGTTGTGGTTGTGCTTGTGGTTGTGGTTGTGCTTGTGGTTGTGCTTGTGGTTGTACTTGTGGTTGTGCTTGTGGTTGTGCTTGTGGTTGTGGTTGTGGTTGTGCTTGTGGTTGTGGTTGTGGTTGTGGTTGTGCTTGTGGTTGTGCTTGTGGTTGTGCTTGTGGTTGTGCTTGTGGTTGTGGTTGTGGTTGTGCTTGTGGTTGTGCTTGTGGTTGTGCTTGTGCTTTCAAAGTCCCATAGCTTCTTCATTCCCCATGGATGGAGCTCTCTGGGCTTGTTGTCTGCATGACAAGCTGTAGTTTTTATTGCCCCATCTTGGGGTACATTGGCTCCTTTGATCCCTCTTCTTGCACTTTACTCCCACTGCGTCCGGGGTCAGGTGGCTGTGGGTGCAGTACATTGCGGATGTCGCAGCTGGTAAGGGAGAGCTGAGGGGCTTTGCTACGGGGTTTGCTACAGCAAAGAAAGGAAATCTGCATGCTTGCCAATCAGGAACGGGGCGGCCGGCGCGGAGCGGAAAATCTGCCCTCCTCAACAGTGCGGTAAAACTTCAAATAAAGGTATGGGGGCGCGAAGTACAGAACTGATGAGCGATGAGGACGTCTGATTAGCAGCGCTGCTAGAGGTTCAGCACGGGTTGGATGGTGAAGACTTCATGACCGATTCCCTAAAAAGTCAGTTTGTCAGTGAAGAGCCCCTTTAAATTGTCCCAGAGCCCACATAGATGCCGGGTGCTGCCCGAGGCGGCTTCCTATAGACGGAGCTTACGATTCATTCTGAGACGGGCGGTAAGAAATAAGTCTTTATGATAAATCCGGAGACGATGAAGCGATTAGTGTGAGAAGAGCCTGGAATCCGCCGATGACCTGGATGATATTCATACTCTCTAAAGTTTCGCGCACGCACTCTTTCTATGGGGTCACTCTCCTGCATTTAGGTCTCTTGGCAGTAAGTGCAGCAGATTGATTTCAGCAGAGACAGATCAGGGCATTCTCTAATGCAGCATGGTGATGGTCTCGCTAATCTCTTCCTCTCATATGAACTCCTAGATTGCCGTCTGTTTCCAAACTGAATGGTAGTGTTGTCACAGAAGGTGAAAGAGAAGACTCGGAGAGATTCTTCGTCCGTTACTATATGAATGTCCCAAAGGAAGAAGTTCCATTACGGTGAGACTATAGACAAAGGCTAATAAGAAGGGCCCATGCCGAGGCACAATGTACTGCTCTGAGCCGTAAATATTGGGCCCGGGACAGAATGGCCGCCATTGTCCGCATTAAATTATCTTCAGCTTTCTTCTAGGAACTCTTCACGTCTAGTAAATTTGTTGCCAAAGTAAAATGAATGGTATTGAGGCGATTGCGGCTTATCTGGGACTCGGCAGATACAGGCCGCCATGTAAGGGAGTGTGTAGCTACTAATCACAAAAGAGGGGCGGGAAACCGCGGCAACAGAGGTGTTCTTTCTGTGCGGTGGGAGAGGAGCAGCTGCGAAAAAACACATGATCTTGTGATACTCCATCACGAGATGTCTATGCTATGAGTCTGTGCAGCCCCCGGTGGTGGTGATGTGCATTGCAGCCACTGTAGAGTTTTGTTTGCATGTTGCAATAATGTATTGAATGTTTATGGTGAGAAACTGGAGACTTTAAAGGAAGGTCAAAAAAATCACAAAAAGCGCCAGATCAAAAAACCAATCCCTTCTAATGTTCTCTGTTTTCCTGATTGGCCCTGATACCTCTGCAATTAAGTCCAAAGTTATCCCACACTGTATAGTCAGCAGAGTAGTGTCATCTGGCCTAGAGGAGGCACACTGCTTTGTAAGCGTCTGAGCCAACACCGCCCCCTTTTGTTGATGGGTGGGATTGGAATGAGCGTTCTGTTAAAGAGGTTTTCCAAGACTTAAAAAAAGTTAAAAGGATTGAATATTCTCCTATCGCAGCCGTTCCCCATCCAGGGCTGCCGCCTCGGTGCCCGCCGCACGTAACCCAGAAGAGGTGGCGGGTGGTCATGTGCCATTTATTGCGCATGTGACATCTCAATCACTCTCAGGCTTCAGCGGTAATTCTTACATTTTCAAATGTTATTCATTTTAAACCATTTTAGTATTTTTTATAACTTGCAGAAAACCCTTTTAAAGGCCCATTTAGACACATCGATATCGTTGTGTGCATTCAGGCTCGGAGCGGGGGTTGCAGAGGACAAGCTGGGTGGCCCCTCTTGTCTTCTGTATCCAGCTGTTCCCCACTCAGAGTGCCCTGCTGTTATACATCCGAGTGCTCTGAGCGGGGGATGAAGAACACAGCTGGACCGCTCTGTTCTTCATACCCGCCTGTCTTCAGGGAGTGGGATGAAACAACAGTATCAGCTGTATCCCACTGTGAATCCCTGATAACTGATGGTCAGCCCGCAGACAGACAACGGTGAGCGACGATATAACGAAAACTGCAGGATGTCAGTGCAGCTACACAGCGATTATCGCTCAAAAGACGGCTTTTGAGCGATAATCGTTGTCTAAATGGGCCTTTAGAGGAAGGGGGCGTGGCTAGCTCAGCCTGACTCTTCTCAGCCAGATAACTCTTCTCTGCTCATTTGCATGCGGCACGGCCTGACTTTGGATCTTAGTTGTAGAGGTACATGGGCTTGTTACAAACAGGGAGGATATTACAAATGATTGATAATTCATTCCCTGTTGGACAGTGAAGTCAGTTTTAGAGACGCGATGATGGCGATGGGACCCCTTTTAAGGTGATCACTGGCTATTCTCAGCATAGTTCATTAGAAGTTGATGACTTGGGGGGTGGGGGGGGCGCTCAGGATCGCACTGATCAGCTGATTAAAGAGGCTTCAGTACTTGGTCACGTTCATGGGATACAATGTAAAGCGCTGTGTCTGGTATGGACTGAAGTGACCAATGGGGTACACCGTCAGCTGATCAGCGGGGATCCTGAGCGATGGACCCACCGATAAACATAATCAGCGGTTTATTCCGGGAAAAGCCCTTTACCTGAATTCTCTGAAAGGTAAGAACGGACACATCTGTGGGGTTTGTGCTTCGGAATCTATATTATTTTCATAATGCAGAGTTTTCAGGTTGGGGGGAGGGGCGGGGGGTAACATTTTTGATGCTCCTTCTGCTTGTATTTCTGACTAATGCACAATATATGGATCCTGGGGAGATCCGCCTTCACAGACAGTGGTTTGTATTGTTTTATTGCTTGTAAAGTGAAGCAATGTTGCAGCTTCTGGGCGGAGTTATCTGTTTCCATGGAAACAAGTTGCAACAAAACCTTTTATCATCCATCATCTGAAGACGTCTTGGTAACTTACCAGATAGTAAGAACTAGAGGAAGGGAGCCTGATTACAGGAGCCGACTGCACAGGGCTGTAGCATCGGAGCCGCAGACACCAAAGGATACTTTGTTTTTTCTTTCTTTTATAAATGTAATTCAGAACGGATTGTCACAATTTCAAAAAATGATACAAAATTTCATCAAAAGATCGTTTTAGCTGATAAACAATTTTATATGTAAAGAGCTCAGTTTCTTGAGCTGGGCCGTTCTGACCAGACTGTTAGGAGGTGCTGGTACTGGTGGATGTGTAGGGGGACACAAGGTGACCGGGCTCAGGACCCCCCCTACAGGCCACCAGTAGAGCGGAGCGTCTGACCAGACTGTTAGGAGGCGTTGGGACCAGTGGGTGGGGGCACACAAGGTGACCGGGCTCAGGACCCCCCCTACAGACCACCAGTAGAGCGGAGCGTCTGACCAGACTGTTAGGGGGTGTTGGGACCAATGGATGTGTAGGGGCACACAAGGTGATCGGGCTCAGGACGCCCCCTACAGACCACCAGTAGAGCGGAGCGTCTGACCAGACTGTTAGGGGGTGTTGGGACCAATGGATGTGTAGGGGCACACAAGGTGATCGGGCTCAGGACGCCCCCTACAGACCACCAGTAGAGAGGAGTGTCTGACCACACGGTGAGGAGGTGTTGGGACCAGTGGATGGGGGCACACAAGGTGATCGGGCTCAGGATGCCCCCTACAGACCACCAGTGGAGCGGAGCGTCTGACCAGACTGTTAGGAGGTGTTAGAACCAGTGGATGGGGGCACACAAGGTGACCGGGCTCAGGACGCCCCCTACAGATCACCAGTACAGAGGAGCGTCTGACCAGACTGTTAGGGGGTGTTGGGACTAGTGGATGGGGGCACACAAGGTGACCAGGCTCAGGACCACCCCCTACAGACCACCAGTGGAGCGGAGCGTCTGACCAGACTGTTAGGAGGTGTTAGAACCAGTGGATGGGGGCACACAAGGTGACCGGGCTCAGGACACCCCCTGCAGACCACCAGTAGAGAGGAGCATCTGACCAGACTGTTAGGAGGTGTTAGAACCAGTGGATGGGGGCACACAAGGTGACCGGGCTCAGGACGCCCCCTACAGACCACCAGTAGAGAGGAGCGTCTGACCAGACTGTTAGGGGGTGTTGGGACCAGTGGATGGGGGCACACAAGGTGACCAGGCTCAGGACCCCCCCTACAGACCACCAGTAGAGCGGAGCGTCTGACCAGACTGTTAGGGGGTGTTGGGACCAGTGGATGTGTGAGGGCACACAAGGTGACCGGGCTCAGGACGCCCCCTATAAACCACCAGTAGAGAGGAGCATCTGACCAGACTGTAAGGCGGTGTTGGGACCAGTGGATGAGGGCACACAAGGTGACTGGGCTCAGGACGCCCCCTACAGACCACCAGTAGACAGGAGCATCTGACCAGACTGTTAGGAGGTGTTAGAACCAGTGGATGGGGGCACACAAGGTGACCGGGCTCAGGATGCCCCTACAGACCACCAGTAGAGAGGAGTGTCTGACCACATGGTGAGGAGGTGTTGGGACCAGTGGATGTGTGAGGGCACACAGGTGACTGAACTCAGGACGCCCCCTACAGACCACCAGTAGAGAAGAGCATCTAACCAAATTTCTAGGAGATGTTGGGACCAGTGGATGGGGGCACACAAGGTGACCGGGCTCAGGACGCCCCCTACAGACCGCCAGTAGAGAGGAGCATCTGACCAGCCTGTTAGGAGGTGTTAGAACCTGTGGATGGGGGCACACAAGGTGACCGGGCTCAGGACGCCCCCTACAGACCACCAGTAGAGAGCAGCATCTGACCAGACTGTTAGGAGGTGTTGGGACCAGTGGATGGGGGCACATAAGGTGACCAGGCGCAGGATGCCCCTACAGACCACCAGTAGAGAGGACCATCTGAGCAGACTGTTAGAAGGTGTTGGGACCAGTGGATGGGGGCACACAAGGTGACCGGGCTCAGGACGCCCCCTACAGACCACCAGTAGAGAGGAGCATCTGATTGTCCAACAAGCACCAGCAGCTCCAACTGTTTTGTTGGCGCCCCCTGTCTCTGGGTGGCGGACATCATTACACCCCTGTGTCTGTGCTTTGCTGATGGACATTTGGACTCGCAGCCCCCATTATATGTACGGCCTCTGACACCCAACGTCCCTTCCGTTTGCAGTGATGTCATGAACTGCTGACGACTCTTCATGGCTGGAGACTGCGGAGTGAGCGCCTCAGTCCTGCCCCCTGGTGGTATGATGGTCTGGGGGGATCATCGCTCAGGACTGTCGGGCCCCCCTAGTAGTAGTACGAGGGACAATGACAGCTCAGCGATATGTTCAGGACTCCCTTCTATGGGGTGGATTCTTTGCAGCACTCCTGTATTGCAGTGTATTACGCCTGTTGCTGGGTTCGTCCCCATAGATCTATAATGGACAATATATATATATATATACTCTAGTGCACAGGAGATCCGGTGGAGGGGCTGTAATAACCATTCAGATTTCCATCTTTTGCTCGCTGTTTGCTTCATAAAATAGCCGTCACTTGTAAGCCGCGACTAGCGAGCTTCCCCAAACCCTGAGAGTCGGAGCAGAGTCCAAGCTCCCCGCTGTCAATGCGCCCTTTGTCCATGGCTCTCCATCTGTGCAATGTGAAAAAGAGACACCAATAGGTCTTGTGCGCTGATTAATGGCTGAGTCTTTCCAGTTCACAGAACCAGTGTGCTATTCCAAACTGCCTGCAGCTCAGGTTGCAAGTGGCTGGGTCATTCTCCCCTGTGAATCCTCATGTTACTGGCTTCCACGGCGCGGGATCCCTCCTCACATTTGTGTCCGCTGCATGTTAAAACTTACTGCAAGTCTCTTCCAGCCAGTCGCCTCCGGGAGGCAGTCCGGCCAAATGGGACATATGCCCCCTCCAAAAATGTCCCCTGCTACCGTGGGTCCTCAGGGCCACCAGCGCCGCAGGTAAATGTCATACCGAGAGGCGGACCCCCGCCAATAAGTGGTTATATCGCCTAGACCCTTCTAGGTCCTAAACAAGTTCCAGTGCCAAAACCTGGGCTTTAAACGGCACTATGGCAGATTTACAGTCTGTTTAACCCTTTCCAATCCACTGTCTGACGTCTGAAGACATTCTGATTGAAGGCTGTACAGCTCCGATGTCGGAAGACGTCCGGCAGGGTATTCTTACTGTATAATACTGGCCGCTCTGTTGTCGGGGGCCTCTCCAGCATGTCCCACACTGCAGTACTGGCTCTAGCCAGCAGACGGCGCCATTGTATAATGGCAGAAAGAAAGCCCCCTAGGAAACCCTGAATCCAAAATTGGATTGCAAAGGGTTAAAGCTCCTGCAATCTAGATAGGGCAGGTCCGGTGACTGGTTGTGTACTGACAGCCAGGCTCCGACTGTAACAGCCAGGAGCAGAGAAACCTCCCTTCCTGACTGTTTAACTCCTTTCTTGCCACGATCAGTAGCAATCACAGCATGTATGTGGGTGACGGGGGAGGAGTCCAGTGGGTGACGGGGGAGGAGTCTTGTGGGTGACGGGGAGGAGTCCAGTGGGTGACGGGGGAGGAGTCTTGTGGGTGGTCCTAAGAAAGAGAAGGGATTTAGAAGAAGGAAATACGAGTTATACTGAAACATTTCCCACAAGCCTGTATATCAACCTGCTCGGCTCCTCCTGCTCTATAACCTGATGCCTGCAGATCGGACTGCATTGTTAAAATGACAAGTTCCCTTTAACGGATTAGCCAACACTGCTCACATGATCAGCGCTGGCCAATCAATTGGAGGGTAGTGCCCAGTGTACATGAGGACTCTGCTGGAGGTGGGGTCTGATAGGCTGAAATACCAGGCTGGCGGGGCATGTACACTGTATACTGCAGTACGGGAATACTGCAGTGCACCATCCTAGCGGCTAACAAATAGCGTCATAGAAGTTTAGTAAAAAAAAAGACTGTAAATTCAGAAGAAAAATTCTCCCACAAAGAAATTTTAAAATAAAAACATGGCGGTAAAAGTGAACAATTAACGTATTTAGATAATTATCCGGTGCGGCGAACAGCGGAAAAATAATTTAAAAAGAAAACTTTTTTTTGCTAATTTTTTTTATCCGTTTGCCTTGCAAAAAAGCAGCAATAAAAAGTGATCATAAGTTATATATGTACCCCAAATGGTATCGATGAACTGCACAACCTTCACACAAAAAATAACACAGGACGTACAGGGGGTGGACAAAAATATGGAAACGCCATACAAAATGCATGGGATTTTAATCATTAGCAGAATGAATGATTTATGCTGCACGGTGAGTCATAAAAAACCTTCTCCGTAAGGGCTGTTTGTTGCCACTACCTGAATAAAAAGGGATCAAACAGTCCATGTTAGCCCAAAATGCTACCACTAAAGCCCTCAGGTCGTCCCGCAGACACCGAGCCTTCGTACCGCTGCTTTTGATGAAAAAATCAAAATGTTGTGGGTCTTATAATGCGGCACAGAAAAAGGTTTTAGATTATTTCCTAAGTATCTTGATGTGCAAAAGTAGTTCCACATTAAACCTGTTGGTGCCGTCACTGCGCCGGTCCAGAGAATAACGGTGCCGTGTTTTGTCATGGGTTCTTTATGGCACGCTCAATGCCAATAAAACAAAACCCAAAAAACTGTTGTTTTTTTTAACATTTATTCCCCCCCCCCCCCACTACCCTTCCCCTCCGAAAAATTAGAAATTAAAAACAAGCCCTCATAATGCTCTGTTGACGAAAAACTAAATGCGCCAATTGCTAAGGATTTAAAGGGAAGCTATACTTTTTGGAGCCACGTTAATGGTAACCTGATCTGCCGGCAGCATCTTATAGAGCAGGAGGAGCTGAACAGGTTGATATACGGCTTTATGGGGAAAGAGGCAGTAAAACTGTATTTTATTGCTCTAAATATCTGCTTTTTCTATGGTTAGGAGTCCAGTGGGCGTGTACATACAGACAGGACTGTCAGTCACCGAGTCCAGTGGGCGTGTACATACAGACAGGACTGTCAGTCACCGAGTCCAGTGGGCGTGTACATACAGACAGGACTGTCAGTCACCGAGTCCAGTGGGCGTGTACATACAGACAGGACTGTCAGTCACCGAGTCCAGTGGGCGTGTACATACAGACAGGACTGTCAGTCACCGAGTCCAGTGGGCGTGTACATACAGACAGGACTGTCAGTCACCGAGTCCAGTGGGCGTGTACATACAGACAGGACTGTCAGTCACCGAGTCCAGTGGGCGTGTACATACAGACAGGACTGTCAGTCACCGAGTCCAGTGGGCGTGTACATACAGACAGGACTGTCAGTCACCGAGTCCAGTGGGCGTGTACATACAGACAGGACTGTCAGTCACTGAGTCCAGTGGGCGTGTACATACAGACAGGACTGTCAGTCACTGAGTCCAGTGGGCGTGTACATACAGACAGGACTGTCAGTCACTGAGTCCAGTGGGCGTGTACATACAGACAGGGCCGTCAGTCACCGAGTCCAGTGGGCGTGTACATACAGACAGGGCCGTCAGTCACCGAGTCCAGTGGGCGTGTACATACAGACAGGGCCGTCAGTCACCGAGTCCAGTGGGCGTGTACATACAGACAGGGCCGTCAGTCACCGAGTCCAGTGGGCGTGTACATACAGACAGGGCCGTCAGTCACCGAGTCCAGTGGGCGTGTACATACAGACAGGACCGTCAGTCACCGAGTCCAGTGGGCGTGTACATACAGACTGGACCGTCAGTCACCGAGTCCAGTGGGCGTGTACATACAGACTGGACCGTCAGTCACCGAGTCCAGTGGGCGTGTACATACAGACTGGACTGTCAGTCACCGAGTCCAGTGGGCAGTCCTAAGAAACAGCAGGGATTTAGCTGAATAAAATACAAGTTGTAGTAAATGTTTCCCCATAAAGCTACATATTAACCAGTTCAGCGCCTCCTGCTCTATAACATCATGCCTGCAGATCAGACTTAATTCTCAAAGCAAAAAGTTCCCTTTAAGGAAACGCGTCTCGTGACATCAGTCCCATAAATGAACGTGACCCTCTGGTTTTAGTACAGAATACTGTCCTGGGACTGGAGCGTTCTATTAGCTGCAGTCCGTCGTCTGTGCTGATGCGCCTCTGATCCTCCGCTGGTTCCCAATCTTCTGATTACCTAATCCCCACAATGCATTGGTAGTATTGGGGCTCCTGTCCACGGGCGATTGTGCATTGCGTTCCCCGTGGGGATAATCCGGCGTTGCTATGGAAAGCGCAGCCCCCAGTCCACAAGCGGAGAATCCAATCGCGGCGTGCCATGATTCTCCACGGTGGGCGCGTCTATCAGATTGACTCACCGCAGAGAACTGACAGTTGTCTCCCGTGCTCCCAGGCGGCGGAATATCGCTAATCCGTGGACAGGGGGCCTTAGACTACCGTGATACCTGCTCTCTGATTGGCCAACACGGTTCACATCATCAGCACTGACCAATCGGAGAGCAGTGCACAGTCTGCATTAGGAAGCTAGAAAACTACAGCTGCCGTCTTGGAAGGACATTAGCAAAGAAGACCAAAGCAGGCCATAACCCCGCCTTCGGGCCCGGGGTAGAATCCTTTCCCGAAATCGGACGTCCCTTTAAGGTATTGAGCCCCTGGGGGAGGCGGTGCGGAGTCAGGGATGCTTTTCATGCTCTCCTGCCTCCCTGTTCCTTTGCTGTTTCCAGGGATAACTTGGGTGATAATCGTGTAAAGCCGCCTTCAGCGCATTGCAGAGGGGCGTGTCTAATCTCCATAGAGCCGCCCACCTCTTAGTAAATTTGGCGCATCTTCGGCTTATGAAAATCTGTGTCGGCGGCCGCTGTGAGCCGGGGTAATGTTGTCTGATGAAATTCCATCTCCCCGCAGATATCAAGAGCTGGTGAGGAAATACGGCAAGCTGGAGCCGCTGGCGGAGGTTGACCTCCGGCCCCAGAATCAGGCGAGCGTTGACCTCCACTATGAGGAGAAGGTCCAGAAGATCAGCGTCCGGCTGGATCAGACGGTGGCCGAGTTCAAGAAGCAGCTGAAGGCGGTGGTGCAGCTCCCCACCAGCAACATGCGACTTTATTACTTGGACCACGAGACCCCTTTTGGGCTGGAAGAGATGAAGTTCAGCACCCGGGCCCTACACTCGTATAACGTCCGCGACGGAGTCAAATTTTTCGTGGAACCAAAAATGAAATGACCTTTAGTGATAGATGTGCCGGTACACGGGGCGGGCGGACCTTGTATCATGTAATGGGCTTTATATGCTTTTCTTCTCATCCCCGTTCTCGCATGGCGGCACACCGGCCCCTCCTCTTCCTCCACTTGAAGTTTAATTAGTGAAAGAAGCATTTTAAATCTTAACCCCTTTAAAGCTCTGTGCTTGCTGTCAGCGAATGGAAACCCTTTTGAAACTTGCATTGATCCTCTTCTGTCTGAACAGGAGCTCCTTGCAGGGATTGTCCATTGATCTAACATTACGGGCCAGTGAGTTTATGGGCGTTCTACCTTCCACTTACTAATTACACTAGCTTTTCACTGATGCCTCTGACCCTCGGGGCGCCTCAGGTCACTTGTGGCATTCAGGAAGACGTCCGGTCTGCTGATCGTGTGGCCGCCCCAGCTCGTCCCAAATCACACTGTATGCCTATAGAAGGCTGTCACCCTCCAGAGCTCCATGAGCACTTTTGGGGTTGTGTGACCAAACCTAGCGGTGCAGCCCTACCAGACGAGCTCATATTAAAGGGAGCGTCCCAAAGTTCAGACAGCCGGCCATAATATAATAGAAGCACCATTTAAGGATGGCGGAGCTCCTCTCGTAACCACCACGTACCCCGTCAGCTGGACTCCATCAGGACAAGTTGTGATTCTCAAATGAGTGTTGAAAATTGGGATTAATTGAGGCACAAAGGCCCCCTGTATGGAGCGATGGACGCCCCCAGCGGACGGACTGCGTTCAGCCGGTGCCCCCCCTGGGTGCTGCACATTGCCGGCTCGGCATCTTGTCGCTGCACTTCCACACGGATCCGTTACTGGGTTTTTTCCAGAAGTTCAGCTATAAAGTCAGAAAGCATAATGCAAACAATGCAGATGTGACCCGGCCTCGCAGGAAAGGGTGCCGTAAGGGTGCGTGGGTACGGGGCACACCTCCCCCGATGTGCTGCGTCACGGGGCTCTGAAGATGCTTCATCGAGGTCAGCAGTGAAGAATACGAGGGGCACCGTCACCGGCCTCTTCACTTACTAGCCCTCCGCTCCGCTGTGGGGGGCACATTTTAGTGTTTGTATCTTTTATCTGTACACATGTAAGACCACCACAAAGTAAGGTCCGCCTCACCACGGGATCAGTTTATGGCTGCAAACCTGTGGCGATCCGTACGACTGCACAAGGCCAAGCTGCAGCCATGATACTGGAGGCGCAGAAGCGCTCACCCAAGCACTGCGCCCATCAGCTGTCATGGCATAGACTTTATATGCATCCGTCTTCAGCTGCCGAGGAACGACTGTGTCCAAAAGTACCGAGTAATGGTGCAACCTGTGGAGAAAGTACAGAGCCAAGGAAAGGAAGCTCAACCAAAGAGGAGAGCGGGTAGATAAATCCCCCAGATTGGTGCCTGAAGGCTTTTCAGGGGTGTAGATGAAGGTGCTGCCAACCAGGTCAGACGCCCCCCTTGACGGGTGGAGGCCATTGTGTAAAACAATTGAAGAAGGAACCCGGTGCGCGGCGCAGACTCCCAGTCACTATTCTCTAGGCAGCCCAACGGAGACCCATCTTATTTATAATCTAGTATAGCAGCAACAAGACTCGTTTGGAGACCGAGGGCCCTTCATCAGTAAGGCCGCCTGCACACGAGCGTTCCGGATTCCGCTAGCGGATTTTCACGCGCATATGGTACCTAAGGCCTCATGTCCACGGGCAAAATAAGAATTAAAATCGGCAGCGGATTTTAACTCTTCTCCTGCCTGCGGATCCGCATCCCATAGGGATGCATTGACCACCCGCGGATAAATACCCGCGGATCGTCAATAAAAGTGATTTTTTTAAAAATGGAGCATGAAAAAATCTGGACCATGCTCCATTTTCATGCGGGTCTCCCGCGGGCTTCTATTGAAGCCTATGGAAGCCGTCCGGATCCGCGGGACACAAAAATCAGCTTTTACTCACCCGCTCCGGTTCTTCTCTTCGCCGCGGCGCCATCTTCTCTCAGTCGCGGCCGGATCTTTTTTCTTCGGGACGGCGCATGCGTGGGGCACGTCACCGACGTCATCATGCACATCCGCCGAGCCGAAGAAAGAAGATCCGGCCGCGACGAGAGAAGATGACGCCGCAGCGAAGGAAGTATCCGGAGCGTGTGGGAGGTAAGTTAATTCTGATTTATTCCTATTTTCAGCCCTCATGTCCGCGGGGCAGGAGGGACCCGCTGCAGATTCTACATGGAGAATCCGTAGCGGATCTGATTTTCCCCGTGGACATGAGGCCTAAATGTGCTTGCGGATAGGTGCAGATGCGTGAAAAATCACGCGCGGATATACGCGGATGTGTTGCGGAAAAAAACGCGCAGAAAAACCAGCAGCCGCCCCTTATTGTAAACCCAACCCCTAGAGAACTGCCCATTCCTTGGAAAACAGCTTAAAAACCAACACCCAGACTCCGTTTTGTCCCCCTTGCTTGTGCGAGCACCGGTACATTATTGATGTCTTTGTGATGGCTGATCCATGTAACTTTTTTCAGGCGCTTCTCCAGCGTGACTTTATTTCAGTCACTTCAAAAAAATTCACAAGAGGAAGGCCGCCTGCACACGGGTGGAAATCCCACGGCGGTATTTCCCGCGGGATTTCCGCCGCTGAAAGTCTGCATAGGAGTGCATTACAATACGCACTCCTATGCAGACGGCCGCGGTTTGGCCGCGAGAAATCTCACGCGGCAAACAAACCGCGGCATGTCCTATTTTTGTGCGGGGCTCGCACTCACCCGGCCGCCGACTGCGGTCTGCGCATGTGCCGGCTGCGCGGCAGCCGGCACATGAAAGAGCCGGGGCCGCCAGGCGCGGGTGAGTACGCGCTCGTCACTGCAGGCTCTCGGGTTGGGTCCCGCGGCGAGAATTCTCGCCGCCGGATCCGACCCGCTCGTCTGCAGGCTGCCGAATTCATTACTACAGATTTTGCATTCTTACATCCTGCATTGGCAAGAAATACTACCTATCTCCCTCTACAAATTTGCCTGTGAAGCTCTGTGCTGTGTGTTGGGACGCCTCCTACCATGCCTACTTCCTGTAGTCATAGCAACCAGTGACTCCATCTGCAGCTGCACTGCGGATGTACTGCGTGAAAAAACGCACCCATTCACTTGTATTGGAGGCTTCACGCGCAGAATCCGACCCAAATTAGAACAGGTCGCAGATTTTTTCACGCGCGTGAAAAAACGCGATACAAATCCGTCCGTCTGGGGACAACTGCGGATCCTCATAGGAGTATATTGGCTGCGGTCTGGGGCAGATAATGTGCCTAAAATAACGCGCTGGAAATTCCGTTTGTGTGCAGGCACCCATAGGCCGCCTGCAGACGAGCGGGTCGGATCCGGCAGCGAGAAATCTCGCCGCGCGATCCGACCCCAGAGCCTGCAGGGACGAGCGCGTACTCACCCGCGCCTGGCGGCCCCGGCTCTTTGATGTGCCGGCTGCCGCGCAGCCAGCGCATGCGCAGACCGGAGCCGGCGGCCAGGTGAGTGCGTGCCCCACAGAAAATTAGAACATGCCACGGTTTGTTTGCCGCGCGAGATTTCGCGCGGCCAAACCGCGGCCGTCTGCATAGGAGTGCGTATTGTAATGCACTCCTATGCAGACTTTCAGCGGCGGAAATCCCGCGGGAAATCCCGCGGCGGGATTTCCGCTCGTCTGCAGGCGGCCTAAGCTGGGATACGGCAGCCATTACACGGCCCGACACAGCAGCCAGCGGTAGTGAAGGTAAAAGCTGCTGCAGCGCCGACCTAGGTTTCCATCCCAGCGCGACGGGTGAAGAGGCCCTCGCCTCGAAACGCTACAATCAGACATATCGCTCTCCATTGACCTGCCTAAAGGATCGGGAGTCTGAAGGGATGAACACTTCACTTCTCCTTTATTCAAAGTGGCAAAAATGATGCGTTTCAAGGCATACAGACCCCTTCCTCAGAATGTGTTTAGGTCCCTAAACCTTGGCCTCATGCCACCATTGTTTTTGGTGAGGCGGTCGCTCTTGGCAGGCAGCTCCTCGACCGGCTGGGACTACTTCCACCGTTTCCCTGTAGTCAGCTCTTCAGTGGCATTCCTCCATCTTTCTCTGCTATATTCATTAGGAGGAATGTTGACAGCCGGTGGTCCGCAGTGCTTGAGCGAGCGCTTCTGCCCCTTCATTTCCGCTGGGGTCTCAGCATCTGGACCCCCATTGATGAATCTGCCATGCTGTGAGGGGTGTAATCGCCGTCCACGCGGCTTGTGCTCCTCCTGCTTCACAATTCACCGGCTTCACATCAGAAGTGCGTTCGGCCATCGGCTCGGTACAGGACATAACTCTGCTACCTGTATGATCATCACATAGCTGGAGCTAAACAACGAATGCCAGCAAGCAGAGATCTCGGAAACTGACCTGTAAATATTAGGCTGCGATAAAAGAACAAAACGAGTGTCCCGCCGCAGCGGCACTACAATGATGATGTGCCAACTATCTGCATCACCGGCGTGATTGAATGCAGCGGCCGTGTGCCAGTAGTGGGCAGCTCATCGCTGCAGGACCGCTGGGAACCTGCTCCTCATTATTGGCTCCGTCCAGGGGAGATCCTGAACTTGGCACCACTGGATGGAACTAAAAGGGTTGTACCAGATTGCAGGATATTCACAGGGCTAACTTGCTGAGACCCCCACTGGCCTCGAACAGGGGTCCCATTTTCCCCGTACTCCTTACTATGGGGTTACTGCACTGAGGAGGAGACTGACTGGAGCGCTGGTCGGGCAAGGACACTAGCGCTTCATTCACTTTCAGTGCGACTGCGGAGATGCCCAGCGGCTGCCACTCAGCTGTTTCCATTAGCCCATTGAGATAACTGGAGTGCTGACCCATAATGCTCAGCCAGCACTCCATTCATAGGGACGTCACTGCGGGGGACACCGGAGTCCTGTTCTTGAAACCGGCAGGGGTCAGTGAGACCCCCCACCCCACCTATCAGCAATTTACCCCCTATCCTGTGACTAGGGAATAACCTGCAGTTGTGGTACAACCCTTTTAATGAAAACTGCTACAATGGAGACCAGTAGATCTTCCGAGAAGGAGAGTGCAGTCCGCCATATTATTCTTTATGACACAAAATGCTGGAAAGTAACTGAACCCTCCAAGGTGGAGACCGAGGGGTCTGTGCTTCAGCAGTTTCCAATGATGGTCACAATAGACTGTCCAGGTCCCATCGAGGGGTGCCTTGATTTTAAACAGAAACTCTTGACAGGACCCCTGGACCGAGCCAATAACGAGGTCTGAACAGGCTGTAGCAAAGACCGGCAGGACTGCGGAGCCGAGCGGGAGATATAGCAGGTCAGTAATGTTTCTTGGAATACCCCTTTAAGTTCCCTGAGTCCTCGTGATTAAAGGGGTTATCCTGGGAACAAAACTTTTTTCAAAGCTGCTCACTATGCTGTAAAAAAAGAAGCCCTACTCCTCTGACCCGACCCCTTCGCTCCTCTGACCCGACCCCTTCGCTCCTCTGACCCGACCCCTCCGCTCCTCTGACCCGACCCCTCCGCTCCTCTGACCCGACCCCTCCGCTCCTCTGACCCGACCCCTCCGCTCCTCTGACCCGACCCCTCCGCTCCTCTGACCCGACCCCTCCGCTCCTCTGACCCGACCCCTCCGCTCCTCCTCACTGCCGGCTGCTGCATCGATGACGTCCCAATGCGCCTGCTGCAGCTTATCAAGGGGCAGAATGAGCTGCTGATCCTGCAGGGGTCGCATGTTACATAGTATGTGAGGCTGAAGGGAGACCATGTCCGTCCAGTTCAGCCTGGTCCCCCCCCCCCCCCCTGTTGATCCAGAGGAAGGCAAGAAAAACACAATAAGGCAGAAGCCAATTGGGGGGAAAAATTCCTTCCCGACTCCATAATAGCAGCCAGAATAATCCCTGGATCAACGCTTGATAGTTCCTACCTGACTGTAAGACCCGGATCACCAACCCGCTGGTGACCTAATGTCTATATCCTGTAATATCATAGAAAGACATCTAGTCCCTCTTAACCTCCTCTATGGATCCTGCCATCACCACGTCCTCAGGCAGAGAGTTCCACAGTCTCACTGCTCTTACAGTAAAGAACCCCCTTCTGTGTTGGGTAGTGGATGCCCTCTTGTTACCGTCGCAGTCCTGAGGTCGGTGATGTCAGCCGGAAGTGAATACCAGTGGGGTGATGGGGGCGGCAGGGCATCGGGGGAGGTGCGTTCGGCTTCTTTTATGTGTTTTGCTTTACGGTATTGTAAGCAGTTTGGGAAATGTTTGGTGGCCGGATGATCCCTTTAATGTATCCTGCAATTTGCCATCAAATATTGTAAAATAAAATCTATTTATTGTATAAAGTATATTTGTGATAGTTTATTTAAAGGGAACCTGTCGGTCCTATGAGCTGCTGGGCGGGCGTGCTGCGGCCAGGAGGGCGTCTGATGCCTAATGGCCTCCCTGATCCTCTCTTGTCTGCCTGGAAGCCGCGGCTCAACGCCTTGTAGATGTCATGCACAGAAGACGGGGTTTGGTGCAATTTGCACTAGAAATCTGATGTTTTTTTTACTAATGTGCCCCATGCGTGTGCGTCCGGAATGCAGAGTCCAACGCGGACCAGGCGGCTCCACCGGCGGCAGATGTAAGTATACAGAGCCCGCCTGAGCCCATTATCTTAGTTTGTGGGTCTCATAGTACCTGACCGGTTCCCTTTAACGTGGCCTACAGTTATAGATACATTACATCGCCAACAACCTGTGGAACTTTATGCTAATTCCTTTAACCCCTTCGCAACCGCTGAGAGTAACTTTGCATCGCCGCTGCCTGGGCTCTGTGCAGCAGCGACATAAATTTGCCAGGCGCTCCACTGACTATTGCAAGACCTCCACACCCCCTAGCAGCGAATACACCCGAAACAGGCTGTCACTGACAGCCAATCACAGCACTGGCCAGGAAAGTTTATATAAACGCCACACATTAACCCCTTCTATTCCAGTCACCCATACTTTTTAGTTACTGCAGGTGATCGTATGGCGGGGTCAATCATTTATATAGACATACATGAATCCGGTTCAGTTGACTTGTAGCCGATCCCGCTGCGGATCCGCCGCTGTTTTCACCATCTTAAAGAGAGGAGCGAAGTCTGTTGCCGATAAATGTCCAAACCCACGGGAGAGAACAATCTGCACCAATATCGCTACATATGAAGGTACCCTTATAGTGATTTATTACATAGACCGGTTATTACATCCGTTATGTAATAACGGGGATATAAATGTAAAATTAGATATGAAAACTAAAATAATATACGTCAACATTTTAAAAGTTACTGCTAAATTCATTAAATCTTCTAAATCGCTCAGAAATGTAAGAATTTTTTCAAATGTGCTTCCACAATAAAGTAAACAAGAGGAAATCGATGTGATAAGTAATTAGTACAGAATGTATCTGCAATCGTCACATAGAAGTTGAAAAACAACCTTTTCCTCAGTTTTGGCATTTTAATCAATCTTCTTCAGTCCGATCACTCGGCTTGTACCGCCCAAATAAAGAACAACGTGATGGAAGAAGACTGTCGAGATTACTTGGAGGTGTAACACCTTTCTGGAGGTATTCTCTGTTAGGGCTCATTCACACGAGCGTGAAATTCACGACTAAGCTGCGCAAGAAAATCACGACTGCCTGCGTGAAAATAGCGTAAATGGAAGATTTCCCATTATCAAGCCACAAGCTTAATTACCAATGGAATTGACCATTCTCACTGTTGGGAGCCGTGTGGTGCTTTAGAAAAGCACTAATACTCCAGGAGGAGAGAAAGGTGAAGGGAAGCCCTGGGGAACCCGCTTCTCTGCGGAGCTTGCCTTCATCTCAGCGGGGCTGCAGGAATATCCCCAGCAGCTGTGAGACCGGGTTTGCCTGCAGGGGAGAATAAGGGATTCCCCGGCTGCTGGGGATTTCCTTATTCTCCCCTGCAGCTGAACCCCTGTCTCGCTACTGCACTGAATATCCCTCCAGCCCCGCAGAGAAGGGGGTTCCCCATGACTTTGCTTCTCTCTCTCCCTGCTATGAGGTGATTCCCCTGTAGCGGAGAGAAAGGGGTAGTGGCGATTAGGGCTTCCCTGAGGGCGGGGGCTAGGAACTGACATTTAGCCCCATCCTCTCTCTTTGCTATGGGGGAATCCCTGGGACAGCCCCTCTAGCCCCACACTCTCTCTCTCCCTGCTACATGGCAATTCACCCATAGTGGGGAGAGGGTGGGGCTAGAAGGGCTCTCCCAGGTATTTCCCTATAGCAAAAGGCCTGCTTAGGCCGAAACGCGCTGTATTGTATTACATGTATTAAACCATGGAACCTACTACTGCTGCCGGTGCCTACCGATTATTTGATACGTTTTCCTGGATTAGGAGGCGCCTCCGTGAAGTAAGTTACCATTTGCTTACTCTTTCTCTGCATTACCTTCCTCTTACATGGTTTGAGCGCTGAGGAATTTTTCTTTTTATTTTGTAGAGAGATGGTGGTTCCCTCACTCCCCCCTCTCCGGGAATCCCTATAGCCACCCCCACTCTTTGCAGACGGGATGATTCCCATGTAGCTGGGATAGAGAGGTTTCCCTGCAGGGGAGAATAAGGAAATCCCCAGCAGCAAGAGATTTCCTTCTTTTCCCCTGCTGGGGAATTCATCTCCCTTTGCCTTGCAGAGTCTCCCATAGAAGTCTATGGAGACTCCTGCACTTTGCACACCAAAGATAGGTCAGGTCCTATCTTTTACTGGAGCAGGGAATATCCGTTGTGGGATCTCACTCGCGCATCTCCTATTATTTTAAGGTGCTATTTTTTTTCCCTTTCTCCCATCAGAACCAATGCATTGCTATGAAAGCGTTCAATTAGCCGCAGTTGTTTTGCGCGGTTAATATGGCGTGCGTTTCACAATCTCTTGAAGAAGGCCTTATAGTGACATATGGCAGGGTGCCAGAATTTGGCCCGGTCATCATGGCACAAGCAGGTCTGGTCTTGAAGGGATTCATTGGTTTTCCTTGCAATATTCTGTGAAAAATACAGTATTTTATCTGGATATTCCCAAAATCCCCTCCTCAGCCTACACCTCCTTTTATTGTCTCCTTCTCAACCTATAGCCCCCTTATGTCCCCCTTCTCAGCCTACAGCCCCCTTATGTCCCCCTTCTCAGCCTACAGCCCCCTTATGTCCCCCTCCTCAGCCTATAGCCCCCTTATGTCCCCCTCCTCAGCCTATAGCCCCCTTATGTCCCCCTCCTCAGCCTATAGCCCCCTTATGTCCCCCTTCTCAGCCTATAGCCCCCTTATGTCCCCCTCCTCAGCCTATAGCCCCCTTATGTCCCCCTCCTCAGCCTATAGCCCCCTTATGTCCCCCTCCTCAGCCTATAGCCCCCTTATGTCCCCCTTCTCAGCCTACAGCCCCCTTATGTCCCCCTCCTCAGCCTATAGCCCCCTTATGTCCCCCTCCTCAGCCTATAGCCCCCTTATGTCCCCCTTCTCAGCCTACAGCCCCCTTATGTCCCCCTCCTCAGCCTATAGCCCCCTTATGTCCCCCTCCTCAGCCTATAGCCCCCTTATGTCCCCCTTCTCAGCCTACAGCCCCCTTATGTCCCCCTCCTCAGCCTATAGCCCTCTTATGTCCCCCTTCTTTTTGTTGCAGGCATAGAATCTTTTTATCAGGTTTTAATTAAGCGTCGGTGGAGTTCGCGCTCCGCGATTTCCTCTGGAATTCTCTGTATATTCTGTGATGCACATGAAGTCTCTATCACCGTGTTTGGAGGATTTTGTTTCCTTCCTATTAAGTGAATATAACAAGGGACAATGTAAATGCTGAAGCTTCCCAGCGGCTTTGCTCCAACTCTGATTTCACTCAAAGGGGTCACATAAAAAAAGACCTATTTATCGGAGAGAGCCTCTCGCATCAGACAGTGAGGACAGAAGTAGAACTAATTGGCTTCAGCCGCACCGAGATTACAGCGCATCCCCAGTGCCCGCTCCGCACATGGATGTATACTCCGGCGTGACGCCATGGTTCCAAAATAACAAGAACATCTGTAAAAATTCAAGAAAAAATGTTTTGATATCCAGATTCTTTATGGAGCATTAATGACCCGAAACGCCGTAACATCTTGGAGACGTGATGTGCGCCGAACTGAAATAAAGAGGAAATGAGCTGCCAGCGTGTGTCTGTGGCCTTGTTTAGCTTTAAAGGGGTTGTAAACTATTGATGGCCTCCCTTCAGGGTCTGTCGTCAGCAGGGATCTGCCATTCAGGACTTCTGCCGATCTTCCGTTTGCTTTCATTCACTGAGCTGATTTCTGCAGGAAGCAAACGTCTCCATTCTCCCTGCAGTGACTAGGCTTGGCGAAGCTCCCATAGAAGTGAATGACCTGTAATACCAAGTCTGACCACTGCACTCAGAGCAGAGCTGTCTGCTTCCTGCAGTAATCAGCTTAGTTCATGAACACAAGGACCCAGAGAACAGCTGATCCCTGCTGATCTACTATTGATGACCCTGAAGATAGGCCATCAATAGTTTACAATTAAAGAGCCCCTTTAAGTAGAGATTTCCCACTGCATCAACTTTATTTTTTATCTTTCCATCACCATATGATGGTTTGTTTATTGTGGGACAAGTTATATTTTTTAACTTAAAATTTAAAGGAGGTTTTCCAGGCAAAAACTATTGGTGACCGATCCTTAGGATCGGTCATCAATAGCAAATCACTGGGGACCGGCCACCCTGGATCCCCAGCAATGAGCTGATCACCTGGCCCATTGTGCAGGAAGGGCCCTAGCTGGCTTCACTCTCCTTGAACTCAATGGGAACTGAAGCAAGCTCCTACACTTCCGACTGCGGGGTTGGAGACAGAAGTGTAATAGCCACTTCAGCTTCCATTGATTAGCTGATCGGGTCATTAGTTGATCACCGGGGATCCTAAGCGTCCGGTTTCGGCAATTACCTATTGACCGATCCTAGGAATGAACCAAAAATGGTTTTTGCCTGGAAAACCCCTTTAATGTACCGTATCTTGTACATAAAAACTTTCAAAAGTTTCTATGTAGATTAAGTGGGGTGAGATGGAAAAGACCCGCAATTGTGCCGTCTGGGTGGAGGAGGGGTTGCTTTTACGGCACTCAAGGTGGAATGAAAAAGCTGAGAAGCTCATCCTGTGGGTCCATCCGATGACGGCGACTCCAAATTAGTGTTTTATGTTGTACTATAAAAAAACGTCGCCGTCTTCTGACATCCGTATCTTTTTCTGGTGAGGTGCGGTCCAGGGGCGGTCCAGGGGCTTGGTCTGTTGTAGGGCCAGCTGTAGTTTCCCTTGGCACCATCTTGTGGTACATCCCACGTTTGGATGGCTTTTATATTCTGACATCGGGTTTTGTTTTTATTGCATTTACCGTGCAGAATAAATATTGCCGTATTTTATAGAATATTTACAGTAGACTAATATTTTATGGGGGCCGCAGCGCCAAACGTTTGGGTGTATTTCATGAAAATTAGTTAAAAGGGGTCTTAAAAAACTTTTAACTATTTTTTCTCCTGGTAAGAAAAAAAATCTCATCTTATTTTTATCTTTTTTTTCAGCTGAATTTTATTGTTTAAAACAGGAAAAATATTTTGTCCTGTTAACAAGCTGGAAGCCTGGCCAGAGACCGGACGGACCCGTTATAGTTCAGCATCGGTCTGTCATAAGACTAATCTGCTCAGCCTGGCCAGAGACCGAGCGGACCCGTTATAGTTCAGCATCGGTCTGGCCAGAGACCGGACGGACCCGTTATAGTTCAGCATCGGTCTGTCATAAGACTAATCTGCTCAGCCTGGTCAGAGACCGAGCGGACCCGTTATAGTTCAGCATCGGTCTGGCCAGAGACCGGACGGACCCGTTATAGTTCAGCATCGGTCTGTCATAAGACTAATCTGCTCAGCCTGGTCAGAGACCGGACGGACCCGTTATAGTTCAGCATCAGTCTGTCAGACTAATCCGCTCAGCCTGGCCAGAGACCGGACGGACCCGTTATAGTTCAGCATCGGTCTGTTCTGTCATAAGACTAATCCGCTCAGCCTGGCCAGAGACCGGACGGACCCGTTATAGTTCAGCATCGGTCTGGCCAGAGACCGGACGGACCCGTTATAGTTCAGCATCGGTCTGTTCTGTCACAAGACTAGTCCACTCAGCCTGGTCAGAGACCGGACGGACCCGTTATAGTTCAGCATCAGTCTGTCAGACTAATCCGCTCAGCCTGGCCAGAGACCGGACGGACCCGTTATAGTTCAGCATCGGTCTGTTCTGTCATAAGACTAATCCGCTCAGCCTGGCCAGAGACCGGACGGACCCGTTATAGTTCAGCATCGGTCTGTCATAAGACTAATCTGCTCAGCCTGGCCAGAGACCGGACGGACCCGTTATAGTTCAGCATCGGTCTGGCCAGAGACCGGACGGACCCGTTATAGTTCAGCATCGGTCTGTCATAAGACTAATCTGCTCAGCCTGGCCAGAGACCGGACGGACCCGTTATAGTTCAGCATCGGTCTGTCATAAGACTAATCTGCTCAGCCTGGCTAGAGACCGGACGGACCCGTTATAGTTCAGCATCGGTCTGTTCTGTCACAAGACTAGTCCACTCAGCCTGGTCAGAGACCGGACGGACCCGTTATAGTTCAGCATCGGTCTGTCAGACTAATCCGCTCAGCCTGGCTAGAGACCGGACGGACCCATTATAGTTCAGCATCGGTCTGTCATAAGACTAATCTGCTCAGCCTGGCCAGAGACCGGACGGACCCGTTATAGTTCAGCATCGGTCTGTTCTGTCATAAGACTAATCCGCTCAGCCTGGCCAGAGACCGGACGGACCCGTTATAGTTCAGCATCGGTCTGTCATAAGACTAATCCGCTCAGCCTGGCCAGAGACCGGACGGACCCGTTATAGTTCAGCATCGGTCTGTCATAAGACTAATCCGCTCAGCCTGGCCAGAGACCGGACGGACCCGTTATAGTTCAGCATCGGTCTGTCATAAGACTAATCCGCTCAGCCTGGCCAGAGACCGGACGGACCCGTTATAGTTCAGCATCGGTCTGTCATAAGACTAATCTGCTCAGCCTGGCCAGAGACCGGACGGACCCGTTATAGTTCAGCATCGGTCTGTCATAAGACTAATCCGCTCAGCCTGGCCAGAGACCGGACGGACCTGATATAGTTCAGCATCGGTCTGTCATAAGACTAATCTGCTCAGCCTGGCCAGAGACCGGACGGACCCGTTATAGTTCAGCATCGGTCTGTCATAAGACTAATCTGCACAGCCTGGCCAGAGACCGGACGGACCCGTTATAGTTCAGCATCGGTCTGTCATAAGACTAATCTGCACAGCCTGGCCAGAGACCGGACGGACCCGTTATACTTCAGCATCGGTCTGTCATAAGACTAATCCGCTCAGCCTGGCCAGAGACCGGACGGACCCGTTATAGTTCAGCATCGGTCTGTCATAAGACTAATCCGCTCAGCCTGGCCAGAGACCGGACGGACCTGTTATAGTTCAGCATCGGTCTGTCATAAGACTAATCCGCTCAGCCTGGCCAGAGACCGGACGGACCCGTTATAGTTCAGCATCGGTCTGTCATAAGACTAATCTGCTCAGCCTCGCCAGAGACCGGACGGACCCGTTCTAGTTCAGCATCGGTCTGTCATAAGACTAATCCGCTCAGCCTGGCCAGAGACCGAACGGACCCGTTATAGTTCAGCATCGGCCTGGCCAGAGACCGGACGGACCCGTTATAGTTCAGCGTCGGTCTGTCAAAAGACTAATCCGCTCAGCCTGGCCAGAGACCGGACGGACCTGTTATAGTTCAGCATCGGTCTGTCATAAGACTAATCTGCTCAGCCTGGCCAGAGACCGGACGGACCCGTTATAGTTCAGCATCGGTCTGTCATAAGACTAATCCGCTCAGCCTGGCCAGAGACCGGACGGACCCGTTATAGTTCAGCATTGGTCTGTCATAAGACTAATCGGCTCAGCCTGGCCAGAGACCGGACGGACCCGTTATAGTTCAGCATCGGTCTGTTCTGTCATAAGACTAATCCGCTCAGCCTGGCCAGAGACCGGACGGACCCGTTATAGTTCAGCATCGGTCTGGCCAGAGACCGGACGGACCCGTTATAGTTCAGCGTCGGTCTGTCATAAGACTAATCCGCTCAGCCTGGCCAGAGACCGGACGGACCCGTTATAGTTCAGCATCGGTCTGTCATAAGACTAATCCGCTCAGCCTGGCCAGAGACCGGACGGACCCGTTATAGTTCAGCATCGGTCTGTCATAAGACTAATCCGCTCAGCCTGGCCAGAGACCGGACGGACCCGTTATAGTTCAGCATCGGTCTGTCATAAGACTAATCTGCTCAGCCTGGCCAGAGACCGGACGGACCCGTTATAGTTCAGCATCGGTCTGTCATAAGACTAATCTGCTCAGCCTGGCCAGAGACCGGACGGACCCGTTATAGTTCAGCATCGGTCTGTCATAAGACTAATCTGCTCAGCCTGGCCAGAGACCGGACGGACCCGTTATAGTTCAGCATCGGTCTGTCATAAGACTAATCTGCTCAGCCTGGCCAGAGACCGGACGGACCCGTTATAGTTCGGCATCGGTCTGTCATAAGACTAATCTGCTCGGCCTGGCCAGAGACCGGATGGACCCGTTATAGTTCAGCATCGGTCTGTCATAAGACTAATCCGCTCAGCCTGGCCAGAGACCGGACGGACCCGTTATAGTTCAGCATCGGTCTGTCATAAGACTAATCTGCTCAGCCTGTCCAGAGACCGGACGGACCCGTTATAGTTCAGCATCGGTCTGTCATAAGACTAATCCGCTCAGCCTGGCCAGAGACCAGACGGACCCGTTATAGTTCAGCATCGGTCTGTTCTGTCATAAGACTAATCCGCTCAGCCTGGCCAGAGACCGGACGGACCCGTTATAGTTCAGCATCGGTCTGTCATAAGACTAATCTGCTCAGCCTGGCCAGAGACCGAGCGGACCCGTTATAGTTCAGCATCGGTCTGTCATAAGACTAATCCGCTCAGCCTGGCCAGAGACCGAGCGGACCAGTTATAGTTCAGCATCGGTCTGTTCTGTCATAAGACTGATCTGCTCAGCCTGGCCAGAGACCGGACAGACCTGTTATAGTTCAGCATCGGTCTGTCATAAGACTAATCCGCTCAGCCTGGCCAGAGACCGGACGGACCCATTATAGTTCAGCATCGGTCTGTTCTGTCATAAGACTAATCCGCTCAGCCTGGCCAGAGACCGGACGGACCCGTTATAGTTCAGCATCGGTCTGTTCTGTCATAAGACTAATCCGCTCAGCCTGGCCAGAGACCGGACGGACCCGTTATAGTTCAGCGTCGGTCTGTCATAAGACTAATCTGCTCAGCCTGGCCAGAGACCGGACGGACCCGTTATAGTTCAGCACCGGTCTGTTCTGTCATAAGACTAATCCGCTCAGCCTGGCCAGAGACCGCACGGACCCGTTATAGTTCAGCATCGGTCTGTCATAAGACTAATCCGCTCAACCTGGCCAGAGACCGGACGGACCCGTTATAGTTCAGCACCGGTCTGTTCTGTCATAAGACTAATCCGCTCAGCCTGGCCAGAGACCGGACGGACCCGTTATAGTTCAGCATCGGTCTGTCATAAGACTAATCCGCTCAGCCTGGCCAGAGACCGGACGGACCCATTATAGTTCAGCATCGGTCTGGCCAGAGACCGGACGGACCCATTATAGTTCAGCATCGGTCTGGCCAGAGACCGGACGGACCCGTTATAGTTCAGCATCGGTCTGTCATAAGACTAATCCGCTCAGCCTGGCCAGAGACCGGACGGACCCGTTATAGTTCAGCATCGGTCTGTTCTGTCACAAGACTAGTCCACTCAGCCTGGCCAGAGACCGGACGGACCTTTTATAGTTCAGCATCGGTCTGTCATAAGACTAATCTGCTCAGCCTGGCCAGAGACCGGACGGACCCGTTATAGTTCAGCATCGGTCTGTCATAAGACTAATCTGCTCAGCCTGGCCATAGACCGGACGGACCCGTTATAGTTCAGCATCGGTCTGTCATAAGACTAATCTGCTCAGCCTGGCCAGAGACCGGACGGACCCGTTATAGTTCAGCATCGGTCTGTCATAAGACTAATCTGCTCAGGCTGGCCAGAGACCGGACGGACCCGTTATAGTTCAGCATCGGTCTGTTCTGTCATAACACTAATCCGCTCAGCCTGGCCATAGACCGGACGGACCCGTTATAGTTCAGCATCGGTCTGTCATAAGACTAATCTGCTCAGCCTGGCCAGAGACCGGACGGACCCGTTATAGTTCAGCGTCGGTCTGTCATAAGACTAATCTGCTCAGCCTGGCCAGAGACCGGACGGACCCGTTATAGTTCAGCATCGGTCTGTCATAAGACTAATCTGCTCAGCCTGGCCAGAGACCGGAGGGACCCGTTATAGTTCAGCATCGGTCTGTCATAAGACTAATCTGCTCAGCCTGGCCAGAGACCGGACGGACCCGTTATAGTTCAGCATCGGTCTGTCATAAGACTAATCCGCTCAGCCTGGCCAGAGACCGGACGGACCCATTATAGTTCAGCATCGGTCTGGCCAGAGACCGGACGGACCCGTTATAGTTCAGCATCGGTCTGTCATAAGACTAATCCGCTCAGCCTGGCCAGAGACCGGACGGACCCGTTATAGTTCAGCATCGGTCTGTCATAAAACTAATCTGCTCAGCCTGGCCAGAGACCGGACGGACCCGTTATAGTTCAGCACCGGTCTGTCATAAGACTAATCCGCTCAGCCTGGCCAGAGACCGGACGGACCCGTTATAGTTCAGCATCGGTCTGTCATAAGACTAATCCGCTCAGCCTGGCCAGAGACCGGACGGACCCGTTATAGTTCAGCATCGGTCTGTTCTGTCATAAGACTAATCTGCTCAGCCTGGCCAGAGACCGGACGGACCCGTTATAGTTCAGCATCGGTCTGTCATAAGACTAATCCGCTCAGCCTGGCCAGAGACCGGTCGGACCCGTTATAGTTCAGCATCGGTCTGTCATAAGACTAATCCGCTCAGCCTGGCTAGAGACCGGACGGACCCGTTATAGTTCAGCATCGGTCTGTTCTGTCATAAGACTAATCTGCTCAGCCTGGCCAGAGACCGGACGGACCCATTATAGTTCAGCATCGGTCTGGCCAGAGACCGGACGGACCTGTTATAGTTCAGCATCGGTCTGTCATAAGACTAATCTGCTCAGCCTGGCCAGAGACCGGACGGACCCGTTATAGTTCAGCATCGGTCTGGCCAGAGACCGGACGGACCCGTTATAGTTCAGCGTCGGTCTGTCATATGACTAATCCGCTCAGCCTGGCCAGAGACCGGACGGACCCGTTATAGTTCAGCATCGGTCTGTCATAAGACTAATCTGCTCAGCCTCTGCTGTCATTCTCCTGCTCTTCAACCGGAACACCGGAGCGCTAATGGGTCAGGAGTCACTCAGTACGGGGCTGGTAGGAGGTCTTAGGTGGCTGGAGCCATGCTGACTGCAGTGCATCCCACAGTTGCTGGAGGGTGCTTGGGGGAGGATCCATAGAGCGAACACAATGATCCAGGTGGTGCCACAGATGCTTAATTGGGTCCAAGTCTGGGGAATTAGGGGACAGGCGAGTAGTTCGATGTTTTGGTTGTAGCCGTGTGATGTGTCACATTGTCTTGCTGGAAGATCCCATCTGCCCCGGGGAAGACAATCAGCATAGAACCATAGAATAGTAGAGTTGGAAGGGACCTCCAGGGTTATCGGCTCCTCCAGGGTCATCAGGTCCAACCCCCTGCTCAATGCAGACAGATGTCTGTCCAGCCTTTGTTTGAACACTTCCATTGAAGAAGAACTCCCCACCTCTCGTGGCAACCTGTTCCACTCATTGATCCCCCTCACTGTCTAATATCTAATCTGTGTCTCCTCCCTTTCAGTTTCATCCCATTGCTTCTAGTCTTTCCTTGTACAGATGAGAATAGGGCTGATCCCTCTGCACTGTGACGGCCCTTCAGATATTTGTAGACCGCTATTAAGTCTCCTCTCAGCCTTCTCTTCTGCTAAACATTTCCAGATCCTTTAACCGCTTCTCATAGGACATGATTTGCAGACCGCTCACCACCTTGGTAACTCTTTTCTGAACTTGCTCCAGTTTGTCTATGTCTTTTATAAAGTGGGGTGCCCAGAACTGGACCCAGTATTCCAGATGAGGTCTGACTAAGGAAGAGTAGAGGGGGATAATGACCTCACGTGATCTAGACTCTATGGTTCTCTTAATACATCCCAGGATTGTGTTTGCCTTTTTGGCTGCTGCATCACATTGTTGACTCATGTTCAGTCTATGATCTATTAGTATACCCAAGTCTTTTCCCCATGTGCTGCTGCTTAGCCCAATTCCTCCCATTCTGTATGTGCTTTCTTCATTTTTCTTGCCCAGATGTAGGACTTTGCATTTCTTCTTGTTAAATACCATTCTGTTAGTCACTGCCCACTGTTCAGGCTTTTCTAGATCTTTTTGAATCCTCTCTCTCTCTCTTCCCTAGTGTTAGCTATCCCTCCTAGCTTTGTGTCGTCGGCACATTTGATCAGTTTCCCATCAATTCCCTTCTCCAGGTCATTTATAACAATGTTGACCAACACTGGGCCCAGGACAGAGCCTTGTGAGACCCCCCACTGATGAGCAATAAATAATCGGTTTGTGTTGGTATCGGGACAATTTCAGAAAAATCATCATGAATCACAATAGTCTATTTCAACTCGATAGTGTAGGTGGTTAATCATGTCACTGAAAACACAAGAAGGACCACAGAGGGTCTCCTAGGTCAGACATCACACCAAGTGAGACATGTTATTGAGGCAGTGTCATACATCTTACAAGGAGAAGTTCTACCAGGTGAACAGAACAGCCGAGCGCGACCTCCTCCAAGGAACAGATGTAGAGCTTCAGAAGGTTCTTGTGCTTTTGAAAATTTTCGCTTTGGGAGAAGGAGAGCAGCAGTAGAGGTACTCCCCCCCCCCCCCCCCCCCCAACAGCAGCAGAAGTACCTCCACCACTAGTAACAGCACCTTCAGTCATATATGAGTAAAACTTGCCAGCATGCTAACTAATCAGTGGCATCTGTCATGGGGGTGCAGCTGCGCCGAACACCCTTTCTGATATCACGCTGGCTGTTGGGCAGCCTCATGTTGTGCAACCTCCGGCCACTCATCCAGCTTCGACACCCAGAAGACAAGGGCGCCAAAGCCATGTCTGAGTACATCCACATGGGAGCTGACATACTCTTGGACCATCATGGGTAAGTGCTGCCTGTGACTGTCAGTCCTACCCTGTGTCACACCTCTGTTAGACTTCCCCTGCCACCGATGGTGCTGCAGAGCTGTGACCCATTATGGATGCATCCCCACAGCTTCCTCCTGTGACCACACATCATTGTCCCTATGGCTCTGTAGCGTCTGTTCCAGCAGACAGACCACAGGGATGGCCATACTGATCGATGCGTCATTACGACTTACCATTTTGGTGGCTTCCTCAAAGCAGCCTACAGCAACACACGTCTATGATCTGCAGCCACTCAACAGGCGTCAAGTGACCAACGTCCATACAGCGTCTGCTAATGGCATGCACCATCTGGTACTCCATGATCGCTCTCTGCTGCTGGCTTAGTCTCTGCAACATGGAGTGCCACCATGTAGACACGTCACAGATGAGACGGTTGGGTGGTAGCCTAAACTGTCACTACACCTCCGCTAGACGAGAGACAGCTGGGTGTGAATACTGAAAGTGTAAGCTCAGTTTCCTGGACTTTTCCAGCAATGAATGTAAACCTTGATAAATAATTGTTCAGCCAGGCAATGCATGTGTGAGATGGGCGAGGTGAAGGGCTGCCAGCAGGTTGGCCTCATTGGCATACAACCTTGCCTGGCTTCAGATGTGGGTCAGCCACGTGTCAGCCTGGGCCTGCAAAGCCATGCAATTCTTGTATTCAGGCTCTGTACTCGAGGACGGTTTGGGTGGTATTTTTTTTCATACTCCCGTAGCTGGGGGTTGGAGGGCTGGTTGCTGACCTGGCACACACTGGAATATGGGGTAGATGTCAATGTCGGTGAAGGTGGTGGTGATGGCAGCGGCTCAACCTCTGCTCTCTGTTTCCCACTCTTGGCTTTGAAGCTGGCAGCCCAATTGTGGAGGAGAAGCCTGAAGTAGACATGCTACTGGACCTACACAACACTCTGTGCTCAGAGGCAACTGCATGACCTGGGAGGTGGAGGAGGAGGGAGCAGGATGAGGCTGACCTCTGGCCCAGCGTAGAGGAAAGGGCCGGAACGGGCCATGAAGGGCACATAAGTGGAGGCCCTGCATGACAGGGTTGGCAGGGAACAAAAAGGCAAGCGAAGGGTTAATTGATAGGTTGAGGAGGGGGAGTGTCGGTAGTTAGGCAGTTCCAGGGATTGGATAAGGGGGTGGAAGGGGGGGCAGTGGGGGGAGGACATAAAAGGGGGGTAATTTGGGCGGGAGCGCCATCTTTGAGAAATAGTTGAGAGACAAAGTCACACAATAGTGAGCTACAGCGAAAGGGACCGTTATTTCAGGCAGCGGAGCGCAGTCCAGCAGTACCGGAGCATATAGCGGCGGAGAGCAGGCAGCAGCGGCGTCTAGGTCGGAAGGTAGCATAAAGGACTTACCGGTATGGCGTCAGTGGAGGAGGCCATAGCGGTCCTCAGGGCAGCGGCGGAACATCATCGCCCCGGGTGGCTGCAGGCTCAGGTGGCAGGGGCAGAGAGAGCGGAGCCGGCAGCAGGCAGCGGTGAAGGAACCCAGGCGCGGCGCGCGCGCAGGGCCCGACCTCCAGCTAGGCTTATAGCCGAGGAGGCAGAGCCCCGGACCCGGCGCAGGGTAAGGAGCCCCTCCGGGGACCCTCTGACCGGTCGCTCATCGCCCACAGCTACGGGCATCGGGGACAGACCGGCCAGGAGCAATCCTAGACATCGCCCGGGTATAACGGCCAGCCGTAGGTCTCGCTCTCCTCGGGGGCGGGGCTTGCCAGGCCTGACTCCATCTTGTCCGGTCAGGACACGGCTACCCCCCAGGGTGAAGTACCGGCCCAGGGGGGTGGGGGGGCCAGGCAGCGTGACGGGGAGGAAGAGGCTCAGCGTCCGTGGCGCAGCGGGAGGCAGAATCAGAGCGACAGCAGGAAAATCCGCCTAGGGCCACAGGGAGCTCGTCGGAGCGCCCCTGGGAGTCTATAGAGGAGCAGGAGGCAGGATCGTCGCAGCATCAGGAATATCTGCCTAGGGCTACGGGGAGCTTGTCGGAGCGCCCCAGGGACTTATTTCCTGGAATCCATTGCGAGGTGGCAGGAGGTAGTCGGCAGATTAGGTCTGCTATATTTGTGCCACAACCAGACGGGCGCCAAATTGGCCCGGGGCAGTTCGGTAATCCTGGACAACTGCAGCAAGAGAACCTTTTCCGCTACCAGCTGGACGAGCCGGCAGACGGAGATTGCGTGCAGGAACGACGACAGGATCCGCGGAGGACGGCTGATGGGATCACAGCGCCCATGCGGCCCGGTGAGTATGATTGTCTGTCACGTTTTTTTAACTTTGATAATGCCAATTTGCCTAGGGGAGGTGGCGAGTTTGCTACAGTGGGTAGCGGGGAAGGTTCAGGTGGAGGTCAGCGGGAAGTAGAGATACGCTCGTTATTAGGTAATATGCGTGAGATGTTGGTCCGCTGTGAGCAGGGCCTGGGTTTGGGGAATCAGGCAGCTGCATCGCCAGTGGCGGCGTGGTTGTCTGCAGGGTCGGGTAGTGGTATGCAAGAAAGGGGCGCGTTAGGGGGGAGTCTAGGGTTGACTACTGGATCCGGGGCGTCGGGGGTAACCGTAGGAATACAGACCGAAAAAGATGGGGACGCGATCCGCTTAGACGACAAGGCTAGAGGGGAAGTTTACGTGTGTTTTGAGGGGCCCCTGGGTGCTCATTTAAGGAAGAATGTTCGCGAAAAAATCTGGAGAGACGAGTACGTGGAGATTTTTTCCCTTTTGCCTTTGGAAAAGTTCAACTTGGACAAAGGAAAAAGGACCGATTCCAAGAAGGAAGACGAAGAAAGAAAGCGTTGGCGGTTGATTCCGCAGACATTTCAAAATCGGTTGCAAGCCTTCGCTATTTTGGCTAGTGTGATAGGAGAAAAAGCCCCGGAGAATTGTTCGGGGCTTTTCTGCTATTTGGATGCGATAGGAGAAGCGTATCGAACTTATGGCGGGCAGACTTGGCTTCGCTACGATGAACAATTTGGTAAGCGAAAGGCGGTCAGGCCAAGTATAAGGTGGGATAACAAAGACTTAGGGCTTTGGTTAAAGGTGATGGCCCCGGTTAGGTACGGGCATCCTTTTCATGGAGGGGCTGGCACGGCCGGCGTCGGAACTGGGGGGGGGGGGGGGGGCAGGACAACAGTCAGGGCAACCAGACATTAAGAAGCCCGGGTTGTGTTGGGCATTTAATGAAGGAAGGTGTAAGTTTGGGGCCACATGTCGTTTCAAGCACGTCTGTTCAGTTTGCGACGGAGCGTCGCACGGAGCAGCGCGTTGTTTTAAAAGAGACAAGGGAAGAAGTGCCGGTAATAGTGCAAAAAGGGACGACGCCGGTGAGTCTACAAAGGATGGCCCCTTATCTAAGTAGATATGGGAATCGGGGAAAAAGTGCATTATTGTTTAATGGTTTTGATGTTGGTTTTCGTATTCCCCCTCCGGGGCACATAGTCCCTTTTACGTTAAGAAACCTGAAGTCTGTATTGTTGCATAAGGAGGTGGTAAGGGATAAGTTGAAAAAAGAGGTGCGCTTGGGAAGGATGGCGGGCCCCTTTGTAACTCCACCATGGAAGGACTTGATTGTGTCACCGCTTGGGGTTGTGCCTAAAAAAGAGCCGGATAAGTTTCGGCTTATTCAGCATCTATCCTATCCAAAAGGGGCCTCCGTCAATGATGGGATCGACCCTGAGCTTTGCTCGGTGGACTACACCTCATTTGACACAGCGGTAAAATGGGTTCAAAAGTTTGGTAGGGGAGCCTTGTTGGCCAAGACCGATATCCAATCGGCTTTTCGTTTGCTTCCGGTTCATCCGGAAAGTTGCAAACTTTTGGGGTGTTTTTGCGAGGGGCAGTATTACGTTGACAGATGCTTGCCCATGGGTTGCTCTATTTCTTGTGCGTATTTTGAGACGTTTAGCACTTTTTTGTAATGGGTGATGCACGAGGTATCGGGCGCGCGTTCCATTATCCATTTCTTGGATGATTTCTTATGCATCGGTGAGGCAGATTTGCCAATGTGTGGCAATTTGTTAGCAACGGTTCAATGGGTGGCTAATCATTTCGGCGTGCCATTGGCTCCTGAAAAGACGGAAGGGCCGACTACATCTTTGAGTTTCCTAGGGATCACGATCGATACTGAGGCAATGGAATTCAGGTTACCAATAGAGAAGTTAGGGGTTCTGAGGCAGGAGCTGCAAAACGCAAGGGCAGGAAAGAAAATTACATTGCAGCGGTTACAGTCATTGTTAGGAAAGTTAAATTTTGCCGGTAGAATAATGCCCATGGGAAGAATATTTTGTAGAAGGATGGCACGGGCGACAGCAGGGGTCAAGGAACCTCATCACTTTATAAGGGTGTCAAAAAGTTTGAGGGCCGATTTGGAGGTTTGGCTGTCGTTCCTAGAGAAGTACAACGGGAGGACCATGGTGATGGAGGAAGTGGTTGACAGTGCACTGTGTGAGTTGTTTACCGATGTGGCGGGAAGTGCAGGTTTTGGGGCATTTTTTAGGGGTCAATGGTGTGCGGAAGTTTGGCCGGAGGAATGGGTGACAGCGGGTTTGACCAGAAATTTAACTTTGCTAGAGTTGTTTCCAATTGTTGTGGCGGTAGTCATTTGGGGGGAATCGTTCAGAAACAAAAAAGTGAGATTTTGTTGTGACAATTCGGGAGTCGTGCAGGCCATTAATGCCGGGTCTGCAGCTTCGGCGCCAGTTATTGATTTGTTGCGGCAATTAGTTTTGTCAGGATTAACGTTGAATGCTTGGTTCGTGGCAGAACATGTTCCGGGGGTTAAAAACTGCATAGCTGACTCACTCTCTCGCTTTCAGTGGGAGCACTTTCGGACCCTGGTGCCAGAGGCGGACAAGGAAGGACGAGTATGCCCTCCAGAACTTTGGCGATTGATCGACATGCGCCGGAGCACCTGATTCGGGGCTCGCTGGCAGCCAGCACATGGAAAGCCTATGAGTCAGCATGGAGTGAATGGATGCAGTGGATAGATAATATTGGGGAGGTACAGTCTGAGGAGGACAAGATATGGGCGTTATTGTTGTTAGTGAGCGAGGCGCATGGGGCTAATTGGTCGGTGGCTAAGATCGAGAGATTAATGGCTGGTTTGGCTTTTGGCTTCAAATTTGGGGTGCGGAAGATATTACAAAAAGGTTTCTTATATCCCAAGCGTTAAAAGGTTTTAAAAAAGGAAGGAGGGTGAAGGACAGTAGGAGACCAATTTCACTTTCAATGCTGGAAAAAATTGGTAAGCTATTGGAAGAAATTTGTCTGGATGACACGGAGGTTGCGCTATTTCAAGCGGTTTTCTCTTTTGCGTTTTTTGGGGCTTTTCGTATCGGCGAGCTGGTGTCCCCTAATAAAACGACAAGGGGAGGTTTAGAAAGGTCGGATGTTACGTTACAAAAAGATCACATCGATATATGGCTGAGACAATCCAAAACCGATCAGATGAAAAAGGGGAAGAAGATCGTACTGGGGAGGGTGTCGGGCGCTCAGATGTGCCCGGTAACGTGCTTCATCAACTTGATGGAAAAACCAGGCCGGGCAACCAGGGGCCTTTATTCCAACAAAGGGACGGTTCCTTCGTATCTAAGTTCCAGTTTGGGGCAATGTTGGGTAAAGCGTTGCGGGAGTTGGGCCTTGAGAAGTTAGGTTACTCATCACATTCGTTTAGAATAGGTGCAGCAACAGAGGCGTACGAGCGGGGTCTGAGCCCGGGTGTATTACAAAAAATTGGTCGATGGAAATCCAAGAGGTACATGTTGTATGTTAGACCACAGGGATGGTTTGGGAATATATAAAAAAAAATTTAAAAAAATGTATTCTGGTTATAATACATGAAAAGGTATGTTTGCTTACTGCCCATCCCCCCCCCCCCCCCTTTTTTTCTTTGGTTGTTTTGACAGACGGAAGCCCAGCACTCGTATGGATTTTGGGACATTCCTTTGTCTTCTGGGCAGCTGAGCAGGCACATATTAGACCGGACGGCAGCTGGGATTCTCTAGAAGGGAAGCCATTATTCGGTGGATGGGTATACGGGGTATGATGTGGGGGAGGGTGTTACCGGAAATCACATCATGTGCAGAGCTGGATAGGGCCCCAGATATTTTAGTTATACACGCAGGTGGGAACGATCTTGGGGGACGTCCAGCTAGAGAGGTGAGGCGGGATATACAACACGACTTTCTTAGGCTTCGAAGATTGTTCCCAGCCATGATAATCGTATGGTCTGAGATGTTACCCAGAAAGTCGTGGAGGATGGCCAGATCCGTGCAAAAAATTAATAAGGCCAGGATAAAAATAAATAGGCATATTTCAGCCTTTGTTGTAAGGAACGGGGGTATTAAAGTGAGACACGAGAGCCTGGAAGGGGGTGTAGGGGGGTACTGGTTAGGTGACGGGGTACACTTAAATGACGTCGGTACCGACATGTGGTCCTTAAGGATCCAAGAAGGTATAGAGAGGGCGCTGATGGTGTGGAGGGCGGCGCAGACTTAGGTGGTAAGTCGTGCTGGTTGTGGCGGGGGGGGGGGTCCTTGGAGGCAGTTTATAGTGGGTGGAAGGAGTTACGGTGGGGGCGGCCTCACCTGGAGCGATTATCACCCTACTGGTATTTTGGTTGGGTCTGGCGCGGTGGTGAAGGCCAGGGAAGGGATCCCGGTTGGCCTATAATATTATACGTTTATAGCCTCCCAGAGGGGCTTTTTGGGCCTCCGAGCCGGGAGTACGGTTGGAGGCCAGGTACGGTTTTGGTTTATGCTATTATTATACGCCAGACCCTTATTTCTTGGTTGGGACTCCAAGGGCCTCCTCCCCGTATAGTTTAACGAATAATTGTTAATTTTGTTTAATTTTAATAAATGGCTGCTGTGGCCAAAATATTTTCAACTAAGGAGTGACTTGGACAATTCTTAATAGGTGGGGGTAAAGTCGGTGAATGCCGGGTGAGTCGGTCATACCCTGGTCATGGCCCTGAACATTATCCTGGACCCCTCCATAATTGTCATACTTGTCTGTCTTATGTGGATGCTCTGTGCAAAACTGTCATGTCTATTTTCTGTATGTGTGTTGCACAACTGCAGCGTCTGAAGGGTTAACTCCTATAATTAATTGCCTGTCATCCCTGCTGCTGAATGTATCTATCCTACTGTGTCATGTGATACAAGTGAGGTTATAAAAGTGAGTGTCTGAGAGTGGGAAAGTCTGTCTGTCTTTTCCTTTCTGTGTTGAAGCAGGGTTTCATCTTGCCTGCTGCGGGGACTCAGAGCCGCATGGGAGCACCATCAGCTTCCATGTTGGCGAAGATGGAGGAAGGGGAACGACATCCCGTGGTGCATGGAGAGTGGATGTGAGGGGAGTGAGTCCATTCCAGAGAGAGAGCGCAACAAACCCCAGTTTTACTAAAAACCCGGTACCTGTTCACACTGCAGGCATCATTTTTCCCTTGTGGTCGTCCGCCGTTAGGATCACCGCACAGAGGTACGTGATTGTGACCCCCCACACGGATGTTGTGCGGGGTGTATCTAGGCTAAGCCTTTCTTCGGTAACTGCCGGCCAGAGTGTATGTGGAGTGACCCCCCTACCTTTTACCTCCTCCGGCGTATATATATAATGTCCCAGACAGGTGGCATATAGATAACCTGGCCTATAGGGCTGTCGTGTTCCTGTGTTTCCTTCCAACCTCTGAGCTACCTGTAATTTTATGCAGGTGAATGATACCTGTAACTGCCTGTTATTTCAAGCTTATTCAAGTAAAGTTTTACCGGGCCTCAACCGTTCCTGAGGTACAATACACATCTCCAATGTTTATTACTCTGCCGTATAGAATAACGGTGTGCGAATGGTGGCGTCACGACGTGATATATATACTTCTACAACAACCCCCCTTGTGTTACCAGACACCGTGACAAGGACTAGGCAGAGAGGGAGAGGGGGAGAGATTTATGTAATTTATTAGCTAACTTTGTAGTTTGCAAAAAACTACTTCTAGCTGCGTGAGGTCTGCAGATAAATGGTGGAGGCCGGACTGGTGACTCTGAATGACATCTGAGGCCTCAGAGAACAGCAATATTCCTCACACCAAAGCAGTTTGTCTGCCTGCATTGCTGCTATATACTTTGACAGCAGCAGAAATATCCCTTCCCTCGATGTACAGACCACGACACACATAGGTATATAGACATGATGCAGCTTCTCTGTCCTGGGCTCAACTGTAAAATAGTCGCTGTGCGTATGTTATATATGGCTAGGTCATGTGATGCAGGCGTCCAATGAAACTGCAGCCCATATGCAAGATGGACGACACATTTGGTGACATCAGCAAGACACTCTGGCTGCTGATTGGCTGCACACTGACCTCTGCAGCAGGAATGGGAAAAGCAATTTTCCTGCAATTTTTGCCAAAATTGGTTCGGACTTTTCCGATTCGATTTTGTGAAGATTGGAACGATTTTATCACCTGGCCGATCAGGATGAGCAACATTATCCCCTACCTGTGTATATCCTGTAGATGGATTAATAATAATAATTCACAAAAGTGACATGTCAGTTCTTGATGTGGTCGCGGTGCAGATTATCTGGCGGCTGAGCACAGAAACTGCCCCATTAACTGAGAGATCTGCTGCAGAACTCTGAGGCTTCGCCTTGTGATGGGGCTCATTGTGGTAGATAGACAAGTCCAACGTGCATCTGTCTATATCAACGCGCCGTAAGTCGTCCCTTTATAACAGATCTCCGGGGCCCCAGCAGGTCATGTCTTCAGGATATCCTATACTAAGATAAGCCGTGGCAATGTCTGAGGACCGACAATAATGACATCTCCTGTGCGATCCTGAGGAAATCCTGAAAACCTGACCTGCTGAGGCCTGGAGGCGGGAAACGCTGCTTTACATCATTCCGACCCTCATCCTCACTGACTTCATATCGGATACGGCACACGGCTGTATCAGGACTCTGCAACCTCTGAGAGGCGCGAAGCTATAGCATAGCGGCCATACAAGTGAGCCGGACCGTACGGCATCAACGCTCAGACGCATTTCTTTCACTTTCCATGTAAAGCTGGTCGGACTGAGGATCTAAGAGAATGCTGCTGCCCCGCAGTCTGTACGGCAGAGCCTGGAGGCCGCCTGGCTTGTCCTAGAACTGTGCGGCTAACGGATTATCATAGACGACTCGCAGGAACACTGCTGACCTGCCATCTAGCGACCGAATCTGGGAAGTCACAGAAGACAAGGCTGCGGGCGACTCCTCAAGGATAAGGTTTCACTGAGGAGGAGGGAGAGGAGGAAGATCCTCCAGAGCGGGTGTCAGACTCATCGGCAGCATTATGGCCGTTTCCAAGGGCTCATTCACAGCGGCGTTCTGTATGACGTGTGACATAATGAGGCTTCATCTCCCCTGATTGGCGTTGGGGTGTTCGGACCTGCGGGCTTCACTTGTACAATTTATGTGCGGGAAAGAATCTCAGCATCTTCAATCTCTGTATTACAACCCGATTAGGATCACGTAAAGACGCAGTAGACACTCCATACATCCGTATTTATACATGGAGGCAGGAGGAATCTACGGGACCCTCTTGTGTTTTGGTTTTACACACAGACTAAACTTACATCCGCTCGTGTGAATGAGCCCTAAATGTAACCAGTCCTTACCAGTGCAGAGAGCGCCACAGCCATATCGTGGGTTCCTCCCCTTCCACCTCTCTAGCACGGGGCTTCCTACCTTGGCGGGTGGCTACGGTGCCGGGTTATGGCTGTCAGAGCTGAGCCACCACCAGTGAGCTGCTGAACAGAGGGGTGTGGAAGTGCGCTGGAGCTCAAAATCCAAGATGGCAGACGCTCCCTGGCTGCATCCTGCGGAGAAAGTAGAAAGCCGGTCGTTCTGTGTCCGGACCTTGTCGAAGACCACATAAGGGGACGGGATGCTTCACATGTGATGTAGATATGGAATTTACATTGTATCATGTTAACGTTGTTACTACAATGAACACATTCAGTGATTGAGGGGTTAAAAAACTGCAGTGATTTGAACACGTTTTTGTGGTGTTTTTCATTGTATTTTTGCCCACGCGAAGTTATATCATATTTACGCCTTCTGTGATGGTTTGTCATGCAGTCTAGAAGTTTTAGTTTTTTGTTTTTTGAAGATTGTTGTGGTGTTTTTATGGTGTTTTTTTGCTCCTAATAACCCTCAGTGTACAAAAACTGATTTTTATTGGCTTCATTGATCGTTTATTACGTCAGTGCAGGCCGTGTGACCCACCGCCTATAGAGATGAGCGAGCGTACTCGGACATGCCCCTTTTTCGCCCGAGCGCCGCGATTTTCAAGTACTTCTGTACTCGGGCGAAAAAATTCGGGGGGCGCCGTGGGTGAGTGGGGGGTTGCAGCGGGGAGTGGGGGGGAGAGGGAGAGAGAGAGGGCTCCCCCCTGTTCCCCGCTGCTACCCCCCGCTCCACCACTCCTCCCCCCGCCCTCCGGCGCCGCCCGAATCTTTTCACCCGAGTACTGAAGTACTCGAAAATCGCGGTGCTTCATCGAGTAATTACTCAAAACGAGTAGGTTCGCTCATCTCTAACCGCCTACACAGACGCAACGCAAATAAGGGCTGGAGGGAGGAAAGGGGAGTTGTAAGACATGCAACAGGCAACAGATGCCAAAGTACAAACCAATGTACCACAACACCCAGGCAGATGGAAATAATAATCATCTTTATTTGTATAGCGCCAACTTATTCCGCAGCGCTGTCAGGCATGGATAAATGCAAAACAATACAGCAAATACAATGTGAGATACATTGGGTTAGACACAAATGGGGTGGGGGAGCAAGGCAGGGGGAACACAGGCAATAGGGGATTTCATGTACAGATCATTTATCAGAAGGCAAACAGGGTGGAGCACCATAGGGAGGGGCGAGGGACTAGGTCAGGAGATTTGGTATGCTTCCCTGAAGAGGTGCGTTTTTAAGGCACGTCTGAAATGTCGTGCATCAGGAATTGTCCGGATGCCTTGGGGTAGAGCGTTCCAGAGGATGGGTGCTGCTCTGGTGAAGTCCTGTAGGCGAGCATGAGAGGTTCGTATTACAGGGGTGTTTAGTCGGGGTGTGTTAGCCGATCGGAGTGAGCGGGCTGGGTGGTGTACTGACAGTAGGGAGGCGATGTATGGTGGTGTACTGACAGTAGGGAGGCGATGTATGGTGGTGTACTGACAGGAGGGAGGCGATGTATGGTGGTGTACTGACAGTAGGGAGGCGATGTATGGTGGTATACTGACAGTAGGGAGGCGATGTATGGTGGTGTACTGACAGTAGGGAGGCGATGTATGGTGGCGCAGCGCCATGCAGAGCTTTATGAGGTAGAGGAGTTTACATTTAGTTCTGCAGTGGATGGGCAGCCAATGCAGCGACTGGCATAATGCAGAGGCATCTGAGTAACGACTGGATAGAAAAATGAGCCTAGTTGCTGCATTTAGTATGGATTAGTCTGGTGCGGGGGAGGCCGATGAGTAGCGAGTTGCAGTAGTCAAGCCGGGAGTGGATGAGGGCAACCACGAGCGTCTTTAGCGTGTCCGTGGTTAGGAACGGACGTATTTTAGCAATATTTCTGAGGTGCATGTGGCATGTTTGGGCCAGAGATTGGATATGGGGGGTAAAGGAGAGGTCAAAGTCCAGTGTGACCCCAAGGCATCGGGCATGCCGCCTGGGGGTTATGATGGTGCCAGACACTGGAATGGAGATGTTGAGGGGAGGTTGGCTGGAAGGTGAAAAGACGAGGAGGTCAGTTTTAGAGAGGTTTAGTTTGAGAAAAAGGGAGGACATAGTGTTAGAGACAGCGGACAGACAGTCGGTAACATTTTGGAGGAATGGTCCAGAGATCTCACAAGAGGAGGTGTATAGTTGGGTGTCATCAGCGTAGAGATGGTATTGGAGGCCAAGTAGGGGATGGTTTGTCCAATTGGGGCAGTATAGATAGAGAAGAGAAGGGGACCAAGGACCGAGCCCTGGGGTATCCCAACAGCGAGAGGAAGTGGAGAGGAGATAGAGCTAGCAAAGGAGACACTGAAAGAGCGGTCAGAGAGGTAGGAAGAGAACCCAGAGAGAGCAGTGTCCTTTAGACCAAGAGAGCGGAGTATAGTGAGAAAAAGGTCATGGTCAACAGTGCCAAATGCAGCAGACAGGTCAAGGAGGATTAGTAGGGAGTAGTCACCTCTCGACTTTGCAGTCATCAGGTCGTTTGTTACTTTTGTATCTAATATCTGGTAAGTTAGTACTGCGAGGTATTGGTTGTATTCTGGCCAGAATACATAAGCTCATGAGCCCCGTCAAGGGTCCTCGTTGTCTCATAAGTCCCTACACTAACAAAACAACTAAAACCTAAGAAGGGAATCCTGCCTTGAAAGTGATTTGAAAATCTTGCCGATCCTTCGATGTGGCTGAAAGCCTCTCTGAAGGATCACTACTTTACTGAAGTGATGGGAGGTGTTTTTGAAATAAAAACGCATTGCAACAAAAACGCACATTGGCGAGCACCATATCCAGCTGAGTTTCTTGGCCCAATATCACTCTTGCCAATGTGTAGGTAGCCAAAGGCAAAAGAAATCTTCAGACTAAGTATCATATTGGGTCTTCTGTATTCTGCAGGACTTCAAAAAAGAAAATTTTGGGCACATGTCAAAATCAAGGCCCGTAGATCACATCTGGACCATCATGTCACCTTACATGGCCCTTGATGAAGTTCGGATGCAGAACGACCGTCTCTCCACTTTCCCTGAAGGATGCAGCCAGCATTTGGCAGAGGGGTCGGTGCCGGCACAGGGAACTGTGGATACTTTTATGTTGTCCAATAAAAAGAAGTGCTTTCACTATTGTATCCATGACTTCCAGTTTTTACCAAGCTTAGCCTATATCACCAGCATTTTATCTCTTTCTCCTCATCTTGGATTCTGAGCTCCAGCGCTCCTCCACACCTGTCTGTTCAGCATCTCCCAGGTGGCGGCACAGCTCTGACAACCCTACCAGTGGCATAGCCAACTGCCAAGGGAGGAAGCTCGGTGCTAAAGAGGCAGAAGTGGAGAAACCCATCATAGTGCAGAGAGCGCCACAGCCATGCTAAGCAGTAGTTACATTTAGAGCTCGTTCACACTGGAGGATGACATTTTGGTCCATGAAATATGCATAATTTTCACAGACCAAAAACACACCGACTCCCTGCGTACTTCACGCAATAAACTCCCATAGATTGTTCATGCATCAATATGCAGGGAATGTGTATCGTTCCTGTTTACTGTGAATTTACACAATCCCATTGGCTCTAATGGGCAATTTCCGTCTATAATATGGACCTAATAAGGACATGCTGCAAATACAAACGGGGAAAAAAGTATGCAGTGATACAAAGTACACATACACCCGTGTGAATAAGCCCTGAGGTAAAACGAAAAAAGCTTGATCCGGTGTCGCCAGTAGAGCAAAATGTGATTGCTCCTAGCAAGAGAAACCAAGTAATCTTGTAGATATGAGACCTTGTAATGGCCAACAAAATACATGATGTTACAGCGAGCTTTCCAACCTCTCAGGGTGCTTCCTCAGGCTTAATGAAATAGATCCGAAGAGGCATATATATATATATATATATATATATATATATATATATATATATATACACACACACACATACATACTTATGACAAGGCACAGACATTTTTACCCATAAAGATAACGCCACGGTTTAGTCAAATTTACCTCCAGACTGAAGATGGCAGCCCCTTCTTAGCCTTAAAGGCTCCATTCTTGAAGTCCATGGCCGCTTCCTTGAGTACTTTACAGCCTTTCAGTATATACACATAGAGGGGAGGTAGATTCTGCTCAGTATATACACAGAGAGATGAGGTAGATTCTCCTCAGTACATACACATAGAGGTGATGTAGATTCTCCTCAGTATATACACATAGAGGTGATGTAGATTCTCCTCAGTATATATACATAGAGGGGAGGTAGATTCTCCTCAGTATATACACATGTAGGGTGAGGTAGACTCTCCTCAGTATATACACATAGAGGTGAGGTAGATTCTCCTCAGTATATACACATAGGGGTGAGGTAGATTCTCCTCAGTATATACACACAGAGGTGAGGTAGATTCTCCTCAGTATATACACATAGAGGTGAGGTAGATTCTCCTCAGTATATACACAGAGAGGAGAGGTAGATTCTCCTCAGTATATACACATAGCGGTAAGGTAGATTCTCCTCAGTATATACAAACAGGTGAGGTAGATTCTCCTCAGTATATACACATAGAGGTGAGGTAGATTCTCCTCAGTATATACACATAGACGTGATATAGATACTCCTCAGTATATACACATAGAAGTGATGTAGAATCTCTTCAGTATATACACATAGAGGTGAAGTAGATTTCCATCCTTATATACATATGGAGGAGAGGTAGATGCTCCTCAGTATATACACAGTGAGGTGATGTAGATTCTTCTCAGTATATACACATAGAGCTGAGGTAGATTCTCCTCAGTATATACACAGAGAGGTGAGGTAGATTCTCCTCAGTCTATACCCATAGAGGTGAGGTAGATACTCCTCAGTATATACACAGAGAGGTGAGGTAGATTCTCCTCAGTATATACACAGAGAGGTGAGGTAGATTCTCCTCCGTATATACACATAGAGTTCAGGTACATTCTCATTAGCATATACACATAGAGGTGAGGCAGAGGCTCCTCAATATATACACATAGAGGTGAGGCAGAGGCTCCTCAGTATATACACAGAGAGGTGAGGTAGATTCTCCTCAGTATATACACAGAGAGCTGAGGTAGATTCTCCTCAGTATATACACATAGAGGGGAGGTTGATTCTCCTCAGTATATAAACAGAGAGCTGAGGTAGATTCTCCTCAGTATATACACATAGAGGTGAGGTAGATTCTTCTCAGTATATACACACAGAGGTGAGGTAGATTCTCCTCAGTGTATACACATAGAGGTGAGGTAGATTCTTCTCAGTATATACACATAGAGGTGAGGTAGATTCTCCTCAGTGTATACACATAGAGGTGAGGTAGATTCTTCTCAGTATATACACACAGAGGTGAGGTAGATTCTCCTCAGTATATACACATAGAGGGGAGGTTGATTCTCCTCAGTATATACACATAGAGGTGAGGCAGAGGCTCCTCAATATATACACATAGAGGTGAGGTGGATTCTCCTCAGTATATACACAGAGAGGTGAGGTAGATTCTCCTCAGTCTATACCCATAGAGATGAGGTAGATACTCCTCAGTATATACTCATAGAGGTGAGGTAGATTCTCCTCAGTATATACACAGAGAGCTGAGGTAGATTCTCCTCAGTATATACACATAGAGGGGAGGTTGATTCTCCTCAGTATATACACATAGCAGTGAGTTAGATTCTCCTCAGTATATACACATAGAGGTGAGGTAGATTCTCCTCAGTGTATACACAAAGAAGTGATGTAGATTCTCCTCAGTATATACACATAGAGGTGAGGTAGATTCTCCTCAGTATATACATAGAGAGGTGAGGTAGATTCTCCTCTGTATATGCACAGTAAAGTGAGGTAGATTCTCCTCTGTATATACACAGAGAGCTGAGGTAGATTCTCCTCAGTATATACACAGAGAGGTGAGGGCGATTCCCCTCAGTATATACACATAGAGGTGAGGTAGGTTCTCCTTAGTATATACACATAGAGGTGAGGCAGAGTCTCCTCAGTATATACACATAGAGTGGAGGTAGATTCTCCTCAGTATATACACATGGAGGTGACGTAGATTCTCCTCAGTATATACACATAGAGGGCAGATAGATTCTCCTCAGTATATACACAGAGAGCTGAGGTAGATTCTCCTCAGTATATACACAGAGAGGTGAGGGCGATTCCCCTCAGTATATACACATAGAGGTGAGGTAGGTTCTCCTTAGTATATACACAAAGAGGGGAGGTAGATTCTCCTCAGTATATACACATAGAGGGGAGGTAGAGTCTCCTCAGTATATACACATAGAGTGGAGGTAGATTCTCCTCAGTATATGCACATAGAAGTGAGGTAGATTCTCCTCAGTATATACACATAGAGGGCAGATAGATTCTCCTCAGTATATACACATGGAGTTGAGGTAGATTCTCCTCAGTATATACACATAGAGGTGATTAGAGATGAGCGAACGTACTCGTCCGAGCTCGATGCTCGGGCGAATATTAGGGTGTTCGGGATGCTCGTTATTCGTAACGAGCACCACGCGGTGTTCGGGTTACTTTCACTTTCTTCCCTGAGAAATTTGCGCGCTTTTCTGGCCAATTGAAAGACAGGGAAGGCATTACAACTTCCCCCTGTGACGTTCAAGCCCTATACCACCCCCCTGCTGTGAGTGGCTGGCGAGATCAGGTGTCACCCGAGTATAAAAATCGGCCCCTCCAGCGGCTCGGCTCAGATGCCTTGTGAGTTAGCTGAGGGACAGTGGTATCGTGCTGGAGCTGCTGTAGGGAGAGCGTTAGGAGTTAGTGTAGGCTTCAAGAACCCCAAAGGTCCTTCTTAGGGCCACATCTACCTGTGTGCAGGCTGCTGCTAGCAGTGGTTTTTTGTTTTTTTTTCTCAAAATCGGCAGTGCAGAGCATTGCACCCGGCATTAGGGACAGAAGTGGTGCTTAGGCAGGGAGAGTGTTAGGAGTGAGTGTAGCCTTCAAGAACCTCAACGGTCCTTTCTAGGGCCACATCTATCCGTGTGCAGTACTGTGCTGGCTGCTGTTAGCAGTGTTGCATTTTTTTTTTTTTCTAAAAATCGTCTGTGCAGAGCATTGCACCCTCCATTGATACTACAGGGACAGAATTGTGTAGGCAGGGCCACAACACAGTTATTGTTTATTGAATATACGCAGTGGGGCCTTTCCTTTGCAAAAAAGGGAAAAAATTATATTTGGCCTGCCTGTGTCAGTCCTAAGGTCTCCGTGTACGTGTGTGCTGCGTGGAGAACGTACAAAAATCAGACGCAACCAGCTACGGTTTACTGCAGGCTTGCGCCATTTTCTTTCCTGACTGGCAAATACCTGCTCTGCCAGAGTTAATAACTCTGCTACACTAAAGTTGTGTGACACTTTTTCTGGGCCACACCACAGTTATTAAACGTATTGTTCATTGAATATACGCAGTGGGGCCTTTCCTTTGCAAAAAAGGGAAAAAATTATATTTGGCCTGCCTGTGTCAGTCCTAAGGTCTCCGTGTACGTGTGTGCTGCGTGGAGAACGTACAAAAATCAGACGCAACCAGCTACGGTTTACTGCAGGCTTGCGCCATTTTCTTTCCTGACTGGCAAATACCTGCTCTGCCAGAGTTAATAACTCTGCTACACTAAAGTTGTGTGACACTTTTTCTGGGCCACACCACAGTTATTAAACGTATTGTTCATTGAATATACGCAGTGGGGCCTTTCCTTTGCAAAAAAGGGAAAAAATATTTGACCTGCAGGCTTGCGCCAATTTATTTCCTGCTTGTGAAATCAAATCACTGGTAATACAGCATGCTGAGGGGTAGGGGTAGGCCTAGAGGACGTGGACGCGGCCGAGGACGCGGAGGGCCAAGTGAGGGTGTGGGCACAGGCCGAGCTCCTGATCCAGGTGTGTCGCAGCCGACTGCTGCGCGATTAGGAGAGAGGCACGTTTCTGGTGTCCCCACATTCATCGCCCAATTAATGGGTCCACGCGGTAGACCTTTATTAGAAAATGAGCAGTGTGAGCAGGTCCTGTCCTGGATGGCAGAAAGTGCTTCGAGCAACCTATCGTCCAGCCACAGTTCTGCGCCGTCCACTGCTGCAAATCCGAATCCTCTGTCTGCTGCTCCTCCTTCCTCCCAGCCTCCTCACTCCACTACAATGACACATGCTCAGGAGCGGGAAGACTCCCAGGAACTGTTCTCAGGCCCCTGCTCAGATTGGGCAGCAGTGGTTCCTCTCCCACCAGAGGAGTTTATCGTCACTGATGCACAACCATTGGAAAGTTCCCGGGGTCCGGGGGATGAGGCTGGGGACTTCCGCCAACTGTCTCAAGAACTTTCTGTGGGTGAGGAGGACGATGACGATGAGACACAGTTGTCTTGCAGTGAGGTAGTAGTAAGGGCAGTAAGTCCGAGGGAGGAGCGCACAGAGGATTCGGAGGAAGAGCAGCAGGACGATGAGGTGACTGACCCCACCTGGTGTGCAACGCCTACACAGGACAGGTCTTCAGAGGGGGAGGCATGGGCAGCAGCAGGGCAGGTTGCAAGAGGCAGTGCGGTGGCCAGGGGTAGAGGCAGGGCCAGACCGAATAATCCACCAACTGTTTCCCAAAGCGCACCCTCGCGCCATGCCACCCTGCAGAGGCCGAGGTGCTCTAAGGTCTGGCAGTTTTTCACAGAGACGCCTGACGACCGACGAACAGTGGTGTGCAACCTTTGTCGCGCCAAGATCAGCCGGGGAGCCACCACCACCAGCATGCGCAGACATATGATGGCCAAGCACCCCACAAGGTGGGACGAAGGCCGTTCACCGCCTCCGGTTTGCACCGCTGCCTCTCCCCCTGTGCCCCAACCTGCCACTGAGATACAACCCCCCTCTCAGGACACAGGCACTACCGTCTCATGGCCTGCACCCACACCCTCACCTCCGCTGTCCTCGGCCCCATCCACCAATGTCTCGCACCGCACAGTCCAGCCGTCGCTAGCGCAAGTGTTAGAGCGCAAGCGCAAGTACGCCGCCACGCACCCGCACGCTCAATCGTTAACCGTCCACATAGCCAAATTTATCAGCCTTGAGATGCTGCCGTATAGGCTTGTGGAAACGGAGGCTTTCAAAGCTATGCTGGCGGCAGCGGCCCCGCGCTACTCAGTTCCCAGTCGCCACTACTTTTCCCGATGTGCCGTCCCAGCCCTGCACGACCACGTCTCCCGCAGCATTGTACGCGCCCTCACCAACGCGGTTAGTGGCAAGGTCCACTTAACTACGGACACGTGGACAAGCACAGGCGGGCAGGGCCACTACATCTCCCTGACGGCACATTGGGTGAATTTAGTGGAGGCTGGGACAGAGTCAGAGCCTGGGACCGCTCACGTCCTACCCACCCCCAGAATTGCGTGCCCCAGCTCGGTGGTGGTATGTTCGGCGGTGTATGCTTCCTCAACTAAACCACCCTCCTCCTCCTCCTCCTCCTCAACCTCTGTCTCGCAATCTAGATGTGTCAGCAGCAGCAGGACGTCGCCAGCAGTCGGTGTCGCGCGGCGTGGCAGCACAGCGGTGGGCAAGCGTCAGCAGGCCGTGCTGAAACTACTCAGCTTAAGAGATAGGAGGCACACGGCCCACGAACTGCTGCAGGGTCTGACAGAGCAGACCGACCGCTGGCTTGCGCCGCTGAGCCTCCAACCGGGCATGGTCGTGTGTGACAACGGCCGTAACCTGGTGGCGGCTCTGCAGCTCGGCAGCCTCACGCACGTGCCATGCCTGGCCCACATCTTTAATTTGGTGGTTCAGCGCTTTCTGAAAAGCTACCCACGCTTGTCAGACCTGCTTGTAAAGGTGCGCCGGCTCTGCGCACATTTCCGCAAGTCCCACACAGACGCTGCCACCCTGCGCACCCTGCAACATCGGTTTCATCTGCCAGTGCACCGACTGCTGTGCGACGTGCCCACATGGTGGAACTCTACGCTCCACATGTTGGCCAGGCTCTATGAGCAGCGTAGAGCTATCGTGGAATACCAACTCCAACATGGGCGGCGCAGTGGGAGTCAGCCTCCTCAATTCTTTTCAGAAGAGTGGGCATGGTTGGCAGACATCTGCCAGGTCCTTGGAAACTTTGAGCAGTCTACCCAGGTGGTGAGCGGCGATGCTGCAATCATTAGCGTCACCATTCCTCTGCTATGCATCTTGAGAAGTTCCCTGCAAACCATAAAGGCAGCCGCTTTGCGCTCGGAAACAGAGCCGGGGGAAGACAGTATGTCGCTGGATAGTCAGAGCACCCTCCTGTCTATATCTCAGCGCATTCAGGAGGAGGAGGAGGAGGAGCATGAGGAGGATGAGGAGGAGGGGGAAGAGACAGCTTGGCCCACTGCTGACGGTGCCCCTGCTGCTTGCCTGTCATCCTTTCAGCGTGTATGGCATGAGGAGGAGGAGGAGGAGGAGGAGGATCCTGAAAGTGATCTTCCTAGTGAAGACAGCCATGTGTTGCGTACGGGTACCCTGGCACACATGGCTGACTTCATGTTAGGATGCCTTTCTCGTGACCCTCGCATTGCACGCATTCTGGCCACTACGGATTACTGGGTGTACACACTGGTCGACCCACGCTATAAGGAGAACCTTCCCAGTCTCATTCCCGAAGAGGAAAGGGGTTCGAGAGTGTTGCTATACCACAGGACCCTGGCGGACAAGCTGATTGTAAAATTCCCATCCGACAGCGCTAGTGGCAGAAGGCGCAGTTCCGAGGGCCAGGTAGCAGGGGAGGTGCGGAGATCGAGCAGCATGTACAGCCCAGGCAGTGCAACAGTCTTTAAGGGCCTGGACAGCTTTATGGCTCCCCACCAAGACTGTGTCACCGCTCCCCAGTCAAGGCTGAGTCGGCGGGAGCACTGTAAAAGGATGGTGAGGGAGTACGTAGTGGATCGCACGACCGTCCTCCGTGACGCCTCTGCCACCTACAACTACTGGGTGTCGAAGCTGGACACGTGGCCTGAACTAGCGCTGTATGCCCTGGAGGTGCTTGCTTGTCCTGCGGCTAGTGTCTTGTCGGAGAGGGTGTTTAGTGCGGCTGGGGGAATCATCACAGATAAGCGTACCCGCCTGTCAACCGACAGTGCCGACAGGCTAACACTCATCAAGATGAACAAAGCCTGGATTTCCCCAGACTTCTCTTCTCCACCAGCGGACAACAGCGATACCTAAACAATACGTAGGCTGCACCCGCGGATGGAAGCTACGTTCTCTCTCACCATCAAAAACGGGGACCTTTTAGCTTCATCAATCTGTGTCTAATATTCCTCCTCCTCCTCCTGCTCCTCCTCCTGAAACCTCACGTAATCACGCTGAACGGGCAATTTTTCTTAGGGCCACAAGGCTCACTCATATAATTTTTCTAAACAATTTTTATACGTTTCAATGCTCTTAAAAGCATTGAAACTTTAACTTGAACCAATTTTTCGTTAAACTGGGCTGCCTCCAGGCCTAGTTACCACTTAAGCCACATTAACCAAAGCGATTAATGGGTTTCACCTGCCATCTTGGTTGGGCATGGCCAATGTTTACTGAGGTACATTAGTACTGTTGGTACACCAATTTTTTGGGGCCCTCACCTACAGTGTAATCATAGCAATTTGTATGTTCTTCGCCTGCACTCATGGTACAGAAAGGTGTGTGGGGTTGGCCTACACTTTAGCTACATAAATGTAACTTGGGCCTTGGCTATACTAAGGCTACTGAAATGGAACTAAGACTGCGCTCCCACTATACTGCTGCTTCAGAATTGTTACTGGGGCCTGTCTTGAGTGCTACTATTGCTGACATGGAACAAACACTGCGCTCCCGCTATACTGCTGCTTCGGAATTGTTACTGGGGCCTGTCTTGAGTGCTACTATTGCTGACATGGAACAAAGACTGCGCTCCCGCTATACTGCTGCTTCAGAATTGTTACTGGGGCCTGTCTTGAGTGCTACTATTGCTGACATGGAACGAAGACTGCGCTCCCGCTATACTGCTGCTTCGGAATTGTTACTGGGGCCTGTCTTGAGTGCTACTATTGCTGACATGGAACGAAGACTGCGCTCCCGCTATACTGCTGCTTCGGAATTGTTACTGGGGCCTGTCTTGAGTGCTACTATTGCTGACATGGAACGAAGACTGCGCTCCCGCTATACTACTGCTTCGGAATTGTTACTGGGGCCTGTCTTGAGTGCTACTATTGCTGACATGGAACGAAGACTGCGCTCCCGCTATACTGCTGCTTCGGAATTGTTACTGGGGCCTGTCTTGAGTGCTACTATTGCTGACATGGAACGAAGACTGCGCTCCCGCTATACTGCTGCTTCGGAATTGTTACTGGGGCCTGTCTTGAGTGCTACTATTGCTGACATGGAACGAAGACTGCGCTCCTCCTATAATGCTGCTAGTGATATGTTAGTGGGGCCTGTCCTAATGCTACGGCTGAAATGTTACGAATTCTGGGCTCTGCCTATACCGCTGCTAATGGTATGTCTCTGGGGTGTGGAAACAGAGGCTTCCCAAAGACATGATGGCGGCGAGGCCATTTCCCACCAACGCGGTTACTGTTAAGGTGCATATAACCACGGACACGTGGAGAGGACACGTAGTGCCTCAAAAACATCCCCCTCCTCCTCCAACAGGGAAAACATTCTTGGCAAATGCCTTTGCATTGGTTCGTCTTGTGGCAGTCCAAGAATTTCACCTTTACCGACACTACAAGAGAGCCCCCCCACCATCCCCCCGCCACGGCCCACTTAATCCTGGCCACATTCCGAAAACCAACAAGATAAAACCGCGCTACTAGGTCCGCAGTCACCACCACATTACCACCAACGCGGTTACTGTTAAGGTACATATTACCAGTCTGACTGGGGCATGCAGACACCTTTACAGAATGAATAGTGTGTGGCACATAGGTTCCCCATTGCTATGCCCACGTGTGCAGCTCCTGATGGAGGTGGCACAGGATTCTATTTCTCATTGCTTCTGTACAGCATTGTGGGCTATCGCCCCGCCCCTTTTAAAGAGGGTCGCTGCCTAGCCGTGCCAACCCTCTGCAGTGTGTGCCTGCGGTTCCTCCTCATGGCAGACGCACTTATAAATAGACATGAGGGTGGTGTGGCATGAGTGCAGCTGAAGGCTACGCAGGGACACTTTGGTGTGTGCTGTGGACACTGCGTCGTGCGGGGGGGGGGGGGGGGGAGTTGGGCAGCATGTAACCCAGGAGAAGTGGCAGCGGAGTGTCATCCAGGCAGTGATTGTGCTTTGTTGGAGGTAGTGTGGTGCTTAGCTAAGGTATGCGATGCTAATGAGGGCTTTTCAGAAGTAAAAGTTGTTGGAAGGGGGGGGGGGCACTCTTGCCGCTATTGTGGCTTAATAGTGGGACCTGTGAACTTGAGATGCAGCCCAACATGTAGCCCCTCGCCTGCCCTATCCGTTGCTGTGTCGTTCCCATCACTTTCTTGAATTGCCCAGATTTTCACACATGAAAACCTTAGCAGAGCATCGGCGAAATACAAAAATGCTCGGGTCGCCCATTGACTTCAATGGGGTCCGTTATTCGAACCGAACCCTCGAGCATCGCGATAATTTCGTCCCGAATAACGAGCACCCGAGCATTTTGGTGCTCGCTCATCTCTAGAGGTGATGTAGTTTCTCCTCAGTATATACACATAGAGGTGGGGTAGGTTCTCCTCAGTATATACACAGAGAGGTGAGGTAGATTCTCCTCAGTATATACACACAGAGGGGAGGTAGATTCTCCTCAGTATATACACATAGAGGGGAGGTAGGTTCTCCTCAGTATATACACATAGAGGAGAGGTAGATTCTCCTCAGTATATACACATAGAGGTGAGGTAGATTCTCCTCAGTGTATACACAGAGAGGTTATGTAGATTCTCCTCAGTATATACACAAAGAGGTGAGGTAGATTCTCCTCAGTGTATACACAGAGAGGTGATGTAGATTCTCCTCAGTATATACACAAAGAGGTGAGGTATATTCTCCTCAGTATATACACAGAGAGGTGAGGTAGATTCCCCCTTGTATGAACACAGAGAGGTGAGGTAGATTCTCCTTGGTATATACACATGTAGGTGAGGTAAATTATCCTCAGTATATACACATAGAGGTGAGGGAGATTCTTCTCAGTATATCCACATAGAGATGAGGTAGATTCTCCTCAGAATATTCACATAGTGGTGAGGTAGATTCTTCTCAGTATATACACATAGAGGTGAGGTAGATTCTCCTCAGTATATACACATAGAGGGGAGGTAGATTCTCCTCAGTATATACACATAGAGGGGAGGTAGATTCTCCTCAGTATATACACATAGAGGTGAGGTAGATTCTCCTCAGTATATACACACAGAGGGGAGGTAGATTCTCCTCAGTATATACACATAGAGGTGGGGTAGGTTCTCCTCAGTATATACACATAGAGCTGAGGTAGATTCTCCTCAGTATATACACAGAGAGGTGAGGTAGATTCTCCTCAGTATATACACAGAGAGGTGAGGTAGATTCTCCTCAGTATATACCCATAGAGATGAGGTAGATACTCCTCAGTATATACACATAGATGTGAGGTAGATTCTCCTCAGTATATACACAGAGAGGTGAGGTAGATTCTCCTCCGTATATACACATAGAGTTCAGGTACATTCTCATTAGCATATACACATAGAGGTAAAGCAGAGGCTCCTCAATATATACACGTATAGGGGAGGTAGATTCTCCTCAGTATATGCAAATAGAAGTGAGGTAGATTCTCCTCAGTATATACACATAGAGGTGAGGTAGATTCTCCTCAGTGTATACACAGAGAGGTTATGTAGATTCTCCTCAGTATATACACAAAGAGGTGAGGTAGATTCTCCTCAGTGTATACACAGAGAGGTGATGTAGATTCTCCTCAGTATATACACAAAGAGGTGAGGTATATTCTCCTCAGTATATACACAGAGAGGTGAGGTAGATTCCCCCTTGTATATACACAGAGAGGTGAGGTAGATTCTCCTTGGTATATACACATGTAGGTGAGGTAAATTATCCTCAGTATATACACATAGAGGTGAGGGAGATTCTTCTCAGTATATCCACATAGAGATGAGGTAGATTCTCCTCAGTATATACACATAGAGGTGAGGTAGATTCTTCTCAGTATATACACATAGAGGTGAGGTAGATTCTCCTCAGTATATACACATAGAGGTGAGGGAGATTCTCCTCAGTATATCCACATAGAGATGAGGTAGAGTCTCCTCAGAATATTCACATAGTGGTGAGGTAGATTCTTCTCAGTATATACACATAGAGGTGAGGTAGATTCTCCTCCGTATATACACATAGAGGGGAGGTAGATTCTCCTCAGTATATACACATAGAGGGGAGGTAGATTCTCCTCAGTATACACACATAGAGGTGAGGTAGATTCTCCTCAGTATATACACATAGAGGTGAGGTGGATTCTCCTCAGTATATACGCATAGGGGTGAGGTAGATTCTCCTCAGTATATACACATAGAGGGGAGGTAGATTCTCCTCAGTATATACACATAGTGGTGAGGTAGATTCTTCTCAGTATATACACATAGAGGTGATGTAGATTCTCCTCAGTATATACACATAGATGTGAGGTAGATTCTCCTCAGTATATACACACACAGAGGTGAGGTAGATTCTCCTCAGTATATACACAGAGAGGTGAGGTAGATTCTCCTCAGTATATACACAGAGAGGTGAGGTAGATTCTCCTCAGTATATACAAATAGAGGTGAGGCAGATTCTCCTCAGTATATACACATAGAGGTGAGGTGGATTCTCCTCAATATATACACATAGAGGTGAGGTAGATTCTCCTCCGTATATACACATAGAGTTCAGGTACATTCTCATTAGCATATACACATAGAGGTAAAGCAGAGGCTCCTCAATATATACACGTAGAGGGGAGGTAGATTCTCCTCAGTATATGCACATAGAAGTGAGGTAGATTCTCCTCAGTATATACACATAGAGGTGAGGTAGATTCTCCTCAGTGTATACACAGAGAGGTTATGTAGATTCTCCTCAGTATATACACAAAGAGGTGAGGTAGATTCTCCTCAGTGTATACACAGAGAGGTGATGTAGATTCTCCCCAGTATATACACAAAGAGGTGAGGTATATTCTCCTCAGTATATACACAGAGAGGTGAGGTAGATTCCCCCTTGTATATACACAGAGAGGTGAGGTAGATTCTCCTTGGTATATACACATGTAGGTGAGGTAAATTATCCTCAGTATATACACATAGAGGTGAGGGAGATTCTCCTCAGTATATCCACATAGAGATGAGGTAGATTCTCCTCAGTATATACACATAGAGGTGAGGGAGATTCTCCTCAGTATATCCACATAGAGATGAGGTAGAGTCTCCTCAGAATATTCACATAGTGGTGAGGTAGATTCTTCTCAGTATATACACATAGAGGTGAGGTAGATTCTCCTCAGTATATACACATAGAGGGGAGGTAGATTCTCCTCAGTATATACACATAGAGGGGAGGTAGATTCTCCTCAGTATATACACATAGAGGTGAGGTAGATTCTCCTCAGTATATACACATAGAGGTGAGGTGGATTCTCCTCAGTATATACGCATAGGGGTGAGGTAGATTCTCCTCAGTATATACACATAGAGGGGAGGTAGATTCTCCTCAGTATATACACATAGTGGTGAGGTAGATTCTTCTCAGTATATACACATAGAGGTGATGTAGATTCTCCTCAGTATATACACATAGATGTGAGGTAGATTCTCCTCAGTATATACACACACAGAGGTGAGGTAGATTCTCCTCAGTATATACACAGAGAGGTGAGGTAGATTCTCCTCAGTATATACAAATAGAGGTGAGGCAGATTCTCCTCAGTATATACACATAGAGGTGAGGTAGATTCTCCTCAGTATATACACATAGAGGTGAGGTAGATTCTCCTCCGTATATACACATAGAGTTCAGGTACATTCTCATTAGCATATACACATAGAGGTAAAGCAGAGGCTCCTCAATATATACACGTAGAGGGGAGGTAGATTCTCCTCAGTATATGCACATAGAAGTGAGGTAGATTCTCCTCAGTATATACACATAGAGGTGAGGTAGATTCTCCTCAGTGTATACACAGAGAGGTTATGTAGATTCTCCTCAGTATATACACAAAGAGGTGAGGTAGATTCTCCTCAGTGTATACACAGAGAGGTGATGTAGATTCTCCTCAGTATATACACAAAGAGGTGAGGTATATTCTCCTCAGTATATACACAGAGAGGTGAGGTAGATTCCCCCTTGTATATACACAGAGAGGTGAGGTAGATTCTCCTTGGTATATACACATGTAGGTGAGGTAAATTATCCTCAGTATATACACATAGAGGTGAGGGAGATTCTCCTCAGTATATCCACATAGAGATGAGGTAGATTCTCCTCAGTATATACACATAGAGGTGAGGGAGATTCTCCTCAGTATATCCACATAGAGATGAGGTAGAGTCTCCTCAGAATATTCACATAGTGGTGAGGTAGATTCTTCTCAGTATATACACATAGAGGTGAGGTAGATTCTCCTCAGTATATACACATAGAGGGGAGGTAGATTTTCCTCAGTATATACACATAGAGGGGAGGTAGATTCTCCTCAGTATATACACATAGAGGTGAGGTAGATTCTCCTCAGTATATACACATAGAGGTGAGGTGGATTCTCCTCAGTATATACGCATAGGGGTGAGGTAGATTCTCCTCAGTATATACACATAGAGGGGAGGTAGATTCTCCTCAGTATATACACATAGTGGTGAGGTAGATTCTTCTCAGTATATACACATAGAGGTGATGTAGATTCTCCTCAGTATATACACATAGATGTGAGGTAGATTCTCCTCAGTATATACACACACAGAGGTGAGGTAGATTCTCCTCAGTATATACACAGAGAGGTGAGGTAGATTCTCCTCAGTATATACAAATAGAGGTGAGGCAGATTCTCCTCAGTATATACACATAGAGGTGAGGTAGATTCTCCTCAGTATATACACATAGAGGTGAGGTAGATTCTCCTCCGTATATACACATAGAGTTCAGGTACATTCTCATTAGCATATACACATAGAGGTAAAGCAGAGGCTCCTCAATATATACACGTAGAGGGGAGGTAGATTCTCCTCAGTATATGCACATAGAAGTGAGGTAGATTCTCCTCAGTATATACACATAGAGGTGAGGTAGATTCTCCTCAGTGTATACACAGAGAGGTTATGTAGATTCTCCTCAGTATATACACAAAGAGGTGAGGTAGATTCTCCTCAGTGTATACACAGAGAGGTGATGTAGATTCTCCTCAGTATATACACAAAGAGGTGAGGTATATTCTCCTCAGTATATACACAGAGAGGTGAGGTAGATTCCCCCTTGTATATACACAGAGAGGTGAGGTAGATTCTCCTTGGTATATACACATGTAGGTGAGGTAAATTATCCTCAGTATATACACATAGAGGTGAGGGAGATTCTCCTCAGTATATCCACATAGAGATGAGGTAGATTCTCCTCAGTATATACACATAGAGGTGAGGGAGATTCTCCTCAGTATATCCACATAGAGATGAGGTAGAGTCTCCTCAGAATATACACATAGTGGTGAGGTAGATTCTTCTCAGTATATACACATAGAGGTGAGGTAGATTCTCCTCAGTATATACACATAGAGGTGAGGTAGATTCTCCTCAGTATATACACATAGTGGTGAGGTAGATTCTCCTCAGTATATACACATAGAGGTGAGGTGGATTCTCCTCTGTATATACGCATAGGGGTGAGGTAGATTCTCCTCAGTATATACACATAGAGGGGAGGTAGATTCTCCTCAGTATATACACATAGATGTGAGGTAGATTCTCCTCAGTATATACACACACAGAGGTGATGTAGATTCTCCTCAGTATATACACAGAGAGGTGAGGTAGATTCTCCTCAGTATATACAAATAGAGGTGAGGCAGATTCTCCTCAGTATATACACATAGAGGTGAGGTAGATTCTCCTCAGTATATACACATAGAGGTGAGGTAGATTCTCCTCAGTATATACACATAGAGGTGAGGTAGATTCTTTTCAGTATATACACATAGAGATGAGGTAGATTCTCCTCAGTATATACACATAGAGGTGAGGTAGATTCTCCTTAGCATATACACATAGAGGTGAGGTAGATTCTCCTCAGTATATACACATAGAGTGGAAGTAGATTCTCCTCAGTATATACATATAGAGGTGACGGAGATTCTCCTTAGTATATACACATAGAGGGCAGATAGATTCTCCTCAGTATATACACATAGAGGTCAGTTATATTCTCCTCAGGTTATATACACATGGAGTTGAGGTAGATTCTCCTCAGTATATACACATAGAGGTGATGTAGTTTCTCCTCAGTATATACACAGAGAAGTGATTTAGATTCTCCTCAGTTTATACACATAGAGCTGAGGTAGATTCTCCTCAGTATATACACAGAGAGGTGAGGTAGATTCTCCTCAGTATATACCCATAGAGATGAGGTAGATACTCCTCAGTATATACTCATAGAGGTGAGGTAGATTCTCCTCAGTATATGCACATAGAAGTGAGGTAGATTCTCCTCAGTATATACACATAGAGGTGAGGTAGATTCTCCTCAGTGTATACACAGAGAGGTTATGTAGATTCTCCTCAGTATATACACAAGGAGGTGAGGTAGATTCTCCTCAGTGTATACACAGAGAGGTGATGTAGATTCTCCTCAGTATATACACAAAGAGGTGAGGTATATTCTCCTCAGTATATACACAGAGAGGTGAGGTAGATTCCCCCTTGTATATACACAGAGAGGTGAGGTAGATTCTCCTTGGTATATACACATGTAGGTGAGGTAAATTATCCTCAGTATATACACATAGAGGTGAGGGAGATTCTCCTCAGTATATCCACATAGAGATGAGGTAGATTCTCCTCAGTATATACACATAGAGGTGAGGGAGATTCTCCTCAGTATATCCACATAGAGATGAGGTAGAGTCTCCTCAGAATATTCACATAGTGGTGAGGTAGATTCTTCTCAGTATATACACATAGAGGTGAGGTAGATTCTCCTCAGTATATACACATAGAGGGGAGGTAGATTCTCCTCAGTATATACACATAGAGGGGAGGTAGATTCTCCTCAGTATATACACATAGAGGTGAGGTAGATTCTCCTCAGTATATACACATAGAGGTGAGGTGGATTCTCCTCAGTATATACGCATAGGGGTGAGGTAGATTCTCCTCAGTATATACACATAGAGGGGAGGTAGATTCTCCTCAGTATATACACATAGATGTGAGGTAGATTCTCCTCAGTATATACACACACAGAGGTGAGGTAGATTCTCCTCAGTATATACACAGAGAGGTGAGGTAGATTCTCCTCAGTATATACAAATAGAGGTGAGGCAGATTCTCCTCAGTATATACACATAGAGATGAGGTAGATTCTCCTCAGTATATACACATAGAGGTGAGGTAGATTCTCCTTAGCATATACACATAGAGGTGAGGTAGATTCTCCTCAGTATATACACATAGAGTGGAAGTAGATTCTCCTCAGTATATACATATAGAGGTGACGTAGATTCTCCTTAGTATATACACATAGAGGGCAGATAGATTCTCCTCAGTATATACACATAGAGGTCAGTTATATTCTCCTCAGGTTATATACACATGGAGTTGAGGTAGATTCTCCTCAGTATATACACATAGAGGTGATGTAGTTTCTCCTCAGTATATACACAGAGAAGTGATTTAGATTCTCCTCAGTTTATACACATAGAGCTGAGGTAGATTCTCCTCAGTATATACACAGAGAGGTGAGGTAGATTCTCCTCAGTATATACCCATAGAGATGAGGTAGATACTCCTCAGTATATACTCATAGAGGTGAGGTAGATTCTCCTCAGTATATACACATAGATGTGAGGTAGATTCTCCTCAGTATATACACAGAGAGGTGAGGTAGATTCTCCTCCGTATATACACATAGAGTTCAGGTACATTCTCATTAGTATATACACATAGAGGTAAAGCAGAGGCTCCTCAATATATACACGTAGAGGGGAGGTAGATTCTCCTCAGTATATGCACATAGAAGTGGGGTAGATTCTCCTCAGTATATACACATAGAGGTGAGGTAGATTCTCCTCAGTGTATACACAGAGAGGTGATGTAGATTCTCCTCAGTATATACACAAAGAGGTGAGGTAGATTCTCCTCAGTATATACACAGAGAGGTGAGGTAGATTCCCCCTTGTATATACACAGAGAGGTGAGGTAGATTCTCCTAGGTATATACACATGTAGGTGAGGTAAATTATCCTCAGTATATACACATAGAGGGGAAGTAGATTCTCCTCAGTATATCCACATGGAGATGAGGTAGATTCTTCTTAGTATATACACATAGAGGTGAGGTAGATTCTCCTGAGTATATACACATAGAGGGGGGGGAGATTCTCCTCAGTATATCCACATAGAGATGAGGTAGAGTCTCCTCAGTATATACACATAGAGGTGAGGTAGATTCTCCTCTGTATATACACATAGAGGTGAGGTGGATTCTCCTCCGTATATACACATAGGGGTGAGGTAGATTCTCCTCAGTATATACACATAGGGGTGAGGTAGATTCTTTTCAGTATATACACATAGAGGTGAGGTAGATTCTCCTCAGTATATACACATAGAGGTGAGGTAGATTCTCCTCAGTATATACACATAGAGAGGTGAGGTAGATTCTCCTCAGTATATACACACAGAGGTTAGGTAGATTCTCCTCAGTATATACACAGAGAGGTGAGGTGGATTCTCCTCAGTATATACACATAGGGGTGAGGTAGATTCTCCTCAGTATATACACATAGAGGGGAGGTAGATTCTCCTCAGTATATACACATAGTGGTGAGGTAGATTCTTCTCAGTATATACACATAGAGGTGAGGTAGATTCTCCTTAGTATATACACATAGAGGTTTGGTAGATTCTCCTCAGTATATACACACAGAGAGGTGAGTTAGATTCTCCTCAGTATATACACATAGAGGTGAGGTAGATTCTTTTCAGTATATACACATAGAGTTGAGGTAGATTCTCCTCAGTATATACACATAGAGGTGAGGTAGATTCTCCTCAGTATATACACATAGAGGTGAGGTAGATTCTCCTCAGTATATACACACACATGGAGGTGGGGTAGATTCTCCTCAGTATATACACATAGAGGGGAGGTAGATTCTCCTCAGTATATACACATAGTGGTGAGGTAGATTCTTCTCAGTATATACACATAGAGGTGAGGTAGATTCTCCTTAGTATATACACATAGAGGTTTGGTAGATTCTCCTCAGTATATACACACAGAGAGGTGAGTTAGATTCTCCTCAGTATATACACATAGAGGTGAGGTAGATTCTTTTCAGTATATACACATAGAGTTGAGGTAGATTCTCCTCAGTATATACACATAGAGGTGAGGTAGATTCTCCTCAGTATATACACATAGAGGTGAGGTAGATTCTCCTCAGTATATACACACACATGGAGGTGGGGTAGATACTCCTCAGTATATACACACAGTGGTGAGGTAGATTCCCCCCCAGTATATACACATAGAGGTGAGGTAGACTCTCCTCAGTATATACACATAGAGGTGAGGTAGATTCTCCTCAGTATATACACATAGAGGGGAGGTAGATTCTCCTCAGTATATACACACAGAGGTGAGGTAGATTCTCCTCAGTATATACACATAGAGGGGAGGTAGATTCTCCTCAGTATATACACACAGAGGTGAGGTAGATTCTCCTCAGTATATACACATAGAGGTGAGGTAGATTCTCCTCAGTATATACACATAGAGGTGAGGTGGATTCTCCTCAGTATATACACATAGAGGTGAGGTGGATTCTCCTCAGTATATACACATAGAGGTGAGGTGGATTCTCCTCAGTATATACACAAAGAGGTGAGGTAGATTCTCCTCAGTATATACACATAGAGGTGAGGTAGATTCTCCGCAGTATATACACATACAGGTGAGGTAGATTCTCCGCAGTATATACACATAGAGGTGAGGTAGAGGAGTGGATGGCACTGGGCACTGAGAGCCTGTGCGGATATTCATTTTTTCTCTGGTTTGTGGATTTCTTCACACTTTAGACAAAGGCTGACACTGCAGTGTAACTAAATCCACCAATCCCTCAGAAAGGAAATGTTGTCACACTCCATAAAACAGGCCTCCATAGGACAGCACTGGTCATTATTAGGACACCTTTGTCCTAGTGTTTCTGGTGGCGCATCAAACTCACAGCAGCTTGATTACCACAAAAGACACACATAGCTTGGCTCCTCCCACAGCAGTGACATCACCACCGGCCCTTTCATCCCGCAGGATCTCTGTGTTGGTGGTAGGTTGTTGTCTTCTGTCAGCGCTGCTGAGTTGTGTAGGAAATTATACTTTTAGTGTTTCTGGTGGCGCAATGTGCGCCACAGCTCTGCTACATGGTACATCACACACACATCTCTACTATACCCCACACATCACACACACAGCTCTACTACACTCCACACATCACACACACAGCTTGGCTCCTCCGACAGCAGTGACATAACTGCTAGATCTCTGCGGTGGTGGTCGGTCAGTGTGTTCTGTCAGGGCCGCTGAGTTGTGTCTGAGATAATAGCGGTTTAGTTGTATTCTCAGTGCGTTATTTTTGTCCTCCCCTTCCAAGAGCCCCAACTGTGTTGCTCTTCTATCAGTCAGGCTCTGTGTTTTATATGTGTTGTAGGACCTTCGATGGCCTCACCAGGGGGCGGAGCAATGACATCAGCAGGGGCGGAGCATGAGAAGCACGCACACACATACATACATTAAGACAAGCGGTCGTTAGTAGTTTGATGGCGCTGTTTCCACCCAGTCTCCTGCCATCTTTGCTCCTCCTCCCCTAGACCGCTTGTTTTAGGGGGCGGAGATTCACTTTGGTGTGAAAACATTGATTAGTTCAAATAAACATTGACACAACAAATATTTGAAAATGCATTCACATTTGTGAGGATCCTCCTTACAGGAAGGCCTCCTAATGATCTGGTAGCCCTACGACAAGATGGTAAGGGAAAACTTTCCAAAAAATCTAACAGTTGCAGTAACATTTCTACATTGTAACAACTAGAGACTGTTATCTTCAAAAACAATTATTCCATATCAAAAAGAGAATGCAAGATGTCAGAGGCAATTTATTTAACCTTTCCTTAGACAAGAGACGGTTCATACAGTCACAGACCAGTTAGAAGGGGTGCAAGTACATTACATATGAAAAAAACTGAACAATAAACATGGATCAAATGACTTACAAGGGAGATACAATGTAACCACTGTAGATGTGGACCCACTGTGTCAACCTACTGGGTAGGTGATGATCCAGTCCAGCACGGTTGACAGCCGACCCCAGCGTGGAAGGTAAGATACCCGATGTACAAACGTCGTTCGCAGATCGTAACTAGGAAAAGTTCTTGCCCTGAACTAATAACCAGGAGAGGGAAACTCCTGCCTATAAGCGGAGCAGTCGTCCTGATAAGGACAACCCCACGGTCTTCCTCTAGGCGCTGATTGACCCTGATGGGACAGAACACCTATAAAACAAATGACAGAACAATGCCGGGGTGTACAGAAACAAAGGAGGTACAGACTGACAAGGATAAACAGAGAGGCAGACTAACGAGGATAACAGACAGATGGTTACATGAACAGAGGACACAGAACCCGAGCAGAAAGCAAGGTAGCAAGGGAACTGCCGGAGCAGTGGCTAAACATGGAGTTATGGACACATACAGCACAACAGCACTGACTGAAAGGCCCAGGACAGATATATAGGGCGCTGATTAGGAAAGCTGCATCAGCTGAGCAAGAGGCCCAGAAGCAATTAACCTTAGGAGTGCTGGAAGAGAATAAATGAAAGTTCAGTGAACAGGGAAAGCAGGATGACGCCCTCGCCTACCAGACACAGAAGCAGAGGATTGAGTCTGAACAGTGCACCTAATAGACTATCCTGCCTTTAATCATTTACAGTCTATAAGTGAAGGCGAGAAGAGTGTAGGTGGGGTAGGAGGAGCTCATAGTGACTTCAGGGCCAATGGAGGTTCTTCCTTCTACCTGTTTGAAGTACAGGGTTTTGAGGTTCCTTTTGAAGCTTTCCCAGGTGGGGGACAGTCTGAGGTGTTGAGGTAGCGAATTCCAGAGTATAGGTGACACATGAGAAATCCTGAAGATAATTATGCAAGGAGCACACTAGAGAAGAGCAAAGAAGGAGGTCTTGCAAGGACTGATTAGGTGTGGGGAGGTATCAGGATGTTAGGTCTGAGATCTATGGAGGGGGTAGAACCGCCTTATACAGTATGTCATTGATAATGTCTTGAACTGGATTCTCTGGTTAATAGGATACCAATGAAGTGATTGGCGGAGGGCAGAGGAAGGAGAGTAACTGGGGAAGAGGTGGATAGGTCAGGCAGCAGAGTTGAAGATGGATTGGAGGGATGCAAGAGTTTTGGGTGGGAGAGAAGGATGTTGCAGTAGTCTCCATGGGAGATGATGAGGGCACACCCTAGCTATATTGGTGACTGAAGGATGAGAAAAGATCATATCTGGGAAATGTTTTTGAGCTGAAAGAATCAGGAGGTGGCGAGTGTTTCTATATGCGGTTAAAGGAGAGGGTGGAGTCAAATGAGACAATGGGCTTGTGGAACTGGTGAGAGTATAGAGCCATTGATTATGATAGATCATGTAGTTCTGGTGCGGGTGTTGAATAAAATGGGGGAAAGCTGAGAGGAAGTAGAAATAGGAGGGGACGGCCGACACCGTGGGATTCTGGATAGCAGAGGGGAAACGTTGGGGCCAGAGGCAAAGATTTCACTGTCATCAGCATAAAGGTGGTACTGGAAGCCCTGGGATTATATGTGCTTGCAGTGACTGAGACGGACACTCGGGACACGATGGTCACGCTGAGTAGCTGGAAGGGTAGTGTTGTCACTTGTCACGGTGGCGCTTACCAGACTCCTCCCCAGAGGAACACACGCAACCTCGGCCTAAATACATGTAGTGGAATTTCAGGTTGTCATGTGACGACACCATTCCTTACTCACCGGAATAAACCTCGGCAGGAAATAAAGGAAGTCCACACACGATTAACTTTTTAAGTACCTGAGTCCCTGGGAACGGTCAGGGCCTGGCAAAACTTTACTTGAAATTCTTCAGCATACAAATTAATACCCACCTATGCAGGCAGGACAGCAGATCTGAGGTGAGGGAGGAAACACAGGATGACACCAGCCCTACAGCACTTTTTATCTGTATGGTATCGCTCCTGGACAGAGAACACTCACTGAGAGGATGGGGAAGGGTCACTCCACAGACACTCACTTATTGAAGACTTGGATCTCTGCACGGGGGACTCCTCACTCTTCTTCACTCTGCTCTCTCTCTCTCTTAATGGTTCCTGACATTGGGGACTTTAGGATACCTCTCTTCCTCTTCCATCACTTCACCACATGAGGGTTGAAGGTACCCCCATGTGACCGGCACTCTACTCCACTCCTAACCGTTGAAGATGATGGAAGACTCTCTGCTCCTGACCGACTACCATACTCAAATCACTCATACTTATAGTCTCTAGCATACCATGTGACAGGGCATGAATTGATACTTTTACAGACATATTCCAGCCACATGCAGACATTAACCTCTCACTTGCTGCAGCTGTGTAATACACATAACAAGACACTTTGCACAGAGTATCTACGCAAAAGACATTACATGTATGACAATTATGGAGGCGCCAGGAATAGGCGTTTCGGGCCACTACAAGCTGTTCTAGACCAAAGGTGTAGATGGAGAAGAGAAGGGGTCTAGGATAGAGCCTTGGGGGACACCAACAGAGAAAAGGCGAGGTGAGGATGTGGTGTGCGAGTAAGAGACACTTAATATTCAGTAAGTGAAGTACAAGAAGGTTCAGGAGATGGCCAAGTTTGTGATGCCAAGGGAGGAGAGAGTTTGCCACAGGAGGAAGTGATCAAGAAGGTGGAGTACAGAATAATGCAGAAGGCAGAGGACAGGTCAAGAAGGTGGGGTATTGAGTAATGTTTTGAGACTTTTTCAGTTAGCAGATAGTTAGAGTAGTTCCAGTAGACCGATGGGGTCAGATGCCTGATTGTAGCTGGTCAAACAGTGGGTTGGATGAGAGGTAGGAGGCTGGTTCATGGTGCATGTGCTGTTCCAGTACAGTTGATCTAATAAAGATAGAAGCACTCTTCCTGCTTGTCAAGTTCCCATTACCTGGATTGCTGTTCCAGTAGTTTTGCGGAACAGTTTAGGAGCAGTGAGATGGGGCGGTAGCCAGATCAAGAGGAAAGATCTAGGGTTGGTGTCTTAAAGGGGTATTTCGGAGAGTGGCCTGGCCATTTTTTCAGGTTTTCACTCATCCTCTGGATGGGTAAAAACTGATAGGTTGGTAGGGGGTCTGACCACCCTCACTGATCCCAAGAATGGGAAAGCCATGTCTCCTATATTTCTAAGTGCAGGATGGCTTGTTCTACATTTTCTAAAACTGAAGCAAATAGGCCCCTGGTCACACATGCGCAGTAGTGGCTTCATTTATCTCTATGGCACAGACAGATAGCCGTACGCTATACTCAGCTACCTCTGTATCATGGTAGCCACAGCTGTGGGAATGAAGAAGGGTGGAAAAAACTCAATGATGAATTGTGGAGGTGCTAAAAGCCAGAAGACCCACCAACCGTGGGCATGCCTGATTTGTAAAAATCTAAAGGAAAAAAACTGGTGAATAGGCACAAGGAAAAGGTAATGGGACGGTCGGACGTAATATCCAACTTCTCCTTTATTAGATAAATTGAAAAGCAGCGTAAGATATGCCCCCACTTCTCCTGGTGCCCCCAGCTCTGCCACTGGTACCACAAGCATTTTTGGGATCTCTATCCCTTCAGTTCCAAGAGTGATATCTTGGGACTGAAGGGATATGGATCCCAAAAGACTGATGAAGGGGTTCACCCCGAAACGGGTATCTTTTATAAATCACAAAAATTAGCAATACACCTCAATTATAAAACATGTGGTAGGCCCACCAATCATTTCAACCCAGCAGTGGCGGTCATCCACACGCAGTCCAAAGGTAACGCAAATGTTATTCAATATCTTGCCCGCAACTGGTGAATGAATATATATTTTCCTGATGTTGGCTCGAGCTTGTGTATTTTAATTGGTGGGCCTGTGCTTAAGTCAATATCCATGCGCACATATTGCTTCTTTCTGAGGGCCCACCTCACTTGTATATTTCATGTGTGTTTGGTACCGTAGCGTAAGTGAAGCTTCTTTGGGCGTCTGTTGGGGAAAGCCCTGATGCACAGAGCTGCCGCACGATGTGGACTGTCTCTAGCAGTCTCTTTAGCTGGTGTCCCTGCAGCTTTGCTCTCTCAGCAGTGTTGGTTCTGTTGTATTATGGGGCCACACTTCTCAGTTACAGGCTTCCTACTTTCTCGTGCCACTGCAGCTCTCTCTCTGCAATGCAGTCTGCTAAAGCTGATCAGTGGGATTACTCTCCAGCTTGCCACTCTCTCCCCCTGTGTCTGGCTCCTACAGTCCCCACATGAGCACACTGAGCCCGTGCACCTCTCTATCGTCCCCAGTCCTCCAGATATTCCACGTAATCTCTCCACCCAATGGGAAATAGTATGTAATACTCTATAGAGAAATGCACAAAATGTAGTAATATATGACATCCAGTAGGGGACGCCATTATACCATCCAAGGAAACATCATCTGAGACCCTTACATTTGTCTGCCCCATTGAAATGAATGGAGCCGCAGGCATGCATGTGTCCTGCCACTCCACTAATATCAATGGGGCAGACAGAGATAGCTGAGCATAGCGCTTAGCTGTCTGTTTGTGCCATAGAGATGAATAGAGCTGCTGCCACGCATGCTGCCAGACCATTCACTTCAGCTTTAGGAGATGTGGAATAAGCAATCCTGCAGTGCGAAATAGGGGAGACAAGAGTCTCGTTCTTGAGATTGGTGGGCGTCCCAGTGGTCGGACCCCCACCCATCCATGATAGGTCGGGTGAAAACTTATAAAAATGGCCAGTCTCTAGAATCCCCTTTTAATGGTGGGTTTGATGGTTGCATGTTTAAAGAAATGAAGGGAAGATGCAACTGGTTATTGAAAACTTGAAAACATAAGTATGGGCTGGGATGAGGATGGTGGGAAGGTTGGGGATGAGGTGAGATGAGATTATGTTAGGAGCACAGGTGATGAGGTGTGATCTGGGGAGTCAGGTGGAGGGCTTGTGCTTGGCCGTGGAGAAGAAGCTGGTCAAGAGGGAAAAAGACTGAATGGCTGTGCGGAGGGGTGCGGAGACTGTAGACTGAAGTTTCTTCTGAAGTTGTTGATCCTGTTTTAGAAGTGTGTGACAAAGTCTTCAGCACAAATCAGAGATGTGAGAGGGGGCATCGGCGACGGAGAAGGGAGTTGAGTATATTGACTAGTTGTCTCAGGTTGTGGGAGAGGGGGGATATACGAGTAGTGAAGTAGTTCTGTTCGGCAGAAGTGAGTGCAGATTTGAAGTTGAGAGCAAGTTGTTTGCATGTTGTCTAGTCTTCCTTGGAGGGAGTTTTTTTCCACCTTCTCTCTGCAACCCTGGTGCTTGCCTCGGTATTTCTTGGAAGGTCGGTGGGCCAGAGATGCCTATTGATTTGTTGGGTCAACTAATTGAAAAAAAAAAGAAAAGAATGCAAGCAGCCCCCGTAGTGTAATACCCCAGCGGACCGCTAAATAACCGTTTTAGTGCAGAACGTCTTGAGCCGGTTGTATATAATAGACACATCATTCGTGATAGGTCTAGGGGGACACCACTCCCTGTCTCTGCTCCATGCTGCTGGATTGGGGATCTTCAGACTGCAGAACTTTGCCATTTTATGCAAATGCATTTGTGAATGTGGACGATCATGCGGGCTATTGGTCGCACAAGCAAAGCTTTTCGGGCTAAAGTGAGGATCGGGGTGTGGCCGCTCTTCTCTTCTGGCCAGGCCGTCCCCAACCAGAAGCCAGAAGGGCATAGTTGGCGGACGGCTGTAGACATGCAGCGAGTTTATGTGTTTTTGAGTTTGTGAAGCACTGATGTTAGGAGGTCGGTTACATCAAGAGATGGTGATGAAGAAGAGCCCAAGGTGTCGGCTCTTCACAGCTTTATTCATACAAGTGCTTGTAAAACACACGCTGAGCACCAAAATGCACTTTATGAACAAAGCTTTGAAGACTTTGCACACTTCGGCCTGCTATCATCACTATCTCCTTTGTGTAGCGGAAGGTAGCGTTACACGGGGCGACAGTCCCACAGACCACTGCCCAACTGTGGCTCCTGTGCCTTACACTAGTGAGTGGTGGTGGTGTAATCCGGGGATCGTTCCGCTGCACCCACCTCCATTCATAGTAAAAGGAGTCTCTCAAACACGGAGCGGCTCCTGTTTACACGACCGATAGTCGCTTGGTGTTCAGCTCTGACAGGTGAGCGTCTTCTTGCTCAGTGCCCACTGTTTGTACATGGGATGATTATGGCCTGAATTCCCTGCTTCCAGCTATACCTCCGGTGATAATTGCCCCGTGTAAAGGTACCTTAGGGGCTAGAATTTACCTTTAAAGGGGTTGTCATAGATTAGAAAAAAGAGTATATGGTTACCCAAACTAGCACCACCCTTGACACCAGGCTGTGTTTGGTATTGCAGCCCCTTTCAGTTGAGGTGTAATTCCAGATATAGCCATGAGCAGAAGTGGCGCCGTTTCTGGAAAAAAAAAAAGAGCAGCCCCCTTTTTTCTAATCTCAGCCAACCCCTTAAATGAGTTGGTAATTTCACGCTTTACCAACTTGCTAGTAATAATAGTGATAGACAAAGGGGTGTGGCTAACGGATGACTAAAGCCTTTCACTCCAAGATCCCACTTTGTTCCTTCCCTTCTGTGGATGATGAGAGAATAAAGAAGAGGAAAATAAATGCGCCCGTCTATTCCGCCGCCCTATACTTTACTTTTTATTAAGGAAGAGGAAAATACAGATAAAATCAATTTGCTAAATTGTTCGCGGACAAAAAGCGCTCTATGCAAAGCCGACTTACTCATCTAAATGCAAACTCCACGGCTTTTGTTTGGTGTTTTAGACAAATGCTAATTCTGTAATTTAATCACCCGGTTGTTTTTTTTTTCTTTTTTTTTTTGGAAAGGTGAAAGGGTTTTTCTCTGTTGTGTTCTTTAGATGAAAGTATTTCTGGTCTGGAAGCCTAAACTAGTCCAAGGAGTTGACATTTTCATCTGACTTCTTTTTTTTAGGCAGGTAAGATTTCAGGGAAAGAACCCCACTCTTATTTCACCGCCCAAAAAAGGAAAAAAAAACGAGACAATTGTAGGAGCGACGTAATCAATAGCGATAGCAGGGTCCGCACTCTTCGCTCCGCGCCCTCCTATATGCTCACACACAACGTATCTCCTGGAGCAAAGGCCATAGGAATTACTGGGATTCCCAGAAACAACAAGCAGGTGGAAAAGGAGCCGAGAGATTGGAGAAGTCCGACTAGTACACCCGGCCAGGTATGCAGGGCACCTGAGATCATGGCTGTGCGGCTGTCACCTGCGCTGTATGTATGGGCGGATGCACCTGGATGTATGTGCTGCAGGTAGAGGCTGCCAGGCTTCACACTGAAGGCATTCCCTTGTTTGCTTGCAGATGCTGTTTGCCACCAGGACAGTCAGGACTCCATTCTACTGATTTCTCTCCTGAAGTATGTATTGTTTGTTACTGCAGCCGGCATCTAGAGGCTTTATGAGCGCCGGCGACCTATCCGTGTTATATATTGTATGTGCTCTCCGGAGGATTCCAAGCGTCATCTCAGTATTTTAGCGTTTAGGTTTTGTGGTGATTTGACATTTCCCGAACTCTTTCGCTTTGCTATCTGTTACGGCTGTGAATATTGAATTGTTTCAGCTACTTAATCCTTTACTTCAGCGTTAGACCTCGTTTGTAGGTCATTAATATTATGTTGCACTTTAATGGAAACATAAAGGTTAAGCCAACTTTTGTCATTTAAGGAAAGGGGATACAGTAGATCTATGTGAGTGGCTGCAGGAAACACATAAGAGCGTGTTCACACAGGCGGATCTGCTGCGGAGCGCCCACGGCAAACATCCTCTAGAACGCATCAGTCCCACACCAGGGGATGCAGATTTTGGTGCAGAACTCACCCCCTCATTGAGAAGAGGTGGATTGCACAATGAGAGTAACGTGCTGCAGATTTACATTTTGCGCCATGTTTTGTGCGGATTTTCTTCCGCAGCGTGGGACAAGATTGGGAAAATCTCATGCAATTTGCTGATACTGTAAATGCCTCGGATGTTCAGTGCGGAGGCTCCGCATGGAAAGTCTGCTGCAAATCCCCCTGGTGTGAACTCGGCCTAAAAGAAGGACTTTTACAGTTGCAATCACCCCCCCCCCCCCCTCCCATTACAAATCAGGTCTATTTGCCAGATTTTCAAACTTTCTTCTATTTGTTAAAAAACATAAAGCAATCAACTAAGAACGATGTAAGTCTCTTAACACAACTAATGTAACAAGCGGCTTCTCCAGATTCTCCACAAGATGCTACTTTTACTGACTCCTGCAGTCTCAGAATGACCCCCCCCCCCCCCCCCATGACAAGTGTCTTTAGTACTCAGTAGAGCCACTTCTGCTGTTCTGACCGGCTGCAGACGTGATGTACAGCCAGACAGCAGCTTCTGTCTGCGCTCCTGAGGAGTCTTACACCGTTCCTCATGGACAACGGCCTCCAGATCACTAGTATTCTGCGGTTTGTGCTGCAGCCACCTTCTTCACATCCCACCAAAGACTTTCTATGGGGTTCAAGTCAGTTGACTGTAACGGCCACCCCAGAATCTCCCAGGACTTCTTCTGAAGCCTTGGTGGACTCAGGTCTGCTTGGGATCATGGACCTGTTGGAAGGTCCAATGTCCCCCAAGCTTCAGCTTTCTCACAGAAGACATGATGTTTTCTTCTAGGACTTCCTGATCCTTGATAGAACCCATCTTGTTCTCCACAAGCTGCAGAGCACCACCAAGCCACTGCCATGCTCCACTGTAGGCAGGGGGTTCTTTTCAGCATCTGCTTCATTCTTCCTCCACCAGACATACTGCTGATCCAGAGGCCCGAAAAGTTTCAATTTTTTTTCATCGCTCCAGAGAAGAGAATCCCAAAACGTCTGTGGTTGTTTATATTGTTTTTAGCATATTGAGGCAACTTTTTTTGTGCTCTTGGGCCAGTAGAGGTGACATCTTCGAGCATGAAGACCTTCAGCCTTTAATATGTGCCTTACTGTAAGATTTTTGGCCAACTGCCTCCTCGGGAATCTGGTTGCAGCGGGTAATAGTGTCCTCTTTCTGCCACATCCAGGGTTCCTTTAAGGCTGCTTTCACATCTGTGTTGGGGGCTCCATTATCCTGCTCCGTTATGGGAGCAGGAAAGAGGAATCCCCTGCCTTAATGGATGTGTCTTATGATGGAACCAAACAGCACCAAATGGACCCCATTGACTACAGTAGAGCCTGTTTGGTTTCTGCTCTGCTGGCCGGCATTTTATGGGATAAAGTCCTGTATGCAGGACTTTTTCATCTGGTATTTTGTGTAAGATCCAAGACGGAACTTCCGAACGGAGGTTCCAGCACAGATGTGGAAGCAGCCTTACTTTGAACTGGTGAGCTGCTTCCAGCTGTATCTCTAGGAACATTTGGGGCTTTGTATCTTTTTGTATCCTTTTCCTTCTTTGTTTAAAGTAATGATCTCTTCTATAACTTTTTGGACCTCTCTCTTGACTTAGCCATATTAACATGCAATCAATCACAGTCTCCAAAGCCCTCAACAGTCCAGGTATCTGATGAGTATTATCTCAAGCACACCTGATGCCAGTAATGAAGCTTTTGATTAGTAGCACCAGGTGTGCTTGAGGCAACACCTAATTTACAGATGTGGCTATTATGAGGGATTCTATTCAGCAGTCAGTAAAAGTGGCATTTTATGGTGAATCTGGAGAAACCGTTTGTTATATTAGTCGTGTTGAGCTGTTTAAATTGTTTGCTTTTTTTAACAAACTGAAAAAAATGCCATGTGTGAAACAACTTAATGCCAAAGAGTTAAATATGTGGATTTAGAAATGTAGTTTTATGAAACCTGCTAATACGATTATGGAGAGTGGAATTGTAGATGACTTTTATCGCTGTTGAACTGATTTGAGAAATTAGAAGAGCTCCACTGTAGTTCTTGTGAATCTAGAAGACCATGAGGGGAATTTACCAAACCTGCATGCCAGAACTCTGGTGTACAAAAGCTGCAAATATTTACGCAGGTCTCATTTGCAAAAAAACAGTTTTGACTTTTGGGCTTTTTGCACCCCGCTCATCACTTTTAGAGAACTGAGCATGGCTTAGCAAAAAGAGAGTGGCCTTTAAGGAAGTTTTTTGTTTTTTTTTCTCGTTACCCGAATTCACGGCGGCGCTCAGGATCCCCATCATTCGTCATGTTTCTGCAAATCCTGTATCCTGAGGTTTCCATTGCAATACATATAAGTTCTGTAAGCTTGCATCATATTCGTATACTTGCTGCGGTCAGGCCCGTGTATCGCCATTTACTTATTTTTTATATAAAGAATTCTTTAAAGTAATAAAAGAAGTGCCGCGCAGCCCACCAGCCGTTCTGACGCTTACGGGTCCCTCACGGGTTTCCACACCGCCTGGTTCTTACTGACATAGGCTGCAGTGCTTACATGTGTATCCGTGGCTGTAGCCGCTGACCGCTGTGGTCTGAGTCAATACCCTATAATGAAAGTGACAACAGAACAGTAGAAATCTTTGTAAATGCTGTAAAACTTGAAATGATGCATTAACATCAGTATTCACACCCTGCACTCAGTATTAGTCGGAGCACCTCTGGCAGTGATTCCAGCCTCCAGTCTTCTTGGGGATGATGCCACAAGGTTTGCCCCCCTGGATTTAGGGATTTCCTGCCCTCTGTCAGGTTGAATGGGGGCCGTCTGTGGACAGCCATTGTCAGGTCTCTCCACAGATGTCTCATTGGGGTCAGGGCTCTGGCTGGGCTACTCAAGGACATTCACAGTGTTGTCCCCACTCCCGGATTGTCTTGGCTGCCGTCTTTGGGTCTTTTTGGAAGGTGACCCTTCTGTCCAATCTGAGGTTCCTTGTACTCTGGATCAGGTGGTCATTATCTCCGTACTTTGCTCCATTCAGCTTTCTATTCCCCCCTGACTGCTCTCCCCTCCCCCACGTGATGCTTTACCACCAGGCTTCACTGTAGGGATGGTATTGGGCAGGTGATGAGCGGCGCCTGGTTTCCTCCAGATATAATGCTTAGAGGCCAACAAGTTCTATCTTGGTGTCATCAGAGCAGAGAATCGTGTTTCTCACAGTCTGAGGGTCCTTTATGGTCTTTCTGGTAACACCAGGTGGCTTTCATGTGTCTTACTGAGGAGGCTACTTTCTGGCCACTCTGCCATAAAGCCCAGATTGGTGGAGTATGCAGTGATGGTTGACCTTCATGAGGTTTCTTCTATCTGCACACAGGATCTTCGGAGCTCAGCCAGAGTGACCATTGGGTTCTTGGTCACCTCTCTTACCAAGACCCTTCTCCCCCTTAGTTTGGGTCAGCAACTCTAGGAAGAGTCCTGGTTGTTCTTCCATGTAAGTGTTGTGGGGGCTGCTGGGCTCTTGGTCTCCTCTCTTACCAAGAACCTTCTCCCGCTTAGTTTTGTGGGTCGGCGGTACTAGGAAGAGTCCTGGTTGTTCTTCTTCCATGTAAGAATTATGCGGTCCGATAGGCTCTTGGGAACTTTCAGGGCAGCAGAAATGTTTTTGTAGCTTCTCCAGCTCTGAGCCTCCACACAATCCTGTATCTGAGCTCTGCAGGCAGTTCTCATAGAATGGTAGAGTTGTAAGGGACCTCCGGGGTCATCGGGTCCAACCCCCTGCTCAATGCAGGATTCACTAAATCATCCCAGACACATGTCTGTCCGGCCTCTGAAGACTTCCATTGAAGGAGAACTCCCGACCTCCCGTGGCAACCTGTTCCACTCATTGATTAATATCTAATCTGTGTCTCCTCCCTTTCAGTTTCATCCCATTGTTTCTAGTCTTTCCTTGTGCAGATGAGAATAGGGCTGATCCCTCTGCACTGTGACAGCCCTTCAGATATTTGTAGACAGCTATTAAGTCTCCTCTCAGCCTTCTCTTCTGCTAAACATTCCCAGAGCCTTTAACCGTTCCTCATAGGACATGATTTGCAGACCGCTCACCATTTTGGTAACTCTTCTCTGAACTTGCTCCAGTTTGTCTATTTCTGTTATAAAGTGGGGTGCCCAGAACTGGACCCAGTATTCCAGATTAGGTCTGACTAAGGAAGAGTAGAGGGGATAATGACCTCACGTGATCTAGACTCTATGCTTCTCTTAATACATCCCAGAACTGTGTTTGCCTTTTTGGCTGCTGCATCACATTGTTGACTCATGTTCAGTCTGTGATCAATTAGTATACCCAAGTCTTTTTTACATGAGCTTTCTCCTCATGGCTTGGTTTTGGCTCTGATATGCATTGTGAGTGGTGAGACCTTATATAGACAGGTGACAGCTGAATTTCCCACCAGTGACTCCAAGCAAGAGAGACCTCTCAGAGATGATCAGGAGAAAAGGGAGGCCCCCGGAGCTACAAGTGTCATAACAAAGGGTGTGAATACTTACATCAATGCAAAATGATAATTTTTTTTATTATTTTTTTTTTTTAATTTACAAAGATTTCTCCCATTCTGTTGTCACTTTGTCATTATGGGGTATTAAGTGCAGAATGATGGAGACACAAGGACACAACATAACAACATGTTAACCCTTTCCAATCCACTGTCTGACATCTAAAGACATTCTGATTGAAGGCTGTACAGCTCCGTTGTCGGAAGATGTCCAACAGGCTATTCTTACTGTAGATTACTGGTCGCTCTGTTGTCGGGGGGCCTCTCCAGCATGTCCCATACCATAGTACTGGCTCTAGCCAGCAGATGGCGCCATTGTATGATGGCAGAAAGAGAAAGCCCCCTAGGAAACCCTGAATCCAAAATTGGATTGCAAAGGGTTAAAAAGTTAAGAGGGTGTGAAGACTGTCTGGAGGCAGCGTACTTGTAGGTCAGATGTACACGGGGTTTGTATGGAATAGGCAGAGGAATTCAGCCTGCTCTACCGTTTGGCATTTAAATGGCTCGGTTGGAGTCTAGAAGTTCCAAACGGCCGCCTGTGTTTGGGTCTAATGGCAGCCAGAGGTCTTGTTACTTTAGCACTGCTGTAGGCTGTGTAAGTGATCAAAGGATAGCACGTTCAAGTTCCCTATAGGGACTAAAAAAAGAGAGAAACAATTTGTGAAAAATGTTTTTTAATCATTACAAAAAAAAAATTAAAAGTTTAACCCCTTCTTCCTTATTTCATATTTCTATTAAAACATTGAAAACAAGTTACACATATTTGGTATTGTCCCTCCGTATGATCCATTAAAATGATGCATTAGTTATATCAAGCAGGGAATACAATGAGAAAAAATGCTGAATGCCAGAATTAAAGTTTTTTAGTCTCTCATCTCCAAGAAAAAATGTAATAAAATGTGATGAAAAGGTCCCATATAGCAACAGAAGGAAACCAATAGAAGCCGCATGTCATGCTGCAAAAAACAGGTCCTCAAACTAATGCAACGGAAAGCTTAAAAGGTTATGGCAATCTGAAGATGGCGGGGCAAGGGGCTTTTATAAAAAGATATTTTAATTTTTAAAAATAGTAAAAAAAACTATATAAATTTGGTATCGCCATAATAACTGACCCACCCGATAGTCATTTTTGCCTCAACGAGTATGCCATGAAAACAAGACACCCCCCCCCCCAAAAAAATCGCGTAATTGCAATTCCATTTCACACTACTTAGAGCATTTTTTAAGTTTTTCAGTACATTAAATAGTACTACTGCAAAAAACCACAAGCCCTCAGACAGGGGGCGCCGGCGGAAAAATAAAGTTACAATCTTTTAAAAGTGGGAGGAAAAAATGATCTACAGTTACCGACTCCTGGTTCTCCTTGATCATTCTCCAGACCTACAGCTCCAAGCCGGTGCATGAACGTCACAGAGGGTCTGCTGGCCCGCACTTATCCCAATCTGCTCCTGGGCTGGTAGGAGGACACAGAGGTGTTCAGCGAGCCATTCCAATAATATCGACATAAGATCATCTTTTGGGGCTGCTACAAACGATGTAATAGTCATCTGGGCGGGGCTGAAGGAAAAGTCTGAGGTGAAAATAAGCAGAAAACCTACTGTATACATTAATCAGCCATAACACCAAAACCACCTGCCTAATATTGTGTAGGTTCCCATTCTGGCCGACCAAAGCCCGGACTCTACAAGACCTTTGAAGTGTCCTGTGATATCTGCACAAAACATTATCAGCAGATCCTATAAGTTGTTCGGTGTGGCCTACATGGATCGGTCTTGTTCTCCAGCACATTCCACAGCTGCTCCATCGGATGAGATCTGAGAATCTGGAGGAGAAGTCATAACCAAAAAATACATACACACTTATAACTCACTGGGGGAGGTAAGCCAAAGCCGGTGCAAAGGAAAACCGGCTTAGTAGCAACCAATCAGATTCCACTTCTGTAAGCAGCTGCTATGGGTCACTCGGACAGTTTTTCTTTGCTCCAGTTTTGATTTATCTCCCCCACTTAATTTTTACTCTTTTCCAGGCTTAACCAGTTAAAAATAACAGGTGACGCCAGACTAAGACTGGAACAGAGGAAATGTATCCTGGAGTGCTACCGGATGTGTGAAAACGCATTTGCAGACAGTTTCAGACATAGTTTCAGGCAAATCTGCAGTGTCCCGTAGGGTGATCCCGGACTCAGGGCGTACGTTGAGGGGCTGGGAGGGCAAGATGGACACTGGTCACGGTGGCACTTACTACTCTCCCTCCCAGAGGGACACACATAGCCTTGGCCACGGCGGTGCTGGTCCTCTTCTGGGCACCCCTCAGATGCCCGATAACTTGTGAACAGGTATAGGGGTTGTCACAGGTGATGCCACTGTTCCGTTACCCACTGGAAAGACCCTTGGCGGTAAATAATTGAGCCGCAGACTGTAGTAATGTACCTCAGGTCTCTTCATCTCCTAGACAGCAAGGAGAATATGGCACCCTAGTCTCCTCTGTGAGTGGGGTGTAAGATTGCTTCCCCAGAGTAGGAGAGACAGTTTTGGGGTCTTGGGGATGTCCATTCCCTTTATCGACTTTAGAAGGCAAAAAAAACTTATTTCAAAACGGAGACAGTAACGGGCAACGCCAAAAGGTATGGTATAGCATGCCTGAATGGTGGCATCTCCAGCACTGTTGACTTAAGTTGGGAAGGGATCTAGCTAATTTCACAGGGGTTTAATATGAACCTCTATCAGGTTGGCGTTTAGAGTCGATCTGTTGGCGCATTCAAAGGAACTCCTTGGGTATCCGTGAATTGTTTCCCCAGATCTGTCTCCCAGTTGGGAAGATGGATTATTTTTGTGCCTCTCATATCTCCCGAGAAAACATCATGGAACCCTCGTGAGGGACTGAGAGACAGCGAGAGTATTGGGAAGCATCTTGCTCAACTGGAGAGGTTTTGTCTCCTTTTGGAGCTTTGAAGATCTCAGGAGAGATCTAATTTGTAGGTATTTAAAAAAATCCTCTGGAGTAAATGTCGCTATGAGGGCTGGAAAGGAGAAGCTTATCTTCTTGCATTAGGTCACTTGGGGATACTATGCCCTTACCCGCCCACGTGTTTGTGCGTAGATCTGGGATAAAATGTTCCTAGTAGTAATTTGGTTAAGGTATTCCCTGAGCCAACATATTCCACGGCTGTAGAGAGGCTTGACTAGACGGGGGCAGCTGCTGTAGGCCTGAAAAGGCAGGAGGAGAGAGTTGAAGGAATCTTAGGACAGCGGCTAGCAGAAGAGGTTTCTTGTCTTTAGAGGGAGTTTCTATTTGTAGCCAACCCTTATGTGTGATGTCACCAAACCACGCCCGGGTCTGATCTAGAATAGTTGTGTGTAAATAGGACAACAGATCGGATACCCCCATTCCTCCCTGTCTCCTGTTGAGAAAAAGAATAGAGGAGGTAACCCTCGGCCTCTCTCCCCTCCGTATGAAATTGGACAGTTGCTTTGGAAATTTTGAGATCTCCAAGCGGGACATAGGGAGGGAAATTGTGCAAAAATAGTAAAAAACACTTCGGTCAGGATCAACATTTTATACAGTACCCCTCGCCCCATCCATGAGGGTACATCTTTTGTGAGGATCTTGAAGATCGAACAGAAGAGGAGAGAGATTAGCTGCGACCATGTCTGATGGGGGGAAGCAGAGCTTGATGCCTAAATAGGGAATGGTCTTGTTCTGCCGTTGAAAGGGGGACTATTTTTGTATGGCTTCTTTTAGAGACCTGCCTATGTTAATACATAGATCAGCGATTTATCTGTTAAGCTTGTAATATGAAACTTGACTAAATTGGAGTGTAGTTCCGTAGGTTTTCCTCAATGATGTTAAGGGAACCGAGAGTATTAAAAGGACGTCATCTGCAAATAGGCTGATTTTATGTTGCCTTAAGCCGGCGGGGATACCCTTGATGTCCATGTATGATCTAATAGACTCAGCAAACGGCTCCATAACTATAGTAAACAATAGGGGGGACAGGGGGCATCCCTGACGTGTCCCATTCATGATTTGGAACACTTTTGAGGGGGGCTCCATTTACAAACACATTGGCAGAGGAGGAGCCATATAGAGCTTGCATGCAAAGTGTAGCAAAAGGAAATTCCCAATGGACTCTGTCAAAAGTCTTCTCTGCATCTATGGCCAGAAGCACAGAGGAGATACAGCCAGAATCTGCAGCAAATATTGGGTTACTCACTCGTCTTGTTCTGTCTGGTGTCTGTCTCCCCTCCATGAACCTCGCCTGGTCGCTATGAAGGATGTTTGGAAGCCCGCTCAGAAGCCTCCGGGCTAAAGGTTTTGAATAGATTTTAGTGTCGCAACTTAGAAGTGCCACGGGCCTGACATTCGCTGGAGAATTAAGTGATTTCCCCGGCTTTGGTACAGTCACGATGGTCGCCCTGAGCATCTCCTCTGGTAATGTACCACAAGAGATTGCCTTGTTGAAGGTTTCAGACATGTAAGGGGCCAAGACAGCGGAGAAGCCCTTGTAAGATTCATCTGACAGTTCGGAGTAGCGGGCGCTATTCTGTGCTGTTGTAATGGAAGCTATTAATTAGATGAATGTCGGGTTGAGGTCTCATCCTTAAGGTTATGTCGTTTAGAAGGAAATAGGCTAAATCCTGGGGGTGTGATATCTTTACCCCTGAGCCGTCCTCTTTTAGATCACCCCGTTGTCCAGCTATCTTTGCCATCAGTTTTTAGGGTTTGTTGAAGGAAATGTTGGAGGTCAATCGGGAGTATTTTATAGATTTGTTGTGTTCCTCATTCCGTAAGTTTTGCCGCCTGGACATTAATTCTTTATGAAGTGATTGTGAGGGAGGTATTTGTATGATTTGTTCGCTATTCATGAGCGGAGGCTATGTATACGTCTTATGTTGATGAGAATACCCCGCATGAAAGCTTCGTGAGCATTCCACGTGGAGGATATATCTGCCCGGGTTTGCGTTAATTGAAAAGTGTTCATTCAATGTTTCTTCAATCAGCTTTTTATGTTGTGGGATTCTCATGATGGGGATGTTATTTCTCCAGCTTTTTAGTGATTTTGAGAGATTAGCAACTGAGAGCTTGAGAAGAATGGGGGACCGGTCCGACCACGTTGTATTGCCAATTTCCAGGGTTAGGATACCAGGAGAGTCCATATGTGGACTAAGAAAAGATCAATCCAGATCTCCAGAGAAAGACTTGAGGCACCTAAATGTGTCATAAAGAGCTTCTTTGTGGAGCCACGGGGCTAGCACTGGGACTGTCCTATTAGGGGGGCTAGTGGAGCCAAGTGGTTTGTCTGGGATGATATTGAAATCTCCACATATTATGAGGTTTCCTATATGGGCTTTGTGGATTTTCTTTCTGCTTTGGGAAGTGTTCAGGCATAAACATTCACTAGAGTCATTTGGGTGTCGTTAACAGAGCCCGAAAGAATCATGAACCTGCCATGGGGTCCACGGCTTTCTCTGAAAGGGTAAAATTAATTCTGTCTCTGAACGCAATCAAGACCCCGGCCTTCTTTTCCTCTGTGCACGACAAAAAGATTGTTGGGAATTTCTTGTGAGAGAATTTAGGGCATGAGGTGGAAGCGAAATGCGTCTCTTGATACATACAATATCAGCCTTTTCATGTAGTCCGTCTCTCCACAGCAAGGAGCTCCTAAATGGTGAGATCAGCCCTTCTGCCTTTACAGAGCATATAAAAAGCGTAAATAGTCACTAGAGTATTGGAACCATAGAGTACTGGCCACTTTGGAAATGGATACAGGGAGAGATGGAAACAGGAACATTTAGGACACATATGCAGGCCTTTGGGATGCCTTTCCCTGTTGACCTGTGAAGGAAAAAGGCCTATAAGAGAGCAACAGAGAGCAGAACTAGCAGGAATCGCCAAACCCATTCAACGTGGCTGGAGGAAAGAGTTCTCCTACAAGAGATAATCCTCCATTCTGAACCGGGGTTTGTGAACATCTCAGTAGGTTGGAGACGACCGAAGCCCTTCTTGAGGTCACCTGGTGAAGGGTCTGCTCAGTTGTTAGGTGGGTTTTTTGGAATGTGTAGGCGACATAAGGAGAGGTTATTCCGCAGGTTTGTAGAGAGTATGGGACGTGCCATCTGTATGTACGATGTGGCCGTAATATGCGCAAATGCCTTTCTGGCTTGTAATGTGGATGAGGATAGGTCTGCAAACAACTGGATATTTGCGAACAGGCCAGAGTAGTATCCTTGTGGAAAGCGAACATGAGTGAATGTGAAAGAAGTGGATTCTTGAATAGTGTCTCTGGGAACATTATCAGGGAGGACTTGGTTTTGGCAGGCGATGTGCCCTGTCTATAGTGAGTTCCCGAGAGCAGGGAGACGGTAGAAGTCTTTTCATAAGTTGGGTCATGAAGTCCTGTAATTCTGATGGACTGACTTTTTCCGAGATTCCTCTGAACTTCATATTATCACGTCTGCTGCGTTCTTCTGAGTCCACGAGCTTAGCTTTGATGAGGTCCACATCTTCCTCGAGGGAATAATGAGCATCTACCAACGAGTTATGGGTTGCTGGTCAATTCTTCCATTTTGTGCTCTAGATGAGTCGTTTCTTCTTCTACTTCTTTTATAGAGGAGGTGAAGGAAGTCGAAATGGTGCTAAGATCCCTTTGCCATGAGCTCCTTAAGGCCAGCATCATTTCTTTTATAGAAGCCTCTGATGCAGGCTGGTCAGATGAAGGGACCTTATTAATAAATCCTCTGTAACAGATTTACAAGGTGAAGGAGGCTGTCAGCCTGGGCTGGTTGTGAGGGATGCACTGACTCCTATGGGAGACATGTGGCTGGGCGCCATCTTGGATGAGGGTGCAGTGTTGGGTGTAGTGGGTGATGAAGGATCATTCTCCTCTCCCAATGGCTCTGGAGCCCGGGCATCATCTGGAGCGTTCAGCAGGGGACTGGAGGAGGAGGAACGGCACAGATCATTAGTGCCAGCGAATCGTGAGAGCGATCTGTACAGGAGGAGCGCTGGGCCTTTGCAGTGCGGTCTCTCCTAGCACCGTGGGAGAAGAAATCATCCATCTGCTGCGGAGAGGCTTTTGCAGTCTTCCTGCATGTCATGGCGAAGGCAGGTGAGTATAACAGCAGTCCGCTCACGTAAGGAACGCCGCTGTCAGCTGATTCTGTCGCTTGGAGGAAAAAAACTGAGTGGAGGTCAAAAAGAAGCCTCCGCCTCGGGCAGCAGTCAGGCCCCGCCCCCTGCATTTTTTTTTATTGCGTTCACCGTGCAAGATAAATAATGCGATATTTTTATAGCTCAGCATTTTACGGAATTGATGATACCAAATATTGCTTTAAATTTTTATGCAAAAGCTGGCAAAAGAGGGTTTTTTGAACTTTTAATAATTTTACTTTTGGTAAGACTAAAGATCAGCAGTTGGAATAAGCTCAATGCTCTCTGAAGGAGATGGTGTGGCATGATTTGGCGCGGTCAGCGATGAGACTGGTTGCGGTTATGGGTGGAGCTTAGGAAAGAGAAAATCTATGTATGCCGTCATCATTGTCCCTCTTTGCATTCCTGTAAAGTAAACGCCCCTCGCACATGGATCGCTCGCTTTAGATTACGTCTGTGAGTATATTATATATACGGGGTCCGGCAGAAGGAGCGCCTCTTCTTAAATCCCACCCATAAGTATAATGAGTTCTTCTACATCATCTGTTGATCCCAAACAGGCTCAGTGGGGTGTAGGTCTGCAGACGCTCAGGCCATTCTCTGAAGCCCACTGGCCTCTTATAGGTTTTATATCATCACAAGAATTCTTCACTTTTAGAATTTCGGAAGTGACCTCAACATGGAAGGGGAGAGCAGCCGAATGGTGAGCTGCAACGTGTGCTATGTCTCCACCGAGGTTCAAGCTTCAGAGCTGGGAGTTCTGTAGAAACTGTTTGGGTAAGAATACAAGGAGAGAACAACAGAAAGGACACCATTGTAGGCCTTTACTATAGGCCGCCTGGACAAGCAGAAGAGGCAGCGAGCAGTAGCGTACACGAGCATACTGCGTGGTGCAATCTTAGCAGCAGCTTCCTTACTGATTCTCCACCGGTCGGACCTGCAGATAGAAGTCTTATCTTCACAGATTAATCTGTGCTTGAAGGTTTTGTGCTGCGAGGCGGCGATCACCAAACTGTCGACTCTCAAAAACTCGCCATGTGACTTCGTAGTGGCCTTTGGTCTGCCAGACGTCTTCCGGACAGTTTCCTCCAGTTTCCATGTACCTTTTGATAATATAGGAAACTGTACTGACGGCCCTCTTGGCTTTCTTGGCAATGTCTCTGTTGGACAGACCTAGACTTCTAATTGTCTGTCTTCCTTCGTTAATTGCCTTTTTCTTGCCATTATGATAGCAATGTGCTCCGTCCTGAAGAGTTAAACCGTCCACATCCCGCCTCAGAGGCTGCAGTGCCGTCTGTTCCAACACTGCTTATATAGAATCAGAGGGTTTGAAAGTCATCTACAAACGTTGAGTCTCCTATAGGAATAGTTTGCATCCAATTTTAAACCATAATTCTCTTTCTGTGCTGCAGAGCAGCGCTCCGTGATGACTTTCCTGAAAAAATCCCTTTGGTTAAAATCATAAATTCCGGCTATTGTTTCATTTTATGTTAAACTTTCATATGTTTATGGTTTTAACTTCCAAACCTTTGACCCATTTCATGTTATTTGCTGGACTTAAACTGAGTTAATGTAAGAAATGGAAAAATTGAGATGTTCTAAAACTTTTGACTGGTAGTTTATATGTTACACTTACAAATATAAATATCCATGGCAGCGTATCTCTACCGGCAGAGGCGGTCGAGCAGCGGGCCACTCACTTTCCCTTCAAGTGGAGGTCGTCTTCCCTGAAATATTTAGGTCCCCACGTATCTGCTGGATTGTCTTAGTTATTTCAGCTAAATTACGCCCCATTGCTGAAAAAAACAACCCAAGCGCTGAACACGGACGCCAGAAAACACCCGCGATGGTTGGGACGAATCAATGTTCTTAAGATGGATATACCATAGTCCTCGATTGCTCTACCTCTTCCAGACGCTCCCTATTAGGGTCTCGGCTCAGTATTTCAGGGAAGTCCAGGCAGTCTGTTTGAGGGGGAAGAAGGAGTAGGCTGAGCTATCACACTCTATCTCGCCATAAGTCACACGGAGGAAGGGGGCCAAGATCCTAAGCTCTACTACTCCTAAGATCCTAAGCTGCCACTAGACTGCTTGAGTGGTGCTTTTGTCGCCTGCACTCCAGGCCAGACACCCAGACATGACATTCTCATGGTTTCAAATACAGGCAGCTATCGGCCTTTCTACACTTCCCAAAGGGAGTCCTCTCAGCTAAGGGGAAGTCCCCACGACAGTTGAAGACCAATTTCTACAGGGATCCCGTCCTCCTCACGGCCTCTCAAATATATACAGTATACTGAGTATATACCACCTCAGACACCCCCTCTCTTGTCCTTGGTTGGGAGGGAGAATTGGCTGTACCGATACCGGGCTCTGATTGGGACAGGGTATACTTGTTCTCACACAATCTACCGGTGCCCTGCGCTGCCCAGCAAAAAAACTATAAAATTCTCTCCAGATGTTCAGTCCTAATGCATCGCATATATCCATCGGTGTCGGACCAGTGCTGGCGATGTAACTCTGCGGTGGGGACGATGCTCCACATTTGGTGGAAGTGCCCGGACCTGAAGCCCTTCTGGATGGACGAGTTTTCCATGTATGAAAGGGCAACACACGGGTTGGTCATGCAAACCCCACAGCTGGCACTGCCCTCCATCATTCCCAGGAGCTTGTCAACAATGAAAAAAGGCCTCTTGCGTCACCTCCGTATAGCAACGACGGCCGGGATCCCCAGGCATTGGCGGAGCACCTGCCCCCCCACCATAGTAGAGTTTGTCCAAGAGTTAGGCCACCTGAGACATATGGAGGAACTGATAGTGGAAGATCACCTGGAGCGTGGGGATCGCTGGGAAAATGGATGGCATGGTCCCCTTTCCTGGAGACGACAGAGTTCCAGGAATTCTTGTCATTCCTAATCCCTCTATCCTTCTTATCCCCCCCCCCCCCGCCCGATCCTTCCTGCTTACTTTCTTGATACTTTCCTCTCTCATCTTTCTTTTCTACTTTCCCTTTTCTTTACAGACGGGCCGTTGTCGGATATATTAAGTGTTAATTCTATCCAGTGTCATACTGACAGGACAATGAACACTGAGCTTGCATTAATGCTGAATTACAAGCGGCGGGGGGGGGGGGGGATCCCTGGGGGTCTCCCCTTAGGGCCCCGGCTGAAAAAGCTCACAGCTAAAGGACTATCGCTTAAACAATTGAGCACACCTGAGGCGCTGAGGGTATACCTGCCGGCTAGGTGTATGTTGAATTGTGGCCATAGTTTTGAGCGCAGTATGCTGTATACCTATATACTATTACATACTAATAAAACAGTTTAAACATAAATATACACAGCGCTTCAGACAACAGAATATAACAGGAGGAGTTTAAAATGGACTCACCTGGTGTGGAACGGCCATCGATTGGCAGACGTCCACACCGCTAATCCAATCCACCACCAAATCCCTGATAGGCGCCCTGGTGCGGAGAAGGTGGGGGTGGAGGAGCGTCGTGGGAAATCCCAGGTAGAAAAGATACTCAGTCGTTTAAACAAGCAAAGTTAAAAATAAAACCTTCCTGCGCTGCTGGTGGGTTATTAGTGAAGGAAGTGGAAACGTCATGTTCCGTACACTACTAATCCACCAGGAGCGCAGTCATTTGTACTTTTAGTTTTGCTTGCACCGTGCTCACACTGAGACACACCTTGATGTTGCTCGGTAGGACTTGATTTCACCATAAGACTGGATTCTTTGTAGAGGAGATTCAACAAAATACTTGCAGTATTTCTTCAGCCATACTCACATCATGATGATGGCCTCTGTTTAACGTGGCCCCATAGGTGTACCATCAGGGGTTGCAATGGCGACCGGCCCCTGCACTGATGGGGCTCAGAGGCCGCCCTCCGCCATATACAAATGCACATATAGTGCATTACAGGCTGGTCTAGTCTGAGAGAAAGCCGAAGAAGAGGAAGGAGGAGGAGAGAGGTAGACACACTGCGTGCAGGGGAGTGGAGCAGGATGATGATGTCATCACTCTGCTGCTTCTGCCTCCTGCTGACACAATGTACAGTGTCCTCGTCTGCCTGCCCTGCTGCTCTCCTCACACAGAGAAGTGGTCCTATCCATCTATCTATCTACCTATCTACAGCTGGTATAAGTTATACATTGGCAATTGGTGAGGGGGTACAGGCACTATTTAAGGTTTTATGTCAGTGTATATGTTGCTCATACACATTCAGCAGTTGAACAAGTCTTTGTCCAACAGATCTTTCTCCGGTTCCCCAAATGCAAGAACATTCATCTTGGCCACGCCCCTAACGCTGAGCCCTGCCTAACTTTCTAAAACGTGGTGGGGCTTGGCGTAACCTTCAAAAGTTATCATTTTGGCACTTGCGCCCGTATTGAGACTTCCTTACATCACGATTCTGGTCCAAACCCGAGGATCTGTCTGCCCCATATTACCTACATAAGTTAAACACAGCCTGAATTTAGGGGATTATTCTGCCAGATTGGAGTCGGGAAGGAGCTGCTCTCCCTAAAATGAGGACGCTTGGCTTCTACCTCATGTTTTGTTTCTTTCGCCGTCTTCTGCATCCACATTGCAGGATAATAGACTGAACTAGATGGGCGACATGCATCTTTAGATTCCCAAGACATATAGTTTTACCAGAGAGACACTATTTTGCCCCTACATTCAGGGACCGAAGCCATTTGGATGTAGAGGAGCCTGCGATGACTATAGGGGGTCTCCGAATACAGTATGAAGGTTAAACAACATCCTCCCCAACCAAAGCGATGAGCTTCACCAATGCTTGTTTACCGACTCACTTTACCTACTGAAGGTCAGATGGAAACGTTAGACGCTCGCTATTTACTGTGCCGGATCGGCGCGCCGCTCGCTGTGAACTTGTTGTACGGTCCGGTCATAACCTACCGCTAATTCATGTCTGTTCTTCTAGAATGAATTATTCATCTCTGCTGGGATTGTGGTCTGCACTTTGCCTGCTACAAGGTAAGGATACAGTGTGACATAAAGGGGCTCATGTGATAATAGTAGCAATGTGGTAAAGATGATGCGATATACAATGTCTACAGTCTAAATGTGATGGAAAACATTGGAATCTCACTGTCACGGATTAACATGTAGTTCGGCCCTGGAATACAGAACACAACTCTAGGGACAACCAAGGGCTGTTGGCAAAAAGAAGTGTCTAGAGGAGGTCGGGGGGTGGAGAATGCTGATACCATTCACTGAGCGATGCTCGGTCCTCTGTAAAAGCCCAGGAATGGTCATCGCTGGGGCGACCTGGTGGGCATCTGCGTCCGATGGTTCCATGTAAAAGGGCCCTTAGAGAGGGGTATTAGAAAAACTACAAAATGGGTCCATTCAGGATGAGAAAGGGATCAAGATCAGATGAGGACCGAACAGGAAGGGGAATAGTAGCACGGCGCACCTATTGATTTCACTGGGAGTGAAGCCAGTGCCGGCATTTGCCCCCTGTCCAATCATGACAACATCCGGCCCACTGCACTAGACAGCGATCCGGATGATAAGCTGATACACGGGGGTCCTGAGTGGCAGACCCCGTTCATTAACTACTGATGGCCTATCCGGAGGATAGATAATCAGATGACAAGAGGCCAGACTCTCCCTTTTAATGAGAACCAGTAACCCTTTACCCCAAAAATGGACTGGTGGGTTACATGGAGTGTGGGAAGAGCAATGAAACTGAGGTCAATATAGAATGGTTGTGATTGGTTCTTGAGCCAATCAGAGCTAGCGCTCAATGAACCAATCACAGCCAGCGCTTCCTGGAGGCAAGGATTTTGAACCTCCAATCCAGGATTCGCTAACAGACGCCTTCAAACAAGTGCTGGGGACCTGCGAGGAGAAGTGCGGTGGACCTGACAGCGGCTGTTGGATGATGTATTGTGTTTTTCAATTTTTTTTTAATGCAGCTAGGACTTATTTTCGGGGTAAGGCATTTTAAGCCCCTCCACCTTCGGAAAATTCTGGCAAAAGAGCGCTACAAAGTTGCCAAATTGCCACGAGAAAACGCAGCGATATCGCATTTGTGTTCTGTGTGATTTTCTCGCGATGATATCGCCGTCGCCCGTGTGGAGGAAGCATTGATCTCACATATTTATACCACATGGCCATCAAACACCAACAACATGCCAGAACTGCAGATTTTGCTATTCTGTTATAATATTTTTTGCCTTTTAATAGAA